>NC_133163.1:16337500-16962500 GCF_040802235.1 Manis javanica | reverse complement strand
AAGCTACATTTTAAGATATTCTTATTTGGGCTTCAAGCATTTTACATTCTATTTTATTTCAAAAAAATCCAAATATTTGATTACTTTGAGAATATCTTCAATTTCTAGAATTTTGAAATCCTCATGAAAATTTCTCCTTTAGTTATTGTCTTACAATAGGATAGTGTTTTATAGCAGGTTTTTATATACATGTAGTTCTCTAGGAAAAGGTTTCATTTTTAAAGCTATTCATATATACCAGCACATATATGATTTTTTCCTAAAATTAATTTCAAACACGAATGTAACTAAATATCACAATTGTGTCTTTATCTGTGAGGCAATTTTAAAAATACAGTTCAATGAATGATCGGTGTTTAATTATAACCCTTAAAAAAATGAAAACTTATTCCATGACACGTTTTGGCATAATTTTAAATTTCAGCATATAAATATCATTGGCTTCTTTCCAAGTATGTGACAATTCACCTTAATAACAAAGTTTCTGCCTAGATGCATAAAATCTATTTGATATAATAACAGGAATTTAAGATGAAAATTAAATAATCAGAGAGACCAATATTAAATAAAAAATAAAATGAAATCCTCCAGTTAAACCTCAAATCTAATTATTGAAACCAAGTTCAGCCCAGAGACGCTGAGCTAGCTGTCAGATGACAAGACTGTTCATAGTTGATTTGATTCTCAGTTGATTGAACTATCATATTTGCTTCAAGTTTAGTTACTTGGGTGCTGTAAATGCAGCATATGTAGCATATGTAAATACTATGTTTCAAACTGTCCAACATGTTACCAGTTGCAAATGTAACTAGATTGTCCTCATCTGATTCACTCTATTTTATGTCTTACTCATAGGGGATAAATGCAAGGTATCTTCATACTTATTATGGTATCATTAAAAAGAAAAACTACCTAAATATTCTATACTTCATCCAGTTAACAATTTAATTATAAGTGGGTTATCAAAGTTACTTAGGTAAATAAACTATTAGCATAAAAAAAAGTAATTCCTGCTGACCACACGTTTGTCTTCCACCTTTACATTTTCAAATATAGATGTTACGACCACAATGGCAGCTGCTGTTCTTTCTCAGGCCCTGGATCTGCAAATCATTGTCAGTACTCTCCCCAAGGAATCATGCTTCTAAATATTTTATCTGGAGGGTTCCTTTCTCAGAACATTATATAATAACATCTCTTTTAAGAGAAGCTGTAATTTGTGCATACATTAACACTAAAAAAATTGATATCCAATTTTGTAACTAATTAGATTGCTACTGTCTTTGGCTATTGACTAATAATGTTAATTAATTAATATTATTATTAACTAATAAATATTATTGACTATTAAAGGACAGACATCTTGAAGTGTTACAGGGAAGGACTCCAGAAAGTCACCTCTCTAGCTCTGTGTCATTCAGATGTTGCACATGCACACCCCTGTACAAATGGTGAAAATACCTGTGTATAATTTTCCCAGAAAAGGCTATTGAAGTAACTTACATTTTTCTAGATGAGGGACCTAATGTAATGCTTTATAACGAGATGAATAGAGATGGAGGGAAATGGATATGATTGAGAGAGAGATGTTCAGTGAATGAACTCAGGTGAAGAATGCCTCATTTGTGTCCCAGGTCTACCACTTCTTAACTGACCTTGAGCACATCACTTACCCTGCTTTTTACAAAAATAGGACTGCACATTTATGAGATCATGGATGCAGAAATAATCTAATACAAGTGACTCAAATGGCACATCCTTGTTTAAATAACCCTAATACAGTCTGACACATCCTTTCAAACAAATGGAAACAAATAAGATAATGAAACTCCTGGTTGGAGTAATAATGTATTTGTCTATTTATCTAACTATTCTTCCTTCAGAAAGAACTGATTTTGACCAAGTCTTCTAAATAGTTACACTTTATACATCTTTTATATGTGTTTTTGTCTAATAGATGGTTTTCTTTCGATGTTTCAGTAGTAAAATCACAAGAGCCCTAGAATTGAAGCAGGAAATCCAGTATATTGAGCTCTAGTGTTTTGCAGCTGGCTGACTTTGGGCAAGTCTGTAGTATCTAGTTTCCTTATCTCTCAATTTTGTTGTAAAGACAAAATAAGGTAACATATATAACAGGTATATGCACACTGCAAGACTCTTCTCAAATATGAAACGTTTTCCTAATGTCCTTGTAGAAAACAGGGAATCTTTCAATTTTGTAAAGGGTTTTCAATTAAGAAACTGTAAACTTGGTTACTATTTGTACTAGCTTTTGGCCATTCTGTGCTTCATTTTTTCCTAATCAAACAGTAACTGTCATGTGAGAGACTAAGGGGGAAAGGAACCTGCATTTTTACACACAGACCTTGCATTTAGGAGATAAGGAATACAAGTCTGAGGTCATAGTCTCTTCAGCTTTTCACAGTCTAGCATGTTTCCATTTGAACTTGATGCTGTCGAAGGTACTATTAACCTCAATACATGATTTTGCTTCTTAAATGAAACTGATCTGTGATATATAAAGAGCTGCTTTTATAATTAAAATAACAAAAAGGAAAATTAAAAAGAAAAAGAAAAGGGTAAAAGGAAGGCAGAAAAGAAAGAAAACATGGAAAACAAGACTAGCTATATTGAGACTAATACTGCAAAACGTATCATAAAATAAAATCAGACATTATTGCCTTGAACTGTGATTGAGCATTGTTTTAATGCCCAGCAAATGTAAACACAGAAAAAAAAATGAAGAACACAGGCACACATACACACATTTGACAGACTTTGACTAAGGGGAAAAACAACTCTGAAACAGATGTTTCTTTTCCCTCTTTTGAACAAACATTTTATTGAAGTTCTTCACACCAGATTTTACTAATTAATCTGGAAAAGGGAGTGACGGGTATTGCTGATGCTAATCCCAGGAGACAGACACCAAACTGTGGTCCATTTTTCCTCTCTGACAGCAGCATCTGGCTCCTTGGCAGCCTCTGTCAACCTCTGCGTTGACATCCTAGGAACCGCCTTGGGTCTGTCAGTTTCCTGGGATGTCACCGTTAGGCTGGGCCTCACCGCAATCATTTCATTTTGTTGTTGGTCACCTGGGTCCTGAAGACGCTTTTCCTTCTGTTTCTGTAACCATTGAGTATTGTATACGAAGTCAATGCAACAGTGTTTTTCTGTCATCCTGAGACTTCCAGAGAGGTGTTACTTTTTAAGGTTGAATTGCATCTCAGATACACTTTGAATTTTGGTCTAGAAGGAATGGCCAACTGGAGGAGAGTCAAATGCTTCCGAAAGCAGAGCAAGAAATGATGCAGAGGAACGTGGGAGTATATTATGGGCCACGGATACAGAACTAAGCAAAGGAAGGTGAGAACGAAAGGGAGGAGGCACTGAGATTCTCACTGCTGGACTGCCTTGTTAAGGTTGGAAAAGGGCGACAACCTCAGAGTAGAATCACACCCAACTGATCAATAATTTAAGATCAATACTGAGGAAAAATGAGTGCATAGAAAGGAGTTCTCTTTTAAACTTCAAAACTTATAAATTATAACTCAAAATCTAGCTGTGGAATCTCAGAATGTTGCAAAGGGAAGGCTGTATGTTGCAAATTAGGCTGCAAGATATTAGTAGCAATCATCTTGAAAAGCTTGTGTGGTTGTTGTGTATTATATGTAATGTATTTAATTTACCTAACTTATTTAATGACCTGCTGGTGATTTTTGGTAAGAAAAATAGCATGATTTAGAGGGTAATTAGTTATTAAAAGCCTGAATATTTTCTCTTCAAGAAAGGTATTTGATTATAATTTCAAGATGTGGAAATTCTTTTAAAAGTAGATTATTCTTGTCTTTTTAACAGCAAAATACTTATAATTCATACTATAAAATATTCACTAAGTATTGAAAAATACAAGAATACAATATCTTCCATTTTATTTTTCTCACACAATCCCCACCAAAGAGACATCCCCTTTGAAGGACTTCTCAGTATCCTTTCTATGCAATTACTCAAGTGCATTTTACACAATACCTTCTTTTTTTAAAACATCAGTAGAACCATGATATGAGTGTTCTGTCACCCGATTTTATATTCTGGAATCTCAATTATAATACACGTTAGTCACAAGGATGAAAATGCAGCATAGAGAATATAGTCAATAACATATCTTTTTATGTTGACAGATAGTAACTACACTTATTGGGATGAGCATCTAATAATGTAGATAAACATCAAATCACTATGTTGTACACCTGAAACCAATATAATATTGTATTTCAACTACACTTCAATAAAAAATATATTTAAAAGGCAAGACAATATATTCTGGAGATATTTCAATGCCAATTCATAAAGACATCATTATTTCTAATGGCTGCATCATATTCCATATTATGAAGATTCTAAAATATGTATTATACAGGTCCCCTTTAAATGGGCAGTTAGATTGTTTCCAATATTTTAAAATTATGAGACAATATCAAAATAAACCTCATATTTATATTATTTTACACATGCAAAAATACTTACCAAGGACAATATTATTATAGAAATAAAGTTTCCAAATTTAGGGAAAGAATCATTTAAAATTTTGGTATACATTACCAAGTTGGCTCATTAACCTATACACTCCATTGAATAGAGTTCTTACTTTGCACATCATTTTTGAACCACTTAAATTTTTTACTTTCTGAAATATCACATTGTGATATTTAATATCTATTTCCCTGCTTATGAATAAGAACATACATATTTTAATTTTTTTGCATTCGTATTTGTGAATTGATTGATTAAATCTTCTTTTCATTTTCTGTTGGAGTATATATAATTTTCTTTGTCACATTTGAATGCTATATATTCTGGATATTATTTGCTTATTAAATTCAGTACGAATTTTATTTTTAAACTTTTTATATTTATTAAATAATGTATTTTATATGTATTATTAAATTTTATATTTTAATGTTTTTAATAGTTCAATTTCTCATAACGAAATCTAAAAATCTGACATAGTCAAATCTATTGGTTTATTCCCCTAAGGTTTCCTTTTGGTTCTTTTTAGGAAGAATGTACATTATTCAAAGTTACCTAAACTTTTATTTGATAGTTTTTCTTTAATAGTTGTTTGGTTTTTAGTTTGTTAAGCCATGACATGTGTATTGCTGTGTATGACATGGCATATGGTTCTAACTCAATTTTCCCCTTCATTATAGCCAATTTCACTCATTATTGACTAAGAAATAATTTCTCAAATTTGTAATTTCCTTATCTTAAATTAAGTCCCCTAGACAGGTGAATTGCTTTTCTCCATTCTGTTTCATCTGTTGATTTTTGGTTTCGCTGCACCCCAAAATAATAAATACTATAATTTTGTAAACATACATAGTTCATAAGTGATTTAAATAAAACATTGTTTTTGTTGTTAATACTTATCCATCTTTACCTATTTTTTTCCTTAAAATAAAAAAATAAATAGCTTGTAACATGTATTATAGTCCTGTATCTTCAAATGGATCATCCATTTTGGGGGAAGTGCCATTATTTCAACCGAACTTAGAGATGGTGCAGTAGACATGGGTAAATTAAAAATCAGTACAGCTGTTTTCTGTCATTAGGCTCAATCACGTGTAGCAATGTGAGGAAAGCATGGATATATCCTGCATTAGCCTGAGTAACTTGAATGTCAATCTGCTGGCTTTCTGGCACTTTCTGTGTAAATGGACATGGTCTCCTCAACTGCCATATTTAAAGTTAAGTACACAAAGCAGTTTATGGGAATGACTTAACAAATTAACTGTGGATTCAGACAGCTATTGTCATTTCATCAGTGATGCAATTTCTCAGAGTTATTCTTGGCTGAGAAGAAACTTCAGTGGATGTTATTCATGTGTGTAAGTATGTCAGAGAGAGATCCAAAATGCATTCCCACTTATCACACCCCATTAATAGTAAGAAGAAAACACAAAACATTTGGATAAATTGCCTTATTTTTCTTAGACTGCTCTGTTTTAAATAATATGTATTTGTTGGGATGATTTTGTCACATCAATCAAAACTAAATAGGCTTAGTCATGTCAGGGATATTTCCATTCATTTTGTTTTTCATTCATTGATGCATTTCTTGGAAACACATTAGCTGAACATCTAATGTTATTGAAAAGGTAATCAGGTGATTATCAGAATTAATGAATAGATTTGCATGGTGAAGAAAAACATAACAAAGAGGCTATCTTGGGGGTGCTTCTTGGGGGTTAGGAAGGGTTTAGGGTACTTAAACTGTCAGCAGAAACTTTTGCTCCAACAGCCCAGGGAAATCCCCTGGCAAAGTTCCCAAGTGCTAAAGCCAGTGGAAAGAAGTCATTAGAAGCTAGGATATGGACACCTTGAATTGATAACAAGATCTGAAGACATCTGCTCAGGGGATAGATAGCGTTCATTATACCCAGAATCATAACTTTATGCATTGTAGGAAGACATATAAAGATGAGCACCTCAGTATGCTTCTGTATTAGGTTCCTATTTTTGCTGTAAAAAATTATTTCAATCATAGTGGTTTAAAACGACATATTTAGTATCTTATAATTACATATGTTAAAGTGCAAACAGGCCTCATTGGGCTAAAGTCTGGGTGTTAGCAGGGCTGCATTCATTCTGGGGAAGCCAGGGAAGAATCTGTTTCCTGACCTTTTCCAGCTTCTAAAAGCTGCCTGAACTTGAAGCACAGCCACTCCCACCATTACCGGGGTCGGCAGTTGTGTTGCTCTGACCGGTGCTCTGTCCTCACACCACCCCCCTCTCTGCCTCCTTCATCACATCTTCTGATTCTTCCCTTCTGCCTTCTTTCACTCATGGGGACCCTGCTGATCATACTGGAAAGAGCTGTATAATCCAGAATAATCTCCCCATTCCTATTTCGAAATCCTTAGTTTACACTGGCAAAGCCCCTTTAGCCAAGTAAAGTAACATATTCTCAGATTTCAGAGATTGAGATTTGAGTATCTCTGGAGGGCCTTATGCTCTGCTTTCTAGACAAATCTAGTTTTTGATTAGTTCTGCCAAAGCCAGTTTGTTGATTGCTGGCAATCAAGAACCATGACTGAAACACCAGAGTTTCTCAAAGTGTGTTCCGTGTACCCAAGGACTGCCTCAGGCCTGTGCCAAGTGAGACTGTTTGAAAGTGGACCAGGGAGTCTGCATTTTTTTCCAAGTAATTCTGATGCGCCATAAATACCTGAATCGATGATTTTAATGTTGCATTCACATAAGAATAGATTTTTAAGGCATTTTCTCTTTCAAGAATGTGTCTATAACTTGTAATCCCAGTTTAAAGTACAAAGATTTAAGAGGCTGTATGGTTTAATGAGAAGAGCCCAGGGTTTGGAACCAGACTTCAGTTTGAATTTCTGGTTTCATCCTTTTGGGTCATAATCCTTTTCAGCTCTATCCATTCATGCTGAAGATTGATTGAGTCCCTTTCCTTCTAACCGTAATTTTCTCACCCATAATATGGGACAATGTCACCTATCTCCAGAGACTAATATAAAGGTGAAATGAAGTGTTTATATAACAAATAATAGTGCCCAGGACATGGTAGGTGTATCAAAAAAAAAGTTCCTTATCAAAATGCAGCATAATATGTATGTCCATAGAACAAAATTCCCCCTTTAACTTCATATGCTCTACTTCATACACCTTTTACCCTTCCCGGACTTCTCCGTTTTCTAACCTCCGTTTAGTGAGCACAAAACTGCAGTGATTACTTCAACCCCTCCTTCCTGTCCAGATGTCCTTCCTCTCCACATTTTCACTTCAACAACTTCCGGATGTAGCCTCTGTTGCCTGTTGATTTTTGTTCAGGGTCTTTGATTAAGAGGTTGTGGCATGTTAATCTCTGTAATGCATTTCTCTGTGGATTTTTCCAGTCAGCTACTCTTTCATCTGGACCTCCTTTAGCCTTCAAAGGCACCATTCAGGGCCAAATCTGAGGTAGGTTTAAGGCCTGGAATAAATCAATGGAAGGCCCCTTTTTTCCTAGTTAAAAGGAGAAAAGGAGAGGTGATAAGACATAAAGGGAAAGGGTCCCTAAGCTTGGAAAGAATGGAGCAAAGGGCATCAATATTCCAGGTGTCTAACTTCTGTCCTCTGTAAAGTTTGAGTATGATTGTATATATATTTACTATTGTGTCATCTGAGATTCAGAACTGTGTAATTGTCAAATATTTTAATAAATAACCAATTAGCATTGTAGCATTTCTAATGGTATTTCTAGAAGACTGTCAGTAGTTTTCATATTTTCCTCCATAAACAGTCTCATAATTCCTGAACTATTATCATGACAAAAAAGTCTGACATATACTTTTATAGTTGGCATCAGATAAGATTATTTTTACATATTAGCATTGGAGAAGAGACTCAACCACATTGCAGTAATATATCCAGCAATATAAGTACAACATCTGGTCAACCAGCTGTATTTTCATGTATAAAAACCACAAAATTGAACTGGCTAATTTTTATGAACTATTTTTCTCCCTCTGCTTCAAAATATTGATCATAACTCCATTTGCTTTGAAAAATAGATTTTCAGTTTTCTCTGGGATATATATGTATATAGATTTCAGCATCTGTGTCTGATTTAGGGAATGGGAAAAAGGATATCCTAGCAGGTGGGTCCCTACAAGGCTTTGTTGAGTTTTCAAGTAAGATTTAGACAACAGAATATCAGATATGCCACAGAAAATTCACTCACCTACACTTATATAAAATCCTTAATAATTCATTTGAACAATATATAACCAAAATTCATCTCTTTATTCTTCTGAAAACAAGTGATCTAAACACACTTCTAAAATGCAGGCTAGCTTCATCCTCTTAACTGTTGCCCATTTGGAATTAATAGAAGCCCTTTTTGGTCAGCATCTATAGAACTATTTGTTTTAACATTCTCGTAATATCTCCATTTCCATTATCCTTATATGGAGCTGACATACCCACACAGCAGTACCACTGACTTTAAACTCTGTCTCTCAATGTCCTATCCCACAGACATGACACAAATTATTTGTTTCCAACTCTTGAAAGAGAAAGAATCACCTATTTCATCTTTTTTTTCTAAACTTTTTCAGAAATTGAAAATAGAGCTATTAAGCTAATGTAAGCCTATATTAAAAAAATATACAAATTCATTAGAGATAAATATAAACCTGACAATGATTCATGCTTTGAATATTCTCTCTCCTTTTATTATCCTCTTTCCCCCTCCATTTTGCTGGGATATAAGGGAATGAAGATACTATTTTAAAGTAAATTCTTTCCTCAATCTGGTGGTTTTGCTTTGTCAATTATTAAATAGTAAACACCTGCCATATGCCCAACAGAGTACGAGAGGCACAAAAAAGTCACATGAAAGTTTCTTGCTCTTAGGAAAAAATAAAGGCCTTTTCTTTCTTAGTCACTGAGTCTTCTAGAAGTTACTCAGTAATGATCTGTATTATAATGTAGTAAGGGACTTATTCTAGACCGAAGTCTCCATTCCTTGTTTCTATAATGCGGCTCCTCCAAGGTCTGTAACATCCTGTAATTTGCCATTTTCCTGAAACATTAATTTTAGTCCTGGATTGCCAGGCAAGGGTGGGAAGGATTCATTTTCCTTGTGAATATGAGAGAGAGTATGACGTGAGTCATGACTTTAGCAAAAAGGAGGTGTAGAGAAGACGAGAAAGGGGCCTGAAGGGAAAGAACATGTCCCACTTCATAGTGCGTTACAGTGAAACAGACACGTGAAAGGAGGGGGCAGCACGTGCCATTTCATCCTTTCCCACTAAAGCTGGGAGAAAGTCATTATGCGAAGTGCCATCCTCATGTGGGAGGGGAAACTTAATGAAAGGAGGGAGCTCAGACCGTCAGCCAAGATGCAACTGGTTTACTGGTTTGGGGTGAATCTAGCAGGTGTTGGGAGCCATGCTGGCCTGCAGGGAAGCTGGCATGATGGGCTGTGCACCAGTCCTCAGGGGAGGGCTCACGCAAGAGGAAGATTTGACAGGGATACCAGAGAGGAGACATCTACACCTCATATGCGTCTATTTTCTCCATGCTGTAGCTTTTGAGAGGGATACATGCATTTGAAGTTATATTTTAGCATATAATTTAATTGAAAAATGCAGTGTAGTGTTGGTACCCATGGATTTAAGAATGTACATAGATGTCAGGGGTTTACTCTGCTAGATGCTCTCTGCCTATCTTTCAAGCAGCCTTTGACAGGTAGGTGGCCATCACATGGGATTTTTCAATTTTATTAAAATGCAATCTGTCATTCCTATTTATAATTATTCAGACACATGCATTTATGCATTTTTTTCTGCCACAAGCTCAGTTATAGAAGACAGAAACGAATTTGCCAACACTTTTTGAATGAAAGAATAAATACAAAATGCATTGCTTTTAACAACATGATGAAAAAGAAATGTGAAGGAGAAGGTGAAATATGAAAATACCTCGAAACTGTAGTTGGCAAAGAAAAGGATAAAAATGTTGAAAAAATAACAGCACACACACGATTCAATCTCAGTGATGAATTCTGTATTTCCAAGTGGAGGAAACTGCCTTCATGCTAGCAGCAAATAACGGGCTTTCTGTTATTTGTTGAGCAAATTACTGGGAGCTGAAAAATAAGAGGCATGCAAAATCATCTTACAGCTGACTTGTTCTACAAAGTTCAGTGGATGTTAGGGGTGAAAGCTGTGCCTGGCAAGGAATAAGAGAAATTCAGCAGGTTTTTTTTTAAAAAAATGTGGCCACCACTGTTGCCTATTAAATAAGTATTACAATATTGGCAGTGGCACTGAGGTTTTACTCAAAGTCAGGAAGAGAAGACTGAATCTTGGCAGATTAAAGCAACAGTCATGCTGAAAATGTAAACACACATACATTTGCATGCACGCACAGACACGCCCTCCCCCCAACATGCACACACAGAGTATATAATTTTTTTCATTTGTTTCTCTTCAGGCAAATTAGAGTGTGGACTTCCCAGCTAATTACCCTTATCCTGACTCCCAGAGAGTCCACCGCCTTCTCAATAACTTACAGGTGACTTTTTGTCCCTGCCAGGTCTCCTCTGTGTTTAATCCAAAAGGCAGATAATCCATTTGTATCAAATTATGCATGACAGCTTGGGGAGTGGCTTATATACTTGTATGAAAGGCACAAAAAAACTCAAGCTCTTTCATTACCAGCACTACTTCAGCCCCAGAGGTTAGGGCTTTTGTAGGTTTTAGAGATAATTCCTCACAATTCCATTTGCCTCGTGGAGAATTCAGAGAAATTGATCTCAGACAGGCTTAAAGGGATTGTAAAAGGTATGTCTCCCAAATATGCTCTCCGTTCCTTGAATTTAGAGGCAGAGAGAAAAAGAAAAGACAAACCAAAATAAAAACAAAAAACAAAAAAAGACACAAGAATTAAACAACATAAAAATCATAGTATGTGAAAAGCTTTAGTCATCTGCAAATGAGAGGATTGTTTTCTTCCCCTAATTAGTAGTCCATTTTGAATGCCGTGAGAGGCGATAGACATACATGATTAACTGGAGGCGCTGGGATCTATTTTCAGAGTGTACATATTGCCTGCTTTGTTTCTGGGCATGTGGACTTTGACCAGATCGGTGGGAGAGCATGGCGGATAGCGTAGGCTAAGTGGTAATATATGCAGCTCTGCCAGAGCCAGAATTTTGTTTCAGAAGGAAAACGTGTGTGCCTGAGACAGCAGAGCTTTGCTCCATGGTCTTAAAAACCTCACACAGCTTTTATTCAGCATTGTGACCTGTTATGGATTCAGCTGGTTCCTAAGAGTTAGGGAGAGAAGCTGCTTACAACTTGGCGAAAACCAGCTGCAGATACTTTTCTGGCCCTGGGACTCACTCACAGTTGATGGCCCTTTGCTCACCTGGTACCTGTAATAAAGCTGCTCATCCAAACGTGGTAGATGTTGGCTCCAAAACCAAGACTTTAAATACAGAGAAAAGAGCAAAACACAGCAATGAGGTCTTGACCTTCAAGGTGATCTCCTGACATATCCCGGTCACTTGAACCCCAGAAATTTCAGAGGGAGTAAGTACCTCTTTTTTCACAGATTTTATCTCCCACTTTCTTTTGAATGTGTCTAAGCCACCTGCTTCCTCCTTCTCTCTAAATCCAATTAACATGACACTTTCAAAGATGTGGACCTGTAGGCAGTTTTATGGATTGCAAAATGGACAGGTTCTCTTCCAACTAAATTGCGTCTCAGAGCAAGAAGGCTGAGCTAATCCTGAGGCCAGACAATGAAAATATGTGTTCCTTTAAAATGACAGCAAAGTGCATGTAGAGAAAAGAGCACACCTCAGATTAATAAGTGTATCTCAGGTATGCAGGCATCAGCTGCAGTTGAAGTCTTTATTTGATCATGTTCATTGGTCGCCCCCTTCTAGTCTCCTAAACCTGTCTACCTCTGCACCAGCTGAGCTGGAGAGCTAGAAGGATGTGACTGGAATCACTACCTTTGCAAACTTCACATCTTTGATAGTGGTGGCAATGTCTGCGATTCCAGTAGGAATGCAATTAATCTTACTTATGTTGACATGTGAAGGAAGTTCCAGATTTCTACATGACTTTTCTTATCAAAACAGCCTGTGGTCCAGAGAGCTAAAAAGTAGGAGCCTGCCAGTTGCAAAGGACAGATTTCAACTTTGCATTGAAGAACTGGGAAAGTAAGCATGTGGTATTTTGGAGTCCTACAGGCTCTATTGTGATACAGATGAAAATTACAATGCCAGTTCTTACTACTTCTTATAAGCTAGATCATGGTGAATTTCTATATAACCAGGAATTAATAAAAGCTCAGAGACAGAGGCAGAAAAAAAAATCCAGAACTTTCTGAGTATTTTCTTAACTTCTTCCTTATGAAATAAAATTAAAGTTGCATCCTCAAGGTTATCACGTTTCTTCATTTAGATCTGTGAATTCACGAAATACTTCAGAATAGAAATTGGGTGAGCTGTCACAAGTCCCTACATGACTGGTAGTAAAAATCAAGTAGGACCTCAGCACGATGCCCATCTAGTTTTGCCTGCAGATCCTCTGGTCAGTTAAGCTTCAGGTAGCTTTGCAGTTCTCACCAGCTAGGTTACTGGGGTAGCCTGCTCCCTCTCCTAGCCCCCACCTTCAACTTCCCCCTAAAAGTTTACCATTCTGTGGCCTCTGCTACTCTGCTATCCTCTCTCATTGCTATTCAGTCAAGGAGACCATTTCACCTGCCCTTTCTCCCACCAGCTACTAACATATTTTTTAGAAATGCTTGCACTCCCATCACCAGCTTGTTTTGAAAGGTCTTGGTGTAGAACCCACCTTCTGGGTGCTTTGTGGGGACATCATTTGGTTGAGTAAATGACTGAACAAGAAAATTTCACTCAATTATTCTAATATTCCATAGTCTTTTGTTTCCTTAATTTGCCAAATAAATGATTTTGTCATCTCAGTGATGTCATGTGGCATTATGGTGTCCAGGTTTCAACTGTTAATTCAACACATGGGATCTAGAATTTTTGGTAAGAGCTCCCGTATTGCTAAAATGGACTTTATCAAAAAATTGCATTTTTGTCTCCTTCATCAAATACTCTCTCTTCAAGGTCTATTTTCCCATCTTCACCAGAATTTTTTAAATTAAATTAACAAGGTCCTCTAACTTTTTGTTTTGTAAAGCTTTGTTTCTAGGATAAACTGGAAGCTGATTCTAGTTATAGAAATGGAAACAGAAGGGATGAATTGGGAAGGAGGGCTCATGAGGAAGGTTCAGATCTTGCAGGCGACTCCATCAGCTGAGAAAGTCATGACATCTTCAAGGGAGGCAGAAGTTCTCTGGGTGACGAAGGCAGTGTGGTGGGGACAGGACATCGCAAATCCACTGCAGTGTGCCCTGTAGCTCTGCCTGGTTCACTCTTTTCTGATTAATGTCTTATCTAATACTTTCACAGGAAGTATTAGGAGAGTCAGTGACTTTGACTCATTTTAGAATGCAACCCTTAGGTTTGAATGTGGCATTTAGATTTTCATTATTTTAGCTGTGCAGCTGCTAAAAATTAGAGTTCCTTTATCATAGCCTTGGAAAAATTCCAGGGTTTAGTTATTATTATCTTAACCAAGTATTCAGGGATTTTAGCATGTCATTCTCTCTCTCTCTCTCTCTCTCTCTCTCTCTCTCTCTCTCTCTCTTTCTCTCTCTCTCTCTCTCTCTCTTTTAAGCATTGCAGAGCTATTCACAGCAGCCACTCCACCTCCTGTCCTCAATGTTTCATATCCTTGCTACTTCTATAACAGGAACCACTCACTTTCTTCAAAGCCAACCCTCAATGAGTACTTAATTTCAGACTACCACCACTGAGAACTTAACTTTGTTCCACCTAATATCTCTTCCCTAAATAGTACATGAATTTTCATTTTGCCAGATAACCAATACCAGATTATCTGATTTCCCTGAAGATTTCTATACCAGTCAGGGTTCTGTAATGCAGAAATCAGAAACAGGCTGCTGCTAATTACAACAGGAAAGGGTTTTTAGGAAATCACTGAGGCAGGTCACAGAAACCTTTGGAAGACTGAAAGAACCAAGATCAGACCCTGAGAAAGAAACCAGAGAAGCTAAATGTACAATGACCAGTTCATCCTGGTGTGTGGTGTTTTCTCAGTTTTGGCACTGAAAGTCCCATATCCTGGAAAACCCCTTAGTCCCAGGCAAACTGGAATGAATGGTCACCCTTAGCTAGATGGCTGCAATAACAGCTCAGGTCATGCCACAGAAACAGCTTGGTTATGTGCACCATCACTGGTTCTTGGAAGGTATCAGTGATCCCACTGTGACCACAGTCTCTTGAAATTACCCCACTGCCAAAATTCTAAATAGCGAGTTAACTCTAAAGTTACCCCACCAAGAATCTTTTGATTACTGGCCACAGATCCAGTATTCATGTCCAGCTCTTGGCTCCCATTAGGATTTTAATGAGGTTAAGCAGACAAAGAAAAAAAGAGAGAGACAAATTTCCTTATAACTGTAAATGAGTGACAAGGTGGGTCAAGGAGGTAACATTAAAAAAAAATTCTAGGCTTATAAAAAGCTCATGTAGGAAGGTATGTAAAAAGCATCAGAATATGAGAAAGCTTTATACATAAGTTTATTTTACAGCTATAGAATAGTTATGCTATACTTACATTATACATTATAAATGAGCAGAGGGTTGGACTAATTCAGCATTTACCACCAAAAGCAAATTCCCCAAAGGATCAGATCATTGGCATCATCAGTACACTTATTTTGGTAGAATTTGGTCTTGTTATTTTCAATGAATTTTTTAAAAATCTTTAAGGGAAAGTAGAATACAAAATTAAAATTAAATTATAAATAAGAAAGCCCATGTAATTTTTCTGAAACATTCCGTCTGAATTTCTGATTGGAAGGTATTATAAGCAAATATATAAAATTGACAGTCAGCTTGAAAACACTCCTCTCAGTTCCATGGAGATCTGTCAGCACCACATTGTGTATGTATTTTTTTTTTTTGATATTCAGATACATGGTGCTAGAAGGCTGGACAGGAGAAAAATCAAAAAGCTATCGAAAGCCTTCTGATTCTTTCTCAACTTCTGATTAGTGCTCATGGAGTTGTTGAGCTACTACTCAGGCTAAACCCACTGCAGGTTATAAAAGAAGTTTAGAAATAACCTCTCTAAACAGTTTAGCTTTTACTTCATAAACTGAAATATAACAGTCACTCTGACATAAGAAGTATATTCGAAAACTCAGGCAAAAACACTTTTGCTCCATCTCCATAGATTCCATTTTGAAGACTTTTTTATGGTGTTGACTTCAGGATAACATAATATAAATATAACTGAGCAAAAATGGAGAACAAGATTACATTTAAAAAATCTGTATTTGTATCTGTCTATATCTGTATCTATATATCTATATATCAATGCATGTCAGTCTTTAAATTCCAAAATTGGGCATTTAAAAAAATTGCGTTAAGATATTATTATATTTATTCAGTTTTAACAAAATAAGACTCTTCAGTCATGAAATCAGAAGTCCTATTAATAGAACAAAGATGACCTAATGACTTTAAATCTTAGGCATTTCTACTTTGCTAGTTTTGTAATGAGAGTCTGATAACCCCAACTCAACATTTTCAACCATACAGTCCAGGTCAGAAAAATACTGCTCTACAATCTTTTCAAACATTCATGTAAATGTTTATTAGATCTGTCAGTTGTCACGGCCACTGTGTTCTCTGTTGCTGACTTCCAACTTATATCTAAGTGATATATGTGAAATTTCATTACAAATTGGCTCCAGTCTTTGCCTGGGAGGACCAAAGCTATTTATAAATAGTTGTTCTTTAGGAGCCTCCTGCGTGGAGCTCCAGAAGAATGTGCATTTAGTATCTCACTCATTTTGTGCTTTATTAAATGAAATACTGGAGAGAAGTATAAGATATCAAATATATGGTAGAGCCATTATTAGGCCAACAGCACAGGCCACATTTCCTTTTCATCAAATTCTGACAGCTTTAGTGTCTACAATATCATGGCCTATTTTGGAAGAGTTGTGCCTATTCAGGATGAATTAAAGGTTATAAATATCAAAGTGTAACCCATCAACTGGTAAAACCCCGTCATCCATCAACCAATTAGTATGTTGTACCTATGAGAACGCAGTGTGCTCACTTGAGTGTTTCCCTTGTTTTAACTGAGGAATCAACAGAACTCCTTCATGCGGTTAAACTACTAATGAAGCAGGCAAAAAAATGGTATGCTGAATATTTTTGTTCCATTAACCTTAAAAGCAATTTTAAAGCATTCAATATATCAATAGTTAAATGTCTACTATACTCATTTTAGGTCAATTTTTTGAGCTAAATAATTAGGTCAATAATTATTATTTACTATGAAAATATGGATCTGTTTTACTTTCCTATTAAAGTGAAAAATCTACTTTAGAATGTATATGTAGGCAATAATACAACATAAATATAAAATATGTGTATAAAAATGTTAGGTAAGGTTCTGTTTTATTTTAGCAGGCTTAGGAGAAGAAATAAGGAAAGCTCAGAGAAGGTGAAAATTTGCTCATAGGGTGATTGTAATTCTTGATATTAGAATAAAATGTATAGATTAATCTCCTTTCCATGAGTTTACATTTTTATACCTTACTTTCAGTGAAAATTTTTTATTGGGGCATCTTGGATACAATCTAATAAAAGACTTCTCTGCCTTGACTTTGAGAGTTTTATCAGCCTTCTGTTTTCCATTAAAGATCCAGTGAAGTATGTGTTTCCTAAATACTAACGCAACATTTAGTATCTTATGATATAGCCCCTTGTTGTATTCCCCTCTCCTGGGGTATATACTTTTATAAAGGGACAGGGGTGGCAGGAGGACTTTAGGAACTGAGAATGGCCTCAGTTAAAAGCAAGCAAGAAAATGGGAACATTAATCCTACAACCACAAGGAAGTGAATTTTGCCAACAATAGTGAAGTTGGCAGGGTACTTTGAGCCACAGATGGAATCACTATCCTGGCTGACACCCCAATTTCAGCAGAGTGAGACAGAGCAGAGGACCCAGCTAACCAGGGACGAGACTCCTGACCCACAGAAAATGTGAGTTAGTAAGTTTGCATTGTTCTATGCTGCAAAGTTTGTGGTAATTTTTATGCAGTAATAGAAAGCTAGTACAAAATATGTATTATGCACCTTCATGTATTAGGGATGCACTTTATTACTTATTACAGCACTGCTGGCCTATCCATTGACCACCAGGACAAATGGAATCATAACTCTTCATTGTTAATGTTTGACAGACTGTCACATACATACCATGGCTCTAGACATATTTGCTACTGTGCTTTTCTAAATACATGGTAAAATATATTTTATTTAACAGCTTATTTTGAATAATAATTTTCAACTATTTAGTATATGGTGTATAAACACATTTGTCCTGTGGCTCTGTATTCTGTAAATGTTAGTGGTGGTCCTGTTTTAATATCCCCGTATTCTTCACGGTTTCCAGGCAGAGTTAGCAGCTCTGCCCTCTGTGCATCTTCACAACATTATTTCAACACCCTGGTATCCTTTGACACATGTTGAATTATAGTTTGTCAATTAATGGATCTTTTGTTCCCACTAGATGATGAACTCTTTGAGAACAGAGACTTTATCTCAGTATCTCTGATAAATAATACCAACTATAGTGCTTAACACTTAAAACATATCGTAGGTGCACATTTAAGTAAGTGGATGGGTAGGAGGGTTGATATACAACCTTAAATTCTATCTTGATTTTTCAATCTGTCACTTATTTTTTCTCCCAAATGCTCTCAAACATGTATTTAAGATAAATGTCTTAATAATAAAAAAAATAAACTGTCTTAATAAGGGAATGATCCTTTATTTGCTTACCAAACATGCCAAACATTTGTTTCAAATGGTTCAAACCATAGGTTTTGTCATCTTGGAATTTGTTCCTCTGGAAAATATTAATGAAAATAATTGTTCCTATTCCTTGAAAATTAAATGATCATTAATATTTGGTAAGTTTAATAGATTGCCCGTAAAACTGAAATTGAGCCTTCTGATTGTACTGTGGATGCTTTCTTGTTAGAAAGAGAAGTTAGAAGAGGATATTTACCAATCTGGAGAATTGTCTATCTAAGGAGACCAGCAGTCAACAGAAATCTGTCATCTCTAAACTGGGATGCACTAACCTATTCAGAAGGAGTTGAGTACAACTCCATCATCCTAAGTAATCTAGACCCATTGTCAACCTGTAAAAAGCAGAGAGCAATAAACACCACTTGGGGTAGTAATGGAAAAGATTTTTCTTTTCTTTGTCTCAGAGGAATTCACATGTGACATTTTCACATAAAGAATTTCAAATGAACTTGACAAATGTTTTAACTTTGCTTAGAGCTCACACAGATGTTTGCAGTAACTGGGGCTAAAAATTGTTCTGAACTGATAGTAACATTTATTTTAGTTAATAATAGCCATTTATTATAGTAAAATGTTGACAATAAAGCTGAAGGTGTAATAAAGAACATAAACATCATTCATGTGACACAGGGCTTCATAATGGCCAAAAACAGGAGTACAAGAGCTTGTCTGCCTGAGTCCAACACTGTGACCTCAAAAAAAAAATGACTTAAACTGTCTCTGTTTTTCAATATTTATCAAAAATAACTCATGTAATTGTATTGTCTTAAGGATTAAAATGTTAATGGTTTTATAACAGGGCCTGGCTTATAATTACTCAGTAGGTTTTAAATATTCTTATTCTTACTATTTTGGGGATTTAGAGACAACCACTTTTCCTTAAACTTAAATGAATGAAAGTTATATACTACTATTATCTGCAGCATTATTATCAAAACTCTAACCGGATCCCACTAGACCAATTACAGATTTTCCTATAAAAATTATATTGTACACTGTATAGATTTTATTCTATGATTTTTTTCTTTCATATAAATGCACATTATCATATAAATAGTAAACATTTTAATTTCCCTTTATATCTAATTTAATCTTTAGATGTTTAGTCATTACTTTCTTAGCACAAATATCAGTGGGTCTACATTTTTACTAGCAGAACTCTGAAAATATCACCAATTATTGTTTGATAAGAATGCTATTTTGAGACTTGGTTCTAAATGAAAAATAAATCCAGATGTTTAAATCAGCTCACCCCACATTTTTCAGAATGCTCACTGAAAATACCAAAATGACTATATAAAAAGAAAAATTGATAGCAGAGCTGGGAACTAGGAATAGATGACATATCCATGCCTGAAAGGCTGAAGGAATTTGGGGAAGATATTGTTCAGGGGATATCGCAGAAAAGTCAACAAACACTGACTTTCAACAGGAGAAGAAATTTATTGCAGAGCTTGGAGTGAGTGGGAAGAACAAAGCTAGAACTGCGGAGACAGAAGGGAAGGTGACACGCAACCTTGGCTATACGATAAATTGCCCAAAGAAGTTTTCACAAATAATCATGTTCACAGCTCATCCCAGAGCAATTAAATCGTAATCTTGGTGTTTGGGGGGTATCTGTACATTGCTTTTTTGTACAAACTTTCCAGATAATTCTATTTGCATAGAGATGGTTTTGAGCCATTGGGCCTTTTGTCTAGGAAGCAAACATCAAATGCATTTGTGTTTCCTTTGCCTATGAGAGAAGGTGAGGGAATTTGAGGCACAGGTGGACATTGACTTATCCTGTGTTTGTTATAAAATCTGAAGCTTTTATAATAGATGCTTGAAGACAAAAACTGAGATGACAAAAGATCAAATGTATCAGGCAAAATAATAAATAAAAGTGGATTGAAAATTCTTGTAATAAAACTATAAGGATGCATGAAAACAATGTCATGCCATGTATAGAAATACAGCAAAACTGTGGAAAAAAGTATTAAAAACAAAAGAAAAGATATCAGGCAAATGAAGACATGATGTCACTGTTAACTACAATTCAGTATCAATGTCAGATAAATAACACTCATAGGAAAAACTGTTAAAAGGGATAATGATAAGTCACTTTATATTGATAAAAGTTGCAGCCTACAAAGAACTGTCGAAACTTTTTTAATGTACTGGATAGCATTACTTCAAATATATTATAAAACAGCCATAAGAAAAACAAGGACTCCTTCGTATTTGAATGAAATATAAAATAGTGGACTTAAGTACTTCTGTCATTCTTTGTATTCTTGATAGATTTATTTTAAAGAAAACACCAATTCCAGATAAGCAATTAATTTGATTGTTATATTCATTAATATAATACCCCAGAGGTACATGGTTACAAAGCAAACAGAATTTATCAGAATAAAAAGAACAAATTTGGTTGGTAAAACAGATGCTTCATGACTAAAATTTCATTAAGTTACATACTTAAGATACTAAAGTAGATTTTCAAGAAAAATCCATTTAAAATATTCTACTTTGCTAAACCTGTGTTTTCCAGGCAACCTATTTCTTATAATTTACATTTTAAATATAAAAAATGCAAAAATTTAAAATGAATACATGGATTCACTGTCTACTCATTAAAATTGTATATAATCCATCCAGCCAGAAAACTAGGAACTATAGTTTAATGACTAATGTTAAAATTAGCCATTCAAGGGAAATATAATTAGCTTAAATTTTCAAAATATTTAAAATAAAGTTGTATAGAGTATTAACAAAAACTGTTTTTCTTTAACCCTTTCAATTTTCTTCATGATAAAAGAATATTTATTAAGGAATTATTTTATAAAGAAAAATGATGAAGGAATAGTTGCAGGTGGATGGGCACCTGAAAAAGAGCTTTCTAAGTTGCCCTTTCCAGGATGAGGGTGTTAATGCAGAACATTTGTGATCTTAGGAAGACTGTCAGCCTCTTTGGTATCTTGACATTCATCAAGGCCACAGAGCAACACGGCACATCAATGGTAAATTAGCATCTATGATGTCTAAGTGAATAGTCTCAAAGAATTCATGCATACCTTAAACTTGTGAGAGGAAAGTGTAGCCAACAATTTCTTGAAAATGTGGGGCCTTTGAAAGTGCTGAGAGGGAGCATGGTCCGGAAGAGGTTGAGCCCAAGAGGACAGAGAAGACATGAGTCTTTCTCACTATGTGGAGGGCACAGCGGTGATCATGGACATCAGTAGCTGGCTGATGCCCAAAGGCTGGGAGGATGAACCACTCCTCAAATGATGCGGCCCAGAGTACTCCAATGGAATGAGGTACAAGGGAGGAGAAGCAGGAAAGAACACAGAATGACGTAAAAACTGGTATCAGAAAAGTACATATTCCCTCCTTCTCTCCCAACTCCCTCCTGAGAACTCCTCCCATCCATGTCGGTAAAACTGATCACCCTTGAAAGTCAAGTAAAGGAAATGGAGAAAGGTATGTTAAATTTAATTAATGGCTTTACAAAAATGACTCTATACGAAACTTAGAATTATTGGGTTAAATTTAATCAATAATTTTACAAAATGACTAATATATATTGGAATCATTGGGTCTGCGGTTAATGACTGCTTGTGTACCAGTTCCTGCTGCAGCACCCTGATCACTTTGCAGCACTACTTTCTTCAGCATTCCGAATGGCCTTAAGGAACTGACTCCCGCTTACAGAATGCTTGCTTCATCCCTGAGGTACAATATGTTCAAGTCCTGAGATGAGTTTTTTTCATTCATTGTTAGGATAAGCAAAAATCTAAGGGGTCTTGAAGTTACAAAAAGACCGTAATTGTGCAAATAAGAATGCTTGACATCTCTGCATGGAATGGTAAAGCGTCAGCCTGCCTGTCTCGCCCACTGGATTTTATCAGTTTCTATCAGTGTTTTGTTGTTTTGTTTTGATGTTCCACTTTCAGATTTCTTCTCTGTTAGTTTTCTTTTTAAACTTCACCTCTGATAAAGGGTACATTGTTCACGAAGACAAAAAGTGTCTTTTTGACTGTAAGAATAAATAAAATGTGACAGTGAAATCAAGGTCACCTTAGATATGATTGTATCCACTTAATTCATAGAGGAAGCTTCATACCCCCACCTTCCATTTTACTTTATTTTATGCTTTAATTAGTTAACATTTCTGACAAATAAAATCTTCCTAGTTTTTTCACTGAAGTAAAATTGCAATAAAATTATATATAATCAGTATTTTGTTAGCTTCATGTGTACATCATAGTGATTTGATGTTTTTGCACATTATAAAATGGACCTCACAATGTCCAGTACCTATCACTGTACAAGGTTATTAATATTATCGACTATATTCTCTATGATTTATATTACCTTCCTATTTATTTATTTATTTATTTGTTTACTTATTACTTTCCATTTTAAAGGAAAGCTCCCAAGGCATATTTGAAAATAGAATTGGTCACTTTTTCTTGGCATTTTCCATAATTAATTGGTAACAAATTGGAGTATAATGAAAAAAAGCCCTTTGCGTTAGTAAAAATGATTTTTCCTTACATCACTTTCAAAGGCAAAGTATTTTTTAATTATGAGGATTAATTTTCCCATTAAAAACAACTGTTATATTTCATCAAATAAATATTAGTGATATGTATAGATATAAAATTGTCTCCTCAGGAGAATCTTATGAGGTAAGCAGCTATAAAGAGTTCATTTTCAATGTAAAGAAACATTTATAGTTTCATCAACTGATGACATCAATTTATTCATTCATTTATTTATAGGTTGAATTTCTACTCTAGGAGAGATATATTTATGTAAAATCATAGGTAACACATAGTTTTTACCTATAGTGGATTTTTGGAGGCAAAATGAAGTTCTACCCAAGTAAAAAGCAATGCATGAAGTGCATTATAATTCGACACAATATAAGAACTTGAGGAAGGAAGTTCACAATTGATAGTTAAATCAGCATCGCACAGTCTTGTGTCACAGAGGGAGAAATGTGAGGCTTGGAATAAACTTACATAAGGAGAAGAAAAGATGTGAGCTGAGTTTTGAAGAATGCATCACTGTGATAAGCATCAGAAATTGTATTTTTAAGTAAAATATGGGATTGAAAGGTTTCTAACAATAATTGAGCATCAGCATGTGTTTCCTAACATATTCTATGTTTTTTATAAGGCGCGTATCATCCTCATTTTGCCAGAGAAAAATTTAGGGCCTGTCAAGGGCTGTTACATCGCCTCAACTCCAGCTGCTAGTTCGGGCTGGGATTGGCTAAGAGCTCTAGGGCAAAACGCCCTCCTCCTGTGCCCTGGCGCGAACTAGTGAAGGCAGAGAAACGCCTGGATCACACAGTATTGTGTTTACTGACCCAGAGTTTTACTCTAACATTTGGGGATAAGCAATGTGTGAGCAAAAGAGTGTTTTTCGTAATACCGTGTTTACAGGAAATGCACTTACACACCAGTCACGTTTCACAATCACCGCTCACTTCCTTTGCTTCCTATTCCTGTAACTCCCTCAAACTACTGAGCGGTGAGCACCTCTTTCAGGCTTCCAGATTTGTCTTGCAGAGGTTCACTCAGAGACTCATCGGCTGAGGCATGGATCGCACTGGTGGGTCAGGCCTGTGGGCTTCTCATGCACTGCAGTAACGGATCTCCTCAGATGTGCGGGGGCACC
The DNA here is from genome assembly GCF_040802235.1 of Manis javanica. Classification (NCBI taxonomy): domain Eukaryota; kingdom Metazoa; phylum Chordata; class Mammalia; order Pholidota; family Manidae; genus Manis; species Manis javanica. The sequence continues at coordinate 16,938,311 of NC_133163.1, read as the reverse complement.
ACCTAGTGTCCTCTGTAAGAACGCAAAGGCTCTACATGAGTTGTTTGGGTTTGGATTCTGTTTCCTTCCTTCCTTACTGTGTGACCACGAGTTAGGTTCATAACCTCTCTGTGTTTCTACATCAGTACCTACTTGAAATGTTTATTATATGGAGTACATGCTATCATGATGTATGGTCTTTATTACAGCTGCTAGTACATAATGAATACTCAATAACTATTAGTCATTTTTTATTTTGGTCATATTTTATTTTTATTAATAAATATGCAAATATGTAAATGAATTTTAGATGTCAACAAAAATGTAAAATGACTGATCTGTATTATTCATCATAAGAGAGAAAGGAACTATTATCTTAGGTAAGAAACATCTTACCTGATATATAATAATCTACTGAAAATATCATTATTATTATTAATAATAAGTGCTGCCTTTTAATAGGTGGTTATAATATTCCAAGCATGATACTAAGTATTGCATGAAGATATCATACCATAAACTGGTTATCCTTGTGTAGTGATATTATGAATATTTTATCTTATATCAGATTTGTCTTTGAGAATGAATATATATTACTTGGTTAAAAACTGTTTATGCAGTCATTCTAACTAGCAAGGGTCTGAGCTTTAACTCATGTTACCCTTTTTTCTATGACACAGTACTGAATACCTGTTGTATTTTCAACCACAGATGGTATCATTCAGTGGTGTTTAAAAGGACCTCTCTTCATAAATTCTATAAAGTGCATAAAGATCCTTTCATAAGAGGCATAGCTGTGTGTTACTCTCTATAATGGGTGTGAATGTACACATTTGTTTTTGCTGGGAAACTGAACATTTTTCAAGGATGTGTGAATTCATAATTTATTATGTGGATGAATGATGTTATGATGTTTGTACATTATATTCTCTTTCTTTCTAAAATTTACTGAAGGACAAAAAAATAATTCCAACTCTTAAATCGCTTGTGAATACCAGAATATAAAATTATGGCATCTTTAAGTGGTGCTTATATAAAGAAAAATGAAAAATGGAAAGGGAAATATATTCACGTAAAGTTTAAACTAAGTAAGACAGTGATAAAATAATTTTCAACCTGAAAGTTTCCTGGTCTTTGCAGTGGTGGAGAGGTTGAGGAATGGGGATACAATAAAGAAAATGTAAGCTGAAAAGATTTTTTTTAAATCTGATTAGTAACAAGACATTGGAAATGAATCATAAAAAGAACCTTAGAATCAGAATATCTATATTCAGTGTTGAAATAGAGAGCCTATATTCCAATGGAAATAATTTACAATTTAGCTAGGCTTTCCTCTGGATCCTTAAGTATGTATCTGTGCTACAAGAGGCATGTATATCTATAATACTGTGAATAAGGAGATAGGAAATTTGAAGTCAGTAATTTGCTTATTTATTTTGGAATATAACTAGAAAAATATAAATGAATGATTAAAATATAACGTAGGACTATGTTTTCAAGTAGTCTTTCATATATTAACCTGTAAAAGTGTTGGTTCATTAAAAAGCTCAACAGCTCATAATAGTGAAATAAAGGTCAATTTGACATAATAAATCCTGGGAAATATACATGGTAATGGACATATTTTTGATATGTATTACTTATAAAATTTTATAAAATTATATATTTTATATGTACATACGTTGTTCATACTATGTACATTTATATATAAAGAAAAATTAATATATATGAGTATGTATGTGTACACATATATGAATATATACATATATGTATTCATATATAATGTGCATTATAATAAGTTAAAGATGACAGATTATTAAATACAGTATGAATATGTTCTAATTCTTAAAACGATTTAAAATGTGTTAAATTCAATTTTTGACTCAAATGGCACAATGCACATTCCCACAGAGAAATCCCATGAACACTCTATTACAAGCATGTCCTATTATTCTGCATCAACTCACCTCACTTGATTTTCTTCAAAGCCCTGATCCCTCTCCAAAAGGCTTCTTTTCTTCATTTATTAGTTGACTTGCTTATTCTTGTCTACCTCCAACTAAAATGTGAGCTTCTTCAGAATCTTTTTCTGTAACAAATCGTCAGCTCCCTGGAAAGGGCTGGCATCATGGTGGATACTGCTTAAATATTTGATGAATGAATAAATAATAAATCAGATCAGATATCAATGCATAAACTATAATTTGCAAGCCTATATTTCCTGTGTCATCTTCTCTTAAATCCTTAAGGCATATTTAAGAAGTCCTTAATTACCTGATGCTTTTATTACTAGATAAAATATTAATGAGGATACAACACTTGAAATATCCTCCATTCCACCACAAAAAATAAGTAGGGATCATATTCCATTATTTTAAACATAGTGACTGGAGTTGCAAAGAAATCCAGTCCAAAAAGTTTACAGGGTGTCCTTTGGAGCATGGGGATAGGAGACCAAACAATCTGAAGGGTGAGAGGCTGGCTGATGGCTGACTGTGGTAGTGGGGTCACTCTCTCTCCTGAGGACTGTGGTTTAGAGGTACTGAACTTTCACTGACATTGTGCACAAGGTCCTGTAAGGTTTATACCGGAAATACTGTGTTCACGGATCAATCTTCCGTTTGTAGAGCTTACAAAGAGTGGAGAGATAGAAGTTAAATTCCTAAAAGATGAGGTGAGAGAGGGGGCTGTCTCCAGATTATGCAGGCATTTGCAAAGATTTGACTTTTACACTGACCACTGGCGGATTTTAAGCAGCTGAATAGCATGATCTGACTTAATTTGAAATGGACCACCCTTGCTTCTGTATTGAGAATAGAAACTACGGAGAATAGAGAGGGAAGACTACTATAATAAACAGCTCAGACACTTACGATAGCTTATCCAGCCTGCTGACCACTACCATCTTTCACTTGGATTATTACAGATATTTCCTGCTCCCTTTATCTGTTCTTCTTATTCCCTTTCCCTAAACCAGTAAGTTTGGATAGGAACAAAAGCAGGAGAAAGAATGAAGCCAGTCAGTCCCAGTTCAGGTAGCCAGCCCACATCAGGGCCCCAATGAGAGCAAGAAAGTGCTTCAATTTAAGAAAAGTTGGATTATTCTGATTATTACATTGGGTTGGATTAATTAATAATGGAACTCAGTCTGTTCTTATGACTGTGACTGACCAGATAACTTTTTATTTCCCAAGAGAGGGCATGCAGTATGAGACCCATCCAATATTTCATCTAAGGCAGGAGAAAAACTGGTCTTAAGAAGGTTTGAATAAGAGTAGAGAGAAAGGAAAACGAATTGTGCTTGTTCCTCCCACCCGTTTGAATAGACCGGCTACACGTAAGTTGTATGTGTGATATGCTGTTGTTTCTTCAAAAAAATGAAGGAAACTATACTGGGGAATTTTAAGATTTTAGGAAATTGTAATAAGAAAACCTTGGGGTTTTGTTTTTGTATTTATCAAAATTTGAATGTAAATCCTTGGGTAAACACTTCTGAAAATATTATCTAAATAAAGCTAAATGAGTAAAACCTTTTGAAACATGGTGGAGATGGATTGCCTTCCAGCATTGCCATTTTCTAGCAGATCACTTCATGTCTTAGATCATGCTTCTCTTTTCTATAAATGGCAGTTAATATTTCTGTAACAGTTATTTTTTTGGGGGGAAGAATATAGGATATAATATAGGTAAACTGCCCAGTTCAGTAACTGAAATTGAAATAGAGTAACTAAATGTTACTCATTTGATATTAAATATAAGCAACAAAATCACTGCTTTTCTTTTTCTATTTGGAACTCAGGTATAATTGTTTGAAATAATTATACCTCTTATTTCATGGAAAATGATCATCATTGGTGTGTGCTAGGCCCATCTCTAGATTGATGAATGCTTTATTCCCTTTTAGCTGCATTAATTTTTACTCTCATTCACTTTAACTCTCATTATTTTTACTCTCAATACTTTAACTTTTCTAAAGTATTTTTTGTGTATTATTTTGCTGGCATATGTTTCCTAAAATGTCTATTGTTTTGGGAGATAACAAGTGATTTAAATTTGCACATATGATAGTATATGGTTTATCTCCTCCTTACATTATTTTATCTGCAGGAATTGCTTCTTTTTTTTGGTACAACTAATATACAATTACATGAGCAACATTGTGGTTCCTAGATTCCGCCCATTATCAAGTCCCCATCACATACCCCATTACAGTCACTGTCCGTCGAAATGCTGTAGAATCACTACTTGTCTTCTTTGTGCTATACTGCCTTCCCCATGGCCCCCCCCTCCTACATTATGTGAACTAATGCCCCTTTTTCCCCTTATCCCTGCCTTCACACCCATCCTCCCCAGTCCCTTTCCCTTTGGTAGATGAATGAATAAAGAAGATGTGCTGCATATACACAATGGAATATTATTCAGCCATAAGAAGAAAACAAATCCTACCATTTGCAAAAACATGGATGGAGCTAGAGGGTATTATGCTCAGTGAAATAAGCCAGGCAGAGAAACACAAGTATCAAATGATTTCACTCATATGTGGAGTATAAGAACAAAGCAAAAACTGAAGGAAAAAACAGCAGCAGAATCAGAGAACCCAAGAATGGGCTAACAGTAATTGCTTCTTTAGACCCACCCATGTCATAGACAAAGACTGTCTAGTCTTCTGTGGCTTTATCTTCTGTAGCATGATCATCTGCCACAATTTAGTAATATACATCATTAGTATTAGACAATTACATTGCTTCTAACACTCCATCCCCACAAATGAAGCCGTGGTTAACATATATGCCCATCCTCTGAAGGACCTATGTAAGCAATTCTCTGGGATTATGCCCAGGTGAACACAAATATCTAAACTGGCCCTAATACTGTCCCCAAATTTCCAAAATTGTCTGGAATGGCTGTACCCACTTACAATGCAGAGGTATTTTTATCTTGCCATCCCCATCAACTGGACTCATCCAGCTTTCTAAAATTTGCCAGCTCAGAGAAGTTTAAAGCAATATCTTGTTGTTTTAGTTTACACTTTTCTGTTGACTAATGTGATTTAGAACATAGTGTTCTGATGGTTTCAGTCTTGCAAATTGCTTTAATGTAACCCTTTCCTTTTCCCTGTGGAGTATTAGTCTTTTTTGTTGACGATGATGATTTGCAGGAATTCTTTGCTTTATGCTACCTAGTCAGCTCTTAATGGTTTTTGAATTGCAGATATTTCTCCCAATTAGCCAAGGGGAGATTATACACCACAGTGGTTAAGAACATACACTCTTCATTTAACTATCCATATGATCTCCAACAAGTTACTTCACTTCTCTTACTGCTCTTTTGGTTTGGTTCGTCAGTTATAATGACAAAAAGGTTCCTGGCACACAGTGAGCATCATATAGGTACTGACTCTTCAGTCATGTTGCATGCCTCTATTTATGGGGTCCTTTAGGAGAAATCCCTTATTGTGAACTATAATTGGATTCCCTATAGTTCCATGCTTTGTAGATTTTGCTTAGAAAGTCTTCCCCACTCCTATATCTCAAAGTTCTTCTGGTACATTCTCTTACATTGAATTCATCATTTGACCCTTCACTTGTGAACCTTTTATCTACTAAATCAGGATTTCACCAGTGAATATACTATTAGATAAGGATGTAGTTTTCTTTTTCTTTAACCTCCAGTTTTGACAATCTCAACTGCTAAGCCCCATTGATTTGTGGTACTTTCTGACCACTTATTTTTCACAGATGCAACAAAACAGAAGCTGTAAACTCGTAGTAGAACAATAGTTTTTATGTTAATGTTGAAATAGAGAATAATGTTTGGAATGCCATGGAAGAGCCTCTGAGTTTATAAGCGACTCCTAGAAGTCAGGGATTTTGTGATCGACATTTCCTGATTCTTTTATTTGAAATAATCATTTGACCCCAGTAAAGTAATGCTCTTTTCAAAGGAGGCTTGATTAAATGCCAAATAAATGTGGGATTGCTCCTGAGAAATCAATACTGTATTTTTAAGGTTTCTCTGCCTGCCTTTCACATTTCAACCTGTTATCATCTGATTCAGTTGGTGGTGGGCATTAATGGGATTTTATTTTATAAAGAAGGACAGAGCATGTCTCATTCACACTGTAAGAATCATTTAGAGGATGGAGGAAGAGGAGAGAGGAAACAAGCTGGTGATGGCTTAAGGGGAGCACAGGCTTTGAAAAGAGATGTCTTTGGGATGTGAATCTCGACTCCCTGATTCTCAATATAGTTCCCACTCTGATACTCCATTTTCTCATCTCTACCACTTACATTTGTTGTGTCATTTGAATAAGAGAGCGTATTTCTCAAGTTTCTAACCAAGTGTTTGATTATATAAGAGTCAATATATGTTAATCCACACTCTTTTTCTTTCCTAAAAATAAAATCAGAAAGTCAATTTACAATTAAAATGCAATTTCTTCTAGAAAGTGAAGTTTTAACTGCCTCCCAACTGTGTTTTGCAGACTTACACCATTTATATCTTTAAGTCCTCAAGTAGAAATGCGAAAAACAGATCAACATGAAGTCTTCACAAGTCCGCCTCTGACGGGAGACTTGGTGAATCCAAGAACAGAAACCCTTGACTTATGTATATTGAATATTAGATGAGCATTCGCATGTTGGCTTCTTTGATGCCAGGTAATTACAATTTGTAATTTAGTCTGAGTTAAATTGCAGACTGTCCAAAAGCCTTGATCTGTGGCCGTTTGGATGCCTCCAACTTGTATGGAAAAAAAATGAAACAAAACTTAGACATTTAAAATATACCCACTTAATTTTGCTTCACCTCTCCTTCTCCTTCCAACTCCAATGGACATATACTGGGTACAGTTCAACATGCATCAGATGTGCCAATTACAGTCAGAGCTACCTCTCGACTACCAAGCATGTTTTTTATTTTTAACTTGGCAGCAGAGACAGTGCCTGGGCAGCACCAATTGTGTTATTCCTTTTCACCACCAACTTCCCACCAGTGTTGAGCTTGATTCTCAAAACCCTCCCCAGGTAGTGGTCTTTTTCTTTTGGCTTTTGTCTGTTTTTACCTCTTTCTGCCTTTCCTCTTCTGGTTCTTTGATGCTTTTTGTTTTTACTGGGGTGTTTCTGATCAGCATGAAAATGACCATGGAGCTTTTCTATCTTGCAGAGCTAGTTAATCAGCTTGTTGCTCTCTTCAGGAGAATTTGTACTTTTGTCGAAGCTGCATGAGTTAGTTAAAAAAGACAAGGGACACACACCCAAACATCTGGAATTGATCCTTACTCTACAGATTATTAATTGTATGACTGTATATCTCTCAGTTTTCTTGTCTATAAAATGAAGATAGCAACAATTGCTGCCTACCTCATGATAAGGAAAAATTCTGAAATATTCTAAATTAAGTGGCATAAGGGCTGGAGAATGAGGGAGAGAGATAAGGGAATGCAATCAGTTAACAGCCATGGACCATAGCTAATCAGAAACTCCATACTCTCAGATGAGGTCATTTCAGCAAGCATCTAGAAGGTCTCCAGAAGCCCCTCATCCCTTGGGCATGACCAATGTCTGACCATTACCAACAAACACTTCTGTAGACTCCTATCTGCACCTTGTTTTAAGAACCCATGTGATTTCATTTGGCCTAAATGTATAATCCAGTCTAATATCCCTATTTTAAGATCAGTTTATTAATAACTGCTATCATAATTCTCCTTTGCTGTGGAAAGTACTATATTCACAGGTTGCAGGAATTAGGATCTAGGCATCATTGAGAGGCCATTATTCTGCTTGCCATAGCTCTATATTATTAAATCAATTAAATGTTCAAAACGTTAGCTCAAAGAATTCTAAGCCTAACTGTTTTCAGGGGTAAAATTTGTTGAATATTTATGGGATAAATAAAAGTAAGTTTACAAAAAGTCATTCAGAAGAAGGGAATACTTTGAAACTCATTTTATGAGGTCGGTGCTCTTCTGATACCAGGTGCAAGTCCTTAGCAAAATCTTAGCAACTCATATCCAACATTGCATAAAAGGAATTACACACCATGACCAAATGAGATTTATAACAGGAACTCAATTGCTTAATATTTGGAAATCAAATAATGCATGTTTCAAAATAAACAGACTAAAACAGAAAAAATGGAGTATATCAATAGATGCAGATATTACTATTTAACAATAATCAATCATGACAAAAATTATTAGTGAACTAAAATGGAAGGGAATATCCTCAACCTGATAAAGGGTATCTAAAATTCTGTAGGTGATGTACTTACTAGTAAAAGACTGAAGCTTTTCCCTTAAGATTGAAAACAAGGTAAGGATATCCTCTTTTCTCTTTTATTGCATTGGTGGTCCTAGCAATCTCAGTAAGAAAAAGAAAAGCATACAGATTGAAAGAAATAACTAAAACCTTCTTTATTCATAAATGACATGAATAATCACATTGAGTAGCCTAAGATATCAAACAAAAACTATCAGAGAGTGAATTTAGGAAGATTGAAAGTCATGCAGTAAATATTTAAAAATTATGTACTGATAACAATAGAAAATAAATAAAAATAGATAACTCCAAATAAAATAGTGTTAAAACATACAGTATTTAAGGACAAATTAAAATATATATGTGGAAGAACTCTACTTTGAAAATTATAAACTATGATGAAAGATATTACAGATCCAAATAAATGCAAAAATTTACTGTGGTTTTGAGTTGGAGAGCTCAGGATTATTAAGATGTTAATTTTCCCTAAACAGAACCATGGATACAATTCAATCCCAGTTAAAATTACAGTAGGTTTTTCTTATTTTGTTTTGTTTTTTGTTTAATATTGACAAGCTGATTTTAAAATTTATGTATTAATGAGAAAGTCATGGAGCAGTTAAAGTAATAGTTAAAAAGGAGAACAAAGTGGGAGGATATATGCTACCTGATATCAAGATTTGCTATAAAATTACAATAATCAAAATAGTGGGATCTTAAGGTAAGGATAGACATATAGATCATTAAATCAGTAAAATGAATCCAGAAATACACTTGCAAACTATGGTACCTTGATTTTTGACAAGGTTCTACAGCAATGCAATGAAAACACAAATGTCTCTTTAACATGTTATGCTTGAATAATTGTTTATTTATATGGAAAAAATGTATCTCAACCATTACTCACATCATACACAAAAAGTAAGTTATTCACAGACCAAAATGAAAGACCTAAAAATGTAAGACTTTTAGAAGATAACATAGAAGAAAACCTCTGCAATCTTAAAAGAGGTCAAGTATTCTTAGATAAGGCATAAAAAGGCATGAACCATACAAGAAAAAGTGTCAAGGAAGTGGGATGAGTGATGAGGGCTGAATTTGTGGCTGAATTTATCTTCCAAGTGATCCCACTCACACTCTTTTATGTAATACACCCCTTGGAGCTGTAGGATATGGTAACTAGATAGAGCAGCTATCCATATATATGTATTACATTCCATTGTACATATACAAAAACAATGTAGAACTTACTAAAGGTTGGGAGCCTCCATTCTTAAGGAAAAGAGTTTAAGACTCTTAACTGATTGCCAAATCCATCAGAATTCTAATGAGGAGAGAGACCTTTTCAATAGTCACAATAGAAGTTTTCATTTTTGGAACTTTCTTTTATAGATTTCATCTTATCTTGATAAAGGCAGGAAAATATCCTCCTTAAAGTTATGTGAACTCTATGTGATAATTATTTTTGGTAATAATGTAAAGGAAATGTAGTTAGGGTAAAATCTATTCTTTTACCAGCTTGAATAACAGTTACTTTTTAAGAGAAAAAATAAAGATGTTTCTATTATGGAGAACATCTAGCTCAGTGTTTGGAGATGGAGGATAGTGGGATAGCAGGTTTCATCTGTAAAAAAATAAGGTGTTATATAAACTCTTCTGCATAGTAAGTAAACAGGAACCTGGGATCAGGGAACAGGGGGTGGAGAACAGAATGGACTGGATAAATCAAAGAAAGAATAATTTTTATATCTGGGCCAGCTTGATATGAACAGGCAGGCATGTAGGATGGTGAAGTGATTATAAATGGAAATATTTCGACAAATTCAGATCTCAAAGTCAGAGACAATTAGGACAAATATGAATCTGTCACCCAGTATCCCCAGGTAAAGCAGATGGAATATGTGACTGCCATCTCCATAGCTGTGAGTAAAGCCAAATTTATGTGAAGCTCAAAGGACTGCATATATTTAATGACATGTTGAATACCAAAAGAATGTACATCTATAATCTCTGCTCTGGCAGACATATTTGTGTATTTTTTGGGCAAATCACTTTCTTCTCTGAGTTTCTAGTTCTTCTGTGACATAATAAATTTAAATCACAGTCTCCAAGATCTCCCTACATGTTGACACATCTTCTATAATCTTGACATTCATACTAATAACTTTATCTTTGTTTTATTTTTAACTCCTTTCACTCAAAAAAAATATTTTGCCCTCAATTTTGAAAAGGGCAAAATGTTAAGTGTTTTAAAATCTTTCTTGCTTTGTCTTAATTTGGTTTACTTTCGAGTTCAATAAATATTTCTTGAGACCCTTTGACATTTTGAGCACATGCTGTAATTACAAGGCAGTCAGGTCTATGTGTCCATGAACCACTGTCCTGTGCAGGGAGAGAGATGCAATTCATATGTCAAATTGCATAATATTTATAATTCTTTCACAGATGTATTCACAGGGATTAAGAAAATATCACAACTGATTTGAAAAATTAATGTTAACTTTTGAATATTTCAACACCAAATGACCATAAATCCTATGTTGCCAACATCTCTTCTTAACAGGTACCATAAAATGGTGGGGGATGGAGGGCAACAGAGAGAAACACCTACGTCTCAGCATGATACGTCAATGGGCCATGTTATCTGCCCAGCCTGGCTATGTTGTTGAACCATGCTGGTGTTCTTCCCACTTAAGGCAGTTTAACTAAAAGAACAAACAGGTCCAGCATTTGTTCATCTTCCTTGTCACTGGAGAAAAACTGAAACTCATTACAACTTTGATGATACACCCTTTAAAGAAATCTGCAAGTACAGGTAAAAGGAAACTGTTTCTTGATGTCATATAAACACAAAATGTAACAACTAATAGAGACATTCTGTTTTCTTATTGGTCAGGACTGCCTTGAAGCTAATGTGTCCGAAATAATGTTCAACTTCATCACAGATAGGCTTGTAATCATTCTGTTTTAAATTTTCAGTACAGTGGTCAATAAATTACATGAGATATTCAATACTATAGTATAAGATAGGCTTTGTGATAGGTGACTTTGCCCCTGGAGGCTGACGTAAGTGTTCTGAGCACATTTCAGATAGGTTTGGCTGAGCTATGAGGTTTGGCAGTGTAAGTGTACTAAATTCATTTTTGAGTCAATGATATTTTCAATTTACTGTGGGTTTATTAGGACATAACCTTATCAATTGTTGGCTGATTGGGATGCTCTTCAATTATTTAGCCTTCTTTGAAAGATTAGTGGCTAAATTTTACTGTTATTCAGAGGGGCGTTGAGGAGTTAAAAGATAAAAGGAAATGATGCTTCACTGTGCATCTTATATCACTATTCAAATGAATAACGTGGTTAGACAAGCTTGTTACTTACATCAGGGCCCTCCAGTATTTGTATATTTTTAAATATTACTAATTCTGAAATATTTTTTTTAAATGAAAGGCAAGATAATATAATGATACAGAAACCACTTATGGAATCAGGCTGCTGGTGTTTAAATACAACTTCTCCTTTTACTATCTGAGTGATGAAAGGCAAATCCCTTACCTTCTCTGTGCCTAGTTCTTCATTTGTGAAAAGGAGAAAATACTACTAATCTTCCCAGGAAGCTCTTGTGAGAATTAAACAAACTGATACAAACAAATTGCCTGGGATAGTACCTGGGGAAAGGCAAGCAGTCCTCAAATGTTAGCTGCAATTAGTATATTGGCATTTGAAACAGGAAGCTGTTTTCATGGCTTTCAGGAGCATGATGATCATAGCATGCAAAAACCACAACTCCAGTTTGCAAATGAATCCTGTGGCGACTTGCAAACATCTTCCATAGCTTTGACCCCCCCAGTCTGTCCTCTGACAGCAAGGTGGTGAGAGAGCTCTGGGTGGAGTGATTTGTCACCATCCCCTGCTAGCTGTCCTCATTTACCAGCTCTTCAATTCTCACACAAGTCACATGGGGTATTCACACTCTCTCTGCTTTAAAAGTGTCTACTTACGAGAACTTTACTGCTCAGCCTGCAAATCTTTATGAAAGCCCTTTTTTTTACAATCTCTGTTTCCTGTGTTATTTCACTGGACACATTTCACTCCATTCTCTGGAGAAGATTACTTGTTTTTCTTTTCGGATGGTGTTATCCTGTCCTGCTGAGGTATCGCTCTTTCCCCTATGGCATAATTTCCTGTGCTTGAACTTTAAATAGTTCCTCTGACCCATGTGTCCTGTGCACTTTCTGCAGATGCCCAACAAGATATTTGCCTTATGTCACTGGTTCAATTATTTTATAATTCAACAAATATAATAGCACCAGGATGCCAGGCCTAGTCCATGGGCTTTTGGATACAGTCGGAGCAAGAACCAGTCCCCATCCTTTGAGTTTAGTGCCAAGAAGAAGAGGACAAATATCAGATAAATAAATGCATAAATAAGTATATATTTAAAAGTACAACACAGGACTATAGAAAAGTAGGGGGGACACTGATTTAGATAGATTTAAGATGGTCAAGGGAGGCTGTTGTCAGAAGGTCTTTGGTTTGAGGTGTCTTTGAGAGAGTCAAGTTGTGATTGGACATGATTCTGAAGATTTCAAATAAAACACTTACTACCATATAATTGAATGAATTGGAGAAAAGGTGCAGAGTGAGAAGAGGACCTAGAATTTAGCCCTAAGGAATTTGAGTGTTAAAAGGTTAGATGGAGAAAGAAGAGCCAGTATAGAAGACTGAGATATGACATAAATGCATGTCTATCTCAGGAGTATCTTGTTCCACAATCATAAAAGAAGCCTTCTCAGGAAGGAGTTAATTAACAACTCTCTGGTATCCACTGAGGAAACTCTCTGGGAAGGAGAGAAGGGGTAGGTATGGTAACTGAGAGTTCACCGATGACCTCCGCAGGAAGTTGTAATGAAGGAGTGGCAATGGGAGCTGGGTGGCAGAGCAGGAAAGGGGAGACCTGGGAAGCAGAAGGAAAGCATAGGCTTCGAGACATGTGGGGGAGAATGCTAGTCACGACCTACATGCCTCCTCTCCTTACTTAGACTGAAGTCCCAGATCTGGCAAATCTGATGGTCACGCGAAGCACAGGCTACATTCCCCATCCCTTTTCCAGCTTGGTAACTGATGTCTGGTCCTTGAGTTATAAGAGGATGTGTTGGGTGGGCAGGAAGTGTTCTTCAAAGACTACTGCCAGACACTCACAGATGTCATCCTCCCATGTCCCATCTTCCTTCCTGTCACCTAGAATGGAGCACAATGGCTGAAGCTGAAGCTGCTATTTTTGGTCACGCTGATGAGGGCAACACCCTATCGATGGCATGGCAGTGAACTAGAAGAACCTGGTTTCTTGACAAATTCATTGAGCTGCAATATCTGCCCATGGCAATCAGCTCTCAGATTTCATTTCAAAAGACAGAAGTATATTTCTATCTGGCAAAACACTTTTTTTTTTATTCTGGAAACCTGAATTTCATTTTAACTTGAGAGAAGATGCCTGGCTATAAAGAGGAGCAAAGAAATTGCAATAAAAATTTAAAATGTGTAAACGCAGAGAGAAAACACAAAGGGAGAGTTCAAAGATAAAGAGGAGTACATTCCCTGGAGGTAAATATATAGACATATAGATGATGATGATAGATGATGGATAGGTGAATAGACAAGTGGATCAGACCAGGAATCCAGAGGAAGGAGGAAGGGGTTTTGTGAATAAGGGATAAAGAAAACTCCTAAAGGTTTTGGAATAAGAAAATATTATAGATTCAGAAACAAGCAGGTTTATAAATTTGATGGTTGGAAAACAAAGGAGTTCTCATTTGATAGCATTTATCCTTTTAATAAAATCGTTTAGCTGCTTTGTACAGGCATAAGAAATTTGATGAGAGTGAAGTAGGTGTGAAATTGTGACTGCAGTTCTGCTCTTCCACATATGTATGGAAGCAACTCTTACAAGTAAGCAAAAAGGAATGAGAAGGACACTCAACAAGCATCACTTTTAACACCCTAGTTTCTGAATTTCTGGTTAGATTTTCTTAAAAGGTTGTCCACGGTTTGTGAAAAAAATATTTTTTTTTCCATGAAGAAATGGATCAATGTAGAAGAAAGTCCAGATTCCTGGCAGATCATTGCTTCAATAAGTGAAGGATTTTTTTGTTATATTTTCTGATACCTTCACCTTCCAAACAATGTCAGTGGGCCAACCACTTTCTGGGATAGCAGGGATGAAAAGAAAATGACTTCTGTTCACTTTCTTGAAGTTCTTCAGCACCGTTATACAGAGAGGACCTGAAAAACCAATAGGCTCTGGTTTGAATCAATGCTAAAATGCTAGAAGAATCATAGTTCTTCAGGTGAAATTAATCATAGTCACAAATATAAAAATGCAGAAAAATTAGAAAACAATTTTATATCCAGTGACTAAGAAAGTATCGTATAACTTCTTTATATGATCTTTGATGGCAAGAAAAATGCAATGGCTATCTTGGCCACCTTTCCACTGATAATGTTACATAATGGTAAGTGGCTCATTGGCTGAGAGAGTGGATTGTGTTTCCCTTGAACTGAATAACCGTGTAGGCCTCAAACCTGTGCACTGCATATACTGTTCTTTAATTATTCTCAGTAATATCAGCACCCTATGTAATATAAAGAGTTTAACTCATAAGAACGATTGAGGAAAATGAAATAGGTTAGTCATTATGTTCTCTTTTAATCCCTTAATGTAAATTATGAACAGGTGCTTCAATTTTCAGAGTTAGGTTCAATCTATTTTCAGAAGGAATTGTATTACTTTAGTATCTGTATTAGTATTTCTGTCTACTGAAGATAAAAACATATTAGGTAGGATGAGGAAATATATTCCAGTAATTAGGCACTGAAAGCAGACTTTCTGGTAACTGTACTATTTAAAATGCCAAAATTTTAGATGGAAAACTAAGATGAATGAAGATTTCATAGTTTAAAAGATTTCATCCTGTAGTTTCAATCTAGATGAGATTTAGTTTTTCAGGTTAGCATGGTGGTCTTCATAATTACATGTCATGAAACGTAATTGTATTGGTTCAGTCCAGGGTGACAAGTACTGGGTAGTTAAGCTAACCAACTCATCCCAGTAAGACAGTCTTTAGTAAAACACTGACTCCTATTTTATAAAACATACAGAATTCCCTAAATAGTTACCACCATAATTAAGAGGCAGATACTGTCAAACATAATATATCTTTTGGAGCTAACATCCTGATTTTCTGAATGGAATGCTTTTTTTTTTTCACAGGTGAATAGCAATGTCTTAGTTCAGGCAAGCCATAGGCTAATGTCCATTTATGAGAGCGCTTTTATATCTTCCTTCACACTATCCTCTTGATCTATGACATGTGATAGCTGAGTCAGCTTTTCAGTTTATTCATATACATCGAGTATTTTCTCATATGAAAAGCACTGCCTTAAATCCTGGGGATTGTGCAAAATTGGACAACAATACTACATAAAATGCCAGATGCCTCACTGACAATGATTTTCCCAAAATTTTAAAGGAAAAATGAGCTGCCTTGAATAGAAATAGTTGAGGAAATCTTTTCATTAACTTATTCAGCAACACATACTGAAGACCCACTATAACCCAAGCAGTACACTAAATCTTGAGATAGCAAAACAGGCTAAGACATGACAACTGGAAAGGATGTTTAGTTTCTTTTTCTTGCAGAGATCCTACAAATCAATGCACCTGGAGCATGGGGGCCTGGTCCTTTGTTGGTATCCAATACTGGTTTAATAAATTAATAAGTGTTTGATAGCCAGTTATATTGAAACTGATCCCCAAGTCAAGATCTTTGTTTAAACCTAAGGATATGATCTAATGCTTGGACCTTTTGGAAAAAAGTAATAATTTGGCTTCTGTAAAGCAATTGACCAGTGTCTGGCATTTAATAAGAACTCGTACGTGTGTCCTTTTTCCATATAAATACAAGAGCAATAGTCCATACAAATTGATCACTATGAACTTGGCTAAAGATAGTTAGGGGAAGGACTTGAACATACGTTTTAGAAATATAAAACATGACGTAACTGTCCAATGATACTGCAGTTTCAGCACTAAGTTATTCTTGTGACTCATTATCAAGCAGCCAAACCTCCAGCCCTATGTGTTGTCTCTCCCCACATACCATCTGTACTTCGTTTTTAGAGGACTTAAATCCTTCTGTACACCACAGTCTTGGTTCCACTGTGCTCTTTTCCATGTTATTACCTCTGTTTAGAGACCATGGGAATTGGTAAATTTGAGGCCAAATTATTGGAAACAATAGCATCTATTCTGGCTAAATACAAGTAAGTATAAAAATACAGATAACACAATTATTGGGATGGATGAAGAAATAGATTCAAGACTGATCTTTCAGAAACATCCTTCCAACTCCATCAGAGATGTGGGCGCCAGGGAAGCCATTGCCTGTGCTGCATGGGGAGAATTGCAGGAGTTCAGGGCCACAGGTGCTGGCTCCAGAGGCCAGAAACATGGAGGTTCAGGTCCTGCTTCTCTCTTCCAAGTTTTTCTATGATAAAGGGGCACAGAGGATATCTGATAGGCAGAGAGTTCATACCATCCAGAACATGAGCTGCGAGGGAATTTGAGAATTATCATTCTTACTTCCCAGGTATGGTACCTCTGAAACAGTTTGAAATGGATGTTAGTGAGCCAACATAAAATACCTATTATAACCTTGTATTTTCAATCCTAGCTTCTTAAGGCCACTCCTTGTTATCCAGCCAGATTCACGTATTTGTTGATTCATTAATTGCCCATTCATTCATTCAACCACTGTTTACTGGGCATATAATATATTTCTGGCTGCACAGAGGAATGTTTCATAATATAGTTATCTCTCAGTTATTTAGATTATTCATGTTTCTATAAGAAACTTTATAACAGATCATTGTAATTGTCTATTTAATTATGTCTCCCGTTACCTGGGAGAATCAGTCAGAGTTCATTCTGGAAAACAGAAGTCACTCATTTTTCCAAATAGAAAATGAAAATACAATGTGTTAGAAGCTTATACAACTATGAAAGGGCCAGGGCAGCAAAGGATGAGAAAGTTGCTGCTAAAGTCATAGAGTCATAAAACAGGAAGCCCCAGAGTTTTGGGAAGATTCTGGGTGTGATCACAGCTGCCTGCAGCTCAGAATCAGAGAATTGATAGGAATTTGCAGAGAAGCCTCTGTAAAGCTCAAGATTCCTAGGGAAGCTGTCCCCACAGGTCTCATTTTTTTACAACTGTGGGTCAGGTGGTTCACAAGAGCTTCCCTGAGAACAGCTGCAAAATCTCACATCTTCTTTCAAACACAATCAGAAAATAATGACCTTTCTCTTCCACCTTTCAAATATTGCTGAGCTACCTCTCATTAGCATCATTGTAATAATGCCAAAAAGGAGTACTGGAAAAATAAATTGCTGTTTATTCTCTTAGGATGAATAGATGAATGTAGGGGAGAACAGATATCATTCGAGTTGACAACAAATTATATAGTATAGGCCACGCATTTCCTAACTCAATCACAATCTTTAGTAACCTGCAATAATTTCATAGTCATAAATGGCATTATGAGTTGTAATTTTTCATTATAAATTTAAATACAATGGACAAAACCTACTTAAAAGAAGAGAAAGAAGGAGGAGAATATTGATTAATATGTACTGTATATTTAACATAAGAAAAATATGCATGTTAATGTTTTTCTCATTTCTGCACTGATCCTGGGGTCTCGGTTGGTATTTATTTACTTCCTTTTCCCACTATCCATTCTCTGTCCATTTTTCTATAAGCCAACACTTCTACTATTTATGGTTGTTTACCTGACCCATTGAACTAAATTTCCTTCTGAAAAATTCTGAGCCTTTTTACTGATTCTGCTAATCTTTAGTTACTGTTATCTTCCGTTAACATTTACTACTTGTAATCAAAATATTAAAAGGCACCCTTGAGATTTCGCTCAGATCCAGATATACCCCTTTGTCCTTTTATTAAGATCAGTCACCCTCAAAAGGCTGAAGAGTCTGAAGTGATTATTTGGCATGCTCAAGTTCCGAGGTGCTGGAGCCACTATTTGTCCCTTTGTGGAATTATTTTACCTTAGTACAATAAGCTTTTTCACATAACAGGATTCGAAGTTGCAGGAACAAGATCAACACCTCTTGGTTTCTGGGCCTCTGTGTTCTGGTATTGGACCACTAGAAAACCCAGGATCATTTCCCTACAAAAACATTCTAAAAATTTAATCCCATCTGTAAATTCACTTTTGCCCTGTAAAGTAGCATTCAGGGGTTCTGAGGTTAGGAGGTGGACACATTTGGAAGCCATTATTCCACCTATCACAACAGGTTAGTACTAAATGATGATAGTAGCCAGCCTTGGTGAGAAGAAATATATTTTGAACCCATGGATAATATTCATCTCTCCTATCAGTGTAACTTTATGAGCCCATTACACACAGCAAGGGGTGGAGTGGTCAGTGGCAGTAAAAAAAGAAGCCTGCGTCTGTGGGACAAGTTCTCCTGGACACCATTTATTACAGTCGATGTCTTTTTGGAATGTCTACTGTGGGAAATTAAAACAGGACACAATATCCTCACACTCAATGCCCCCTAAAGGTGTCTGTCCACATACATTTTCTCCAGAATTTCTTGTAATTAGCATTCCATTTTGTTCTTGTCATTTCACTGACCATCCAGAGAAACATGTGCCACTGCCACAAACAAAGTGGAATCTTATCTTGGCAATTTCTCCCTTGCACTGATCCAGTGAGAGGTGATAACAAGTTGTCCCACTTAATTTTCTCCCACTTGTTTCCCTTCTACAGGGTATGGCTGAAATATGTTGAAATAGATTACTTTTGAGTGATGCTATATCACCTGTTTATTTATTTTTATCTTGTTAGTCAATTTATTATAAGGAACCCCCAGCATCGTATTAGCTAGGCATTGAAGGATATATGGCAATTTTGCCTTTTAAGAACCATAACAATCTAGAGCAATTGCTGATGCACCTTGCTTGCACCTCAGACTATGATGGAGCTCAAAAAAAATATATATATATATATACACACACATATATAAATATATACACACACACACACACACACACACACACACACACACACACACACACATATATATATATATATACAATTTCTACTTTAGTGATGAAGTTCTGTTGCCATAAGCAAATTTATAGATTGGTGGATCAAATAACACTCCATTCATGACAGGAAGCTCAGATCCCAACACTGTTTGGTGTTTCACAGACAAGCATTCAGTCTTCATTAGGACCCACTAGTAAGCCAGTTGCTATTTTCAAAAGTTATCTCAGTATAATTATCTTTAGAAGAAGGGGTGTGCTCTGTATCCCCTCCTGGGGCTTAACAAAAAGGTTCATACCTGTTGGAGATACTTCAACCATCAGTGAATCAACTGGGTTCTAGAATGTAAATAAAACTCATTTGTATTGATCCTAAGCCTGCTTCAGTCTTTTCTCGATTCTCATAGTGCAATTGGTTATTCAAGACGCCAAGATGTAGAATATTTGGCAGCTAAACATACTCTGAAACATCAAGGATTATGCATTTTGCTTAGCTATAGTTTGGAAAATACCTATTTTCCTTCATTTTGAAGAATAAATCTTAATATATACCGTATCATCACAGGTCTACAAACATCAGAAAGGACAAGTCCCTTAATTTGTTGTAGCCCATCTCTGCACTCTGACACACAAATCTTAGTATAGTAAACATCTAAGGTATTTACTTTTCCCTTAAGAGTCAGAGTAAAACACAGAAAAGAGAGGGTATAACAAACTGTCAATAGACAACGTGTGGTTCAGCTGTAAGCACTTCAGGGGCAGGGACATTCTTTTAAATCTGTGTTCTCAGCTTTTAACAAGTACACAGATGGGTGAATGAATGAATGAATGAATGAACGAATCATTGCTTAAGTCAATTTGTTCATAGTGAGACTTAACCTTTAGTATTCTTGGAGAGAAACAGTGGCTCATTTCTCCAGATTGCCTTTGTAGGACCTGATCTACAGCTTTGGAGTCAATGACTTTATCCCAGTGTTTACCAATGTAACAATTAATTGACTCAAATCCATGACAGCTCTGGGCCTATGAGAAAGCCAAGATGTTTGTACTGTCACTTAGACATTTTGTCAATGTCTGTGAATCCCAGGCACCTGGGTCAGCAGTGAGGCTGTAGATGCTTTCTCTATATCAGGGGAATTTCACTAAGAACCACTGAAGCTGGACTCAATTCCTGTTACCTTACCATGTTTCAACGGGTTGTAAAGTATCTTAACCCAGAATTTGAGGCTGCCTGTGAGAGCATATCGAAATTTCATCATGTAGCCAAATTTCTGGATGTTTCTGGAATTTGGAGACCTGTTTTTTCTCTGTTTCTTATTTAACTAATAATTTATTCTGTTCTCCATTTTGTTTCCTTAACACATTTTCTGAGAAGGCAGTTGAATTAAAGCAGCATATTTCCTCTGAGATGGTGGTTTCTTTTTTTCTATGTATTTATTTGTTTATTCAAAAAATATTTGTTGAGGATCTGCTGTGTATCTGGCATTGTTATAAGCAGTTATGAAGATCGATAAGCTTCTTCCTGATAAAGCTTGTATTCCAGTAAGAATTGGTAACACAGAAATAAATGAATAATTTAAAAGGCTAAAAATAACATTCTAGATAGTTAAAGATCCTGAGAAGAGGTTTAAATTTAAGTAATGGGATAGGGAGTGTAGCTTTATTTTGGCTCTTCAGGTAAAAGTCTGGAAGGCCATATATTTTCCAAGGAATCTGAATG
The DNA here is from genome assembly GCF_040802235.1 of Manis javanica. Lineage (NCBI taxonomy): Eukaryota > Metazoa > Chordata > Mammalia > Pholidota > Manidae > Manis > Manis javanica. Next base: position 16,917,225 of record NC_133163.1, on the reverse strand, counting down.
AAATGAAGAAAAACTATATGAAGGGCAGGGAAAAGAGCATTCAGACAGAGGTACCAGCCAACACTGGCAAACTTTTTCTTTAAAGGGCCAAATATTTAAGGCTTCATGGGTCAGTCTCTGCTGTGGCTATTGTAGTAAAAAATTAGCCACATCAAAAATACAAAAATGAATGGGCATTGCTTTGTTCCAATAAAACTTTATTTGCAAAATCAGGTGGCAAACTGAATGTAGTTTGCCAACCCCTCAGCTAATACAAGCTCTATAAGCTAAAATGTAAACAAACTGGGCATGTTGGAAGAGCTCAAAGAATTGTATGATTGCATCTTTATGGGTTAGATGGAAAACATTGTGAAAAAAGTGGAAGTTACAGCAGTGGTTGGGGGTCATAAGGAAAAAAATTGAAGAAATTGGATCATTGTTTAAGATTATAATAAATTGTGAATTTGGCTACAAATTCTTGCTGTACATGTATCCATAACTCATTTTGTGTATTCAGTGTACCTTTCCAGTGTGATCTGGGCTTCAAATGCACTGGAACAAATTCTCCTATTTGTTTTGAGGAAGGATTTTCCTTCAGAAAAAGTTCAAGTTCACTCTGGCTGCTCAGTGAAGGATAGATTATAAAGTGACAAGAAAGAAGACAGGTTGACTTGTGAAAGTTATTCCAGTAGTATAGAAAGATGGTGGTGACAGACTTGGGTGATAGTAATATGGTTATAAAGATTTAGAGTACTCTTTAGGGGGTAGATTCAATAGAATATCATGAAGGGTGGAATGTGAGAAGTGACAAAATGAAGGAAACCTGGAATCACTTATCAGTATCATAATCTAGGTGGTAAAATGGTGGTGTTGGGCTGTGATATGAGGAAAGTCTAAGGTCCAGTTGTCTTTGACCTCAATGACAGTTAAGAGACCTGTTTTGGCTCATTTAATTTTAATGATCAACATGATACCTAGAACCAGAAGAGATTTCTAGTCCTGGGGATAATTTCATCTTTCTGCTTAAGCACTCAAGCCTGTATCCTTTAGGTCTTTATTTGAAGTTGCCAAATTTAATCGACTACCTAGACTAGCCAAGAAAATAGTATTAAGATATAACAAGTGGAACAGTGAAGAAAGAAATGCTGAGTAAGACAATGAGAGAAACCCTTCAGAATTACATCCAGAATTTCTGATCATTGGAAATCAGGTTTCACTCCTCTGTTTGGCTGTGTTTACCTTCCTGTGTCCTAACTGGAGCATTTTTGGGAGAATGAAGACATTCTCTCCTTTTACAAGTGCTGTGGAGGGACAATGATTGCTTTCAGAGTTGAGCGAGCTGGGGCTTGCTTTCTGGCTCCACCATTAACCGACTCTGTGACTTCACACACATTATGTCACCTTCCCCCTCCATGTTCCTCAATGGATAGTCAAATTTAATAATACTCTTCAAAGGCCTTTTGAGAAGACTTAATTAGTTTGGGTTCATTTTGCTTGTATTAGATAGTGTTCATGATATCCAATGTTTGCCCCATTCAGTTAGTATAAAATCATGGCTTAAGAGAACTTCATGATCAAGCTTGGGTTCACATTACTGAGCCCAACTCTACCATTTTCCTTCTGTTTTACTGCCCTTCAGTTACAGAATATCCATCATCACCCCAGAACATACGACCCTATCTCAGAAACTCTGCATTTATTCTGATTCATTTTCACTTGGCCACATTCTCCCTAATTTTCAAGATGCCAGATTAACTGTCACCTACCCAATGAGGTATTACCTGACCACACAAGCACTCAGCTTCAGGATTTTTTTTGTCATATGATTTAAACATTAGCTTAAATTATTTAATCTAATCTGACTATCTTTCTTCCCTCTAGAGCATAAGCTCTAGGAGACACATCACACTTATCCCTTTTATTAAAAACCAGGCCTAGAACAAAGCCTGGTACATGATAAACACTCTGTAACTGTTAGATTGCAAGTGAATTGATTACTTAGCCTCACCATCATCAATACAGTACTTGGCTGCAAAAGTAATGGTCCCTATTATCATTTTTATTATGGTATGATGTTGAGATAGGATTTCTGAATTCCTCAGTAGTTATCTGCTTTAAATAGAATACCTAGGAAAAATCCCTCAAAAATGCTTTTCTTATTTACTCCTACTTATCAATATGTACCCCAGTGGAACTGTCTTCTCCTGTAATGAAATCAGTTAGTTTAGACATCTTTGCCTTGATTGACAGGTACTCACTTTTCAACCAGCTCTGCAGTTAAGCTGCCTTGGATGTTTGGGCCTTGATTTTTGTAATTTCCCAGTGCACAAATTTGCCCTGTGTCCCTTGTATACCTAGAGGGAAATTTTCCACTAATTTATTCTCTTTCTCCTTTGTCCTCTTTTTCTCCCTCCTTCCCTTCCTCCTCCTCTGCTTTGGCTCCTTTGTTAGTCTTTCCTTTCTTAATTCCTGCTCTTCTGCCTTTCTGCCCTTAATCGACTCCCAACTAAGTACTATTGTAAGTCCTAGACAAAGGACAGCAAACGAGAGGAAAACAATCCTGCTCTAATAGAACTTGCGTTCAGGTATGGAAGCCAGGCAATAAATACCAGTAAGTGAGAGATCCATGAAGCTCTGTGAAGAAAGAGCATTCCAGATAGAGGGCAGGGAGTGCAAATGTCCTGAGACAGCTGTACGCTTGGCATGTTCATGATGAACAAGGATGTCAGCTTAGGGAGTAGGGAAGTTGTGAGAAATGACATTTGAATATTAGCCAGCAGTCAGACCATACACAGCTCCTATATTGTGCTCTAAATGTATAGAAAAAAACTGAAGAGTTTTGAAAGGGCAATATCTTAATCTAACTTACATTTTTGACAGAATTGCTCTGGTTGTTGTGTGAACCACAGGCTATAGGAGGTTTAAGGTGGTAGCAGGAAACCAGGCAGGAAGCATCTCTAGTAGCCCAGGTAAGAGCTGATGGTTTGGAATGTCCTGTGGTCATGGTGTACCTTGGGGGTTATTTTCAAGGTAAGGCCAATGGAGTTTGCATATGGTTTAGTAATGGGATGTGAGAGAAATAGAAATCAAGGATGATTCTATTGTTTGTTTTCTGACCAACATGGTAAATAGTAATGCTGTTTATTTAGAAGGGGTAGAGTAAGTTTGGAGGGAAATCGAGAGTTCAGGGTTAACATGTTACGTTTGTGGTGTATCATAGACTTTCAGTTCTATATGAATGTGAAGTTCAGGAGAAAGATGGAGGTGCAGCTATAAATTTGAAGACAATGGTGTTAAAATCCATGGGATTGAATAAAGTCGCAAAGGTTCTAAATGTAGGTGGGAAAAAAGGACTGAATACTGATTTTGAGGTGGTCTCCAGTTAGGGAAGAAAATGATGCTGAATAAAATTGAATGACACAAGGAGCCATTGAGATTGGAGGAAAACTGAGCGGTTTTCTGTCTTGGTAATGAAATATTCAAATATAGAAGGCAAATGGAAGAGGAGAGGCTGCTTAATGGTTTTTTAAGAATACCGCCTGTATGGCTCCTTCTCACCACACAATTACTTTGGCTAATTGACCTCTTGGTGGATTCCAGGTTCACTACGAAAATAAGCTGCCGACAGAGGCCCAATCATCTAACGGCTTTATATGATGTAGTTTCTTGTAGCACATAACGTATGAGCATAAGATAAAACTTTGTACAACTGGGTATTTTACCTCAGTTACCTCTTCTTTAAGTTGAGGATAATATTTATTTTTGTAACTAATCCTATGTTAGTCCAATAAGATAATGCATTTCAAAGCTCTTTGAACATTATAAAGTACTCTATTAATGCTGGAATTCTTTGCTATTATTTGTAATAGAAGCTCGTGGTAGTGAGGAAGGACAAAGAGAAGAAAATGATTAAGTTTGGTGGGTTTCCTTTTTTGATTTAGAATGAATCAAGGACTGTTTAGTTTCTGTTCCTTTTCTTCAACATGAGTTTTCAACTTTGCTGCTCATAAGTTTAAGTCTTGTAAAGTGTTTCCTGCTGAAATGCCATGCTGACTAGAATTCAGCAGCAAATAAATATTGCTGTCCTCACTAATTTGAAACAGTATGAGTTTTAAACCTCTAGCTGTGGGAGATTTATTAAGATTACAGTTTTCATCACCATCCCTTCAGTCCATCAAGATAGGTCAAAGCTGTGTAATTTTTTTTTAAAACTAATAACAATTTCCATTCTTCTTAGACTATTAGTGAAGCACAAGTTGAAGTAAATGAAACGCATATCCACCTATCTTTGTAAATATTTTAACCTGACCCCTGTTTTAGGATGGAATAAAAATGGTTGATTATTTTATTTAATTGCAACTCTATCAACACAAAATATTTCTTGGCAAAAAAGCACAGTTATTTTTATGCGTTCTTTTTAAATAGTTCCTTTCTAATAGTTAAGTTAAAATGAAAATGTGTAATCCTATCATTTACTCTGAAATGGTGAGTATTGGTAAGGAACTTTTTTCAACTATTGTAATTTTCTAAATATAATTTCAATGAATCCCCAGTTATTATATTTATTGACTTAGCGTGATTGGTAAGTGATTAAATAAATGGTCAATAACTCAAGGTTTCTTGTTTTTTGTTCATTGATAAATGTGTTTCAGAAATACTTTAATACTTATGACAAGTAATGCATAGAAACATTTTGAGGAAAATTCTGGAATGTTTCAAGAAATACAATTACGCAACAACAGCCAGCATTTGAAAAGACCCCTGTGTTGTTGCATTGATTTATATTAACAGTCAAATGAATGTTAGTACCATGCGTAGTAGAACAGTCATGATCATGAATTTGAGAACAGATTGGATAATTATGTAACAAATCCAATTATAAAAGCATTGATTAACATTTTTCTAACATCCTACCATGAATAATTTCTCAAGACAAAAAAAAAGTCTCTGACGTTAGTGATCAATTAAATGATCCAGTGACCCCTGGTATGCATAGGTTTTCAGTCAGCATTAATCAGTGAGTAAATATACCTTTTACGTAAGTCTAACTTTTCAAATTAAACTTATTTACTTTTAGTGATATATACATATTTATGCATGGAAACAAGTACTAGTTCTCAAGAAATCACCTTATGACCTTTATTTTGAAAGCAATAAACTGGTAAGATGGGAAAAAGTTATTGATTTACTGAGTTTACAGCTTTTACCTGTGTGTTCCTTCCCTCTGGAAAAGAAAATAGTTTATTTTTTTATTCTAATTTTTGGTATAGCTTAGAAAGTAGAAAAACACTGAGCCATTTTGGCACTTGTGATTCTGAACAAATCAGTTCACTTTTTTATGACTTCTTTGATGCCTCTGAAAAGTAATTAAAAGGGTTCAAAACGTGTTCTCAAACTCCTCCCACCTACTACACTTCTGCTTACTTTCAAGAATTGCTTCATAAATTCAAGGTAAAACTATAGTAGCATAGTCGTTTTCTTCTAAGCATTGCCCAAGCCCCCCTCTCCATACCTTATCAGCAGAAAATCTAGCCCTGCCTTCTTGAACTGCTCTACACTTCCTTGAACTGTCAGGAACTCCCGGTGTTCACTTGAGCAGAATGACTTCTGAGCCAGGCAGAGAGGAAAACAGAGTTTGGAGACATCCTCCTATTTCTCTGTCACAGAGTCTGTGCTGATAACTACCTGCCCCAGGGACCCTGTCACCCTGTGGCGATGTTGGGTCTGGAATGTCACTCACTTGCTGGAGGACCACCCTCGCAGGCTCTGAACTCCTCTCCCTCTTTTTCTGTCTCTCTCTCATTTCTCATTCCCATTCTATTTCAAATATGACACCTTGGCCTGCTGGCTTGGTGTAGGGGCATCTCAGCCTCAGCCACGCCAGATGTCAGCATTATTCTTCTTCACCCTGGCCCCTGACCCGTTGCATGGAGACTGGGTTACTAGCTCAGCTCTCTTCTTTATTTAACATACTTTGTATCTGGATGATCTCACTGAGTCTTGGTGGGGCTTATCCTGCTTTACTCAATTTTGCATCCTGCAAAGTAAGAGCTGGGCCTTCTATTTCAGGAGTTCCTGAGTTTTGAGGCAAACTGAATTCTGTAGGTAAGGGTTTTAGGAAGATTTATCCAAACTTACCACAACCAAATCATAGGACATTAACTGTGTATCTGTATTACTAGATAATATGAATTGTACTAGAAGATTTATTTCAAGGGAACATTAGTCATCAGCATGGTCATAGACAATGTGGCCATTTAAGTAATCCTTTCAATAGGTATTTCATTTGACTCCTTCCCTCTGTAGGTAACATAAGAATTATTTACATCAGAATGTTGTGAATTCTCAAATGTTAGACTTACTTAGATAACTCAACTTTTCTACATCTACGTATTCCCAAATAGTATGATCCACATAGAGAAATGAGTCCTTTAGCCAATGGCCCTTCTCATCTGGAAATGTGCAGATAGAATCTACTCGTGTACATGAAATGATCATTTCATAATTATTAAAAGATGGGATATACAGTTAATCTTGCTCATTTTATTATTTTTAGTGTTTTAATTCTATCTTATTTTACTTCTTTAATTCAAGTAAAATTACCTTAAATTCAAATGGATGATTTAAAATAAGTATTTCTGAGTGGACTGAATTTACTGATTTTTTTAAATACAAAAAGTATTAGATAATTGTTGTAGAATATTGAAAAATTGTGGATCCAAACAAATCAAAACTCTTAGTATGGTAGGAAGTGCACTTTAAAACAAACAACCAGAGTGATTTCCAAGTAGTGATGACACTTTTTCAGATATGGCTCAAAAATATTAGTGAGTAGAATAATAAATATTTCCATACTGCACATATGTGATATTAGCTTCACCCCCATATTGGAAAATGGCCCTAGGATTTTATAATTTCATCCTCTTACTCCTGTCCTCCAATCTAATTTTTCACTCACCCGTTTAAAATATTTTTATTGAGGTATAGTTGAAATATAGTATTACATTGGTTTCAAGTGTAAAATGGAGTGATTCACTCCTACAACTCAACACCAAGAAGACAAATAATCCAATTAAAAAGTGGGCAGAGAACCTGAATAGACATTTTTTCCAAAGAAGACATATGGATGGCCAATAGATGCATGAATAGATGCTCAACATGACTAATCAAGGAAATGCAAATCAAAACCACAGTGAGGTATCACCTCACACCTGTCAGAATGGCTTATATCCACAAGACAAAAAGAACAAGTGTCCACGAGGATGTGGAGAAAGGAAAACCCTCAGGCACTGTTGCTGGGGATGCAGATCCGGGCAGCTACTCTGTCTTTCTTTTTTTTTTTTTTTTAAGAAGATGCTCATTTCTCCAGCTGTGGATGAAAGCAAAGCCGCTGACCCATCTCTAGTCCTCTTACAGTGTGCACCCTCTACTTCCAGCAATGGAATGAAGTCAACATCTGCCACAGATTATGTATCTTGCAGAGTGGGCGACAAGTATCCCAGAGAATACCAAGAGGTTTTTAATTTTTTAATTTCATTTTTTTCAGAGGATACCAGGGACAACATGGAGAGACTTCAAAAGATTAGCTGAGTTTCTAGGGTTTTCTTGAAAATGAGCCACCTTCCTTCTTTTGTCTCTCGTCTGTTAAAAGGTTAAAATTTGGTCTTTTCCAGACTTCGTTCTTGTATCAGCTGTTTCATACAAAATGCTCTGCAGTGTGAAGGTAATAGCATGGAACAGAAGGATTACATTGGAATCCTCCTTCCACCATTTCCCAGCTTGCAGCCTAAGGTTGGTTTTTACCTTTAGTCTCTTCATCTCATCGTATGATGTTCCTACTCCCTCATTATATGATGTTACACCATTGGATGACTCCATGTTCTCATTACATGATGTTATTACATTAATTGTGAATACTTATATTAAAGATCCTGGTCCACGGTTAATGTTCCATGAATGTTAGCTGAACATAGGTAAGTGTGAGTGAATAGGCATAAAAATGAAGTTGGCTACCTTTGAAAATAAATTGTTCGTATTGTAATTTTTGATACATTTCTAATTTTTTATCCTGCTTAATTTTAGGTCAACTTGCACTTATTGATTTGTTTATTAAGTATTCCCCAAGTCTCTAGTATGTATAGCATCATGTTCAGTATCATGGCAAAGGGGACTCAGATTGGAAAAGCGGCTATGAAACCTTCCATCTGAGTCATTCAGCTTTACTTCTACTTTGCTTTCAGAGCTCTAGTACTTAACTATTGTTTTCTTAACTATTAACAAATTGAGCTTAGGGATTGTATGACTTTCACTAATTTTATGTCTAGGTCGTATCATGTGACACATTCTCAATAAATATTTATGGAAAGAAGAATAGTTGAATAAAGCAGGAAGAGTTCAAGACCGTTACTGACCTAGGATGGATGTGAGCAGACGCTCAGGCAGGGCCTACGTGCTCTGATTTCTTCCCCAAAATAACTGAAACTTTTGCTGTGCCATGAGTTTTGGCATCCAGTTCTTTCAGTTGTACTTTGAGCATCATCTTTTAAAATCAAGGCATCTGAGAGGGAATTGAAGTCTACTCTTCTTCCCCCATCAGTATAAACTAATGATTTTGTGTGCATTTGCTTCCCCAAGCTCTAGGCTCCAAAAGTATTTGTTGTAATTAAAATAAAATTAGCTTGTTTTCCTCCCACACCTAACTAATCTTAGCTGTGCCAATGCAATGGGAGTCTGGGGAGGGAATTAAGACTCATTTCAGATCCTTGAAAGAACTGTATGGCTTTTCAGTGAGCCTGCGTTTGGTACTACATATGATTGATTAAATCTAACTGAAAATATTTTGTAAAATAGATTTTGCCATCCTAGCTGGGGAACACAATTACCAATAAGAACACTGAGTCCATGAAAAACAAAAATACATTCCAGATATTTAGTTACTATGGATTGTTTTGAACAGGACCTTTCTATATATTTTTTTTTATTATACAGGCATAAGTTATATTATGCATTAGGTGATTGGGCTAATATAAATTACAAGATAATGAATTGAAAAAAGGAAAACTAGTGCTTAATAATTAAATGGTTATTGATTGCCTAAAATCTGCTGAAAAATTTCACATTATTTCCTTGATTCTTTGAGACTGATAAAATTGTAACTGTTCTACACAGGAGGCAAGGATCTTGAGAGAGGAGACAGAGCCAATAAATTACAGTCAGGATTTGAAACCAGGTCTCTAAGTCCATCTCAGAATTGTTTCACCGCACAGTAGCTATATTTATCTGTTCATCAAAGATTTAGTGGGTACCGTCTTTGTGACTGGCACAGTGCCTGGGTAGAGTTGTAACACAATGCAAACATTCATGTTCTTGTGGAGCTTGGACACAAAAGGAGAGAGAGAAATTACACAGACAAATATGAACTTACACATTGCAACCCATTATTTGAAGTAAAAAGATAGGTATAGTGAATGAAAGAAATGGGTGCAACTAATTTAAATGGTGAGATTTGAGTGGTCAAGAAAGTCTTCAGGGGCAGGTCTGATGGCAGAGACAGGATTTAACAAGGTCCTGAAGATGAGTGTGATGTAGATAGTCTGAAAGAAAAGAAAGGATTCATACAAGGGCAAATATTTAAAATATCCTGAGATACATCAGCCTTGAGAGATGGCAAGATTTGCCTGGGAGGACTTTGCGCTCAGTCATTTAGATGGCCGCAATACCAAAAGCAAAAGGTTTTAGAGATATTGCCTAAATTTGTCTGTAAACCCCTTCTCTGGATGACTTTATATCATAAAGCTAGAGCAGCTGAAGCTGACTCCCCCTTGCCTTGCATCCCTGTGGCAGGCAATGCTGTTTACAAGTATTTCTTGGACGTCATCTCCTACAGACATCTTCAGAGTTCTTCAGGGACTTTGCTCATGACAGTTTTCTCACAGCTTGAAAAAGAACAGATTAACTATAATTTTGTTTCCACCAGAAATTTCCATTATCCACTAAGCTTTTGGAAAATGTTTAATTCATGGACTATATTCCATGGACTATGTGTATATTTCATGGAATATATTCCATGGAAAAATCGGATTCGAAAGCACTGTATACCATGGCATCGTCTGAGATCAAGGTTTCCAGTTATATATATCTTTTTTTAAAGAAAATTGATCATAGCTGCAGCAAAAGTCATGTTTGATTTTCTTCAACCAGCATTTTCCAAACTCACTTGTTATGGAAAACTTTTCTGTTGCTATTGAGGTTCTTTAGGAAATTTACTTTCCAACTTATAGTTCAAAAAGGGAGCTTCAACTCCACCACATAAACCATAATACGTAGAACTTTCTCTAAGGAAGGTATTTTCCTTCTTAAATTACTGCCAGACAAAATCAGATAGGAGTCAGCAGCTAATAATTCATCCACATCGCTATTTTGTTGGCATGTAATAAAATGAATTTACCTGGCACTGAAAAGCTATTCATGTGCTTAATCTCATTTATTATTTTTGTATTATTTTAATTGGTCCACCTATTAATCAATTATTGGGAAACCAATCCTATCCGGGGGAAAAAATGTACATGTATTTCATTTTTAAGTCTCTCCTAAAAATACAGTCTATCAAAAATATATCCCTATATCTTCTTAATATCTACTTTCAACATACATTTTTGAGTTAGTATTTTTTCTCCTACTACTTACTATGTCTAACATTTTAAGGAATTGACAGTTTTTAATAAAATAAGCCTAAACTTTCTTCGATGTATAAATTAATTCCAATTTTGACACATCTTCTTAATCAAATTTTCTTTCTTTTAGCCAAATATATATATATATCTATTTTTTCTTGAAGTATAGTCATTAATATATCTTGGCTTTGTGTTAAAAGTTTACTCATTTCCAAGGTCATAGAGTCTCAGGATCAAATGCACTCGGTAATATCTGCTTTGATTTGTTCATCATGTGTCGAGATGTCCCGTAGGTTGCCCTGGGCTCCATACACCCTGTGCTGTGATCATCTGTTCTTTGCCTCTAACTTGACTTTTCCATCTCTTCTTTTGCCTCTCAAATTTCTTTAAAATCAAAACACCACCATTCTGAACTCCTTGGTAAAATGATAGGTTTTGAAGCATTTTCTCTTTACTTCTGTCAGAATTAATCATGTGCTATATTTTAGATCTTTTCTAGGCCATATTGTGAGTGTTTTCAATTTGGTTGAAACAGTTATATTTGTTCAGACAGGACCAATGATAGTGATTTTACTCAAGAATGTTCCAGAGATCCTCCTAATTCTTTGAAATAATGTAAATCTGAGGCCCAAAGTAACTTATCTAAAATCAAACAGCTAATGGAGGCAGAATTCTGCTTGGAACTCAGCTTACCTGAGTCTAAGTTTGTACTCATGTTCCTATACCAGAAAACCTCATTTCATTAAGAAAATGGTGATAATGACTGGTTTGGTACTAACCCATGCAAATGTTACTTGTTATGACTTTCCAAATGATTCTTTAATCACCCAATTAGGGCCCAATGGCTGTTATGCCAAGTATGGGTATATCCATGAAGAAAGGAAAAAAATTAGCTGTTATTTTACAATGACAAAATTGGTATCATCTTTATCAACAGATATTGGCTAGTGCCTAAGTATGGCTTATAATTTGAGGCACAATGCATTTGGATTAGCAAATGTATGCCTTTTGTTTAACTGGCTTTCTTATCCTAATTGGTATAGGTTAACATATCGATTTCTTCACTAGATGCATGTGTGTGTGTGTGTGTGTGTGTGTGTGTAAAAAAAAAACAGACAGAAATTATCATCAGATAGCATTCTTTAATGCATGAGAAAATGTATAAGGCTTTTAAATTTACCTAATTCTGAAAGAAAACAGATAAAAAGATATGCTCAGCTTAATCTACAGCTAAAAATAACAGCCTAATTTCTATTGCTATATTTTTAACCCCCCTGGTCATTGATGATAGATGCAATTTATCGATTTGTATTTTCATTCAACATTTATTGGTGGAGTGATGATGGGTCAGACACTATTCTATGTTTTGAGAACAAGGGTAACATACTGAAATTATCCCTGCCTTTATGAAGTTTATTTTAAAGAAGTTGGGGAAAAGCAATAAACTTGTAATCAATTTACAGATTGTAGAAAGCAATATAGAGCTGTTATATCAGATAGTAAAGTTTGGGGGTGATATTTAAGCAGTCCTGAAGATTAAACTTGTCATGCCAGAAGCTCACTGAGAGCAGTTCTAGTCAGAAGGAGCAGCAGGTGCAAAGCCCTAGGTCAGAAGCCATCTTGGCATGTTTAAGGACGTAAAGAAAACCAACCTCTTGAACTGTAGCAAGTAAAAACAGAAGTGATAAGAAGTAAGGTCAAAAAATGATTCTCTTGATCCAATAAGGCCTTGCAAGCTATAATAAAAGGGTTTAGTTCTAGTTTATGTGTAATGAGTAACCCTGAATGTTCTAAGTGGAAAGATGATATGCTGTGCTTTATATTTTATAAATATAACTCTGGCTGAAATATAGGAAGCTAATTTAAGAAATATGGCATGAACACTAGTTTCAATGATATATTCCATTTTTCATATTTCTTGGAGTGGAATAGGGCCATGTCACTGGTGGGCTTCCTCAGCAAAACTCCCCTAAAGAATTCTCCAGTCCCTCCCATCTCAGACCACAGCATTCCTGATACGGAGGCTGAGTGTTCCAGATGGTGCTTCTTTAAGTTGAAGTTGGTGGAGGTGCATCAACCTGGGCCCCTAAGTGACCATAGGTAGCACAGGCCCTTGGACGTGTGTAAGAGGCATATAACACGAGCACAAAATGAAATACTGGTTGGGTTAAGCCACTGAAGTTTCAGGATTGTTTGTAAATACAAGATGATCACGCTTACTGTCAGTGATACAGAGAGCAATGTGGAAAGAGAAAAACAAGGTAAGTATTCTAAGAGACCATGTGAGAAACAATGTTATCTTGCATTACGAGTGCTTGCAGTGTAAGGAGATCAAATTGAAATGGATTTGAATTACACTTTGCAGATAAAGCAGACACAACTAGTGGACAGATTAGATTTTCTGAGTGTCTTCTCTGTGGAATTAGTTTACAAATGATCTGGTGGAATCTCAAACCCTTTCCCACTCTGCTGTCTGCCATCACATCCATTGCAAGAGCTGGAGGTCTGGAAACTACATTCTTCAGACTCTTGTTAGCAGGGTTCTGCAAATACAAAGCTCTTGTTAAAGATTTGATAGGATGAGAGGAAGAGTTGCTTTGACTTCAAGGTGGAGGTGTGAGGGCTGTGGACAGTGGCCAACAGGAGATTTTGCCAGCCGATTCCAGGTCAAAATGTGAACCAACTTATTGATGCTGACATCATTGCTTGGAGTTGTCCATGGTTTCTACATTTTATAATTTCTGGAGAGTCAGCAGAAATTACCCTGATCTTTACTGCCCCAGCTCACCTAACAATTTCATAAGCCTCTAATTTTTTATACTAAATCCCTTCTTCATGGTCTAAAGCTGTTTCTCTTTCCAACAAACTCTTTATTATCCAATATAATATACCATATCTCCTATGTTCTAACAAGGCATTTCAGTAATCACAGAAAACCAAGACTGAGGAAGTTAAGACCATCATCTAAGATTTTTCATAATTGGTATATCTGGCCCATAAATACAGGTCATAATTATGATTCATAACTGTGATCTTTCTATTATAATATATCTCTCTAAATTCCTAATATTCATCTCTAAAAAATGGAATTTTAAGCAATTCCCTTGTAATCCTAGATCCTATGATTGACACTATCACAATTCATGCATTTTTAGTCCAGCAATGAAATTTCTGCTTATAAAGAAAATAACCTGTAAGAGTGCATCTTGGCACATTTTTATTTTCCATCTGACTGTCATTTAGCCTAAAGCTACCAAGTCAGATTTAATCATTTGAAACTCATTGAATTTGCTGGTTTAGCTTATAGGGCAATGATACTACTCAGAACTGCTGTTATGAATCCAGTAACACCACAGTGGGAAATGAGAAAATAGACATTATTGAAGAAGTAAGGGAAAAGTGTTTAAAAACTGATTTCGGAGTCAAAAGTTTCTCATCACACAGAGAAGAACTTTAGGGAAGTTTCTAAGATAAGCAAAATGTACAGCTGTAGATTTTTTTTTTTTTGCAAAAATGTCCCAGGAATGTACTTTTTTAAAACTCAAAATAAACTAACTTTAATCTTTCTTCTTCATGTTCTAGAATATTCTTTTCATTTAAGACATCCATCATGTATAAATAGAGAGGGCAACCACTTAGTTAGAAATAGGTGATTCGGAAAGGCAAAGAGAAGTAGACACATAGACACTTAAAAAGACACCATAGGTAAATTGGACATGTCAGTACATATGTAGAGGAAGATATACCATGTTTTAGGCTTCAGTGACTGACAAACATGTTTATATTCCATACTCCAAAATGAACTGTGAGGCTCAAAAAATCAAATGAGGTTATTTAAATATATCTCTATTATCTGTATTGCATATGGTGTATTATTCACCTCAGGTTGCCTTAACATAACACCACAGACCGGGTGACTTAACCAACAATTTATTTTCTCTGGTTCTGGGAACTAGAAGTACAAGATTAAGGTCCCAGTGTGGTTGGTTTCTCCTGGCTTGGAGATATCTGCCTTCTCCCAGTGTCCTCCATGGCTTTTCTCTGTGCACACAGAGACACAGACATCTTTGGTGTCTCTGCCTCTTCTCATAAGGACACCAGTCCTATTGCATTAGAGCTCCACCCCTTATGACCTCATTTAACCTTCATTAATTCCATAAGTGGTCTATCCCCAAATATATTCATGTTGGGGGTTAGGATTTTAACATATGGATTTTAGGGAGAAACAATTCAGTCCAAAACATACACATAGTAGTAACAATAATATGTAGAAATGAATTTGAGACTAATACATTGCAAGTAGAAATGATGATTTATATCAATACATCAATTTCCAAGTGACCATTACAAAATATTTCCCTAAAATATGGATAGGAATATCTCTTCAGTCACAAAGTCAGAGGGCTCAGAAAGTAAATGTCATCTTTATATTTTAACAGAAACTTGGTCAACATTTTTCCTTACATTTCTATTCCTTGAATTCATGAATAAACCTTCAGAAGAGTTTATCTTCTCTTGGGCCCATTCTCATTGACCAACTGATGTATAATTAAATAAAAAACTGAAGTCAATAGCATTGATGTGCAATGCCCATTATCTCTGGAGAAAAGAAGCTATTTCTGAGCTTAGAAGTGAAAGTCATCTAGAAAGGACAATAGCCTGGATCAGCCTACGTAAAATTAAAATGTCCCATCAATACTAACCAAAATTTTAAACTGTACCACATACTGAGCAAAACAGTTGACAACAAATATAATACTTTAAAGATAGAAAATTAACCAGCAAAGAAACGGAAAAAAATATTTTTCCTTACTAACAATCAAGAAGGAAAAAACTCATGCCCTATTTGTACCATAAAATGCATCCTTTAAAAGCATAAAAAAAAATGTAGGCAGCTTGTCAATAAAAAAGATGTTCTCTGTATCATAAAATGGATGATAATGATAACTATGACTTTGGAAAATTTAAAGTTGTATCCCCTTTGAACTGGTTTTGCTAATTCTGAAAATACATCACAAATAGAACTATAAATACTGTGTATTGACTGAATCATGACCCCCAAAGATAATATGTCCCAATATCTGGAACTTGTACATGTTACTTTGTATGGCGAAGACTTTGCCAATTTGATTACATCTAGGAGCTTGAGATCAGGATACTGTTTTGGAATATCCAGTGAGTGCCACCTGATATCATAAGTGTCTGTAAAAGAGAGGGGCAGAGGGAGATTCTGCACACTTGCTCTCAGAGGAGAAGGTGATGTTGAGCTGGAGCAGAAAGAGAGCTGAAGATGTTGGCCTTGGAGACTACAGTGATGGGGCAGCCAGCCAAGGCATGCGGGCGGGCAACGAAAGCCGGAAGAGGTAAAGTATGGCTCCTCTCCTCGAGCCTCCAGAGACAGCATGTCCCTACCAGCACCCTCATTTTGACCTTGTAACGTTGATTTTGGACCTCTGAGCCCCAAAACTGTGAAAGAAATTTTTTTTCTGTTGCTTTAAGCTTAAGCTAACAAGTTTGTGGTACTTTGTTGTAGCAGGCTTGGAAAACTAGTAACAAACATAAAAAAAAGATGTTTATACTAATATCACTTATTAAAGTAGAAAAAAGAAAAAGAGTCAAGCACTTCAAACTGAAACTGTGGAAACAGTTAAGTAAGTCATGGTACATTTATCCAATTGGATATTGTTCCACTTTTAAGAATAATATCTAGAATGCATTTTATATAGAAAATTATCATAATTGGTGATAACATTGGGAATAATTATTCAGTGGTAATAACAACTATAACAATAAATAAGACATCTTTTATTATGATATCCAGTTCTTAACAAAATGCAAATTAATCATTAACAAATTAATCGATAGGAAACAAGATGGGTTAGTGTGGCTCTCCTGGCCCAGGTCTGGAAAAACTGCAGACGATAAAGGAATGTATCTGAGTCTGCCAACCTCTGAAAAAGGCACTGGGTAATTGTGCAAGAGACACTTGCTGCCTGCCACCGGGAGCAGCAGGTCCTGATGGCAATCTACTCCATGATTTCAGTGTCAGAGATGCCAAGAAAGATAGGACTCACTCAAGCACTGGATGGACCAGTGCTTTACGGACATAGAAGAGACGGAACAAGATCAGCTTCATGAGTGAGCATTGGCCACCCACTGCCACTGGGTCTCATCCCCTGGTCACAGCAGGGAGATGGTCTGCCCACATGCTTCTTGCACTGCAGATGAAGGAGTGTTCTCCCTCCCTGACAGGAACACATATGGCAGTGAGTTGGCCAGGTATCCTATGACGCTCACACTTAAACCAAACAAGGGAGTGCACATCAAACCCAGAATAAGGGCAGATATTCCTAAACAAGGTGATATGCACACAAGGGCTGTGAAACCTCCTCGTCTCCCTCTTTTCTACTCAGTTCTAGATAATGATATGCATACTGATACATTTAAGCAGAAATGTACTGACATCTGCAGTGTACTTTGAACTGATTTCAGCATTTGTTAGATTAATGGATGGGTAGAGGAATCAATAGGTGGACAGTAAAATATTAATGGTTGAATCTGAGGACTAAATATATGGATGCTCAATGCAAAATTCTCATAACTTTGATGTATGTTTGGAATTCTTTATAATTAAATGTTGACTGAGAGAAGTAGGAAAGAGAATAATACACTGTACCACAATTTTATGTATATTAAAAACATATACACAGGAAACAGCATTGCATATTATGATGCAATATTAAATAATATATGTGAACAGGTAGTCATTAAGAGGATAAGAAAAATAGATGTGAGTGGAGATGATAAAGGAAAAAACAAATTTCTTTATAAGGTCAGAGATAACCAAGGTCAAGGGACTGAGAAGTGCGATTAGATCGCCCTTTGGCACCCAAGGTCCAAAAGAACAAATATTGCTTTGAAAGCAAGTGAAGATAACAGTGAATAAAGCAGCCATCACATTCTCCCTTCCATATTATGTCACCAGGTCACATGTAAGAAAGGATGGCCGATCCACATTAGTCTGGCTTAAAATGACTGATTACATTTTGTTACTATCTCCATATTCCAGGAACCAGTTATCACCATAATGGTTCAGTTCTGGCTTTCCATGAAAATATGTATATCTCTGCTGCAAATTGAGTATCATTACTAAAAAAATGTGGTTCTTCTGATGAAGTCAGGTACCAATATTTTGTCTTGGCATTGCTGTCTGACTTTTTAACAGTCATGTCAACACTAGTTTTTAATGTCCTCACATGTAGAACAGGGTCAGGGAATAAGACTGGTTACTTGCTCGAATTCTTTTTTCTAGCTTCATTACTTTCTGAGGAGGTATTAGAACAGAGTTAAGTGCGAAGTTTTGAAGTCAGGCAGTTTCTAATTCCAAACCTGCAACATACTCCTTGGACAAATTGCTCGATTTCACACAGCCTATTTCCTCATCTGTACAATGGAAAAAAAGCATTCAGGCTAGGATTGTTTTTGAAGATTAAATAAAAATATAGGTAAGGTACTTAGTAGTAGATTCTTCACATAACATGTCTTCCAACAAATGTTTTTGCTAATAAAAATTACAATCTGGTTTTTCTCTGTGAGTAGTTTTCCAAGATCATCAAAAACTCACATTAGCCTTTTAACTTATGTCTGATTTGAACATACCTTGGAGAACTCAAATAACACTTGGTTTTAGCAGTTCATTAGATATAATTTTTCTCTTGTTTAATATAAGTGGAACCCTTTTTCTGATTCACCTGACAGACGCTGAATGCCCAAAGAAAAGCTTATACACCCAGCCAAGTGGAGCTTTTTTTCAATTCCAAACACAAATGTACCAACTAAATACACATTTGTTTAACAAGGGGCCTAAGCATTTGTTACTAGTTGCTATCACCAGAGTCCTGGAACAATCTTTGTGCCAACACTAACTCATTCTGTCCCAAACTCCTGACCCAATCCTCCCACGCTTCCTTCTCTCTTAATTTTTTTCTTTAACATTTTTCTTAATTTAGTTTTAAAATGTAAGAACTGTTTTATCAATGGTGAGCTTTATGTAGTGTTTTACCCCTTTTTTTTTCTGGTGTTGGGAGAGTGCTGACTGAATACCTACAGCCGGGCCCTGGAAGCCAAACTTTTTTGTTGTTGTTCTTTCAGATTCTGTTATTAAGCAGTTAGCTGGACCTCAGTCCATCCCTCATCGTCTGTTGGGTTAACGATGCCTATCCCCACATTGATCAGCAGAACCATTGTGATCATGTCCTGAAAACGGAGTCTTTGTTTCTCAAATGACACTTTCTTGCAAAATATAAGGGTCATGCTCATATCCCCTGCCTGCTGCTCGAACAGCATTGGAAGTCACAGTTGATGAAGGTGCAGCCCTCCATGATCTGACCTGATTTACTGTGAAACCCCTACCCATTTTTGACACTTAAGCTCTGCTTGCCAATTTGCAAGTCTTCTTATAGACTGTCCAATCATGGGGTCAGGCAATTATTCCGTGGGCCATTGTGAGTTCTCTGATGGGGTTGCTGTCTGTATGATTTGATTAAGAGGTAGGCCTGAGGCCACATGCATACCCTTCTTAACAATGAACAATTAGGCAGAGAGGGCTTGAGCATACATGGGTGATTTTAAGAGGTAGGACAGCCCTTTTGCCCTTTTCTTTCTACCTTAAGAAAACTTTTTAAACATTGATGCTCCAAATCTATTTAACAGGTAGAAAAAAGTATTTTATTCCATGGTTACAGGTTAATATTTAAAAGCAAACGCCTGTGCATTAACTAAGACCATTGAACCAAGTGCTTCCCTTTACTGGTTAGATAGTGTCCTGCCTCCACCATATCATATCCTTCCTGGAACCTCAGAAGGCAATTTTATTTGGAAACAAGCTCATTGAAGATACAACTCGTTAAGTAAACTGAGATCATACTGGAATAGGGTGGACTGTTAAGCCCATATGACTTGTGTCCTTCTAAGAAAATAAACACAGCGGTGTGCAGGGAGAATGCCGTGTGACGGACAGAGGCAGAGATTAGAGCGATGCTTCTACAAGCCAAGGAACTCCAAGCATTACTGACAACCCCAGGAGCTAAGGGAAGAGCATGGAACAGGTTCTCCCCTAAAGCTTTCAGTAAGAGCAAAGCCCTGCAGACACCTTGATTTGGGACTGCCAGCCTCCAGCACTGTGAGCTCATACACATCTGTCACTTTAAGACTCTCATTTTGTGGTGATTTGTTACAGTAGCCCTGGGATGCTAAGATGGCTCTATTGTATGTTGGAATTTTGGTAATATAAGGGCACAGGACCCTTGAGTGAAGGCACACAGACAAAGAGATGAACAGAAGTCAAAAATAGCCCTTTATCCCGTAATTTAGCCTGAAAAACCTTTTTAGAACTGGAGAGATTCTAAATGTAAATTCTTAGAGTGAGCGCTCTCCTTTCCTTTCCTCTTCATGCTGTCATCTCTGCTTCTTCATTCTCACACGAAGGCCATAGCCTTCATCCATATACTTTGAGAATCATTGGTTGCTATGTTCTAAAAACTACTTTATTTTTGTCTCTATAATTCTTCGAGCTACCAAATATAATTTTGTTCCTATGGCCTCACTGATTGTAAAATCCTTCCAACAAAAGAGTGTTCTTTGTTCGGCCATTTACTGTGAATGTGAATGAAAGGAAAGCTAAAATCATTGTGTACATGACATTTTGAAGAAACCATCTTCAGTGGCTGCTTCCAGGTAGAACGATTTCAGGTGGTCTAAAAAATAAAGCTTTACCTGCTTATTCACTGAATTTTTTAAACTACCACCACAGATATGCTCAACTATATCCTGCGTCTTTTCCTACCCCTGATTTCCGCCAGCTGTCTGTGATCTTCAGCTGTCATGATGTCCTTGTTGGGTGGCCATTTGTGGATATAATCAGATAAGAGTGAGCATCAGTGATGAGAAGAGGCCAAAGAATAGACGTCCAGTGCTTCAATTTGCATATTTTTAAATGTATGTCTCTTAAAGCACACAGAATGTATTTTGTGTATTAACACAATCTGAACAGTCTTTTAGTGGCAAAGGTCAGCACACTTTCATTTGACGTAAAAACTTGTTTTATTCTTTCCATCTTAATGTAGGTTTCCTATTTAGGTTTTTTTTTTTTTTTTCACTTTTCCTTTCTGTTTATTTCATTCATGTTTTCAAGTTACTGTTCTTTCTGTCTTCTTTTACCCATCAACTTCCTTCAGTGATAATTCAAAGCACACACTCATTTTTTTTTAGCATTCTATGAAAACAAGATGCCATCTATCCTCTTCAAAGTGCTCCATTTTTCCTCCTACTGTTCTCTCCCAACTCATTACATAAAACCTTTAAAATATTTTTACTCTCCCCGCCTTCCCTTCTTGCTCCTCAGACCCTATGCGTTCAAATGATTTGAACCATATGAAATTGTTGATATCTGAACTTTAAAAAAATCGTGACAATTGCATATTGTTCAACCTGTATATATGTACTGGTCCCATAAGAATTTCCCTTTATAGTACCTCTATTCTTCACCCTCACATTGAGCTCTGTGTCCCTACTCTTATTTTGTATAATTAATTAGAGTCCATTGTTAAATATTTTCTTCAAGTTAGATATGTGGGTAGTACATGAAATCTTTATAATTTTTTTTTTATCACCTAACAAACCTTGGCCTGTCATGAGATTTTGGGGAAACAGCTTGACTCAGACTTTGCTAATTTCTCTAGAAGATTTTCAATTGTCTTGTTCTGTTTCATTTTTAATTATTGAAATTCAAAAATTTTACAAAGATCGGCATACAGCTTTGTTTTTTTTCTCATCAACACTGCTGAAATCTGGAAGAAGTTTCTAATCTATGTATTCTTTTTTCAGTTTAGATTTTTTTTCATACTTGTTTAGTTATAACTTTTCAATCTGTGTTTGTTTTTGTGTTTCTATTTCTGTTCTGTTCTATTTCATTATAGGTCCCCTGTATCTGTCTTCTTAGTCTAACTTTTACCTAATGATTACTGTTTTTGAATTTTGGTATAAGTTTTTTTTTCCTTACGTTTGGTATCCTAGGCCACAAATATATATCCCAAATTGCCATCTTTTATCAACTTACCTATTAAATCTGTAATTTAAAAATAATGTGTTTTTAGTTTCAGAAAGACCTTTGGATTATAATACCATTTTAAATTATTTTCATTTTGTTATTTTCTTTTTTGTTGCTGTTGTCATCATCTGTTTCCTTCAACAGTTTGTTTATTTTTCCCACCAAGACCAGGTTCTTCTTAACTTTTGCTGAGTTGTCATCTCTCTGGCTGCTGGATCACCTTAGCAACATCTGAAAGCTCCTTTGCTCTTGTGTGGAGGCTCAGCCATTCATGCTACCTCTCAAGAAAAGAGATGACCCCAGGTGCAGCATTAGTCAGCCTTCAGTTCCCAAGTCTTTCTGAGGCACTAGGAAGGGCTTACATGTCTCTCAACACCATTCTACCTGACAATTCTCCCCGCAGCTTCTGAGGGCACGGGGATCACTGGCTTCTGCACCTACGATGGGGGTCATTCCTTTCCTATAGGAGCTCATGAATCTCAAGAAGTCAAGGTCTTTCTAGAATCCACCCATGACTTTATCTGTGCTTCTCTGGCAATAGTCAAACTATCTTCCTACACAGAGGGGAACAGACCTACATTAACTTTCTAGTCTGGACACTAGCCAGTCCCATGTTCTTGGTTGCAGTGTCCAAGCTCTGTCTGCCCACCATTTCCAGCATCCATTGGGCAGGAAAGTGATGGTTGGACAGAAATTGGAAAGGGGGATTGATGGGAAAATGCCAAGTTTCTATCTTTTCAGAATTTATGCTTACTTTCTATAATAAATATTTCTGAATCTTAGAGCCATGTAATTCACCACTCTCCAATATATTTTCATAAACAACAGACTAATTATTAGTGCAAATAGATGTATTTTCATATGCTACATGGTTGGCTTACTGAGGGCAGGGACAATCTCATTTTCTTTCTGTATTTGTCAGAGCCAAGCCATATTGCCAGTGCAATTCATATTTTTAATAAATACTGCTTAATTTGATGAAATCATTTAAAAAATCAGAAAAGACATATATCTGAAGTTTAATAGTACTTTAAAAGGGACTGTTACTTCTGTATTGTTGGAACATTTTACAATGAGCATGTTTCACTTAAACATAAAAGGACAAAAATAAAATAAGTAAAAGTTATCACCAAAATCTTTCAAGTTCAATTTATTGAGTTTTAACCCATTAACTTTCTAGACCTTTAGTCATACTGAAAATGTGTAGAGTAAAAAAGGAGGGAAAGAAGGGAGGGAGGAAGGGAAGAAGGGAGAAAAAAAGATACGACAGAATAATTTAATTGCCTCTGATTTGGTTTATGATATAAACAAGGAATTGAGTTTTGTAATATTTTCATGTCTTATAATTTGACATATTGGACAGTTGCTGAAAATCACAATTTCTCCTATTCTCATGGAACTATTAGTCAAAAATGCATCGATAATACATCCAATAAAATGAATAAATGGTCTCCCTGAAGCAACTCCCTGAAGACACGAGTAGGTGTCTCGAGTGATTAGTAGCCATCTCTAATTGACTACCTTTTAATTGTTCAACAGTTTTATTATTCAGGAGCTGCATATGTTAAAGATGATGTAGACTGATTTAAGTTTCACATCCTAGTTACATATTGTAAGTGTGAAGAGAAAAAACAAATCCAAAATGGAGGATTTGAGCAGGATTGGAATACTTACCAATTCTTTGTAATCTGAACTATAATTTCTGCATTTTGCTAATGGTTAAAACTAAGGCTTCAAAAGGAGGAAAGTGCAGTCTTTCAATTAATGGATCTGTTAGAGCATGTAGGTGTTCAGTGGCAGGAACCTTAGATAAAGGTAGCTATTTGTCTCTTTACATTAGAAGAGTGGAGACAAGTGAATGTGTTTTCTTTTCCTCTGTTGACTGACTATTTGGCAGATCCTTTGAAACGTGAATAGACTATATTCACATGATTTTGTGCTTTGGTTTTAAACAGTGTCTAGAAGGCATTATCCTATTTATGCTAGATGTGATCGAAGATCCAGTCACAAAGAACTCATGTCAACCTAGGAGTGCTATAAAATGTTTATTTTTCCATGCTTAGAACAGAGAAAATACGACAATGATTATGCCTCCCTCTAATGTCTGCATAACATTGTCAGATCTCAGAATAATGAATATAAGAACAATAAGAGTGCAAAGTTTTCTCTTATTTACGTTACCCCCATTGACACATATTTGGCTAGAGATAATATTTTACAAACATTTGTATCTTCTGACATTATTTCATCTTCCCACAGTCATTTTTACTAAAATTTAAAACATTGAGATTTCTGTTATTAAGGTGATATGTATGTTTTAGCTTACAAATTAGCTAAGAAATCCCAAGAACCCTGGTTCTTGTATACTTAACTGGTATTTAACTGCAAACTTATTAGCATTTTCCATTAGTACAGATGTTAGTGGGCTTCAAGTGATATATGTGTTAATATTTGTGATTGTGTATGTATTTTTTACAATATGTATGTTTGTGTGGGTGCGGATGAGGAAATAGGTGTCTAGTGGTTGAGACTGAAAGACATGGGCAATTCATGGTGATAGCTGGAGGAGGTCATGGAGAGGATGTGATTGTGACCTAGGAATGGGCAATTGGAGGCTTCTCACCCCCTCCCTGTCCTTGGAATATACATTCTGCTCACCATTCCCACAGTTGGAGGTACTTTGAAGGATGCATCCTTGACAGAGAAATGTGTTGTGTTGAGACCATCTGGACTGACTACCTGACTGAACCCAGATAAGGCCTTTCTATCAGCTTGTAGAATTCTTGTGGCCGAATGCAGAGATCTTCTCATCTTGTCGCTGCCCAGGACTAGCCTCATATATTAGTTACCCCGCTTATTAAATCTGCCATCTACCAATCTGGAATGGCCTGCTCTGTGGTTTCTCCTTGCCCTCCATGTATGGCCACCAATTTTCAAAACAACAGCGATATAGTTCAATTTATTTCATATTTTGAATTTCATCAGAGTTTATTCCTCCCATGTGATCAATTAGCAATTACCATTTTACATATAAAGGACCATCAAAAATTATCCAATGTTGTATGAATTTTAATTTAATTAATTAAGAATTAATGCATTGCTTTAGTGTACATATATCCAGAATAAAATAACTTGAAAGATTTCCCCTTAGATATTTATTATACATGAGCCCTTGAGATCTAGCTATCCCATATTCAGTTTATTAACAAACAGCATATTTGAAACCCTCTGCCTACAATTAGAGTCTACAAAATTAATGGAGGTTTTACAAGATCTTGAACAAAATTGGCCCTGACATTTCAGATAATAGGAGGGACAGTGTTGACAATCTGGGACCTCTGAATTCCTTCAAGATAAAGTGAGTAACAAGCAGTTTCAAAACTCAAAACATAAGAGAAATTACATATTGATCATGAAAAGGACTCCATAGATTTCTTTGGGTTTTTCCAGAGATGCACAAATACACTGTATTGAAACTGTTTATCTCTTTCTCTTCAAAAGTACTGACTCCTGGTTATGTAGAACTCTTTGATGATAAAAGTGAATAAATAATGATAAAAAATACAGGACTTTTATAGACAAAAATTTCTTTCTACATGACATCCATAGGAGGAAAATAAGCTAGTTGTTAACATATAACCTAGGCTGAGTCTCTGCAGCATTTCCAATATGCAAAGTGATAATAAAAATGACGAATACCTTTTTTTCGGTACCAGAATAAAAATAGAAATAATAAAGCAAAATGAATATAATAAAAGAAAACAAAACCTCGAGGCTTTATTTCAGTTTGCACTTAGTCCTTGAATTGTCCTTTATCCACTCTGAACAAAGTGTCATAGAGACCTGTAAAACTCTGGAACGTGAGGGCCAGGATAAACAGGGGATCACTGTGTATGGAGGCCTGAAAAAGGGCCACAGAGAGCTCCTATTTTCCCAAGAAGCTGAGATGGAATTGTACCTGATGGCAGTAGGAACACCCTCCACTTCTCTTCCTCCTTATTTTCATCCCTCCTTCTCTCCCCACCCCCCTTGTCCTTCTTTCTTTATTATCTTCTCATTCCAATTAATCTAGAATCCTAAAAAGCACATGGCTTTATTTATTTCACATCAAATTTAGAATAATATGAGGAGTCTTATTTTTAATATCTGCAGCCTTCCTATAGAAATGTTATAGATACTCAAATGACCTCTTAAAGGATCTAGAAAGAGGGAGTTATAAGTCTTTCAAAGATTGCCCTTTATCATTCTTTTTAGCAACATCCTTATTCATCTTCATTAATGTCTTTCGAGGCCAAGAAAAAGTCTACCTCCCCTAAAAAATATTGTGTCCACTTCTCTTAAACTGAAAGTAATATTTCCTCTTATCTCAGGGGTTTTATAAGTATTTTTGAAACATTTATCTCTTTCCTTTTTTGTTTGTTTGTTTTTATTGTTATATATGTGCTTGCCTCACTTCTCCTATGTTAGGGCCACCATTTGCTTGGCTGAAAATAATGAAACATCCAGGATAGACAATAGGGAGTAGTGAGGACTGTGAAATTGAATAAATAATTGAATAAATTCATTCAAGTCTCCCTAGAAGGAAGGAGGTGGGCAGACAGTCATTGATATTCACCCTTTCTAATCAAGAAAGATTATGGTCAAAGAGGTAGTAAACAGGACTGAAACTAAAAACCTTAACCTATTTTCTTGATGCGAAGAAACAGTGCTAAAAATATAGTTAAGTATTCCTGTCCTAAGATAAATTTTTAGAAGAAATTTAGTGTCATGGAACTTTTTAAAGTTGGAAGATTTAGTGGAGAGTGACAGTGGCTTATCTTCATTGACCTGGTTTGTTTGTCCTTAAAAATCACTGAAGGCAGAAGAAATATAGGCTTGAAAAGCAAAACAGAAAGTGAGCACCTTGGTTCAACTTAAATGCAAGCTCTGAGGAGGGAGAAAACTGGGTGGCAAACAGCCAACAAGAACTGCCAGCTCAATGCTTTCAGCAAATGGGGAGACTCAGAAGGCTGCTTGTAACCTGTGTGGATATTATACCAAGGAGCAGTCTAATATTTGAGCTCTCTTTGAATGCAACTGTCCATTGAGATTTTAAGATCACCTGGAGCAAGGTTAAGGTTAGAACTGTTTTCCTGGAGAAAAAAACTTTTTTATTGTCTGTGTCAAGACTCAAAGTATTATGATTAAAAAAATACAAAACATAGCCAGAGACGGGTAAGATTCCTCAAGGGAGGAACAACCTAAGACAGGCACAGTCGCAGGGGGGCCATCAGGTGAGAAATTGTGGATCAACAGAGGTGAGGCTTAGAACCTCACCCCCCCTGTTTTGAGAGAAATCTTCTGCATCCGTGGATGTTTTAATGCCCTTGTCTAGCTCGGATTAACACAGTCTACAGGCACACACCTGATCATCTACATTTGCTCTCTTACAACACTAAACTATGTTTTCTACCTTTATCTTGCATCCACCTACCACTTCAGCATTTTATTAAAAATAAAAAAATAATAATAATAAAGGGAGAAATGTGGGATCCACATATAAATCAAGTATAAAAATCAAACAAATATTTATATTTGACCTGATTGTTTACAGTTCATAATGCATGATCAAAACCGAAATTTTCTGTGATGACTGCCCTTGTACTGTTCACCATGTAAGAACTTAGTCACTATGTAAGAATTCGTTCACTATGTAAGAACTTGTTCATTATGCTTCAGAAGATTGGAGACTGACGAGAATTAGGCTGGGGGTGGACTAATGATTGTGCATTGAGCATTGACTCCCCTATACAGAATTTTATTGTTGTCAACAACCATTTGATCAATAAATATGAGAGATGCCCTCTCAAAAAAAAATGCAAAACAAGAAAAGCAGCTGAGATGTTCAAAATTTTAATGAATCCAGAGATAGAAAAAGGACAAGAATGATATTGCTAAATTCTTTGCCAAGTGATATTTATAGGATTTCTATCACATTGGTGCCCTGACATGTAACCAATAAGATGTGTTTGTTAGCAGTCACTTACATTATTTCAAGATGGACAACAGCCTCTTAAACATATTTTTGGAGGAATTGTTTTTCCAGAGAATTAGTTAGATTAAAACAGATTTGCTAGGAGATATTTTTAAGACCCTGTTTCTGTTCTCATTGTTATTACAATTATTGTTCTCAATAACTAACAGTATCCAGTATCTCTGTCTTCAGTAAAATGTTTCCTCTTTTGGAAAAAGGAAAAAAGCTAAAGAAAACTGTGGAAGAATGAGGGAAAGTATATATAAAGTTATAAATACAAATAGCATTTATATTTTTAGAGTTTAATTTCTTGGCTGTCTAAAACCATTTTGATAATAGAAGATAAGTAACTGTTCTATAGGTTGATGATTGTAGGCTCATTAAAGTACTAAAAATGTCTCTATTAACAATAATTTAACTTACTATTTCCATCATCTCAGTTCACCCTAATGGTCTTAGAAGGAAGCACTGTTAGACTTAAAAAGTTATTAAGTAAGTTTTTAAATGAAAATTAATTTATTCCATCCTAAGAAAAACAGAATTAACAGATGGTTGGTTTATAAGTTAATTCACTCACCGCCATATCTGTCTGTGCTGGAAAGAATTTTTGCTACTGAAAGTGCTTAAAAATGTTCTCAATTAGTTATTTGAATTAAGAACACTAAAAGACACACTGTGATTATTAAGCTTTTTTAAACTCTGGTTTTCTATGAAATAATTAGAAGTGATATTCTTGATCTAACTTCCTTAAAGCATTTCAGGGAGAGAGGAAAAGACAGCAGTGTGAGTAGGGTGGTGGAAATCTCCTCTGAAAATGATATATATTTTGAAAATACAGCAAATACAACTATTCCTAAAAGAGTGACCAGAAGATACAGTACACCTGTCAGGCTACATCTACAAGAACCCAGCATCTCACAGAAGCAGGTAAGACACAAAACCATGACCTGGTGGGACCTGAGTACTCCCTCCTCCCTAGCTCACTGGTGGGAGGAAAAGAATCAGAGTGGGGAGGGAGTACAAGCACAGGGCTGCTAAATAACCAGCTTTAGTAATCTGCCCCAGGAGAACCGACACACAGTGCATGGTGCTCTGGATATTAGAGGAGTGGAAAAGCAAAATTTTACTCTAAGACTGCAAACAGGTTCCCACAGCCAGCTGGCCTGGGACAAAAGAAAAGCAGGTGCTTTTAAAGTCTTAAAGGAATGAGGGTTTAACAGGTGGAACAAAATCGTCCTGGCACACCCAGCCCAGAAGGCTGACAACTTCAAGGAACTTCAGGCACCCTAACCCCTTGGTTGGCAACACAGCTACAACACCTCTCATGGTTATAAGCAGCCTGCCATTCATTCCCCCCATCAGCACTGCAAGCAAACCAGCTGACCCACCATTGCTGTGGAATAGCTGGGGAGCAGCCTCACCTACAGCAACCACACAGCTTTACACAGAGGCTTCTCCCTGTGCACGGTTAACCGGGCTAGACCCAGAGGTTGTTCTCTGCATACAGTTGATTGGCACAGACAGTGGAGATGGATGCAGAGTCTGGAAGGCACAAAGGGACTCTGTTCTCACAGCAAAACATGCACTGCTCACCTGCAACCCCTGCCAGTACCCTAGACCATCCCAAGGGCTGCCCCATGCATGGCAGCTTAAGGGATTAACCCAGAGGATGCTCCCTGTGTGCAGTTAACAGACACAGACAGTGCAGACAGGCAAGGTGAGTGGCAAGCAGGAAGGGACTTTGTTCTCCCGCCTGACACTTGCACCACTCACTGGTGACCACTCCTATCTCTGAAAAGGTAGAAGAACCTTGTGCAGTATAAAATCTCTAAAACATGAGACAGAGGGCTTGGTGAGACTGAAATCACCAATATTTCTGAAAAACAATTCAAAATAAAGGTCATAAGCATGCTGATGGAGCTACAGAGAAATACTCAAGAGCTAAAGGATGAATTCAGAAGGAACATAACAGAAATGAAACAAACAATGGAAGGATTTAAGAGCAGACTGGATGAGGTGGAAAAGACTGTAAATGGAATAGAAATTAGAAAAGATGAATACAGAAAAGCTGAGGCAGAGAAAGATAAGAAGATCTCTAGGAATAAAAGAATATTAAGAGAAGTGTGTGACCAATCCAAATGGAACAATACTCACATTATTGGGGTACCAGAAGAAAAGAAAGAAAAAGGTATAGAAAGCGTCTTTGAATAAATAATTGCTGAAAACTTCCCCAAGTTGGGGAAGGAAATAGTCTCTCAGACCTTGGATGTCCACAGATCTCCCAACACAATGGAACCAAGGAGGACAATACCAAGACATATAATAATTAAAATGGCAAAGATAAAAGACAAGGACAGACTATTAAAAGCAGCCAGAGAGAGAAAAAAGTTCACCTCCAAAGGAAAACCCATCAGGCTATCATCAGACTTAGCAGAAACCTTACAGGCCAGAAGGAAATGGCATGATATATTCAATGCAATGAACCACAAGGAACTAGAACCAAGAATATGCTATCCAACAAGATTATCATTTAAATTTAAAGGATGGATTAAACAATTTCCAGATAAGAAAAAAAGTTGAGGGAATTAATCTCCCACAAACCACCTTTACAATGTATTTTAAAGGGACTGCTCTAGATGGAAGTATGCTCAAGGTTAAATAGCTGTCACCAGAGAAAATAAAATGACAACAAAGAAAGTAGACCAACCAAATATTAACTAAGTGAAAAATAAAATCAGCCAACCTCAAAATCAGTCAAGGGAAACACAAAGAGTACAGAATAAAACACTTAACATATAAAGAGTGGAGGGGAAAGTAAACGATGGGAGAGAAATAAAGAACCATCAGACAGTGTTTATAATAGCATAATAAATAAGTTAAGTTAGATGGTTAGATAGTAAAGTAGCTGCCCTTGAACCTTTGGTAACCATGAATCTAAAGCCTGCAATGGCAATAAGTACATATCTATCGATAATCACCCTAAATGTAAATGGACTGAATGCACAATCAAAAGACACGGAGTAATGGAATGGATAAAACAACAAGACCCATCTATATGCTGCTTAAAAGAGACTCACCTCAAACCCAAAGACATACACAGACTGAAAGTGAAGGGATGAAAAAGATATTTCATGCAAATAGTAGGGAGAAAAAAGCAGGTGTTGCAGTACTGGTATCGGACAAAATAGACTTCAAAACAAAGAAAGTAACGAGAGACAAAGAGGGACATTACATAATGATAAAGGGGTCAGTCTAACAAGAGGGTATAACCATTATACATATCTATGCAGCCAACACAGGAGAACCTACATATGTGAAACAAATACTAACAGAATCAAAGGAGGAAAAAGAATGCAATTCATTCATTTTAGGAGACTTCAACACACCACTCACTTCAAAGGACAGATCAACCAGATACAAAATAAATAAGGACACACAGGCACTGAAAAATGCATTAGAACATACGGACCTAACAGACATCTAAAGAACATTCCACCCAAAAGCAGCAGGAGACACATTCTTTTCAAGTGCACATGGAACATTTGCCAGAATAGACCACATACTAGGCCACAAAAAGAGTATCAGGAAATTCAAAAAGATTGAAATTATACCAACCAACTTCTCAGATCACAAAGATATAAAACTAGAAATAAATTGTCCAAAGAAAACAAAAATTCTTGCAAACACATGGAGACTTAAAAACATGCTCCTAAATAATCAATGGATCAGTGACCAAATTAAAACAGAGATCAAGCAATATATGGAGACAAATGAAAATAACATCACAATGCCCCAACTTCTGTGGGATGCAGTGAAGGCAGTTCTAAGAGAAAGTATATAGCAATCCAAGCCTGTTTAAAGAAGGAAGAACAATCCAAAATGAATGGTCTAAATTCACAATTATTGAAACTGGAAAAGAAGAACAAATGAGGAGCAAAGTCTGCAGAAGGATGGACTTAATAAAGGTCAGAATAAGTTAATAAAATTGAGAATAAAGCAATAAAAATAATTAATGAGAAGTAGAGCTGTTTCCTTGAGAAAATAAACAAAATAGATAAACCCCTAGCCAGACTTATCAAGGATAAAAGAGTCTACACACATAAACAGAATCAGAAACAAGAAAAGAAAAAAATCACTATGGACCCCACAGAAATACAAAGAATTATTAGAGAATACTATGAAAATCTATATGCTGAAAAACTGGAAAACCTAGAAAAAATGGACAACTTTCTAGAAAAATACAACTTTCCAACACTGACCAAGGAAGAAACAGAAAATCTAAACAGACAAATTACCAACAATGAAATTGAATCAGTAATCAAAAAACTACCCAAGAATAAAACCCTTGACCATATGGTTTAACTGCTGAATTTTATCAGATATTTAGAGAAGACATAATAACAATTGTCCTTAAAGTTTCCAAAAAAATAGAAGAGGAGACAATACTTTCAAACTCATTTTATGAAGTCAGCATCACTCTAATACCAAAACCAGGAAAAGATACCACAAAAAAAGTAAATTACAGACCAATATCCATGACTAACATATATGCAAAAATACTCAACAAAATATTAGCAAACCAAATTCAAAAATACACCAAGAGGATCATACACCTTGACCAAGTGGGATTCATCCCAGGGATGCAAGGGTGGTACAACACTTGAAAATTCTTCAACATCATCCACCACATCAACAAAAAGAACAAAAATTACATGATCATCTGCATAGATGCTGACAGATCATTCGACAAAATTCAACATCCATTCATGGTAAAAACTCTCAACAAAATGGGCATAGAGAGCACGTACCTCCACATAATAAAGGCCATATATGACAAACCCACAGCCAACATAATACTTAACATTGAGAAGCTGAAAGCTTTTCCTCTAATATCAAGAACAACACAAGGATGCCCACTCTCCCTGCTTTTATTCAACATAGTACTGGAGGTCCAAGCCATGGCAATCAGACAACACAAAGAAATAAAAAGCATCCAGATTGGTAAGGAGGAGCTCAAGCTTTTGCTGTTCGCAGATGACATGATAATGTACATAAAAAACCCTAAAGAATCCACTCCAAAACTCCTAGAAGTAATATCTGAATTCAGGAAAGTTGTATGATACAAAATGAATACACAGAAATCTGTTGCATTCCTGTACACTAATGATTAACTAGCAGAAAGAGAAATCAGGTAAACAATTCCATTCACAATTGTATCAAAAAGAATAAAATACCTAGGAATAAACCTAACCAAGGAAGTAAAAGACCTATACTCTGTACACTACAAAACACTCTCAGGAGAAATTAAAGAGGACACAAACGAATGGGAACTCATCCCATACTCTTGGGTAGGAAGAATTCATATTATCAAAATGGCCATCTGCCTAAAATAATCTACAGATTCAATGCAATCCCTATCACGATACCCACAGCATTCTTCAATGAACTGGAACAAATAGTTCTAAAATTCATATGGACCACAAAAAACCCTGAATAGCCACAGCAATCCTTAGAAGGAAGAATAAAGCAGGGTGATCTAGCTTCCCAACTTCAAGCTCTACTACAAAGCCACAGTAATCAAGACAATTTGGTACTGGCACAAGAACAGACCCATAGACCTGTGGAACAGAATAGAGAGTCCAAATGTAAACCCAAGCATATATGGTCAATTAATATATGATAAAGAAGCCATGGATATACAATAGAGAAATGACAGCCTCTTCAACAGCTGGTGTTGGCAAAAGTGGACAGCTACATATAAGAGAATGAAACTGAATTATTGTCTAACTCCATACACAAAAATAAACTCAAAATGGATCAAAGACCTGAATGTAAGTCATGAAACCATAAAATTCTTAGAAGAAAACATAGGCAAAACTCTCTTGAATATAAACATGAGCAACTTCTTCATGAACATATTTCCATGGGCAAGGGAAACCAAAGTAAAAATGAACAAGTGGGACTATATCAAACTAAAAAGCTTCTGTACACCAAAGGACACCATCAGTTGAACAAAAAGGCATCCTACAGTATGGCAAAACCCCAATAAGGGGTTGACATCCAAAATAGACAAAGAGCTCATGCACCTTAAACAAAACATGAATAATCCATTAAAAAATGGGCAGAGGATCTGAACAGACACTTCTCCTAAGAAGAAATTCAGATGGCTAACAGGCACATGAAAAGTTGCTCCAAATTGCTAATCATCAGAGAAATGCAAATTAAAAACACAATAAGATATCACCTCACACCAGTTATGATGGCCACCATCCAAGAGACAAACAACAACAAATGTTGGTGAGAATGTGGAGAAAGGGAAACCCTCCTACACTGTTGATGGGAAGGTAAATTCATTCAATCATTGTGGAAAGCAGTATGTAGTTTCCTCAAAAAATTCAAAATAAAAATACCATTTGACCCAGGAGTTTCACTACTAGGAATTTACCTTAATGCAGGAGACCAGTTTGAAAAAGACATATGCACCCCTATGTTTATCGCAGCACTATTTACAATAGCCAAGAAATGGAAGCAACCTAAGTGTCCATCAGTAGATGAATGGATAAAGATGTGGTACATATGCACAATGGAATATTATTCAGCCATAAAAAGAAAACAAATCCTACCATTTGTAACAACATGTATGGAACTAGAGGGTATTAAGCTCAGTGAAATAAGCCAGGTGGAGAAAGACAAGTACCAAGTTATTTCAGTCATCTGTAGAGTATAAGAACAAAGCAAAAACTGAAGGAGCAAAACATCAGCAGAACCCAAGAATGGACTAACAGTTACCAAAGGGAAAGGGACTGGGGAGGATGGGCGGGAAGGGAGGGAGAAGGGGAATAAGTGACATTACGATTAGCACACATAATGTAGAGGGGCACGGGGAAGGCAGTATAGCACAGAGAAGACAAGTAGTGATTCTACAGCATCTTACTATGTTGATGGACAGTGACTGTAATGGGGTATGTGGGGAGAACTTGATAATGGGGGGAGTCTAATTACCACAGTGTTGCTCATGTGATTATATATTAATTAAACCAAAATAAAAAACAAAACAAAACAAAAAAGCACTTCACCAGTGTTACAGTGGTATCTTGTAGGTACTTAATGACTTATAATATTAGCTATAGCTTCTGAAGATCACACAATGTTAATATTATTAAATTCACAATTCTTTGTTCCACCAGTACAATTCCTTTCTTCCATTCACCCCTAACTTATTTATTTACCTCCCTCTTCTCTTCCTTCTTCCTTCTTTCCTCAGTTACTGAGCACCGATGATGGGCTTACACAAAATTAGATTTTAGAAAAATCAAAGATGAAGGAAGCACATTTTGCTTCTGAGGAGTATGAGTCATGCAAAATAATTGCAATTTGATCTGATAAATGCTGTAAAGATACCTAGTGCAAAGATCCAGAAAAGAGCAGCTACTCCATTGGGTAGGGATAGGGCAGAAAAGAACCCTCCAAAGAAATGGTGTTTAATATGAATGCTTAAGTGTAAAATGTTTGCTGAGCTGAAAGGGGATATGAGGAAAAGAGAAGTCCAGACAGAAGGAAAAAAAAAAATAACATACACAGAAGAATCAACATTAAAAGAAATAGTGATTTATTTATTTTGGGAAGGTGATTGATTAGCTATGATTTTTGAGTGGCATACTTTGTCCCCAGGGTAGCACTGACTATGATCTCTCTAAGACAAAAACATTTAAAAACAAAAGAAAATCTGCAGTATGTCTTAGTCAGCTTTGGCTGCTATAACAAATGACTGTAAACTGGGTGTCTTAAACATCAGAAATTTGTTTCTCACAGTTCTGGCAGCTGGGAAGTCTGACATCAGGGTGCCAGCATGGGTGGGATCAGTGAGGGCTCTCTTCTGGCTCTGTACATGCCTCTCTTCTTATCGTGTCCTCATATGGCTGAGACCAAACTGACCGTCTCTCTGGTGTCTCTTCTTATAAGGGCACTAATCCTGTTATGAGTGTTCCACCCTCATCACCTAATTACTTCCGGGAAGCTCCACTGCCAGATACCATCACATTGAGGATTAGGGCTTCACCATATGAATTTGGGGGTGGGGGGCACAAACATTCAGTCCATAGCAGGGTAGTTGCCTCCAGATTGGTTCAGTAGAGTGTGTGGATCACACTGTATATGCTCATGAAGTATTTATTTTATTGGGTTTAAAATAATGTCTGGAAATGCCTATTTGTTCAGCACAAAAATGGTGCAAAGATAAAATTAGGCAAAATATATTTTGTTTTAAACCTGCTATCTCCTACCCCAGTAAACAGATAAGGGGGATTATTTACCTCCTAGAGCAGGGGTCATTAAACTAAGGCTCCTGGGCCAAACATGCACTGCTGTCTGTTTTTGTAAATTAAGTTTTTTGGATCATAGTGATGCCCATTAAGGTATGTATGCATGTATTTATTGTCCACAGCTACTTTTATGCTACAAAAACAGAGATGATTTGTAGAGACCGAGATTATCTGGCCCTTGAAACCTAAAATACGTACTTTAATGGGAAAAACTCTGCACTAGGTAATTTGAAGCAGTAGTTTTATAGCGGAGTTTCCGATAATGCCTCACTTCCTTCTGTTAGGAAATCAAACAGTGAGAAGTAAAAAATATATATGATGAAAATACTTAATTATAAATAATATACTTTGTATATATAGGTCTCTCTCTATTCTTAAGTATATATCTACCCAACACACACACACACACACACATACACACATACCATTAAGACTAAGTAAGTACTTCTAAGTTACCAGCTTTTAATTATCTTTTACAGTTTCCTTTCGATATAAGAACTTTTATGTAAAATAAGTTTCAGTTGATTTGTAATAAAAAATATGGTATAAATCATCTTCCTTTCCTATTTCCTGTGCTGAACTTATTTTCATTAGATATTATCCTTCCTCTTTGGCTCTTGCCCATTCTGCTCCTTTGTATTATGGTGCATTCTCAACATCACTCAAAGGCAGTCATGGCGAAGTCAGCTTCTCACAGGTGGGGGCTCATTCTTCTGACTATACATCACTCCTCTCTAGCCCAGGCTTCCTCTACTCAAGATGATTCAACAGATTTGTACCAGTTAAATGCATTTGTAAAACATATAATGTTGATTGTAGCCCAATCAACTTAAGAAGATTAGGAAGTCTTTCCTTCCTTTTTTTTTCTTTATTTCACTAAGTTTTATTTTCATATATTTAATGCTGTTCAATTTGTCCTTAAAAATATTCTCACCACCTATCAAGGCAAAAGGAAATAGGAATATGTAGTGCATATTTCTGAGTGATTCAAAAATTGCTTTCCAGGACTCTTTGTCTATAGAATTAATACTGACTGAAACCAAATTTAGTTCAAGGGATGTTGGATTGTTGCATTTATTATAATGTCAAGAAGAAAAGTGGTAGAGGCTTCTGCTGGCACATCCACAGAAGGAAAACAGGTGGGGGATAAACACTGGGGAATCTAAGCTAGAGAAATTGGCTTGAACATTCAGAGGTATAGGGTAGATTCTGCCATACTGCAGTATTAAGTGCAACTGTAAATATATAATGTGAAGCACTAGTATGTATTATGTAAGGAATTAAAAAGTTCCCTGATATTGGACCCGAAATTTCTGTTTCACCTTTTGAAATGAGAGATGATTATTTAATGCTTAATAACTTTACCACTTTTAAGTCTAAAAAGCTGCTGAGCCATACAACTAAGGGTATGTGCCTTTAAATCTGTAGGTAGACTGTCTTAGACATGTATCAGGGTGGGAGCAGTTTCTGTGTGGGTAATAGGAATGACAGTGGCCCTAGGTTCTCTTTACTCAACAGGGATCAGTGCACACAGGTGGGGACCCATCATTGCCACTGCTTCGGAGACTTCCTAATTCAGGCCCTCATGGTGTCCTCTCTCAGCTCCCTGGGGTCAGAGATCAAAGCCTGGGGCCCTTTAGGCTACATGTTCTTAAATGATACTAATGTCAGGTTTAATGTTCAATGATCAGTCAGGCCCTACTGTTGTAGTATTGAAAGTCATCAGTACTATAGTTCAAGTTCAAATAATGTAAAGAGGAACTGTTGCAGGAAGATTTTAGAAAGAATTCAAATTATACAATATTCTGAACCAAACTTGAAACTAAACCTGTGAACAGTTCCAAGACCCCTTGACTGAATGCAGCAATGGGTTAAATGTATATCTCAAAATAATTACAATGATTTGCTCAGTTGCTTCAGATTTAAATTATATGTTACACGCATTTATAGTTAGTCCACATGTGGAAACTGAAACTGAGGCCATGCTATCAAGAGCCATCACAAACTAGAAAGGTTCTTCTTATTTTTGTCTTATGTTTGATCTTACGACTTTATGAGGAAGTGTTATAGAAACTTTCCAGGCCACATAGTCACGTTTAAAAGTACAGAATCCTTTAGTTGGGATGCAGCTCTAGTCCTAAGGGTACAATGACAAACCCGACTCTGTTTATCTTCTTTACAATAAATTAAATTACCGGCACTGATAAGCTTTTGCAAAGCAGTTCGCTCCAGTTATTAAAACGCTGTGTATTTTGGACCACCTTTAATTCAGCTTTGCTCTCCATATTTGCAGTTATTTTCTCAGCCACAAACATAAATGCAAAGATTAATTCCCTGCCAGTGTTTTTGTTTCATGTCATCTAGCAAGCTATGTTTATGTTTAGTTTATAACTTACAAAGAGAAGCTATTTTTCTTCATCATTTTCATTGCATTATCATTATATCATCATCACTGAAGAAAAAAGAGTTCCAGCCCTTACTTGGGGGGTGGGAGGCCCTTAGGAACTCTAAGAAATGTTCATATATGGTCATATATTTCTTTCCTTTGCAAATATACCAAGCCTTCCATCCTCTAACAAGAATTTTATTTTATTTTTTCTTCTTCACAAGCTGCGACCAAGCACCTATTCCAAGGAAACTATTGCTGCTTTGGAACTCTCCTTTGGTAGTTGTCCTCAATAAATTATTTTTAATATCTTCAAAGAAGTTGAATTTTTGTCTTTAATTTGTATTTCATTTTGGATCCCTTGAGGCAATATAGAAATGAGATCAGAGCCAACGCCTTGTCTTCAAATTCCTGGGGTCCAGTCCCAGTTGCTGTGTATACTGAATGAATGACCTTGACACTCCCCATCCTCAATTTTGTCACCTGCAAAATGAAAATGTTAAGAATAGTTAGCCCACAAGAGCTGTATGGAATAATGAAATAGGGGGAACTGTGGAAAGCACTTAAGAGTGACTGGTGCCTAACCAAGTAAATACATGTTAGCTGCTTAACATTTTTAGTCAAGTTAGGTAATACATGGTAGGTTCAGTAATACCAAGGTTAAATAGATCATATTTTTATTTCTTGAATTATAAATTAAAGGAATCTCTTAAGACTAATCCCAAAAATGAGTTACATAATTGTAACAAGTACATAGATTTCCAAGTTTATTACCTTATAAAAGATAACATGCATTATAATTATCCTTATGTATTCTCAATAATTAACTATGCTTTTTCACCTTTTAGTTATAACTTCTACTTGTTGCTTGAGAGGCTGCCCTGCCTTCTTGCAGCTGCCAATCTACAGAGGATTTAAACAGATTTGAAATGTCTAATGAAGTAGTTAAATGTCTGCCTGAGGTGTGTGATAAGGGCCAGAGAGGAGGAATCCTCATTAGAAAACATTTGACTCTTGACATGAGTATGTCATAAATGTACTTAACATCAGTTCCACTTTCCATTTTATCATACATTTTACTGTAGCACGTTGTTTCTCTCTGAGCATCTTGATTGCCGAGTGGAAAATTCTCCCACCCACACAAGTATCTATAGGACAGTTTTCTTTCACAAACTCGGTTTTAACACCATTTTCATTATTTCTTGCTATTTTGAAATTGTTTTATCCAAAAGGTTGCTTATTATTTAGTTAATTCCCTGGGGGCTGTGCACATAAACCATAAAATCTCTTCTAAACAGAACTTTGCACCACTACCTTTGCTGAAGTGGTGCTACATCATGCATTATGTATTATGCATTTGAATAGGAACTGACATAGATATATAATATGGTTTAGTTGAAGTAGTTGATGTTGTCTGAATGATAACTCCTGACCTGAGAAGCCCTGAAGTAATAAAAGGGGGATATATTTGCATGATTTGTGCCATAAGCAATATTTATAATGTAAGAGGGCTTTAAAGATTAATATGTTCCCAGAGCAACACATGAAAGAGACAGGAAAGGTTATTCCATGATGATCCAAATGCATTATTTGCAATGCTTTCATCTGAAATATTTTCTTAGTTTTTTTTCTTTCTCCCCATTAATTTAGTATATAAAGAGAACATTAATATCACCCTAATTTCAAAATATTGTCTACAAGTTTAACTCTTTTAATCAAGGAGAAGAGGAACATTACCTGCTTGAAGAAACAACTGACTGACTGCCTCTCATTAGTTAAATAGCCTACAGTGCTTACATCAACTCCTTATTGTGAGAATCAAGTAGCTTGAAGTATTTCTCACAAAATAGTTATATTATCATTTTATCTAATTTTCAATTGGTAGGAGAAATTGATTCATAAAGCCCTTGAGAAAGTACAGAGTTAACAAAGTTAGAGTATCAAAGTCTGAGGTTGACAACACTTTTAAAGATAGTCATCAGAAAAATTTCTTCAAAATTACTTGTCATGCACTTTTAACTGTCTAAAAATACAAAAGGTTTTCACCATAGTTTCATACTCGTTCCTTATGTTCCCCATCTTAAAAAATTCAAATGATTCTAGGTGCAGGGCTAAAATGAAAAGACTTATGGGCAGA
The DNA here is from genome assembly GCF_040802235.1 of Manis javanica. Lineage (NCBI taxonomy): Eukaryota > Metazoa > Chordata > Mammalia > Pholidota > Manidae > Manis > Manis javanica. The sequence goes on along the minus strand of NC_133163.1, from coordinate 16,876,609 downwards.
AGCATTAGAGTGTTCAAGAGACATTAAATTAATAAGTCAGTGTTGATATCTGCATGCATTGTGATTTTAATTCCTTCAGCAAATGCTATTTGTGATAGTGCAGTGTGGATGCACTTTCAAACAATAAAAGTGGGTTGAAAAGCAAAGAATTCAGTCACACATCAGATTTTCTTCCTGGTGTCAAATTGCCTCCACTGAAGATATGGAATATAATACTTATTCTAGATACGTGGGCGGAGACTGAGCCGCCAGTCAGCATCATCAATGCCTGCCCCACAGGCTCATACTTACTTTGCTATCCCATCCCAAATTTTCTTAAATAGTTTTCATTCTCTTTTCGCCAGACGGGATCTCAATCAGAAAAGAATTGTAAATATTATGACCAATTTTAAAATATTCCCGTGAGGGAGGGTTAAAGAAATCCATCTTTATCTCAAGAAGCATGATCTAATAGTACCTACTTTTTACAAATGAGGGAAATTGTTTAGGAATTTAGCCATGGTAATACAAGAAATGTGCAGGACTAGAATTACAGATCTCCTTGTTCCCCAATTTTTCTTACATATTTAATAGTAATTTTTCTCTGGAATCAGTTGGAGAATTTTGAAGAGAAATTAAATTTAGAGAAAATATTTCTATTTTCCCCTTAGAAGCACCCAAAACATAAAAATAGCAATTGATTCAGAATGATCTCTTGGATTCATTCCAGGGTTGATAAAAAAGTAAAATCTGTACATACAATGTAAAGATATATTCAATAATTAACAGTTATGATAGCAAATTAAATGTATCCATACTAAATTGTTTCCTAAGCATTATGGTCTTGCTTTATAATCAAGAGATTGTTTTTCCCCAGATAGTCTCTGTTCCATCCTACTAGCTTGGAAGTGTCAGCATGCTTACTGCCACTCTGAAAGTCTATTTTTAGTTGAGCACTGTGGACCCACTGAAGACATCTCTCCGCCTTACTGACCTAAATGTAATAGGCAAACTCACATTCCCTCTACTCATTTTCCCGTACACCTGTTGATGGGTACAGAAGCTAAAATCCCAAGCTACGGAGGCCATCAAGGCTCAATTCCTGTTCTAAAGCTTATATTTTAGTTGTGTATTGAATACGCTGCTACCCCCTTGAAGAATAAACAGGCATCTCTTTGTAAAACAAAGATAATGTTGTGCTTGTGTTACAGAGTGTCATTAGAATTTGTTTATCATAATGCATCCTTGGTACATAATAAGTGGTCAGAGTGTTTGATGTCATATCATTACTTTCTCAACATCTTCCCCGGGTCCTGCAAACGAGTGGAGAGTGGGTTATATTGCAAGGTGGAGGTGGAAAATGCATCCAAGTAATAGCCTCTATGAAGTTCTATCTCACCACTTCAGGCACAACATCTCTTCCCTTTCAGAGCAACCATGACTACTGTTAGTCTATTAAGCTCATTAATTTACTATTGACGTAGGTTGCTTGTGATTACAATTGTGTTTATGTCCAAATACTGTAACTCTGTAGTGTCTTGAGGAAAGGTGTCTGGACTTGTAATTCTATATAAATATGGATTCTATGCAATAATACATAATGCATAAAATATGTTTGGAATCCCATATACCCCCAGAAAGCATTTCTTGGAAAGAATAGGCCAGGCACATTAAATCAGAAGACCTTATTTCCAGTCATGGTTCTTATCTTCTGTTACGTTCCTTAGGCAAGTCACTTGATCACAAAGAATAATGTTTCCCTCATTTGTAAAACTGTGGTAACACTGTCTCCCCACCACTTACAATTATGTGAATTCATCCAAGATAATGCAGATGAAATTACTTTAAACTTTAAGCATGTGCCAAGTTAAAAAGTTAAAGTTCTTTCTTGAAAATAAGAATGAGAGTTGGCTCTTATTATGATGTTTCAATGAATAATAATATAACATTTAGTTGCATTTATGTACTTGAAATGACAATGTGATTTTGAAAATACACTCAAATACAGTAATTTGCAGGTAGATGTGATCTGCTTATGAACAAGGTCTACTGCGGGTAGTGTTCTATGTCTCCTGAAATGTGTCATTGCATGTCACCCAGACGTATGCATAAATGTAAAGAAAATAATCCCAGGAAGATAATCACTCGCACAAATGTCATGCTGCCAACATCATGGATCCCTGTTAGAAATAAGGAGACCAGCTTGAAGAACTAAAATGAGACAAAACTAATTTTTATTATTTCTTTTTCACTCTGAGACTGACCTTTCACTCTTCCAGAAGAACAGTATTGAAATTCATCCTCCCTTCTAGGGCTTCAGTAAACAGAGACAAGGTTTGTTTGCATTTCTTTCCGAGGCTAGAGTGAGAACTGTTGAAATACCACATGAAAGACCTTGCTTACAGGGTTTCCAGCTGAGTCTGGAGGCTAAAGTGCTGAAAAATTCTCACCAGGGATCTGGGTTTCATGACATTTGCAGACAAATCCTGTAGTCACCAGGGACAGGGGTGAACTTGAGGTGAGCATCTGGGGGCCTGGTATTCTCAGTTCCCCTCAAAGTTGTCCCACACAAAGGGTATTAATGGAGAGCTTTAGGCAAGTTTTCCTGACATTTTGCATTTGCTACATTATGTACATTATTTGCTATGCTTTGAGTAGGAAAGGAATGAGTATTTCTTACTTAATGTGAAATGTTACGTACATTATAGAAAAGGCAGCTTCTCCTTTTTTTTTTACCCCTCAAATGACCTGTCTTCAACGAGAGGCTGATAGAAAATCAAGTGTTACCTGTCTTAATAGGTTTCAATCTCCTGCACAGGATGCTTCAGTGATATTTTGGAATCTACTAAAAGGGACTCAAAATTGCACAGCAGGAAGGCACCACCAAATATTTCCTTGAAGCTCTTTTTTCTAGTATCAAAAAGAAAAATAGGAATATGTATTATTAGTTTCTTTCAGTTTCTCTTTGTTGATATAACAGATACTCATCCCTACTAACAAGTTATTAGGGTTACCAACACCATCTCCAAGTAAATGGTCTTAAGTGATAAAGAAATGAGACTGAAACAAAGTAATGATTACTGAAATAAGAGGGCAAGTGAAAGTAGTTTTTAGTTTGAAAAGGAAGACAATATATTATAACAAGCTTGCAACATATTTTAATTCTTTTTTCACAATTGCAACTTTATTTTTATTGAAGTACATACAATAAAGTGCATAAACATTGATGTACAGCTTAATGAATATTGACATGTGAATACATACACTCATGTAACCATCACCCAGATCAAGGTATCAAACATTCTTGCTAATTTTCCTAAATAGTGCCTTCTTTAATATAGAAGATCACTACTCACTTTAAATGATCGATAATTTTCAAAATAACGTGGTAGAGAAAACATGAGCACATGATTTCTTTCATGCTCAAACCTCTGTTGCGATATATGTATCCTTGAATCATGAATACTTTTAACTGATACCTGATGGAGAGCTTGTATATAAAAATGATTTTATTGGTCACTATTTGAGTTGTAAAAATGCAGAACTGGTATAGAAGCATGCACATACTTATTTCCATATGGATACTTATTATATAATCTGTAATCAATCTTGTCTTTTGAAAGATTACTTATTTCCTATATATGTGTTGAGTTTATTTTACTTTAAAACAGAGTCCTGATTTTGCTTTTCTGGCACCAAATTAAGCAGAATAAATGTTACACTGTGTAAACCACATTCTCTTGTTACTTTGAGCAAAGACATGAGTAAACAGACAGAGAATAGTGTCACAGTCATTTATATATATAATCTTCATAATGATACAAAAAAATTATTCTTGTTTTAACCTTTCTTTATGCTACTCCCAGGCTTGTGGTAACTGAGTGACTTTTGGCAAACAGATATACAAGACAAATAGAAGTGATTTTTTGAATGAGCTGGTCCAGGCAGAAAGCAAATTCATTTTTCTTATGATGTCATCCTTAATCTTTCTTCTTTATTTATTCCTTGACTTCATACATCCTCCCCATTCTCACCCCATTGGTTGAAATACTGATTCTCATAGCTTTTCCTATTTATTTCATTGAACAAAGTGTCAGTACAGCTAGAGTGACCAATATTCCAGGTTTGCCCAGGACTGAGTGGGTTCCTGAGATGTGGAACTCTCAGTGCTAAAACCTGAAATGCCCCAGAAAAACTGGGTTGTATTGTAACTGAAAATGAACATTCTAGAAATCACATGAGTCCAAATTGCTTCAGATCTAACTCTGACTTAGAACACTTTAATGCAAGAGGCTCTTATGGGCAGATTTTCTACTATTTCTCATCTGCTCTTCTGTTTCTCATTCTCCACCCACAAAACTGCGTTTGGCTGCTCCAGGTTTGATTTGGGAGGGGATAGAAAGTTTGGTCTTGATTAGCACAGGTGAAATACATCTCAGTAACCCCTGAGGGGATTCGCACCTCTACTTACATCTTTGAGATCTAATTCACCAAATGCAAAGGAAAGATCTTTCTCATACATTCTTTCTACTACTTCCCTGAAACACATCAAAGATTTGGAAAGAACTTAACTTCATTTTGTCTTGCAATTACTAATTCTTATTATTAGGAAATGCAGTGCAAATGAACTTCATGTTAGCCACCAGCTATGTAGCCGTAATGTGGGCCTTCACAAAGACCTCAAAATAGAGGATAGCAAATGAGATATATTATTGAAACCATTAGAATTATCCTCAAGACAAGTTTTATTCAGTAATTTGAATACCTCATATTTACTGGGGAAGAAGAGGGAGAGGAGGAGGGCTTTTGGGGGAAAACTGTGGGCTCCCAAGAACTGTTCTTCCATTAGCTAACAAGGATAAATCCTAGACAATGGCTGTACCACCTTTCATTGATTGAGAAAGAAATGCCAGTAACTAATAAGCAAAAGTAAGGGTTTCCTTCTGGACCCATTATAAATTGCCTGTGGGATTTGTCAGTTTTCTTCGTTTACAGACAATTCAGAAAAATCACTGAACCATAGAAAGATTCACATTTTATAATATAATCAAAGGCATTATCTGCTTAACTCTTAAGATAAAAGGTCCATGGAAGGGCAAAAAATCAAGTCCCAGATTTCTAGGTTCTCTGTATATTTTTCCACATTTATTGACTTCTCTTCTGAACTGTTTCAGCATTTTACATTTCCTATTAATTGCTTAAATCACTGTGCCTGTACAAATCCACAGTACTTCCCCAGTCTGTATTCACACTTGAATGTCTTATTTTGCATTTATATGATTTATATTAATTTTTCTCAACATTAAAAAATAAGCAGATTAATTATTTATTTCTATAATTTAAACAGTATCTTATTCATATCTTAGTTTCTTATCCATTCCAAAATATCTCAATGGCATTTTTTTCTAATTAATACATTTTGATATGAATTTATTATTTTAATATTTTTGTGAAATTGTCTGAAATTTTCTTCAAAGTTGCATTTTATGGCTGGTAATAAATATGTACCTACATATATATGTATGAGTAAATGAACAATAAATAAGTCTTCAATTGTTTTTTTCTGTAGACCATAGTATTTTTAATTCCTAAAATATTCACTTTATATGTGCTAAGATACAGAGCAAATTTTGTTTAGTGGAAGATATTCTCCATTTTAAATTTTTATTGAAATACAAAGAATATTTCAGCTGAAATTCTTTTTACAGTTACTCTTTTGTCTCAATTTTGAGGTTTTATTAATTCAACAATTATTTTTATAAGCAAAATTTGCTAAATTAATTGTTGCTACTTATTCTCATGGATGTTTTGCCAAATACAGATACTGAAATCTCAAAGACCCTCTTAATTTGAATCTGAAGACAGACAAAAGAATGAAAAATTATGCAAATATATGACCAGAGTAATTTTTGGCATTCAGTGTCAGCTTCATCACAAAGATTTTATAGTTCAGTTATCCTGAGTTCTTGTATATAAAATATTTGTGAATGTGGAAAACTATCATTTTAATTGTTAAAGCATTACAGCTTCTCTGGCCATGATTATAACTCATGTCTGCAGAAAAATCAATTCTAAAGTACATTTCTTCTCCAAAATTTCTTAATTTTCATACATTCCATCATTAATTCAATCATGACATTTAAACTTTAAACTGAATTCAATGCAGATTATTATCTCAAAACCAAATCATGTAATCGTACATTGAGTTTTTTAACTGAACTACAACACTGCTAATAATAATTTTAGATGTTTTATCTTTAACAAAATGCATTTCAAAGAATTCAGTTCCACTTATAGAATTTAAAAATTTAACCATTATAAAAATTAACCAACTTTCTCTTTAAATCATTTCATAGAGTGCCATAGAGCTGGCATATCTAACTATTTGCTAAATTCTTCTCCCAGTGATCTAAGACACTAATACTTTAACAAATATTGCTTCATTTTCTTGTGCAGTCACAGGAAAACTTGAAGTGGAAAATAAGAGAAATTTAGAACAGTCACTTGACTCAGATGAAATGTCAAGCTTTACAGGATGGTATGTAAATATATTTTCTATCACTATACATGTTAAATAATTATGCTTGTTATAGCCTCCTTCAGTATATTAGTTGTTTACTGCAGCATAATATATCATCTCAAAAGTTAAGTTAAAACAATTCAGTTTCTGAGGTTCAGAAATGCAGGGACAGGTGGGCTGGGTGGTTCTGGCTCAGGGTCTCTCACAAAATTGCAATCAAGCTCTTAGCAGGCGCTGCAATTATTTCAAGATTCACCCAGAAATGTAGAATTTGCTCACTTCCAGGGTGGCTGGAAGATCAAATCACATTTCCTGTCCAGATACTGGCCAGAGGCTTCTGTTTCTTTCCATGTAGATCTCTTCATAGAAGCCGTTTTTCACTAGAATAAGAACAGAGAGACAGAGAGAAAGGCAAGGTGAGTCGATGCCCAGGATGAAAATGACAACCTTTTCTAACCAAACAGTGAATGCAATGTGCCATCACTTCTGCTGTTTATCACACAAATGTTTCAACCCTTGTGTGGAGAGGAGTGTACAAGGTAGGATGAATACCAGGAATGAGAGACCACTGAGGGTCTTTCAGGAGGCTGGACCAACTTGGAGAGACAGCTGCTGACTTTTAATAGATATCACCACATCCCCCATGCCATTTTGGGAAAGGTCGGCTGACATTTGCACAAAAACACAATCATTAACTTTCTAGAGAAACAGAAATTCAGAGCCTATTTTCTCCTCAAATATTCATTTGTTGTCTTGAATTCATTGCTATCAAAAAGTTTCTCTAAATATAAAATGTGTTACCACACAGTGAAATAAATAGCTATAGATTGATGCCCTGTAAGAAATGATATTAAAAACACTATTATAATAGTGTTTAGACAGCTCTCCTTGTCCTACAGCTGAACAGCTAGCTAAGCTTGTATTTCCACACACATCTCAAAGAAACCAAACCAATACATAATTGTGCATACTTACCACTAACTCATCAAATGGTGACCAGGTAAACTTGTGTATATTGAAGGCTGTAGCATGGACTGGTACAAGTGGCCAGCCAGGGTGAGAGACTGATTTCATGGCCCCCTGTCTCCTAAAAGACCAGATGGGTTACTCTCTAGCTACTGGTTTCTGAAAATACTTTTTTTTTTCATTGAACTGTAAGGTATCCTGTCCGTAAAAAGGAGTTTAAGTATTTTGCATGAGGAAAGTTTGGAGAAAAAAAAAAGACAGATTATTACTAATGGGCTTTTAGATTTAAATACCTGTTAAACTGAGAATTCTGTTTCATAAATTTGAGTCTCATAAATTGTTAATGGAGACCATGTTAGAAACTGGGAGTACTAGCAAATTCATCTTAAGTTATTGTAGTGCAATAACAACAAAAGTGCAAAATGTGATACATGCTTTATTTTAAAAATAATAGTACTGAACAAATGCTAAACTGAATGATACCCCAGGCCAATAGAAATAAACCAAGGCTGTCTTACAAACTCAATGGACCATCACTGGTAACCTTAGTAACCTTATATTTAGGCTAAGGAGTGAAGAGGAATGTTGGTTACTACTCTTAGTAGCAGGATAACATTTCTAAACATTTCATGGTAGTAAGAAAGAAATCTGTCACCAGTATTTTTCCTAGTAAATGTACTGTCACAAATTGGAAGTTATGGGAAAGCTGGAAAAGATACAGGGCTGTCAAAGTCTATTTTTTTTTATTTTGGCATCATTAATATACAATTACATGAGCAACATTATGATTAGTAGACTCCCCCCTTTATCAAGTTCCCACCAGGTACCCATTACAGTCACTGTCCATCAGTGTAGTAAGATCCTCTACAATCATTACTTGACTTCTCCGTGTTGTACAGCCCTCCCTGTGCCCCCACCCTACATATGTCTGCTAATCATAATGCCCTTTTTTCCCCTTATCCCTCCCTTCCCACCCACCCTCCCCAGTCCCTTTCCCTTTGGTAGCTGTTAGTCCATTCTTGGGTTCTGTGAGTCTGCTGCTGTTTTGTTCCTTCAGTTTTTGCTTTGTTCTTATACTCCACAGATAAGTGAAATCATTTGGTACTTATCTTTCTCCGCCTGGCTTATTTCAGTGAGCATAATACCCTCTAGCTCCATCCATGTTGTTGAAAATGGTAGAATTTGTTTTCTTCTTATGCCTAACTCCATACACAAAAGTAAACTTGAAATGGATCAAAGACCTGAATGTAAGTATGAAACCATAAAACTCTTAGAAGAAAACATAGGCAAAACTCTCTTGGGCATAAACTTGAGCAACTTCTTCATGAACATATCTCCCTGGGCAAGGGAAACAAAAGCAAAAATGAGCAAGTGTAACTATATCAAACTGAAAAGCTTCTGTACAGCAAAGGACACCATCAGTAGAACAAAAAGGCATCCTACACTATGGGAGAATATATTCATAAATGATATATCTGATAAGGGGCTGATATCCAAAATATATAAAGAGCTCATGCACCTCAAAAAACAAAAAGCAAATAATCCAATTAAAAAATGGGCAGAGAAGCTGAACAGACACTTCTAAGAAGAAATTCAGATCGCCAAGAGGCACATGAAAAGATGCTCCACATTGCTAATCATCAGAGAAGTAACAAATTAAAACCACAATGAAATATCACCTCACACCAGTTAGGATGGCCACCATCCAAAAGACAAACAACAACAAATGCTGGCAAGGATGTGGAGAAAGGGGAACCCTCCTACACTGCTGGTGGGAATGTAAATTAGTTCAACCATTGTGTAAAGCAATGTGGAGGTTCCTGAAAAAACTCAAAATAGAAATACCATTTGACCCAGGAATTCCACTCCTGGGAATTTACCCTAAGAATGCAGGAGCCCAGTGTGAAAAAGACATATGCACCCCTATGTTTATTGCAGCACTATTTATAACAGCCAAGAAATGGAAGCAACCTAAGTGTCCATCAGTAGATGAATGGATAAAGAAGATGTGGTACATATACACAATGGAATTTTATTCAAAGTCCTATTTTTAACATCAGTTTCTTTAGAAAATACAAAGAAATCATCCCTATGTTTGCCTCAGAAATACTTTCATAACATGAGAGGATTCTGTTAGTAAGGGTATAAGTAATATGTAAGTAGAAAAATGGTAAACAATTTGAACAAACATCAAATGATAATGGCTATTTTGGAAAATGTTAATTGCATACCTATTTCTAACACTTTAAAGAGTGTATAATAAGGTTATCATTTTGGGTTATTTCCAAAAGCATCCTAGTGTTTCCTCAAAGAAGAATTAAGGTTCAGGGAGTAAGATTCCTAGTGGATGGGCTCTCAAGGCAGCAGAGCTGAGAAACGCCTTCCCGCTGTTTTACACCTTTTTCAGTCAAGAGACTGCTGTATTTCCTCAAGCTGATGGCTTGTGAGATTTAAAAGTTGGCTTTTTAATAAGTATCACTATGAAAAATTTCAAACACAGAGAGAAAACTTGTGTACCTATTATTCAAATTTAACAATGTAGAAATGTGATCCCCACTCCAAATTTTGTCATGGGCAAAGGTGGGTTGCAAACCTTTTCTCTATTACTAGATATTAAAAATGACTCTAGTAAATATTGTACCATTTTAGTCTTAGTTGGTATTTCTAGAATATTTGATTTTTTTCTCCCTATTTTTTATTACAGTTGTGTTAATTTGAATATGCCTGATATTAGAAAAATGGACCATGTCTTCATTCAGCCAAGGAACTACAGGGTTTTCATTTCTATGTCTTGGATGTTCACATCTTTTACACATTTTCATCAACTTCACATACCTTTTTCTTTAGGTGTAGAGATTCCTTGTGTGTGTTGTCTAGTAATTCTTTCACCCTTAAACATTTCAAATATCTTTTCCAAGCCTGTGGCTTGTTTTCTGACATTGAGTATACTGTCTTGTCATAAAAATTCCATCATGTTAATATGGTCCAGTATAGCAATCCTTCCTTATATGATTGATGCTCTGTTTTCTATTTTTGAAATCCTTCCCTTTACTTTGAAGTCATAAAAATATTTTCTTATATTTTCTAATACAAATTTGAAAATTCTAATTTTCACATTCACATCTTTAATTAATTTGATATTTATTTTCCATCCTCTTAGCTTTTTGTACAGATAGTAATGTATGATCACTGACTCATACACTAATGTCTGATACATGTTGGATTTTATTTGTGGATTCTCTGTTATGTTTCAATATCTCTCTGCACTGAATAATGCCACACTGTTTTAATAAATAAACCTTGAAACCTTGCATACTTATTCTCTTAAATGGTCTTTAGTAGCCTTAGTCCTTTATTTTTCTACTTAAAGTTTATTTATTTTAAAGAATAGTCGACATTCAATATTGTATTCTTTTCTGACATACAACATAGTAATTTGATTCTGATAAATGCATTATGAAATGATCACAATGTCGAATTACCACCTGTCCCCATAAAAAGGTGTTACAATACTATTGATTATACTTCCTATGCTGTATATTGTGCCTCTATGTCTTGTTTACTTTATAACTGTATATTGAACTTGGATTTTAGAATCAGTTCAAGTGCTATAACAAGCCCCTGTTGGAATATTAATCGGAATCACATTAAATTTATTTGGTATGAAGAAAACTGTTATCTTCATAATGTTAATTATTTTCATCCATAAACATGATGATTTTCATTGATTGCCTTATATGAAACCATCATTTCTCAGAAAAGACTTGAAATTTTTCTGTTAGATTTGTTAGTGGTTAACTTACAGACACATTTTCATTATGAGAAAAGCCTACTTTAATTCACATATTCTAATTTGTTTTAACTCAAATTGTACTCATGTATTGATCTTATGTTTATTACTTTTATTAGTCATATTTTGTCTGTGAATGCTCATGGATGTTCAATGCTAATAATATTGTCCTCTATAAATATTAGGAAGACTGTTTCTTCCTGTTCAGTCCTAATATTGCTTAATTATTTTTTTCCTTTCTTACTTCATTGGCTAGAATTTCAAACCTAATGTTTATGCAGTGAAAAATTAGCTTTCTCCTGACTTCAATGCAAATACTTCTAATATTTTATCAATGATATAATGTTTACCATATTGTTTTGGTAGATCCTCTTTATCATGTTAAATGTTTCCTTATACTACAGTTTTAAAAATTGTAAATGATGATTGAATTTTATTGTATGCTTTTCTGCATTGGTAGCAATGATTTTTTAGTCTTTCAGTGTTTTGATACCGTTGGTGAATTTCATTTACTATCATTTAGCATTCTAGGATTTTATATTGCACTTGTGAGATATTGATTTCAACATAATCCTAACCTCATGGAAATCTGAGACTTACCTCTCTTTAATTCTGTAATGGAATTAAATTTTCTGGAGGGCTTAGCTAATCCTTAAAAAATCCCTTAAATCATGGTTGCCTTATTAGCTCTATGATGTATTCATCCACATATCTTCTATATATGTGCCCAAGTTTATTACCAACTGTCCCCAGCTTACAATGGTTAAACTTTTTTTCTATGATGGTGCAAAAGTATATACATTTAGTAGAAACTGTGCTTCAAATTTTGAAGTTTGATTTTTTTCTTGGGCTGGTGATACACAGTATGAATCTCAGGTTGCTAGCTGTGACAGTGAGCTAATTTCAAGTTTTTTTGGATATGTACCCACAAATGGGATTACTAGAACATGTATTACTTCTATTTTTAATTTTTTTGAGGACCCTTGATACTTTTTTCCATAGCTGCCGTATCATTGTGTATTTTCACCAGTAGTGTACAGGGGTGCCAATTTCTCCACAAGTTTTTGCCAACACTCATTATCAGTTCTTTAAACAATAGCTGTTCTAAGTGGTATGAAGTGTATGCCATTGTAATTTTGATTTGCATTTCCCTAGGAATTTATGATGCCAACCATCATTTCTTACACCTATGGGCTATTTGTATGCCTTTGGAGAAATGTCTATTCTGGTCCTTTGCCCAGTTTTTAATTGGGTTACTTGGATTTTGCTTTTGTTTTTGTTTTTGGCTATTGAGTTTAGGAGTTCCTGCTATATTTTGGAAATTAACCCCTTCTCAGATTTATGGTTTGGAAATATTTTCTCCTATTTAATAGATTTCCTTTTCATTCTCAGTTGTTTCCTCTTCTGCAAAGACACTTTTTAGTGTGAAGTAGTCCCACTTGTCAATTTTTGCTTTTGTTCCATGTGGTTTTAGTGTCATAGCCAAGATATCGTTGCCAAGACCAATGTCAAGGAACTTTTTCCCTACATTTTCTTCTAGGAGTTTTATAGTTTCAGATCTTACATTCAAGTCTTTAATCTATTTTGAGTTGAGTTTTGTACATAGCCAAAGGCAGTCATCCAATTTCATTGTTGTTGTTTTTTTTGCATATGAATATTTAGTTTTCCCAGTACTATTTGTTGAAGAGATTATCCATTCCTCATTGTGTGATCTTAGCACCCTTGTCAAGTCAAAGATCAGTTGAGCACACATGCTCGGGTTCATTTCAGCCTCTCTCTTTGGTTTCATTATGACTGCCAACATTACCAACTGTACTTGCTGGTAGACAAGCATGTATTTATTTGAGGTCTTCTAATCACTATCATAGTGAATTTGCTGCCACTATCAATATGAAATCTAACACTTTTGTGATTCTTGCCTTTTCTCTTTCTTTGGATACAGATGTGTGGTAATGTCTACATCTATTCCCATCCCCTACCTCCCTCAATATCTTAGGCCTTACCTGCTTGGGCGATGATAAGCAAAGAAACATACATAGCAATTAAGCATATCTGTGCCCCCAGTCCTCACCAGCCTCCCATTCTCTTGCTAGATCTTTCTGTCAATGCCTGTCTTATTTTAGTTAGGTCTTCTGTTGACTTATATGTTCTTAGAGTCATTCAGTTTGTTCTCTCTAATGACTATGCTTTCCCTGGGGGGTTGCATTCTTGCTCTTCTGCTGTCAGCCTTGATGATGTGAGCTCGCCTTTTGACTTATCAATATTTTGTCTCGTGTATACCTGTCTCTTTTACTTTCTCATCATCTTATAGTTTTCTACTGCTATTGTGACCATTTTGAGGTGACAAAAAACATTCATACAGTGTCTCTAATACTACAAAGCTTTACTTATATGCTTATTTTAACATTTTCACAGGTAATTCCCACTCCTACCTTCTGATCCTTTGAAACTTGTCTCCAAGACCAGCTACAGAAAAAAAGGACAGAATTAATGCAAGGATAAAATAAATTTCCTTAGTTCTGTGGCAACTGAGCACCATCCAGCCTTTTTAGCAAGAAAACTGTCATAAAATCTGTTTTCACAAAATATTTCTAGTGACAATGGGCCGAATAATTATAGGTTAGAGAAACTCAGATATGAAACTTGAGGTGGTCGTTGAAGAACACTAAAAGTCAGGTAATAATGACCACCTAGATCAGTGTTTGGAGAAGAAAGAATCAATCTGAAGAATGTGTGGCAGAGAATTTCATAGTTTAGTGAACAGTTTCGTGGAGAGTAGAGAGAAGGAGAAATCAAGTTGTCTATTACGTATCCAAGTTTCAAGTATGAGTAACATGGGAAAAAGAGTAAGCAGAAGGCACAGCTTTAGTCTGGAAATTACATTTTAATTTATTTATTTTTAAATGTTTCAATTTTTAATTGAATTATCCACATGAGCTTCAGTTGGAAATGTCCAGTAGATCATTACAATTGTAAGCCTATAGTTTAGTAGGAAAATTACAGAATGGAGTGATGAATTTTTAAGTCATCCTTCCATACATGGAATAAAAGATTATCTACTTCAAAGCTTATATACACAGAGTCACAAATATAAGTCTCAGTGATGTGTCAGTGTTTCTCTACAAAGAATGGTTTTTCAAAATGTTGTTTTACTACCAAACTACTAAGTATATTAGCTATTTTATTCCATACCAGACATTTTAGGTTACTTTTTTAAAACTATATGTCAGATTCTATAAGCTTTCTGGGGATGTCAAAATAATTTCTTATATGTCAACATTTAAAGAAAAGCAAGGGCAGGTCATGAAATGATTATTTCAAAGCCAGGCTCCACAGTTACAAATAAAAACAAAAGCACCATGCTTTTTTTTTTTAATTCTTCAATTTTTCAGACCTTAGTTTCATAATCAGCAGCAAAAACAGCCTTCTAAAGAGAAAGAAGAAACATGTCTACAAAAGAATTCTACCCAACAATATTTTGTGATTATTTCTAAGCAAGTTAACTAGAAAAGAACTAATCACTTGATCATTTGTAGAAATAAGGAGTAAACACCTTCTTTAAACAACTCGTTTGTTCCCTATAAGTTCTATAGCCAAGTTCCTTGAGGGAGTCAGGCTTTGATCCAGTGGTAGAAGAACTACTTAAGGGTAAGTGGTCTATTTTATATTCACCAAAGGGCCTTTTGCTGCAGAGTACAAACAAGCAGGCTACTGCAGGGTTGCCCTCAGAACTTCAAACCTCAGATCGCACTAAGATGCATGGGCCACCTGCTGTCCTCCTTAACATGATTCATTTTTGTATTTCAGGTCTTTTGTGGAGCAGTTCTTACGTTCTTTGAACATAAATATTCAAAATATGTTTTCTGAATGAATGAATATATTTTACTTTACTAGCAATGCCCTATTTGCCAATATGGAAAGAATTTAATCATTTCCAAAGTCTGAAATGTCAGTGTTCTCTAAAGCTGCCTTCATCTCTCTGCTTTCCTTTCTCCCCCATTCTCAGGTGGCATAATTCTTTATTATTATTTTCTAAGGAGTTCCTGTATAGTGACTAGAATTTTGTGGACTCTCAATAACCTTTTGTTAATGAATGAATGAGTGAATTAATGGATGTAATCTATCATTTTGAATGGGGCCACTGAATATCTACTTTTTAAAAATGGAAGTCATTTTTGTTCTTATTATTTTGATACCAGGAATATTAGTATTATTACCAACTTTTGAAGGAATATTTAATAGATTATTCTATATATTTTTAACATATAGTTACTTTAATTATATTCTCTTAGCCAACATTTGAAATACTGAATGACAATCTAAATGCAACCATTATATTCTGTGTTTAGATTGATTCTGTGAATAGGACTTCATGAAGTGGGTATTCTGTTTATCCTCACTTTTTGAATAAGGAAACTAAGTCTCAGATAAACTAAGTACCACAGCTAGTATAAGAGACAAGTTTTAAACTCAGATCTGATAACTGGTCTTTAATATTGTCATATTCTAAAGAAACCCACCCTATATAAGAATAATCCACTCAACACTCTAATCAACAATTCCTTGAACTTTTCCATGTTCCACTCCAGAACTGAGCATTATTTCTTAGAAATGTTTCACATCAGAAATCCAATACTGCATCCCTACCATGGAGTCTTATCATTCCAACATTATCACACTCTTATTTCTGCCCTATCTGCTCTCAACTTCCATAGACATTCTCCATTCCTAGATTCCTTTTTCTTCTAATGTGTCATCCTCTTCCTGTACTAATGCATTTTCTTACTCAACCTAGAGAACAAGTAGTGATACTTTTTGTTTTAAGAACAGAAACCTAACTCAAAGTATTTAGTCAAAAAATTAATTTATTCATCTCAGACTACAAAGTACAGAAAATTAGTGAGTCTGAATGACATTATCCAGGTGCTCAGTTGAGTTTGAACATGGCCCAATTCAGGTCTAAATGATCTCATCAGAACATTGTCTCTTTCTAATTTTCATACCTATGTTCTGCCTTTTCTAGGTATATGTGCTGGTGGTTAAAAAGACAAAGTGTATTCTCTAATCTCTGTAGTTGCCTCAGCACCATTTAAGATATCTGTCCTGTGGACAAGGACTACTCCCTGTTTTTTTATTTCCAACAAAAAGAATTAATAGTCTCTTTTATTCCCTACCCAGTTTTCACCTTCCTTACTCTCAGAAAATGTACTCAACCAACTTGGATTAATTTAAGACTTTGTAAAGTATGAATTTTCTTCATTTCTGACCATCTTCAAGTTTGAAGTTTTCTAAATGCATTGATCCTTCCTTTCCTCCAGTCTAAGGGGTTGAGATGTATTTCTGGTCATTACTCCATTTCCTGCAGGACTTACCCACCACATCATGTTACTCTGCTATGTTTTCTGTTTTAGGTTTGTTGATGTCTCCTGTCCTTCACCTCACATATGTTCTCCAACTTAAAATACAGTCACTGCAAATCCCCCCCACACTTTACTATGTACTGTTCCATCACCCTCTTTCCCTGATCAGAAGGGCTTTAGAAAGTTAAGTCTTCATTAACACACTCTGATTATTTCCTTCTCGTCACCTCTCTATCTCGTTGCATTATAACTTCTGCCTCTATTGAAATAGTTTTGGCAAATATTGTCAAATAATAATTATTTCCAAATTCAGCTGATAAATTTTGTCCTTATCTTATTGGACACGTGAGCTGGTTCTGTAATGCTTCTTTTTAATTGTGTGGCCTTCATTAAAGCTGTCTTACTTTCTTCCTATTTTTCTGGCTGTTCCCTTTAGTCCTTCTTTATTAAATTCCTAAAGGTAAGTCTTGCCTACGGGTCTCTCATTGATCCGCTATGTGTCAATATAAATAGGCTGCTTGGGAGACCTTATCCATAGACTGAGACTGATGGCCCCCTTGAAATCTGACTTTGTTATGCAATCATGTCTTTGCCTTCTTACATTATGTATGTCCCAAATACTTCAAATCCAGCATATTCAGACTCACCATTTCTTCACCTGACCTGAACAGTGTCCCTGTGCTCCTTCCCTTAAAGGTATTTGTTAACTACTATTGCTGTTACTGTCATCATCATTGTCACTTAATATTAGTATATTTATATTTATGGAATCCCTTTTAATACTAGGCACTCTACAGTAACTTTTAAAGCAATAAACTGTATTAATATATGTCTATCTTTTAAGAAAAACCTCATACAATTCTCTAAGGATATCCTCATCAATACCACCATCCTTATTTTAGTCCCCTGCCCAAGCTCGACTGAAATACTTTGGGAGAAGAACTCTAACTTATTATATCTCCAGTTTCTTCATCATGCTCCCGCTTGGCTTAGTAAATGTTACAAAAGAGCAAATAAAGATTTTCTGCCAATAAGCCTTAGATTTTAGCCTAATTGAAATAGATCATTTATCTTTTCTTTCTTATTTTTTTTTCTCTGTCATTACTCACTGTATCAGTTTGTTAAAGTGGCCATAATAAAATAGCACAGACTGGGTGGCTTAAACAACAGAAATTTATTTTCTCCCACTTCTGAAGGCTGTAAATTCAAGATCAAGGTGCCTGCAAGACTGGTTTCCTGACATTGTCCTTGGACTACGGATGGCCACCATTGTGCCACTTCTCCACATGGTCTGTGGATGTATTCACATGATTTCTCTCTCTGTTTATTAATCTATTCTTATAAGGAAGTCAGTAATATTGGACTAGAACATATCCTAAAGGTTTCATTTTAAATCAATCACCACTTTAAAGGCCCTGTGTCCAAATACAATCCCATTCTGAGATACCAGAGGTTAGGGCTTCAGAATATGAACTCGGGGGGAATGCAGTTCAGTCTATAACACTCATCTGGTTTGTTTCATCCTTTCCTGTGATTTTAACTATCTTCTATCACTGACTACAAAAGTTTTATTTCTAGCCTGGACCAGTCCTCTAAAATATAATCATGGCGACCCCATCCTTCTGGTGCTTAGGATAAATGTTTCTAAGTTCATCAGTTTCTTTCTCATCCTCTATCTAGTCCATGAGAAAACTCCTGGATCTTCTTGAAGAGTAGGTCCAGCTTCTGACCAGCACTTATTATCCCATACAGGCCCTGCACTGCAACCCACCCACTTCCATTCACCGTGTTACTGAAAATGCCTTCTCCCTCCCCACGGCTTGAACCTCAGCCTATGTTCTATCTGACTCCTTATAGTCTTTCTACACACCATGATCTCTTTAAAAATGAAATTGAATCATGGGACTCTTGAACTCAAAGTTATTTCCAATAGTTTTCTATCTCACTTAGGGCAAAAGCCAACAATGGAAAACCTACGGTCCCCATGTGATTGCCCTGTCCCTTGCCATCACCTCTTTGATGTTCTCTCCTGTGACCACACTGTTCATTCACCCTCCTTCTGCCACATGGGCCTCATCACTGTCCTTCCACTGCGTCAGGTATGTTTCTCTCTCATGGACAGTTCCTTCTGTCCTAGTATGCCCCTTCCTCAGGTGTCCTCATGGTTTATTCCCTAACCTTCTTCTGACCTTTACTCAAACACCCCCTTCTCTACAAGGCTTATCTATAACCTCCATACATAAAATAACAGCCTAACCCTTACCTCACACCATCTACTCCCTTTCTTGTTTATACTTTCTCTCGAAGTACTCAGGAGAAATACTATATATTTTAATGATTCATTCATCTTATATGTCACCTGCACCCATCTCAACCACACATTTTTATGTATCTATGAAATAGGGTTTTAAAAGATACACTAATCATTTGAAGAGAAATTAGTTGAAGAGGGAAATGAATCTTCTGTTGAAAACTACTCAGAAAATTGTATTTTGTCTCAATAATCTTTTTCTGCTCCTCCAGAATTTTGGTTTATTTTATATTGTTTGTGTATGTGTGTTTTCTTTGTTTGCTTGTCTGTCCGTTCTTTTTTAGGAATAATAAGTAGTGTTCCTTGTAATGAACAGCCCTGATTGGTTAAAGAAAAACATATTCAAATCCTCAAATTATCTCTGGACATGTTAAAGCTGAGAGGTAAACAGATGCTTAGCAGCACAGCTCTCACAAAAGCCTGCTTTCCTGAAAACCAGCAAATACAGAAAAGTCAATAGAAAGTGAATTAGTGAACTTATTTTTTTCCAATAATCTAAAAGAAAAAGAAAGATTGTATTCATAGCCAGCAGTGATAAAAATATCTGAATTCCTGGGATCTGAGGCCCTGTTACAGATATTTTGAGATTAGTATTGCTTTCAATAAGCTAGGCTTTTTATTAATGCTGAAGATAATATTGTCTCTGAGGTCTTCCTCGAAAACTTATTTTAAGTGTTCCATAAATATTACATGTAAATGATGGTAATAGTAATAACTGATAAAAAAATATGTCAGGTACCATTACACTTCTTAGTTTTCAGAAAGACTGTAATGGTACTTACTTTTAAAGGAAAAGTGAACTTTAACTAGTTTCTGCATGGATTGTCCATGTTAAAGCCCAGTTGCAAGCATTTATGTGTTATCAGCAGTCTTTTGGACCCAACCAGCAAATTTAGCTTATCTATTAAGTGATCTTTGATATCTCTGTCATGTTTGTACTCATTTAAAGCATTCTCAAAAGAACTAAATACAAAGTTTTTGAAAGACCAAAGTACATGTTATTCTCAGGCCATCTTTCTATGGAAAATAGCCTAGATTGAAAACCAGGAATGCCAGGCTACCTAAAGACAGAGTGCACAGTATCGTACATTATTTAGCTTAACTTCTGGCTCCGAGTTCCCAACCTGCCTCATAGCTGTGACAGGTAACTAATTTTCCTAGAAGGCCCTCTTCAGTGGCCTGGCATTGTGTGGAAGTACCCAAGAGTTCACTTCAATCCCTTGTTATTTTTCTGCCTCCATTACTACAGAGACCTTACTGACTCCGTGCCCCCAGGCCTGCCTGCTTTACTGCTTCTGTGCCTCACATGGAGACCAGGAATCAATGAAAGGCTGAATCCAAGTAAATGTCCCTCTTGATCTTATGCTTCTCAGGGCAAAGTCACAAAGGAGGGACAAGGAGCAACACAGACATTTCTTGATTGGGAACTTCTTCCTTCCTTTTTTACAAAATTTTTCTACTTCGTAGCCCCTTACAGGACATTCAGCCTTATCTCCACACCCTGAGGTTTTGAGCAAAACCAGTGACTTAAAGGGAATTGCCTGTGGACAACATCTGCTATCTGCATTGTTACAAACCTGCCCTGAGGAAAGAACAGGTAAAATACCACCCCCTTGAATGAAAAGCAAAATGGGAAAATGAGAAGGGAAAAAATATGTATAAACATCGTTAAAATGTTACTGCTGCAGATTTAATTATATCTGGAGTTACATTACATAAAAAATAGCACAAAGCCACTAATAAATGAATGAAGTAAAGATGAAGTAAAGGTTTTGGATTTCATCAGAAATAGTTGAAAGAACTAGGGTAGTTATTCTTCAGCAAAGGAAAATATTATGTAGTCATCTTGTTTGTTTTTCTGGAGGGAAGAAATGAAGAGAGGTATGTTTCGGTTTAGTGGAAAAAGGAGCAACAAAATCTGATGAATATGGAGTCAGAACAACCTGGATATGCTCCCAGTTTCTCAACCTTTGGGCAAGTCAGATAGTATACGAATCTTAATTTTTCAGTTTCTATCTTTTTCATAATTCTCTCTTCCTCTTTGCCATATTCAATAAATACTTTCATAGTTCCTCCTGTGTTTCATTAGTCAAAACCCTATGTTTAGTTTTTTGTGTCAATGAGCAGCACACTCGAAAGGTTTCATTCATAATGGCACTTTCCCTTCGTGAGATGCATATAAATTAGCCAAATAGTTTAACTCCAGGCAAAATAACAGTAACAGAGCCATAAGGAAAATGGGTGTTGCTAGGAAATGGGGTTGTGACAGAGGACTAAGACTCACGCTGAGAAGGCTGGACTACGCAGGGAGCACTGGTGGGTTTACAGTGGCTGGTGTCAGGTGGGAGGGGACAGGGAAGCCCTTGAGATTGACAGGGAGCCTGCTGCCTTCAGGGAAGTGAAAAAGGGCTGGAAAAAGAAGACAGATCTCAAACTGCAGAGAGAGAGGAAGGATTAAAAACCCAACAATTTACCCTACTACTAATGATAAGCCAGTGTGGTGTTGGGGGGGCCAAAAGATGGGGGCCTCATCAGGTTTGTGAAGTTTCTATGAAGAATGGTATCGAATATTTTTCAGCATTGAAGTAATATTTTGAAGTAATAATCCAAAGGGCCATGCCAAGGGCAGCTGTTTCTATAATATAAACTATTGCATTTTGAGATAGGTTATTCCTTTATGTGCACATATTTAAGGAGAAATTAAATGGCCATCCATTTGGAATGCCCTTTGAATCAGTTTTGCTACAGGGAAGAGTTTGAAATTTTAGAGACATTGTCTTTTCAGACTTCGTGACTCTCATATGAGACCTCCAATGGAGAGTCTTGCCAACAGTGAGCCTGGCATTGGAAACAAGTATTTGTGTTTTCACAATAATGCAAGAAGCCTTCACTGTTTCATTTCTCTTTATCTGATGGGGTTGCTTGGGAGGAACACACAGTCCTACATTAGTGGAAAACAACTAATGGGTGGAAAAAATTTATGGGGCCTCCTGAGGCTTTATGCATTGAAAGTCTAAAAGTATAATTTTTTTTCTAGGCCTATTGTTCCTCAAAACGGTGGGTTAATACCTATTTATTTGACATCTGCTTCCATAAATAATGATGGAAAAAAGAGTGGAGAGAATGTGGCCAGAAACTATGATACAGCTTTATAAGACCCATAATAACCTAGATTGAGATTTCATATGCAAATGATCTAGCAAAATAGTTTTCTTACCCCTTAAATTTAGTTTAGCTAGGAAGGGATTATGTTAATCCACGACAGGCTCACGGTTGTCAGATATTATTTTGTCTTGGCAGATGTTGTTGGTGTCTGCTCAGACTCTCCTGGGATCCCTTTTATTGGTTACATGTTGTTCCTGTCCCTATTTATACATAGTTGCTATGGTTGCCTAGCAAGTATAGGTGCTTTGACTCATGGCTCATGGATTGACACCTACAACCTTCAAACTGGGAACCTTAAAAAACAGAAATGTATTGTCTCAGTGTTCTGTAGACATAAAGTCCCACATTAAGGTGTCAGCAGGCAATGCTGATTCCTTCTGAGAGCTGTGAGGGGAGAAACTGTTCCAGACGTTTCTCCTCAGCTTGTACATAGCCATCTTTGCCTTGTGGTCCTTCATGTCAGCTTCCCTCTGTGTGTGTGTGTGTGTGTGTGTGTGTGGCCAAATTACCCTTTTCTTATAAGGACAGCAGTCATATTCAATTAGGGTTCACAACAGTGGTCCTATTTTAACTTTCCTCTGCAAAGACCCTGTCTCCAAATAAGGTCACCTTTTGAAGTACTATATGTTATAATGCCAACATATCTTTTGGCACCAATAACAATCCCTTTACATAGTGATTATTTTTTAGTAATTGCTCTGGATATTATATATACATCACTCATAACAGTCTACAGGTATCATAATTTTATCATTTCAAATAAAGTATACATAGCTTATCTCATTTTACATCCCTTTACCTTCCCTTTTTAGTAATATAATTGTCTTAACTATTTTCTCTGTGCAGTTATAATGTCATCAATGTTATGCTTTTGCTTCAACCTTCAATTATAATACAGAAAAATGAGGCAGAGAAGGAAAGCCCATTTTGTTTAGCCATATTTTTGGCAACTTATGTTCATCATTTCTGCATTCTAAGATTCTCATTTATCATTTACTTTTTGTTTAGAGAATTTTCTTTTGCCATTTTTTCATAGATATATATATGTTTGTGATAAATCTCTTCTTTTTTTCTTCTAAGAATATTGTGGTTTCCCTTCCATTCCTGAAGGATTTTTTTTGTGGGATAGAGGATTATAGGTTGATAGGTGTTTCTTTCAACAGTTGGAAGAAGTTATGCCATTTTTCTCTGGACTCCATGATTTCTGATGAAAAATCTACTGTAATTCTGGATTGATTTTTTTCCTTATAGGTTATATGTCTTTCTTACTGCCTTTAAGGTTTTTCTTTAGTTTCGTGAATTTGACTATAATGTGTCTTAATGTGGATTTTTAGCGGTTCATCCTGTTTGTAGTCGCTTAACTTCTTGAACCTGTATGTTTATGTTTCTTTGGCAAATTTGGCAAGTTTTTAATCACCATTCTTCTCTTCTGGCTCTCTTATGACACACGTGTTCAATCTTTTGTTACGGTCTGACAGGAATCTGAGGCTCTTAAATTTTTTTTTTTTTGACTATTTTCTCTCTGTTGTTCAGACTAATTTCTGTTGTTTCAAGTTCACTGATTTTTTTTTCTCTTGTAGTCTCGATACTGCCAATAAGCTATTTATTGTTTTTTTTAAATTCATTTCAGCTATATTTTTTAGTTCTAATATTTCATTTGGTACTTTTATATCTTCTGCTTCTTAGCTGAGACTTTCTATTTATTTGATGGAGTTTTCTATTAATTTTTTAGTGTGTTTAAAATTTCTCATTAACACATTTTTATGGTGGCTGCTTTAAAATCTTTGTCGGATAGTTCAGAGATCTTTGTCATCTTAGAGTTAGTATATACTAATTGCCTTTTTTCTTACAGTTTGAGATCTTCCTGGTTCTTAGTAGTAAAATCTGAACATTTTGAATATTGTATTATGAGACTCTGTATCTTATTACACCTTCTTTGCTAACTGGACTTTACTGGCACTATTTAGCGCCTTGTTACTGCCAAGTTGGGGAGAAGTCTAGCATCCCCATTTAGCGTCCACTGACACCTAAGAGGAGTGGCTCCTTGTTATGCTGGCTGGGGATGGAAGTTATGGCTTTCCACGTGACCTTCACGGATATTCCCCTGCTGATGTGGGTGGGGGTGTCTTGACTTGCTCTCACCACTGAGTGACCTTCCACTGGTAAGGATGGAGGTGGGGGCAACAGGATTATTTTCCCATGGAGTTTTTCTAGAGTAGAGAGTAGAGTGACTATTAGCTGAAAGTTATATTTTCTTAGCTTGTCCCTTTCCTGATGTTTTGTCTAGAAAGAAGACTTTTTGAGAGTTGTTTTTTTATAATCTGCACTTGTTAGCATTTCCACGTTGCCATTGTAATGTGTAATACTGGATGAGTAAAGGATGTCCTTTGCAGAAGAAAAATCTAGAGGTAGAGACATTCTCTCGACTAAAATTAGGAGTTTTTAAAAAATTTGTGTTATTGCTATTTTAACACAGTACTTTCTTGATAGAATTCACTAGCAAAAAGTATCATAATTTCATACAATATCATCCCTGGGGTCAAAAAAAACTATGTTCTTTAGAACTTTAGTGATTTTCTGGTAAAGAGTCCTGCATATTGAAGGTATTTAGTGACTAGAGAGAGCTTAACATGTCCGAAATATTTTAATGATTAATTTTGATTCATTTTAAGTAAGAGAGACCAGTATAATCTTTAGTCATAGAATGTTAATAGGATTCATTAGCACTTCGAAAACTCCCTAATGCTGTCATTAAAAACCCCATAAATAACACTCAGAGTATCAGTGTGACATGGGAAGCCAGGTGACATTTTGGAGGTGCTTTTTCCTTCTCTGCAAGAGGATTCAGCACCAGTGCTCAGGGAGTGTGGTATGGTTTGAATTAAGAAGTCTAAATGCTGGAAAGAGAATCCAAATCTGAAATTTCCAAATGACAGCTTAGATACAGAGTGCCAAATTCTATCCCTCTCATGCTGTGTCACTGAAAGCCAAGAAAAACTAAAGCTCCACAAAGGGACTTTTCATGCTATCTGTAGTGATCCGAGTCAAGAACTCTATTCAGGCTGGGGGCCATTAAACCAAGAACTGCATGCCATGCCATGAATCAGCTAATGCCAGGCTCGATCACACCACACTCATGCACGTTAGATCAACCAGTGTGCTTCCCCGCTTTTGGTTTGAAAAAAAAAAAAGAAAAAGGAAGGTGGTAATTTGACTCACTATATTTACGGGATCATAATAGTTTCATTAACTATCTGTGTGTAATTCAGTGAATATGTTAACACTTTGGAAACATCTGAACCACATTAAGGGATGAAGTGCAGGCTCAGTGTTGAGTAAGATTGCCCATATTGCCAACATATCCAGATCATTTTGTTAAAAAAGATCAACAACGTGCCTGAAGAACTCTGAACATGTGGATATTTGTAAATAGATGTAGGAACAACCTCACGTTTTGGCATCAAGTACAATTGGTGACACTGATGGATGAATCGTGATCATTACTCCTTGGGAACATTGACCAAGAAACTGTAACATACAATTTCATCATAATAACTTGAAGTTTTATTGTGCCTTATATTTTTCAGAATATTTTTCCATCCACTGTTTTATTTGCCCTATATGAAACCCTTGTCACTTAAACAGGGCTTGCTTTTTTTTTTTTTTTTTTTTTTTGCTTGTTTTAGGAAGAGAGGGATGAAACGTGGTTAAATGCCCCCATGTTGGTCATAGTTGGTTACATACAGATGAGGACACATTTTCATTAAAATCTATTCCCTTCTCTTTCCCACAACATAATAAGCATAATATATGGTTGTGAAATGCACACATCTATTAGAATAAAATACACAGCAATACGTTCTCAACTGCATTATTACTGACATTCCTCCTGAGATTAACACTTAAAGCACTGTGCCATACCTACGACTAGATGACTTTCCTGTAGGCTTAGAATACAGGAATTTTTCAGCAGAAGGGAGCCTATTAGTCACTTCTTGAAAAATGAGAGACAAACTCAAAAGAAATTTTGTAAGCTACATGAAGCCGTATTGTAAATCAGAGCTGGTACTAAAACTTATTCAGTGATGGGCTCGTTACCTTTTCAGGACACTACATACTACCTTCTTCAGAAAAACAAAAGAAAAACCTTCTAGACAAACAGAATGAGATTCTTCTTAGAAAATATTACTGACAATATTCAAGTTCACATTTTCCCCAAGAGTATGACAAACAATTTCAGTCACATTGTGGAAAAGTTTTGATATTTTCTCTGTTTCAATCGAACTGGACAGCAGCCTCGCAATAGGGAGACTATTTTACCTTTTCATGTAGGAGGCAGAACAGGAGGCAACTTTTTCTAGGAAAAGCATTTGTTGTGATAATTTGGGATTATAATTTGTTTTTTCTCGGTGAATCTTACGTGAATTGCGTCTGCCTCAATCGCCCTCCACAATGCTTGTTTTATTCACTTTGTTCCTTTTTGGTATATAGAAACATTTTCACTCAACATGAAATACCTCCATGAGACGTGGTTTTGATTTTAGTGCATAAATGAGAAATGTGCCAAGAAATATTTAAGCTTCAGGGGCAAGTTAATGTGAAGGGAAAAATTATTAGAAGTGAAAACTGTTTCTGATTGCAAAGTACAACTGTATTTTACAGTGCTTTATCAGAACTCTACTTGTTAATCAAGGCTGTATTTTTCTGTACATATTTTATCACTATATATATATATATGCATGTATATATCTTAAATTCACTACTTCTCTACTCAGTTAAATTAGTTGCTTTGATATTTATGGGAGAACATTATCAATCCAATACTAGTAATTGCATAATCTATAAAATAATATGACATGTTTTCAAGGCCATAAAATGAATTGATGTAAAATGAAAACATTTGTGTGGTTTAGCATGTGTTTGTTAATCTGAGTCAAGCCAACTAACTTCAGCATCTTCTCACCTTCCAAAATGCACTGGTTTATTTTTCCACATGAAAATTGGCATAGGACAAGCCACACCCTTATTCCTCCTTTAGTAAGCACAGTAAAATAATTTTTCTATAGAATATCCATAGATTACCAGCTCAAGTGGGAGAAAAAACACTGGATTATTATAAGGTGATATTTTCTCCCTTTCCCAAACATGCTCACTTAAATACAAATGAATAATGCATGTTTATTTTAACAATGTGCTAATATTTTAATTTATGTAAAATAAGAGTCCTTTTTATAGTTTGTTTTGAAATATTTGATTGTAGGTTTTAAAATTTAATTTCATAATTGAAATAATTTTTTGGAGATGGAAAATCTCAGTATTTGTTGACTTTTGTCTTCATACTTATATATGCCTATGAGTATATGTGTACATTTTTTTTAATGCACAAATGATGCTGTCAACATATAGGTACAAGTATATCAACTAATAATATTTTCCATGTTACTCTACTTGATGTTACTAATATACTTGTGTAATTCTCATCAACAGCTTTAATTTCATGCTATAGATTTTCATTTCTTTAAACTTACTAGGTTTCTTTTTCTAGATTGTGATCTTGGCTCCACTTTTTTAAACTTGCATTTATTAGTAATTTCTCCAAAAGCTCCAAGGAGATTTATGAAATTCATATTTTATTATTTTTAAAAACAAGTTTTTACATAAATAATAAAAATAGACCAAGAAAGCCTGCTTTTTTTGTAACAATATGTATAATTTCAGAATATGATATAATTTAAAACATTGCATCCTGTATTCTTCTGATAAAATACAGATAATGGAGTTTTTAAGTGATTTGGACTTGCTCAGTACTTCCTAATATGTGAAATAGTTACTAATATCTAATTATCAGTAAATCAATAGAAGTTTGCATTCTTATTAATTGCTACAAAAAGCAATTATTCAGGTCTGTGGGTCTCTTCCACATGGATCAACCTCTCTATTGGTGAGTTTATTTTTTTAACAGAGGTAAACTAGTGCAGTATTCCTTTGTCTGTCTACTTAAACACCCATTAATTTCCATCAAAAACTAGATTAACTGTACGCTTAAAAAAATGAAGAAATTATTTGAATGTGACGTATCAGCCTTTTTTTGCTACTGCTGTTCTTTGTCAGGAATGAGAAGGTGACTAATTTAATGCAGACTAGGTTTTGCTTCTTGGAGTAAAACAACAACCAAAAGAAGCAAACAAAAAAACAAAAACAGAACAATCTAAATGTAATGGAATTTGTGAATTTTTAATGTTAGAGATTTAAAAGTTGTGAAATTTTGAAGCTTTTTTCTTCTGAATTTGTAAGTAACCAAGTTAGCATGTTAAAATTAGAGTAAAAAATGTCTGCCATTTTCCTTTTCATGTATATACATTATTTATCCTTGGAACTTCCATAGGCTTTCTACAAAGTGCAGGTGGGAAGAATCAGTAAATACTGAAACAATTACCATGTAAGAGTTGGTCCAAATTTGCTAAAATATGTATTACTCTGGTGGTTTCCATAACACAGTACTCAATTTGGTAATTTTGAGTACAGTAAAAATTAATAACTAGAATTTTTGGCTTATCAGTTGAAATATTCTTAGTATTCCATTAGCCTGGATTTAAGCATGTTATTACAAAATAATTGAGCATAGAAAAAGTATGAGAGTACTACAATAACACCCACAACAAAGACTTGACATATTTCATCACATTGCAATATTTGTTTCAGATCATTTTAAATTTAATAGGTAAACACCGTTTAATGCCTCCACTTATTCCAGTCCTGCTTCTTCCTCCAGTTTACTCATTTTACTATTTCATTATATGATTATGCTACAATTTATTTATTCTTCAAATGATGCATATTTATGTCATTTCCAGTTGTTTACTGATACAAACAAAATTAAATGTGAACACTTCTTTAGAATATTTACTTGGAATTATAATTTTTTTGATGGCATAGCTTGTATATCTTTGTTTTTACCAAACTCAAAGCATGAACTCAATTTTTTTGCTCAGGCAAAGAATTAAAACACTCAAAAATATTTCAGTAATTTTTGTTGGTCAGGAAGAGACACTAAATAATTTAAAATAAATCAACCATACAAAACTAAAAGCACTCCAAAAGCTTCATTCTGATCCTCAAGCCTTCTTCAATTAAGCAAACATTTTTAGCAGGATTCATTCGAAGCTGTTTCATTCCAAGCAATGGAGTGCCTTTTGCTGAACAGAGTGCTCCCACCTACGACATTGAGAAGATCAAATCTTCATGCAAATGATCAATGCAGGAGCGAATAGTCAAGAGAACTAAGTCTAGAATGATGCCTTCACCCCAATAATGCTAGTGAAATGCCATTTTCTCTATCAAGCTTATGATCCACAATAATTTGTATAGTTGGTACTAGGAATACCATTTATAGAATTCAGAAAAGGCTTACATGATATAGATTACATATGCCATATGTTACTATATAACATGTATACACCTATATATTTAGGATCCATTTGAATCTTTATGACTGTCCCCGAAATCAGTGTCTTTGTCCAGAACATTTAGACAATGCACACATCTAATATATCCATCACCTAATGTCAAACTACCTAGAAAATTCTATTGATTTTTTTTTTGAGGGGGGAGGACATCTCTCATATTTATTGATCAGATGGTTGTTAACAACAATAAAATCCTGTATAGGGGACTCAATGCACAATCACTAATCAACCCCAAGCCTAATTCTCAACAGTCTCCAGTCTTCTGAAGCATAACGAACAAGTTCTTACATGGTGAACAAATTCTTACATAGTGAATAAGTTCTTACATGGTGAACAGTGCAAGGGCAGTCATATCATAGAAACTTCCGGTTTTGATCACACATCATGAACTATAAACAATCAGGTCAATTATGATTATTCGTTTGATTTTTATACTTGATTTATATGTGAATCCCACATTTCTCCCTTATTATTATTATTTTTATTATTATTTTTAATAAAATGCTGAAGTGGTAGGTAGATGCAAGATAAAGGTAGAAAACATAGTTTAGTGCTGTAAGAGGGCAAATGTAGATGATCAGGTCTGTGCCTATAGACTAAGTATTAATCCGAGCTAGACAAGGGCAACAAAACATACATGGATGCAGAAGATTTCTCTCAGAACAGGGGTGTGAGGTCCTAAGCCTCACCTCTGTTGATCCCCAATTTCTCACCTGATGGCCCCCCAGCGACTGTGCCTGTCTTAGGTTGTTCCTCCCTTGAGGAATCTTACCCGTCTCTGGCTAACCAGTCATCTTCTGGGGCCATACAGGGAAATGTAAAGTTGGTAAGTGAGAGAGAAGCAATATTGTTTGAAAAGGTTAGCTTTTTACTTTTTTGCAAATTTATGCCCTGTGGCTTCTATGCCCAGCATTTGTCTTGAGGTCTCTTTACCACTTGGAAGAATTATGATACTCGGTAATTTCAATATGAGGCACGAATTCTACTTAAGGGTTGTAATTAGTAAGAAAGAAGAGAAGCTATAGAAGTAGCAGATAGAAGAAAACATGGAAAGATTGATTATTTCTTTGACATATTTTCTTGTAGAGTAACATACGCATGTATAGGTTTTAAACTACTAATTAAATTGCATACACACATTTACATAATAGGAATACAGCTACATAACCAAAGCAGACCTACAATTACCAGCCATCTCCAGTGAAACCAAGAAAACCAGTTAGGCACCCTAGGCATTTGTGAAAACTTATCAATGATATGATGGATATTGTCTAACTGAATTTGAATAGTTTGAGAAAAACCAGACAAATTAAAACAACACATTCCTGGGAACTGTTCACATTCCATATGTTCTTTTAACAGTAGATAGTCTGTAGTCGCAAGATTCTGGAGCGCTGCAACTTGCACTTCTCCTAATTCTTGGTTGAGTTCTGACAGTATAGATCCAGTCAAATTTGTTTTTTTACTGTATGCACAGGCCAGCTTAGATATCTCCTTCTTCATTCCAATGGCAAGTCCAGGAACTGGTGGGATGAATGCAGCTACAACTAACTGCAACAGCGCCAGGATCTTAGTTGAAGTTTTTTGATGATGATCTTCTGGAATGACTCTTCCAGAGAATGTTGATGTTAGAAGTTCTTCTTTATATCATATCTTAATTCGTTTTCTGGGTAGCCAAATTAGGCTTTGATCCTCTGTATAAACACAAACAAACCCTTTGTCCACACTTTGATATGCCCTTTATATAATTGTGAAGAACTTATTGGAGATCACCACACAGGAACTGCTTTTTTTTTTTTAAGAGAAAGGAATATTATCAGAAAAATATACTTCCATAGCTGATAATCTGACATCCTTTAAATGATCAAAATTAAGGATATTTATAGCATGCATTAATCGGTGATTTGCAGTTAGTTTTATCCTATCAGGGAGTAATCCCCTTTTTCTTTCTTTTTTTCCTTTTTTGTTATCATTAATCTACAATTACATGAAGAATATTATGTTTACTAGGCTCTCCCCTATATCAGGTCTGCCCCACAAACCCCTTTACAGTCACTGGCCATCAGCATAGCAAAATGTTGTAGAGTCACTACTTGTCTTCTCTGTGTTGTACAGCCCTCCCCTTTCTCCCACCCCCCCATTATGCATGGTAATCATAATACCCCCTTTCTTCTTTCACCCCCTTATCCTTCCCTACCCACCCATCCTCCCCAGTCACTTTCCCTTTGGTACATGTTAGTCCATTGTTGGGTTCTGTGATTCTGCTGCTGTTTTGTTCCTTCAGTTTTTCCTTTGTTCTTATACTCCACAGATGAGTAAAATCATTTGGTGTCTCTCTTTCTCCACTTGGCTTATTTCACTGAGCATAATACCTTCTAGCTCCATCCATGTTGTTGCAAATGGTAGGATTTGTTTTCTTCTTATGACTGAATAATATTCCATTGTGTATATGTACCACTCTTCTTTATCCATTCATCTACTGATGGACACTTAGGTTGCTTCCAATTCATAGCTATTGTAAATAGTGCTGCGATAAACATAGGGGTGCATCTGTCTTTTTCAAACTTGAGTGCTGCATTCTTAGGGTAAATTCCTAGGAGTGGAATTCTTGGGTCAAATGGCAAGTTTATTTTGAGCATTTTGAGGAACCTCCATCCTGCTTTCCACAATGGTTTAACTAATTTACATTCCCACCAGCAGTGTAGGAGGGTTCCCCTTTTCCACAACCTCACCAACATTTGTTGTTGTTTGTCTTTTGGATGGTAGCCATCCTTACTGGTGTGAGGTGATACCTCATTGTGGTTTTAATTTGCATTTCTCTGATAATTAGCAATGTGGAGCATCTTTTCATGTGTCTCTTGGCCATCTGAATTTCTTTTTTGGAGAACTGTCTGTTCAGTTCCTCTGCCCATTTTTTAATTGGATTATTTGTTTTTGGTTTGTTGAGGTGGTTGAGCTCTTTATATATTTTGGACAACAAGCCTTTATCGGATCTGTAATTTTCAAATATATTCTCCCATACTGTAGGGTTCCTTTTTGTTCTATTGATGGTGTCTTTTGCTGTACAGAAGCTTTTCAGCTTAATATAGTCCCATTTGTTCATTTTTGCTTTTGTTTTCCTTGCCCATGGAGATATGTTCAAGAAGAGGTCACTCATGTTTATGTCTAAGAGGTTTTTGCCTATATTTTTTTCTAAGAGTTTTATGGTTTCATGACTTACATTCAGGTCTTTGATCCATTTTGAATTTACTTTTGTATATGGGGTTAGACAATGGTCCAGTTTTATTCTCCTACATGTAGCTGTCCAGTTTTGCCAGCACCGTCTGTTGAAGAGACTGTCATTTCCCCATTGTATGTCCATGGCTCCTTTATCAAATATTAAATGACCATATATGTTTGGGTTAATATCTGGAGTCTCTAATCTGTTCCACTGGTCTGTGGCTCTGTTCTTGTGCCAGTACCAAATTGTCTTGATTACTATGGCTTTGTAGTAGAGCTTGAAGTTGGGGAGTGAGATCCCCCCTAATTTATTCTTCTTTCTCAGGATTGCTTTGGCTATTTGGGGTCTTTGGTGTTTCCATATGAATTTTTAAACTATTTGTTCCAGTTCGTTGAAGAATGTTGCTGGTAATTTGATAGGGATTGCATCAAATTTGTATATTGCTTTGGGCAGGATGGCCATTTTGATGATATTAATTCTTCCTAGCCCCGAGCATGGGATGAGTTTCCATTTGTTAGTGTCCACTTTAATTTCTCTTAAGAGTGACTTGTAGTTTTCAGGGTATAGGTCTTTCATTTCTTTGGTTAGGTTTATTCCTTTGTATTTTATTCTTTTTGATGCAATTGTGAATGGAGTTGTTTTCCTGATTTCTCTTTCTATTGGTTCATTGTTAGTGTATGGGAAAGCCACAGATTTCTGTGGGTTAATTTTGTATCCTGCAACTTTGCTGTACTCTGATATCAGTTCTATTAGTTTTGGAGTGAAGTCTTTAGGGTTTTTTATGTACAACATCATTTCATGTGCAAATAGTGACAGTTTAACTTCTTCTTTACGAATCTGGATTCCTTGTATTTCTTTGTTTTGTCTGATTGCTGTGGCTAGGACCTCCAGTACTATGTTAAATAACAGTGGGGAGAGTGGGCATCCCTGTCTGGTTCCCGATCTCAGAGGAAAAGCTTTCAGCTTCTCGCTGTTCAGTATGATGTTTGCTGTGGTTTTATCATATATGGCCTTTATTATGTTGATGTACTTGCCCTCTAAATCCATTTTGCTGAGAGTTTTTATCATGAATGGGTGTTGAATTTTGTCAAATGCTTTTCAGCATCTATGGAGATGATCATGTGGTTTTTGTCTTTCTTTTTGTTGATGTGGTGGATGATGTTGATGGATTTTCGAATGTTGTACCATTCTTGCAACCCTGGGATGAATCCCACTTGGTCATGGTGTATGATCCTTTTGATATATTTTTGAATTTGGTTTGCTAATATTTTATTGAGTATTTTTGCATCTATATTCATCAGGGATATTGGTCTGTAATTTTCTTTTTTGGTGGGGTCTTTGCCTGGTTTTGGTATTAGGGTGATATTGGGTTCATAGGATGAGTTTGGGAGTATTCCCTCCTCTTCTATTTTTTGGAAAACTTTAAGGAGAATGGGTATTTTGTCTTCTCTGTGTGTCTGATAAAACTCCGAGGTAAATCCATCTGGCCCAGGGGTTTTGTTCTTGGGTAGTTTTTTGATTAGCATTTCAATTTCTTTGCTCGTAATTGGTTTGTTTAACTTTTGTTTTTCTTCCTTAGTCAGTATTGGAAGGTTGTATTTTTCTAGGAAGTTGTCCATTTCTTCTTGGTTTTCCAGCTTATTGGAATATAGGTTTTCATAGTAGTCTTTAGTAATTCTTTGTATTTCTGTGGAGTCTGTCGTGATTTTCCATTCTCATTTCTGATGCTGTTGATTTGTGTTGATTCTCTTTTTCTCTTAATAAGTTTGGCTAGAGGCTTATCTATTTTGTTTATTTTCTCAAAGAAACTGCTTTTGGTTTCATTGATTTTTGCTATTGTTTTATTCTTCTCAATTTTGTTTATTTCTTCTCTGATCTTTATTATGTCCTTCCTTCTGCTGACTTTAGGCCTCATTTGTTCTTCTTTTTCCAGTTTTAATAATTGTGATGTTAGACTATTCATTTGGGATTGTTCTTCCTTCTTCAAGTGTGCCTGGATCGCTATATACTTTCCTCTTAAGACTGCTTTTGCTAAGTCCCAGAGAAGTTGGGGCTTTGTGTTGTTGTTGTCATTTGTTTCCATATATTCCTTGATCTCAATTTTAATTTGTTTGTTGATCCATTGATTATTTAGGAGCATGTTATTAAGCCTCCGTGTGTTTGTGAGCCTTTTTGTTTTCTTTGTAGAATTTTTTTTCTAGTTTTATACAGTTGTGGTCTGAAAAGTTGATTGGTAGAATTTCAATCTTTTGGAATTTACTGAGGCTCTTTTTGTGAGCTAGTATGTGGTCTATTCTGGAGAATGTTCCATGTGCACTTGAGAAGAATGTATATCCTGTTGCTTTTGGATGTAGAGTTCTGTAGATGTCTATAAGTTCCATCTGTTCTAGTGTGTTGTTCAGTGCCTCCATGTCCTTACTTATTTTCTACCCAGTGGATCTATCCTTTAGGGTGAGTTGCATGTTGAAGTCTCCTAAAATGAATGCATTGCATTCTATTTCCCCCTTTAGTTCTGTTAGTATTTGTTTCACATATGTAAGTACTCCTGTGTTGGGTGCATATATATTTAGAATGGTTATATCCTCTTGTTCGACTGAGCCCTTTATCATTATATAATGTCCTTCTTTATCTCTTGTTACTTTCTTTGTTTTGAAGTCTATTTCATCTGATATTAGTAGTGCCACCCTTGCTTTCTTCTCTCTGTTGTTTGCCTGAAATATGTTTTTCCTTCCCTTTACTTTTAGTGTGTGCATGTCTTTGGGTTTGAGGTGAGTTTCTTGTAAGCAGCATATAGATGGGTCTTGCTTTTTTATCCATTCTATTGCTCTGTGTCTTTTGATTGGTGCCTTCAGTCCATTTACATTTAGGGTGACTATTGAGAGATATGTACTTATTGCCATTGCAGGCTTTAGATTTGTAGTTACCAAACGTTCACGGTTAGCCTCTTTGGTATCTTACTGCCTAACTTATCTCACTTATTGAGCTGTTATATACACTTTCCGGAGATTCTTTTTTTCTCTCCCTTCTTATTCCTCCTCCTCCATTCTTTATATGTTGGTTGGTTTATTCTGTGCTCTTTCATGTTCCCTTTAACTGCTTTTAGTGGTTAGTTGGTTTTATTTTTTTGCCTTTAGTTTGTATTTGGTTGGTCTGCTTTCTTTGCTGTGATTTTATTTTCTCTGGTGACATCTGTTTAGTTTTAGGAGTGCTCCTGTCTAGAACAGTCCCTCTAAAATACCCTGTAGAGGTGGTTTGTGGGAGGCAAATTCCCTCAACTTTAGCTCTTCTGGGAATTGTTTAATCCCTCCTTCATATTTAAATGATAATTGTGCTGGATTCAGTATGCTTGGTTCAAGGCCCTTCTGTTTCATTGCATTAAATATATCATGCCATTCTCTTCTGGCTTGTAGGGTTTCTGTTGAGAAGTCTGATGATAGCCTGATGGGTTTTCCTTTATAGGTGACCTTTTTCTCTCTAGCTGCCTTTAAAACTCTTTCCTTGTCCTTGATCTCTACCATTTTAATTATTATGTGTCTTGGTGTTGTCCTCCTTGGGTCCTTTCTGTTGGGAGTTCTGTGTATTTCCATGGTCTGTTCGATTATTTCCTCTCCCAGTTTGGGGAAGTTTTCAGCAATTATTTCTTCAAAGACACTTTCTATCCCTTTTTCTCTCTCTTCTTCTTCTGGTACCCCTATAATATGGATACTGTTCCTTTTGGATTGGTTACATAGTTCTCTTAATATTGCTTTGTTCCTGGAGATCCTTTTTTCTCTCTATGTCAGCTTCTATGCATTCCTGTTCTCTGGTTTCTATTCCATCAATGGCCTCTTGCATCTTATCCATTCTGCTCATAAATCCTTCCAGAGTTTGTTTCATTTCTGTAATCTCCTTCCGGGTGTCTATAACCTCCCTCTGGACTTCTTCACTTAGGTCTTGTATATTTCTCTGCATCTCTGTCAGCATGTTTATGATTTTTATTTTGAATTCTTTTTCAGGAAGGCTGGTTAGGTCTGTCTCCTCAGGTGTTGATTCTGTGATCTTTGTCTGTGTGTAATTTTGCCTTTTCATGGTGATAGAGAGAGTTTTCAGAGCTGGCACGAATGATGGCTGGAAGAACTTTCCTTCTTGTTGGTTTGTGGCCTTCCTCTCCTGGGAGAACAGCGACCTCTAGTGGCTTGTGCTGGGCAGCTGGGTGCAGACAGGGCTTCTGATCCCTGTCTGGCTGCTATGGAGTTTATCTCCACTTTCGGCCTGGCTCTGGCTGCGGTTCCTATATGGTGGAGCTGCATTGGAGGGGGAGCAGCCGGGAGGCTATTTATCTCCATGAGTGGCCTCTGTGGTCCCTGCTTCCCAGGGGTTTAGAGTGCCCAGAATGTCCCAGGATGCTTCCATCCTGTTTTGGGGTTCCTGTCCCTTTAAGATTTCCAAAAAGCACCCCTTCGCGAGGTGCTGGGTTCTCGCAGGTGCGGATGTGGTCTGGATGTTGTCCTGTGTCCTCTGGTCTCTATTCTAGGAAGAGTTGTCTTTGTTATATTTTCATAAATATATATGGTTTTGGGAGGAGATTTATGCTGCTCTACTCACGCCGCCATCTTGGCTCCACCCAATTCTAATATTGATTTTGATAGCTTTAACTTATTGTTATTGTACACATTTCCCCTGATTGTATAGATTCTTCTACCAACCAACACTGCCCAGAACCTTTGCAGTTCTTTCTCTACAAATTTTCTGTAGTGTTCTGTCAAGGATGGTCACTTATAATTTGTTGTTTCTTTTCCTCAGACACATCTACAATGTAATATAATCAATTCAATTGCCTTAATGTGTCTATTTTAGGAGTTCTGTTCTGGAAAGAGAAGCAGAAAAGGTGTCTGCATATTTGAACCTAAGTTTATGCACTAATTTTTCACAAATCACTGGCAGCATAGTCTATGAAGTCAGACTGCCATTTGAAGGGACACTGCATGGAACTGACAACATGGAATTCGTTTAATGATAAAAGATGCCTCCTCTCTGATCCTCCGGCCTCCAGTTTCGTGTACTGCATCTCTCCCTTGTTGTCAGGATTGTCTTCAACAGAGAAATGTGATCATGCCAAGACCTGGCTGAGACACTGCTGGTAGTTCTCTAATTCACTAATGTGGTACTCACCTAAAGCAGAAGGTTAAACTCCAGATTCTTTTCATTTTTTACCTTCCTCTCTTCCTCCTAAATTCAGTTCAGAACTGTAAACCTTGAATTACTCATAACGCTTTGCATGACACATGCTTTCTCCCAACTACCATGTCTTTGGGGGAATTCTTTCTCCCACCTGGAATGTCCCAATACTCTCTTCTCTGTGATCTAGCAACTCCCTGCTAATCATGTAATCTATGTGGAGTAACCTTGGATACTGTCTTTTCTATGAATGGTTCCTGTTAATTCTCTGCAGGTAGAATTAATCCCTCCCCACCTATAATTCCAGAATAATTTTTAGAAAAAGATTTATGGTAACATTTGGCTTATCTTTTTTCTTAACCCCAATGTTTGAGCTCTAAAGACCACTTATTATAACAAAGCATAATTTTAAAACATTAATCATATAAGTATGTCATTTATCTCTGGAAACTAGAAGTGTTCAATACATATGTGCTCAATGTATGAATCCATTATTCAATAAACAAATATTTATGGACACATACCATGTGCTAATTTATATTCTGCTTGATAGAAATATAACTTTGAGCTGCTCACCCCACCCAAGAATTTAAGAGTTTTCATCTTCTCAAATTATTGACTATTCCTTGGGTGTCCATGGTATGGGTTAATTCTAGGCCAGAGGAAACAGTAAAATTAAGTGGTTTCTCCTGACATTGAACTAATGCAAGGCTGGACAGTACTCTAAGCCATTACAGTGACCATATTTCCATGAATAAGTTGTGAATGCAAGAAATTTGTGAAATGTTAATCCGTCTTGAACTCAAGAAGGATAGCTTAAATGGATTACATTTTGGGGGTAAAAGTAAACTTCAAAAGCTGGATCTTAGCCATTGAAGATCAAACTCTGTTCCATCTATTTTATTTTACCTCTCACTATAATTTAGTCTTGCCCTTAACAGGATCTCCAAATACCACACAAACATATTTATGACAGCCGAGACTACAGCTAACATTCTCCAAACTCTTGTACCATAGATCCTTCTACTCATAGAAAAAAAAAAGAAAAATCAAAAAACAAAAAACTTCAAATCATGTTCCTTTGAAGAGACTACAAAGACTTGATCACAGCCCCCTTGTCACTTTTCTCTTTTTGAGAACTATAACTTTAAACTACTTTTGAATTATGTGAGAAGAGACAGTGTATATTTTCTACTTTAAAAGCAATTTAAGGTGGAGTTTTCTGGCACAGAGGCAATTCAAAAATAGCTAAAGCTTAAGAGTTGAAACTCTCCCTTGTCTAGTATATATTGAATAGGATTATTAGCAATCAAAGCTGTTTTCAAATGCTCAGTGAAAAATTGCAGAATGGTTTAGTTATAAATAATTTGTAAGTGTGATGGAAATGTCAAATTGAGGGCATTATTTGTTCAGTTAGAATTTTAAAGAATGATGAGCCACTGGGTGTCATTTTAGTTTTTGAAGTCCTTTCAAATAAGAAATGGGACAGAAAATAAAATGCAAAAAATAAAAAACAAATAAGGATATCTTGATATTTCATGTGAAATGTCATTCTATTATTTTATTTGCAATTCATTAAAATGTACTACTCGTGTGGGAGATAAATTAGAGTGATATTAAGATCAGGCGTTTGGGATTCACGAAGCTTTTGTTTCAATCCTGTCCTCAATTT
The DNA here is from genome assembly GCF_040802235.1 of Manis javanica. NCBI lineage: Eukaryota > Metazoa > Chordata > Mammalia > Pholidota > Manidae > Manis > Manis javanica. The sequence continues at coordinate 16,837,003 of NC_133163.1, read as the reverse complement.
TCCTATTTACTGTGGCAAATTCCACATTCAACTATGCTTATTCAGCTTATTTATCTATAAAATATGTGTGTTTTAGTCATCATACCTAACTTATTATGTTGATGCAAGTAGCCCATCTTCATTGTCAACATGCTTCCATCTCAAACTTAACTTAGAGTGTTTTAGAAGACAAAAGTCTTCCACTTGAGAAATGAGATTCACAGGGAAGATTAGGAATATTTTGAAAATATTTTTAAAGCTGCTGTGTCTTTCACCAAGTAATAAATTAGTAATCAAGCTTTGAATTTATATACTACATAGAGAAGCAACTCACTGCAAAATCCCGTGCACAGAATTCTTGCCAATGTCTTAACCCAGAGACATATCAGTGTAACTCATATGAATAGTTCTGAACACATCTCTAAGATGCAATCAGTTCTTAAGGGGCAAGAAAACTTACTCTACAAATGTTGAGGTGGCTATTTCCTGATATATGGCATAAGAAGAAAAAATTAGCTTTCAAAGTTCAGGCCATTGTTAAGAAAGAAAAGCATGATATTGTATCACTCTGGGAAAAGTGGAAGTCATATGTGTAAGATAAGGAAAATGATGATTAATTAGAATTACAAGCACACATATACCTAGATGAAGGCAGCTTGACAGGTATTAGGTAAATGAATGGCTACATATGTAAATGGGTGGACATAAATAGATTACATGGAGATCCATCAGAGAAGCTACCAGAAGCTTCTGTCAGTCTAAAAGACATAGCTGAGGCATATTCTCTAATAGCACGCCTGAAGTAATTTTTTTAAGGAAACATACTTATTGATACCTTCAATCTGTTTATACTTCTTTTACAGTTTACATTAGGCAGAATAACTAAAGAATACTAATCTTTTAAAAAATTAGAAAAGCACTGAGAAAGTTCATTATCATTATTTTTCTGTAAAACACAAAATAGTTTAAAGTTAAAAAATATTGAGGCAGGCTGGAACAGGGAGCAGATGGATTCAGGTTCCAAATCAGAAGGTATGGGATAATAGAATGCTTAAAAAGTACAAAGTAACAAGATGTGCCTGTTTCAAAACAAGGGCGCAGAACAACCAGAGGCTTGCAGACTGCAACACACCTGACATGAAGTCTCCTGGTCTGCCTACCACGTCCATTTCCTCTTTAGAAGAGACTTTCTCTTTCCCTCACCAGGCATGTATAACCTATGCTATTAAGCAAATTACCCACCCTCTCACCCATAAATATTCACCCTGTAGTTAGTCAGACCCTATTTAAAAACCCAGACCTGGACACCCCAGCACTGCCCATCTCTGAAGCATGCCTGCTGTCCCTTCTTGAGTGTGTATTTTTGCTTTAATAAACTCCTGTTTGCTTGCACTTGCTTGTGAATTTTCTCCTGGGTTGAGGTCTCACCTAGCCTACAGGGAGACCTCCCCAGATTGGATTTCCCAGCAACACTATGACACCATGCTACTAATTTGGACTTTTATGTCATAATTTAAAAGATCTGAAAGCTATGAAGACTTCTGCCCAATTGTAAAGTGAATCCTGAGTTTAATATTACCCGTGTGTTGACATTCGTAAAAATTATCATGGTGAACTCCTCGAGGAACACTTTAGCTTGTACACAGCGGACATGGCTAGCTGGATACCACACTTATCTCTTCTTCTGAGACCACAGATAGATCATATTCCCTAGGGGCACATTCTCTTCCTTTGGCCATGTGCCTGAGTTCTGAGCAATGCAATATAGGTGGAACTGATCAAACTAGACCAAGGAAATGTCCATGCTCGTGTTCTTTCTCCTGTCTCTTCTTTTAGTTTGCTGAGGACAAATATAAGAAACTTGAAAACAACAAGCTGAAGATAACTGAAGTGTGGTTAGAAAAGACCTGGAAAACTGAAAGTCGGAGACCCTCAAATCTGAATCACTTCTTGAAAGGAAGCTGCCCGCCGGCCATAAGCATCCATTGACTCTGTCTAAAGTACAGATCAAAGGTATCTACATGAGAAATAAATATCTATCATGGTTGAGTCATTATAGATTTTTAATTTCTAAGACATATATTTTTATTGTTTCTTCCTTGAGAATAACATATATGTTGAAATACATATCCAAATATGATTTAGAAATTTCCAAAATCTGAGACAGTTTCCTTATGAACTTTTCCAGTCAATTGTCCTCTTTAGAGGCAACCACTCTTCCAGTTAATATCTCCATAAATTAGTTATCCGTACATAGTTTATACTCATACAATGAAGTCATATAGCTCATATTCCTTTGATTTGGCTTCTTTCACGAATATTATGTGAATGAGATCTACGCATGTTATTAGTGTAGAAGTAGTACCCTCCTTTTTTGGTGTTATATTCCATTTAATGAGTATATCATGACTTTCCTATCCATTTTTGTGTTTATGAACATTTGGATTATTTTCAGTTGGAGGCCATTACAAACAAAGCTGCTATGAGCATTACTGCACAAGTTTTTTTGTCAATATGTTTCATTTCTCCTGGCTAAATACCTAAAAGTAAAATTTCTGAGTCGTATGAAAGATATGTTTGACTTTTTTTTTTATGGTAAAAAATTGCCAAACTTTTATCTCAAATTTTGTATAACATTCAGCTTGTATCAGTGATGTATGACATATCTATTTGTTCCACATTCTCAGCAAAAATTGGTGTTGATCTTTTTAATTTATCTATTCTTATTGGTGGAAAACAGTATTATTATTTTTGTAATTGCTCTTCCCTGAGGATTAATAAAGCTGAGGCACCTTTTAAGTGCTTACAGTTTATCTTACTTTGTGTTTAAGGATTTTCTCACTGTGGAGTGTCTTTTCAAAATTTTTCACATTTGTTTTATTGGACTGTTTGTGTTGTTTTAGGTGTTCTTTATGTAATTTGAATATAAGTTCGCATTCAGAATGTGTACTGAAAATATCTTCTTCCAGTATATGGCTCATCTCTTTTACCTCTTATGGGTATCTTTGAATGAACTGAAAATTCTCAACTTAATGGTAAGTCCAATTTATCATTTTTGTGATGGTTTCCAGTTTATGAATTGTAAGAAAGTTTTGTATTAATACAAGTCCGTGAATATATAATTGTATATTTTATTTTAGAAATCTTATACTTTTAGATTTTTCACTTAAGTTTATGTTTAATCTTAATTTGACTTTTATATATGGTATGCAGTAAGGTATGGGATTCTTTCATTTTTATCTGCAAAGCATTGTCCAGTTGTTGCAGTACTATTTGTTGAAAATAATTTCTTTACATTTCATTTTTTGATACCTTATAAGAGATCACAGTTGACCAGGTAAGTATGGGTCAATTTCTGGACTTTCTATTTTGTTTCATTAATATAATGCCAGTGTTACACTGTTTTAATTACTGTGGTTTAAAATAAATCGAATTCATTTGCTGGTACTCTTCAGTAATTATTTTTGCTATTCTAGGTTCCTTTTATTTCCAGTAAATTGAGAATCCACTTGTCAACTTATATAAAAAAAAGTGTCCTATGACATTATGAATCATATTGATATGAGGTATAATGAGTCTACAGATCAAATTTTGGGAAATTGTATCTTAACAAAATGAATTTTTCAATTTGCACTGTCTTATTTAATTTTTCTTCACACAGTTTTTGTAAAATTTTATCTGTAATAGTCTTGCATTATTTTAAAATTTTATCCCTAATTATTTTATGCTTTTTGATCCTATTGTGAATGATATTTTCAAAAACTAATTTCCAATTGCTTGTTATTAGTATCAAGGAAATCAATTACTGTATATTGACTTTATGTCAATAAAGTCAAAAGTTTTACATTCTCACCTTGTTAAAAATCATGTGTAAGTTGAAAATCTTGTCTAAGATTTTTATATATACAACTGAATTTTAATGTAAATAATCATGTCAACTGTGCATGAAGAGTTTTGACTTTTTCTTTCCAATGTTTATAAAATTTCTTCTTGCTTTTTTCATTAAATAAGCTCTCCTGTACAAGATTAAACAGAATGGTCAAGGAAGAGATTCTTGCTTTGCTCCTAAACTTAGTGTACATGTGTTTAATGTTTCACCATTTACACGTGTTGTTAGCTGAAGGCTTTTTGTAGATGTCCTTTAATAAGAGAGACAAAAATGTCTTTGTAGCTTGCTAGCCAGCTTTCTTCGAGAGTGTGTATTAAATTTTATCCAATGATTTTTTACATGTAATTTTCTGACATACAGTTAGTATTCATTGGTGTGATCACAATATTGTGGTCATTTGAAGAAATGCTATTTTTCAGATATGTATTCTGAAGGATGTTTAGGGATGAATTATCTAGAAATTACTTTAAAGTAACATTTCAGCAAAGAAAATATAAAAGATAAAGCAGATATGACAAAATGTTGATAATTCTTTAATCTTAGTTTGGGGTTCATTATGTTATTCTCTCTATGTCTCTGGAGATTTGAAGAACTCATAAGAAAAATAATAATATTAGTAAAATGCCTCAGTAACATCCTATTTATCATAGGTAGCATTCAGATGATTAATGTTTATTAAAACTTACTATATATTTATTTAAATTGATTTGACATTATTTTTATTAGGAGATATTTTGCTAACTGTTCAGATTTATGAGTATATGTACATTCTTGAAAATTTAAAATAGTATGATTTTTTAGAATGCTATATAATTTAATTCAGCCAACTTCCTAACAATCCTGAACAGTTAGAGTGACTTTAATAAATACCCAGTTTTAATAAAAGAAAAATACCCTATGTATTGACATCTACATATTGCCTTTGCATACTAAAGACTTCTTTTCATTAAATTATTGCTTTCCTTACTATAGACAATGAGGGTTTTTTCATCATCTATTGGAGGCTTTAACAAAATATGTAGAAGAAAATATAAAATTCAAGGCATTCTGACTCATGTAGTCATTACAGATACACAGTAAAATAAAGTTATCTTGCTAAGATTTCCTGGAAAAGAAGGTAAAGTTGCCATGATTGCTATATCTTCGATAGCTGAAAATCAATTTAATAAATTACATTTTTTATGTCCACATATAAATGCATTAGATACATTCTGATCATTCCCCACATTCTTGTAAATTTCTCTAATGCAAGTTGTTTATGTTCCTCTATAAACAAATACTTTCCAGATAGCTAGGTTTTTTACTTTATCACATAGTTAACTATAATCTTTTACATGTCATAAATTTGCACCTAAATCATTCCTCAGTTATAAAGCTTAGTCATATTCAAAGTTAATTGGAAACTTGAAATTTCCCTAAAGCTTATACCATATAAAGGTCAGTGAAGAGGTAATAATAATTATTGGGGGAGAAAGAAGGATACAAGGTGAGGATCTTAATAAACCACTTTATTTAGAGTTGTCAAATATATTTTAAAACTAAGTTCAGAGTAAATAAGTCTGATAATTTAAAGAAATCTCTAGATAGAGCAAGAAACAGCTAAGGTGCTTAACATGTGGCCTTAAACTACTCAGTTTTATTAATGATGACAGCGACTTTGAAATTCAAATGGATACAAAATTACATAGAAAAGGAAAGCCATGAAGAAAGAAACTACATTCTCATTTCAAATAAGTCAACTGAAGTACAAAGAAGCCAGCTTAGTTCCTTTTTCTTAACAAATTGTTCCTAATGGATTGGAATTTTAAATCCAAATTTTACCATCTGTGCTGACTTTGGGGATGCATCTATTGTCTTTGACCCATTATTAGACCTATGATTCCTTGAAGAGTCCCTGAGCCCATGCTTTTGGGTCCACTTCATTGAGTGAACCTTCCAAACCAGAACAGGTTTGAGAGCTAAAGGAAGAAATTTGGATAATGACACTGGGATAATAAACATAAATAGGAACGCTCTGGGCAGATTGGAACATCTGCCTCCCCTCCACAGGACCCCTCTATTCTGAATTGTAGAAGATCATTGTCTCATACAGCATGGTTGTTTGATCTCCAGGGCCAGCACATGGGTGTAAAGCATGCCTCTTTACTATAAAACCATTTGGATCCCAGGAAATCCATCAGATGGTCACTAAGACATGGAGTTTTCAGAGGACAGAGGACCCAAAGGTAACTCAACAGAGCACACAGATTCTAACCATCTCCTTGTTTTCAGATTCCTTACATGTCCCTAACTGCAATTCAGCTTGCATTCTCAAGGATCGATACTTATCCCTCTCTCCATTTCCCCTCTTCATTTGAAGCTTTCTTCTCCAAAAGAGGAGAAGCTGGCTCCAGCAAGAGTCTGTTCCCTGAATTCTCTGACTAGATATGCTTCTTAGAACATTATGATATTTTTAGTGAATGAATGGCATCAGTGTTCCTTCCTCTGTTTTCTTGTTAACTACAGGAAAGTCTGTCTAAACTGAGCAGTCCCATTTGAGAAGCCTTTAGCCACATGTTTCTGTTGAACTTGACCTTGTTCAGTTTAAACTGAGATAGACTCTAAGTGAAAACATGTACTAGTTTGCAGGACTTGGTATAAAAAACAAAGTAAAAACCTCAATAATTTTATATTGATTACATTTCAAAATGACATCAATATATGTAGTTAAATAGAACAAATTATTATTAAAATTGACTTTCTTTTCAAAAAAGTTTATATGGTTATTGGAAAATTTAAATTATATATGTAGTCATACTTTTAGCTCACATTAAATTTCTGTCAGACAGTTCTGGTAAGCATTTGTTCTACTTTTCCATCTGTTGATACATTAATGAGAGCTCTGTCTTTTTCTGTCTTTTAATTTGATCTGATTGCTTCAGACAACACTACAGATTATGCTTCCCAGACCACGTGTTTCCTTTTACAGCCTATTGAAAAAATTTGCCATGTCATGGCAACATCCTGATTATCTAGAATATCCCATAATATCCTTGAGACTTTTAAAAGAAGACCCAGTGTGAGAATATAGCCAATGGTTCTACATCTTTCCATGGAAACAGATAGTAACTGCACTAGTGGGGGGGGGGGGGCGGGTGAGGATTTCATAATGTGTGTAACTGTTGAAACACTGTGTTGTGTACTTGAAACCAATATAATATTGTATATCAACTATACTTCAAGAAGAAAAAGAATGACATGCTCAAGCTTTGAAAAAAAACAAAAACAAAAAAAACAGTATTTCCTGTTGTCCCATCTACACACATTTTCAGTAGGTTTTCAGCAGAGCCTAACACCCAACACAGACACCAGTCTGTCTGCTATTAGCATAGAACAGCCTCAGGCAGATGGCAGTCTGGGGAATTAGGTTACACTTTTATATTAATTTGGGGAGTCTTGATTGGTATTAAACTACATACTGTTCTTTCTGATTGACTTTGTAAGATGCATAACACACCCAAGACCAACTTGTTTGTGTGGACTGCATCAGCCAAAAAATAGTCTCTTTAATTGTAGGATTCTTGTCCTTTCTTTTCATCTTCCATAATTTGTGGCACAAAAATTATATTTCCCTGCTTTAAAAGAGAATGACAGTTCTTCCCTATTTTCCAACTATAAACACTCACAATTTTATATTTCATAGTCTGTATCCTATGTTATATAAGATACATGTTATCATATATGTGTGGATGTGTGTGCATGTATATATATTTAAACTATGTCCTTTCGATATACTGTTATTAGTTAAAGTTATTCACTAAAAGCTACTTTCATGGCATTACATGCTTTGGGATGATTACTATCAGTTGATATCAAATAAATAAATTATCAGAGACAATCAGAGTTATTTAATCTAACTACATCTTTACTGAATACACTAATACATTACCCTTACACTATACACTCACAAGATTCAGAAAAAAAAACACTTCTTTCTTGATTTATGGATGGAAAATTGATTTGTGAATTTACTACTCACTACCAATAAATAAAATTATTTTAAAACCCTGTTAATTCTTCACTCTGCTTATATTAGTTTCAGGTCAATTTAATCCATTCCAAGACATACACTTGCATAAACATGGCTCAGAAAAAATGAATCATTGAAATTCATTCCCCCACAAAAAAAAGGATCTGTGCAAAGATGGCTCTGAATAGCTACCCACCATTATCTTTCCCATGTAACTTATTTCATTGGTTTCATTGTCTGTCTCTAAGAAAGCTGAGAATACCACTTGAAAAATTGCTGATGGCTTGGAAGATAGAAAATCACAAAATATGTGTTCTGAAGCCCAAATGCTGTATAACAATGGAGGGAACAAAAAGATGCAAAGAGAATGAGTTCATACATAAGGCTTGTTCACCTGTCCTTTCAAGCTATGTATCTCCTATGTGGATTGATTTCACTTGTTCATTTACATGTTAAAAATTTATTATGCAGGGTAATCTAGTGAGATTTGGCACAAAGATAAATTAAGTATTCATTCAACATTCTTTTTGGCCCAACACTCTAATGTATGTGAATTGACCTGTTCCAAAAATTGACAGCACACAATAACGTAAGTGTCTCCTGCATGGTTCAAGGTGCTATAAGATGTCAGAAAGCAGGCACAGTGAAAGTTATGAATTATCAGGACAGATTGTTTTTTCCTCTTGGCAATGATAAATGAGAAGTGGGAACATTAATGGACACAATAACATGTCATCCAGCTTCCCCGAATACACTTGCATAAATATGGAACAAAAATACTATATTTTTTCTTTCCAGTTGAATTTCTTTTTAGTTTTCAAAAAATTTAAACAAAGTTTGTTTTGACACTTAGAGGTAAAATATGCAGAGTGACTGCAAAAGGCTTCTTTCCAATTTGCTGATTTGGTTTTATATCTTTACGACTGTGAACTATCTATTAATAAAGAAGAAAATATAACTTGAGCAAAGATCTGCAAATATGTGGTGCTATTTTTTTTTACAAGAAATACAATGTACCTATATAAACAGAAACATTTATTTTCTGGACATTTTTCCAGGCTGCAATTTATTTCCCACTATTTCCTTCAGAAATAATCTGGGGAGGGTAAAATCCAGTTCTTCCCTATTTTCCAACTATAAGCACTCACAATTTTGATACAAAATGTGTCACAAATATGACACAAAATATGTCGTATAACGAATTGCCACTTACAACTTTATGAGGCCCTCATTGAATAGGGATGTGTTTGGAGAGGGGCAAGAAGATAGTAACTTACGTAGCACAGCAAAAGAGGAAACCAAATAAGTGTTCGTTCATCTCCTTTACACCAATTGTATTGGCATTATGCAGATTAACCCTGACACCTGATAAAGTCAGAGATATTGAACCTCTTCTTTGCATTGTACTCCGCCAATTCCGCTGCATTAAATTCAGTTCAGGAGGCAAGGGGTTCTTCAAAAGCTTCCTAGGCTCTTAAAATGAAGACATTTGATTAACCATGACACAGTGGAAATGTACACAATGATCTAATCTACAGGCCACTATATGTGTGATCAAACTAAAAACCAGACAGAATCGTGGCGGGGTGCAGAAGCTTGAGATCCGCCACGGAAGCTGAACTATAATGAGGGAAGAGATCATTTTGCTAAAGCCAATGTTTTGCAGTCTTTTTAAAATTTTTTTGCAGCCACACTTAAAAAATGGGCTCCATAACTTAATTCATCCAGACTCTTACCAGGTACATTCTTAAAAGAAGAAAAAAAAATCGATTGCAAAAAACATTAAAAAATCATTAAACTATGAACTGCAGTTTGGATCACCAAAGAAAAAAACAGTTAAATTAGAAATGAGAATACCTAGATTCGAAGCTGGTTTTAAGGTACCTTTTAATTCATGTCGCAGAGGAACAACAATGCTATTTTTTGCTATGTTTTCATCTTCTCCTGGTCTAATCCCACCTTGTGTTCGACTATTTAGGCGGAATGCGATCCCAGCATAAATGAAATCCTTTGCTAAGTCCTTGCCAGGTCCCTTGAGAAACTTAGTATCTTGTCAGAGGTTAAATCTTGAAAAATGAGATGAACTCTGAAACGTGGAGGTTAGATTCTGCCATATGTCAGACATTTTATTAACTAGAAATGCCAAATCATTTGTGAGAAACTCAATTAAATGCAGGGCTTTCCCCCTCCCCCAAATATATTTAATCCATTAAAGACAAAATAAAAGGACCATAGTGACAATTAAAAAATTAGGGCAACATATTGGCATGTGAGTGGGAAATACTCATTTAAACAATAGCACTCTATTGCGGAAGCACGGTTGGGAACAATCATTACTACATTGTCTTTAAGAAATGACACAAGGTAATATGACTTCTTAATTACATGGAAAACATGTCTTTATGTCTCAAAACCCTTTTATTTATAGGAAGTGATGGGATATAAAAGCAAAGCAAAGTCAGTGAAAGATATATCAGTGTGCGGTCAACTAGCAGCCAGCAAAGTTTGCTGGAGTTCTGATTTTATTACTAACCAGGGAAGAGTCCACAGGCAGATTTAATCACCACCATGGTTCTAGACTTTGCAAATAAAGAAACTGGACTATGTCGACTCAAAAATATCTTTTTTCCCTGTATCATCTGATCTACATTCCTTATGCACTCCATCCTTTTAATAAACTCTCAGGAGTGTTTTGGCCACTTCTCCTTTTTTGGTGTAGGGAAACAGTCGTGAAGCATCTAACAGAATCCTTGTTTTAATAGGTAGAAACAAATGAGAATCTATGAGCCAAAGAAAACAAAGTCTGATGCTTACAAAAGAATGTCTGTGGGATTACTTGAGGTGAACAAATCAGGAGAGATTAAACCAAAGGGTGCTACTTAGCATCAGAACTGAATGACAGGAAAATCTGGGGAAAATGAATTCTAAGCAAACAATCAACAAGTGATGAAAACTTAAAAGAGAAACATATTAGTGGCCTGGAACCTGGTGGAGGAGAGAGGGTGCTGAGGTTGTAGGAGCCATCAGAGGGCAGATGTTGGATTGCCTCATAAACCAGAATTCAATGCATGAATTTCAATCTTAGATGCCTGATAATACATGAATCACAATTTTAAAAGATCACTGTGGCTGCTGGGTGGAAAAATCATCAGGAGAAGGTCTTAGTTTGGGCTGCTAACAGAATTCCTGAAATAGAGAGGCTTCAGCAACAAAGGATGTCTTTTTCACAATTCTGGAGGCTCAAAGTCTGAGGCCAAGATGCCGTGATCAGGTGGTGGTCAGGGCCTTCCTGCTGCCTCCTCAGGGAGAGGTAACCCAATCTGTCTATCACCCTGTAAGGGCAAGAATCTCATTCATAAGAGCACCACCCTCATGACCTAATTACCTTCCAAAGCTCACACCTCCTTCCTAAGGTCATTCTGGGGTTTAGAATGGCAACATATGAATTTGACAGGTGGTGCAGGACACAAAAACATTGAGTTTGTGATAGACAGGGAGGGTGGAAGACTGTTAGGCCAGTTAAGGGGCTATTAGGATAAAAGTGAGAGCTCATTGTGCTGGTAGTGGGGTGTATGCATTCAATTCCATCAACGTTTGGAATAAGGAATTGACAGAAATTATTGTGATAATTTGGTTTTGGGGTGAGGGAGAAATCAAAGAGAGGCTTCAGGCTCTTAGGATTGAACAAGTAAATGAAATGGCACCATTTGCATTAAGGGGGCAGAGTACAGGAGAGACAGGGCATTAAGGCATTCAGAGGATGGACCAAGAGTTCTGCTCTAAACCAATTAACTCAGAGATGCTTTAAGACATCCCAGTGCAAATGGGTAAGGCAGGAGTTATAGAGTTCTAAGTGCTGATAGAGGTTTGAGAATAATAGCTTATTGTGAAGCTTTAAATCCAAGAGCCTGAATAATAACAAATCACTAGTAATAGATGTTCCATAAAGACAAGAGGATTATGAATGATATAGTGGGAACTTACTGGATTTGTCCAGATGAGGCCAGCCTACTTTTCTTGAGGGATGTACCTCAGGCTAGATAAGTGTTCAGATTTTCATGGTCAGAAACCTGATATGTCTGTACGTTGAGAACCAATTCCTTCCTCAGGGAAACAAACCAACAAGCCCACATAGACTTAAATATAAAGCCAAACCATCATTTATTAATTAGTATATGCTAGCTGGCCATATGGACCAGCTGCTTTCTACGCAAATGTAATCTGTTATTTTCACAGTATAAATTTCTATAGATGAAACCACATTCTGCTTAGGATCCTTCTTGTGCTAATCTTTTAAATGCCCTGGATGCAGATCCTATTATAATTAGAATTTCTTACAATGAAAAGAGTGTGTTACTTATGTTAATAGAATTAGCTTGAGGTAGTCTTCCTTTCTCCAGGAATGGTTTAGGAATAGCACCGTAAATATTTTGAGGAAGGTTTTCATCCTCAGACCATCTTTGAATTATGCGTGAGTGGGCGTTGCTGATAATTGCCTTTGCAAATCATGCTTGAAGGCTCTTTTTCATGACCAGTCCTTTTTTCTGATTGGGACATTCTTTTCTGAGTATAGCATTACACTCAGTAGGATCTCATCAGTATTCTTAATGCTGTTACTTTAAATGCTTTTGAAAATATCTCATTTGTGCATCAGTTTAATAACTGAGCTTCCTCATAGAGATGTTACATCTCTTTGGTGCAAGTTCTCGCACCTACAGGAAGGACACCTGTAAGTGCTCTATAATATCAGGAATCACTCAAAAAACTTCCAGTAGTGCTTGGTTGGCTGTATTTATTGAAATAATCACAAAGACTAAAATTTTCCTCCACAATATGAGTAGAAGGAAAATAAAGTATGTTCGTGATAAATTTGAATGATCCATATTTCAACTAACTATATTTTCCCCAACCCCAATATGTCAGTGAAAAAATACTTTCATGGTAGTTTATTTTTTTAATTTGAGAACTCAGATGACATTCTTGAAAAGTTTATTTCTTCCAATCTGAGAACCTAGAAGAAATTATTTAAAAGTAACTGCAATTCATCCCGCAATGTACAGATTATCTTTGAAACTCAAAGCAATCCTGCTGTGTGTCGAATTTTCCAGTTAGTAAATATTAATCTAGGATTTAGAAACTCCTGTCTCCCAGCATCCAATCTTATAATATCGATAGCCAAGATTTCTTGGGTCTTTTCTATAAGCCTGGTATTTTGCTGGATGCTTTATAAGGAATATCTCATCTAATTGGCACAAAAATCTATAAGGTAGGTCATTTTATTCTCTTATACAGTAGAATAAACTGAATTATATAGAAATAAAATACTCTACTTAGGTCCTCAGAATTATGAAGAGATAGCGCAGGATTTGCACCAGGTAGCCTAGTGCAGAGTTCACAGCCTCTAAACCACTGTGATCAATTAGGAAGCTTTAATGCTCCATGTATTCTTCACTTTCATGAAACCTCTGAAACATGGTCATTTCTCCAAACTTTTTTTTTTCTTTAACTTATGGGGCAATTGCCCATTTTATTTGTAACCAAGCTAGCCAGTCAAGATTGCAAATGGGTTCCTATAATCAGTCCTGGAATCATTATCAGATTTATATAAAATTATCTAGCATATATAGGAAAGTTCGCAACCTCAAATTGTACTCTGGAGATTTGCCTCTCAGAAGCTAAAAGCATGATATGCTAATAAAGCCAAGAAAAAAAAAGCAGGCTCTGGGGATTACTTAACTAATTTCTTTGGGTCTTGGTATACTGAATTTCAACCTATCTTCATTTCTTCCTTTCATTGTAGAAAAGCAACCCCAACCATGAATCTCACAATGAAACAATAGCATTATCTTCTCATGCAAAGAATATAAAACCGAGTAAATGCTTTCATGTTGTTTATTTTTCACAATGGTGTCTATGTGTCTATGTTTTGCTATATCATATGTACTCACAGGCATTTCATTTACATTAGTTTTTATGAAATCTTTATTCAAGCAGAATATGCCCTCAATATGGTACATAATACTCTCAGAAGTCTGGGTAATAAATTATCTCAGGTGCTTTCTCTAAGATCCATAGAAATACTGGAGTCTCTAGCCACAGAGGTTAATTGCTGATACTATCCACACTACCTTGTTTCTGATAAATTGGAGGCGACTTTCAGTGCTGCTTCAGAGTGTATATTAGACCCTTACAATGACATTCTGGTCCATATTTCTTTCTCTCCCCCTCTTTCTTTCCAGTTCATAGTCCACTCTGCCGAGTAACATGAGGCAAATTTCATTAAGCAAGACATGAATTTTCTTCTAAGACATCACCACGTCCTTTGCAATAGCTTTCTTTTCTTCTCCTCATGGAATGACCTACTGGTCTGGACACAGTTCTCTGGACTTCAGCAGTCTTCCATTAAGAGTTTCTATCCCATTTCATGAAGTCCTGCTAGTTTGCCTGAAAGTCCTCCTGACATTAGCCCTCTGTTGTGTAGCAGAGAAATTTCTGTCTTGGTAATTAAGAGTCTTCAAGGCAAGAATGGTAGAAAAATCTTTTCTGTGGCAGAGATAATTTTATGTGCTCATCAAATCCTCTTTCCAAGTACCACTAGCAATTACAAAGTAGGACTCAGACATTACTGTATGACATCCTTCCACATTTACTTGACCACTGTTGATTGGACCAGTCATCAACATAAAATGGAGTTATCTGTCCAGAAATCAGGCCTGGGCAGAGTTAGTTCAGGAAACAGCCCATTAAGTATATAAAGGGGGGAAAACTAAGTAAAAAAATCTGAGTTCCATCATAAATCTCTGCATTAAGTTACATAATGTATTATCTTTCTATACATTGATGTTCTCATGTATATTATAGGGTTGAATTAGATGTTGCCAAGATCCATTGCTGAGTTTCTTCCAGTGTATTTTTGGTTGTATTTATTGGTTTTAGATTATCTTTTCCAGAAATTATTTACTGAGCCTTCAAATTCAGAATGTGATCCCCTTCTCTCTCCTTCCACAGTACCTTTTATCTAGCTCTGTCATATCTACTGCCACACAGAAACTACTATTAAACTATAAGTTCACTGACACCAAGGACTTTGGAGACTAACACATGGAGGAATATTATTTTTTAGTAAATACTTAATCTCTTAGCAATCTATATATGAAAATAGGTTGGGCTCATAAACATAATTTACATCAAAATTACAGATAATTTTGTTTTGACTAAAATTCTGTCTCCTCTGAAATGTCTGCCATGAGCTACAAGACTATAAGACCTTTACAGAAAGCAGATGTAAAGTTGAATGAAGCCATCATTTAGATATGTGGAATGTCCAAAACTCTCTGTCACTTTCCTTGCAACTGGAACCATATGTCTGCTCTGATATTTTGATTCAGTGACATGGAATATTTCCATCAGTGATGTATTATAAATAGTTTATTTAAATCTCAAAATTACAAGGAGTATTTAAGCTTATATTTGGGGTTCACATAAATAACCCCCAGTTCCATTATTTTATTTTTCACTCTTATCAGATTGGCAAATAGTGTATATTAGATCATATTAAGCTCTATTTAATATTATGAAAACTATTTTATAAGTTTCATGTGGATACTATATATTTTTGGATGGTGAAGTAAATAAACTTTAGGATATAATTATTAGTGTTTCCAAACCATATCTGATGCCATACTTTTAAATTCTTACTGGGGCCAATGTAGACTAATTAAAAAGCACAATCTGGTTTTACTGGTCACCATGTAGTCATGAATATAACTGTTAAAGCAGAATACTGTCAAACTGATACTTGATGATTACATTGAGGAAATACTGGATTTTGGGAGAATATTCCCCATCTTGCATATATATATATATATATACACCAAAATCAATATATTCCATGTAAATATTCTGTTACAACAAAAGAGCAGATAATCATTCTAAGGATGTAGAAAATCCCAGCAAAACAAGTGAATTTCTAACTATTGACAATAGGTGGCAATTCCACACAGAGGCAGCAAGAATACTGCCTGTTGAGATATGCTGTAGCCAGGGAAAGAGACTGAGGTGTGAATGCTGAAGGGGTTGGCAGATGATAACACTAGGGGACAAATGTGGGCACACCTCCATGAGAAAAGAACAATGTCAGGATATTCTGTGGGGCCATGGGAAAACTTGGAGACGTGTTTGATGAAGTATTAAGAGTTAAAATAAGTTCTTGAAAAAATGATTAATCATTAAATTACTTCTTTTTACCTTTTCTTCAGTGTTATTTTCTTCTATCTTTCTACCTTTTCTTTTATTTTCTTCTGTTTTCCTTTCTTGATTCTAATACCATGTCCATTTTCATCATAGAAATCCTTGAATTCAGAGTAATAAGGTCATCATCTCAAATATGTGATTCCAAACTCCTCAAAATTGATGGGGTTTTTTTTGTAAAATGATAAATGATGTGTATTTTGAGCATGTAATCAAATCACCGTTATTAATTTCTCTTTCAGCTAAAACCCATTACATGTGTCTGAACAGGATATCTTAAAATGGCACACTTGTAGGGGGAATGCTTTTCTGAATCCATTTCTACCTTCCAACATCTAGTTCACCTAAAGATGTTCAATAACAATGATTGGAAAAATACAGAATAATCTAAAGTCAAATAAAATAATCCCAAAGTCAATAGCACAAAATAATTTTAACCCCAACATGAAATGTCTTGATTTATTGCATTCCATCATAGAATTTTGATCAAAACCCTAGCAGCTGAGGGGGCTTTGCCAATGTACTAGTGTTCTAAATGCATTTGAAACCTGATGTTTCCTTACTACCGAAAGAATGAATGTATACGCGTTTTTTCAAATATATATCTGTTCTTATTTCTCTTCTATATTAAAACTCCTCATTTGGCTTCACCACTGTGTAGAAGATGAATTCCAAACACTATGATCTACTAAGCCTTATATTTTCACATGTGGCTATTTTCCATCAACATCTCTTTTTTATTTCTTTCTGCAACAAGACTTAGTAAAAAGCAATGCAACCAATGCATTTTGGCCAAATACGACATGCTCAGTGGTAAGATCAATATTCAGGTACAACCAAGGAAGAAGCCTTATGTATAGAATTATTGGTGGTTTAGCAAAATAAACCTGATATTTTGTCATAATTAATTATAGTAGTTTTATCAAAATGTTGCTAGACATTTTTTAAATTTCACATTATCATACAACACTAATAATGTCTCAATATCTCAGCTGCTAGATTATTGCTATAGTTACTACACACACTCACAATATTTGCTAGAGGTTGGAACAAAAGTAAAATTTTTGTTTTCGCTTCCCCACCATAGGGTGACCAAGTTATTATGTTGTCGTGACTAACTGATGTATGGGTTTATCACTCAGTCATCCTCTAGACTAGAAAATACAAATGATGTTAATCAGGCCTGTCACTGATGTGATCCACACAGTGACGCTTCATACACTGTGTGACAAAAATGTTTCTTAATATTTTCAGGTATATACCTAATATGATTGTCTTAATCAATATTTTGTCATGATTTAATATCTAATATTTTTTAGGAATTCCACTGCTTCTTACAGAAGTTTAAGGAAAAAGTGTCCTGATACATTGGGTCAGAACTATGGCAATAGAGCAGTAGTTGGTCTTAAGGTAACAATGTATTGATGTTCACCGGCTTCAACATCATATCATGTACACTTACTACAGTGTATTTGCAACAGATTGATAGCAGTCGCCTTACAAAGAAATCAAGACGTATGTACATTCTGGGTTCACATAACTTTTGATACTTGAAAGGAACCACTTTATCTTCAATTAATCGTTAGCAGTAAACGATATCAAGAAGAGGAAGTACAATTACAGGGAGTAGTTTTAATTTTTTCTTTTGTTCAACAATCCTCATCAACAAGAATAATAAATTTTATTTTCCTTCTTTCTTAAAAACCTGTATTAGAATTGAAAAAGTATGATTTGATCTCTTCTGAATGTGTGTAGTTTCTCGTTGGCTATAGGAAAAATACGTTAAAAGTTGTCACCTGTCTTTCTACTCATGGTCATTAATTCTGTTATATATAAGTTGTTCTATAATTATTTTATAAAGTTTTAACTGAAAGATAGGCATAAAACTTTGTATGCTGGTAATCACTATATCACTCATAACCAGTAACAGTTCAATGATACTTTTTGTATTGATTTTCCATTGGATAAATAATCCTTCCATCTGATTAACTCTTGTGCTAACTCTGGGAAACCCAATAGACAGTTACCTCTCAGCAAGTAAGTGAAGAAGGGGGAAAGTTGAATTCATCATTTTTTTTAGTCAGCTTGGGCTGCAATAAAAAATTCCAGAGATTGGGTGGCTTAAGCTGCAGAACTTTATTGCTCATAGTTCTGGAGACATGAAAGTCCAAATTCAAAGTGCCTTTGATTCAGTTCCTGATGAGAAACCTCTTCCTGGTTTATAGATAGTGGTCTTCTCATTTTATCCTCCCAAGGCAGAGACTGCAAGCCTTCTTTCTCTTCATACAAACACACATCCATCATGAAATGTAGAAACAGGAGAGAAGGAAGGAGTGACAGGTCTTAAGAAAGTCCAGATCACATAAGGCAAATCCATGAGGTCAAGAATAATCCTCTTTGGCTCATTGTCCTGCCTTCCAAGCCCACTGAAGTGGCAATGTCACTTCCATGGTTCAGCAGGGTATACGAATCCACTGTGGTTAGCCCTGCCCACACCGGGGCTCTGCTGTCAGTGGGGTGGAGTTGTGTCCCAATAGTTGTGGGCAGCTACATTCCCACAGCTTCTGTGGGAGACTCTCTGGCCTGTTGAAACATAGGTGATAGCCGTGATGATCTCTGAATTGCCTTTGGGACCATTCTTCACTTTTCTTGAAGAATAATGAAAGATTGAAGCTGAATAGTTTATTTTCTTCTCCTGACAGCCTTCCTTTTTTTCCAATTACCTCCTCCTTCAGTACAAACTGGCAGTTTCTTGGTGGGGTGGCTGATTAAGTCCGTGGTTCACACCCATACTAATCTTACCAAATGGTAATCAGGCCCTTCTCTTAGTGCTCTCTTCAGAACATGCTTTCTCATTTTTTTGCAATATAAATTAGTTGAGAATTTACTGAAACTTCAAATTCTGGTTCCTTTTTGTTTAACATTTTCTTCTTCCATTCATTTCTCTCTTTGTGCAGTTTGCTACAGCACTCAGGTGGAAACAAGCCATTCTTTCAACACTTTGCTTAGAAACCTTTGCAACTAAACATCCAATTTCATTGCTCACAAGTTCTTCCTTTCACAAAACATTGGTACACAGACACAATTCAGCCAAGTTCTTGCCACTTTGTAGCAAAAATCACCTTTAATCCATTGTCTAATCACACGTTCCTCAATTCTGTCTGATACTTATCAGAATGACCTTCACTTCACTATCCTTATTTCTACCAACATTCTGTAGCTGGTTATTTATATTACATGTTCCCTAAGTAGACAGAAACTTTCTCTGCAAGTCTTTTCTTTTTGAAACGCCACCAGAATTCCCATTAAAATTCCTTTCACAGCGATACCAGCTTTTTCTAACATGCACTTCAAAGTTTTTCCAACCTCTACACATTACCCTGCTCCAAAGCTGCTTCTTCCACTTTTATAGGCGTTTGTTACAGCAGTGTGCTCCCTCTCGGTACCAGTTTCTGTCTTAGTAACAGCACAAACTGGGTAGCTTAAACAACAGAATTTATTTTCACAGTTGTGGAGGCTGGAACATTCCAGATCGAGGCACAGCTTTGTTAAAGCCCTAATGCCTGGCTTGCAGATGACCATCTGTTCATTGTTTCCTCACAAGGTGGTGATAGCAAGTTCTAGAATTTCTCTCCTCTTATAAGAACATTAATTCCATCATGGGGATCCACCCTCATGACCTCATATAACTAATTACCTCCTGTGGCACTGGACATTTCAACACATGGTCCAGCAATGACTGGCCCTTCTGGCACCTTGGGGAAAAGGCCTGGAAGCTGGCCTGCTGTGTGTTCCTGGAGTAACAGCAGAATAGCCCCTAAAGATCATGGAGGCCACCCAAAATGTCCAGGAAGTAAGAGAATCTTGCAGGAAAGCTTTGTTTTAACTTTATGGCCTGTGCATGTACCTCCCACAGCCCTATATATTGACCCATCTGTAATTCCCACAAGGAGGGAGGTGAAAGTCTAGTACTAGACCAGGATGAGATTCTATTCCTGCCACTGTCCTATCACAGGACAGCTCTCTTGCATGCATCCTACCTGATGGACAAGATTTGCCTATGCGGGTGTCATTAAAACATGTATCTTTTTGTCCTTAAGGTTATTTTCTTCTACAGTTCCTGTGGCCTGGAACCGCCCCCTGGCTGCAGCTGCTCCTGATAATTGCTCTGAACTCCCTACCTGTTCAGCTGCTGACTGCCTGTGGAATGGGTGAGCCATGGACTTAATCTGCATAAGACTTTGAACCTAGTGGAATCCTCTGGCTTGAGGATTATCATGATTTTATTGCTCTTATTATTATATGTTATTAGTCTGGTTACAGGGCTCCAATTTTCTCACACAGGGGCCATTGCAGAAGATGGGGAGCAAGTAGATTGTGAGGGAAGATTTCTGGAGGGTTGGGCTGTCGGTAAAATTGCAATATTTCCAGAATCTCTTGCCTGGCCTTAGTGCATCTCCATATCAACAGATGTTTCCAAGGGGTGGAGAGAAGTGGTCCATCTCCACATCAATAGGTGATTACAAGGGTGGGGGAAGTAAGGGTATATCTGGACCATAGAGGTTTGGTCAAGCTGGATCATGAGAGACATGGACAAGAAGTGAATGACTATTTGTAAGAAATAAACAGGTTTCTCTCACTTTATTTCTCCTTTCCCTAATTTCGGATTCAAAGGCAATTTTCCCTGCATTAGAAACTTATTTTCCCCCGGAGTGACAACTAGTGAATATACTTTCAATTTGGAGTATCAGAAAATCTTACTATGAACTACTTCAACAATAGGAAGGTTACCATCTCATATAAAAATGTGTTCTGTAGATACTATATCCCAGATAGTCACTCAGTAATGTATCCACAATATGACTGCACCAGCTCCAAGCATGATATTATGAACTTTAATAGCTATGGTCAAGGAGGGATATGTTCTATTCTCATGTCTCAGATTTAAGGGAAAGAAAAATTTCCTTTGATTTCCTGGACCCAAATAACCCCTCCCACACTTCATATTCAAGTGTCAAATTCTTCTGCCTTAACCAATTGCTATAATTGAGTTGGACTTACTGGATTGGTCCTCTAGTCTAGTCAACAATCATTACCCAGGACTAAGATGTTCCATTAAACAAATGGAAGCCCATTTCCTGAATAAAGATAGGATTCTCCCAGCAGGGAAAAGTAAGTAATGGTTACTAAATTGATAATAGTGTCTGATGATAAGAAAGATACTCAGAGAATGAGGTAAAATGTTCTCTCAACTTAATACAACCAAATTCAAATGTAGTTTTAAGTTCAAAAATTTCCTTCTCATTAATTGCGCTGTTTTTCCATCTAATTAAAGTTTTACAGCAGCTCCAAACATGTTATCACCATTTATTAACACAACATAGAAATACAAATTCTTCTAAACAGGAGTAAAAATTTCTCATCAATGCTCAAGTATTAATTTAGGATCTTAAATCACAAACTGGCCTACTACTGCAGTAAACTGTCTGTGTAGACATAAGGTAGACAATGCCAAATTTGGAAATAATCCCTTTTGAATATAGAGCATGTGGGTATTTTTAGGCAAGGGCAAATTTAGTGTTATAAATGGATTATCCTCACTCTCCCAATAGGATGCCACATTAAACCAACTTGACAAAAGAAGATATTTTGTATTTAAGGGAAATAATGTTTGTTTAATGCAAACTCAAGCTCAAATACATATTATAATCATGAAAAGAGAAGCTTACCCAAGGAAACATCATTATGATTATGAAATTTGGTCAGGAACTGAATTTATTCCATTTTCTGACTCCAAATGTTATCACTTTCTAAGGTGATTTTTTAAAAGATGCCACTATAAAAGCCCCCTGTGTATATGTTTTTTAAGAATTTGTGTGATGATCTCTGCCTGTGCAAAGTATGAATTTAAATGATCAGCATTAATGTGCACACAGGATCAGGTGAGTCGTTGGCTCTTCAGTCACTGGAGCACGTCGTGGGATGACGTGTGTGATGAAAACCCACCCAAAACTTAGAGAGAGCCCAGAGAGGACTGTGCGGCCACCCTGGCAGGGCCCGGTTAGTGCGATGGCAGAACCACACAGGTGTATCATAAAAGCTCTCCGAGGAGAGTGGGCAGATGAGTGTGTTTTAATGAACTCTTTTATGCCTATCCTTTTTTCAGTACATCTTTCTTATCTCTCAGCTACTCAGAGTTGTAACAATTAATAGTATCCCTCTGAATATAAAATATTAATGTGAGAAAATTACCTGCACTACTTGAGCCGAATGACTCAACTTTACCTCTGTTTTCAAGAGATTTTAAACCCTCTTAAATTGAAATCGTTAGTATAGATTCAAAGGAACAGAGATTCTTTGTATTTTCCAAAGTCTTCTTTGTCCAAAGTATGCAATATTTAAAAAATTTTCTATATCATTTACTCATGGTAAGAGGATTTAAATTATTCATAATGTAAGTTGTGATGAGTTTAACATGATACTATAAAATAATTAATATCTGGTTTACAAATTTCAGAGATTGAAGATGGCAACCTAAATCATTTGCTGGTTCACTTTTTACATAGTTACATGGAGCAATACCAGACTCTGCTTTCACCATTTCACAAAACAGCGCTTGCTCTTCCCTTCAACCACTATTCATCTCCAGCAAATCAACCAGTAACACAATCTTCAGCTCCACTTCTTTGGCCGGGCTATTTCTATATTCCATGAAATATAAGCTTTGATAACCTACTGACTTTTAAAATTATGAAATAAACAAAAACATAGTGATTACGATGGACAAAAGTTATTAAAAAAATAAATCACACTGCTTTTAGTCTGTGGTAAATAGCATCGTTAACTTACAAAACAGAATACAACTTCTTTCATCTAAGGTTTTAGGCAACCTGATTATGATTTACCTTAGGCTGACTGGAAATATTTATTACATAAAATCTGATCAGTTCAAATTGCTTAATGTGGATGTACAGGCGTATCTTGGATCTAAGTTGGGTTCGGTTTCAGACTACTGCAATAAAACAAATACTACACAAAGCGAGTCAAATGTATTTTTCAGTTCCTCCGTGTGTGTGAAGGTTATGTTTACATTATACTATAGTCTATTTACTGTGCCATAGTATTATATCTAAAAAAATCGATGTATATACCTTAATTAAAAATACTTTATTACTAAAAAATATGAACTAACATTGGAGCTTTAGTGAGTCATAATTTTTTTGCTGACAGAGGGTCTTGCCTCGATGCTGGTGGCTGCGGCTCGTAAGGGTGGCAGTTGTCAAAGGCTGGGGTGGCTGTGGCAGTTTCTTAACATAAGACAAAGAAGTTTGTTGCATCTATTGACTCCTTTCTTGAACAATATCTCTGTCGCATGTGATGTTTGATAGCATTTTCTCACAGTAAAATTTTCAAACTTGGAGTCAGTACTCTCAAACACTGGCACTGCTTTATCAATTAAGTTAAGGTAATATTTTAAATATTTTGCTGTCATTTCAAAATCTTGGAATTTACTCAACCGGAGTAAATTCCATCACTTACATTGTGCATCCTAAGCAGCAAACTACTCATCCATTGAAGTTTTATCATAAGATTACAGCAATTCAGTCACATCTTCAAGCTCCACTTCTAATTCTAGTTCTCTTGTTATTTCCACCAAATTTGCAGTTACTTCTTCCCCTGAAGTCTTGAACCCCTCACAGTAATCCATGAGAGTTGGAATCAACTTTCAAACCCTTGTTAATGTGATATTTTGATCTATTCCCATGAGTCATAAATGTTCTTAACGGCATCTAAAATGCTAAATCCTTCCCAGAAGATTCCAATTGACTTCGCCCAGATCCATCAGAGGAATTACCATCTATGGCAGATATAGCCTTATGAAATATATTTCTTAGACAATAAGACTTAAAAGTCAAAATCCCCCCAGAGTGGATGTTTTGTTCACACACATGAAAACAACATTAATACCATTGCTTGTTTTCATCAGAGCTCTTGCGTGACCAGGTGCATTATCAGTGAGCAGTAATATTTTGAAAGGAATCTTTTTCTGAGCTATAGGTCTCAAAACTGAGTTTAAAATAGTCAGTTAAACATGTTGTAAATAGACTGGCTGTCAGCCAAGCTATGTTGTTCCACCTACAGAACACAGACTTAAGGGCCCTAGGATTTTTGAAATGGTCGGCGAGCACTGTTTTCAACCTGAAGTCACCAGGTGCATTAGCCCCTTGCAAGACAGTGTCAGGCTGTCCTTTGAAGCATTGAAACCAGGCAATGATTTCTCTTGTCTAGTTACAAAATCCTAGGAGGCATCTTCTTGCAATAGAAGACTGTTTCTTCTAGATTGAAGATTTGTTGGTTAGTGTTTCCAGCTTCATTAATTATCTCAGATCTTCTGGATAGCTTGCCGCCGTTTCTTCATCGGCCCCGGCTGCTTCATCTTACACTTTTATGTTATGGAGGTGGCTTCCTCCATTGGACCTCATAAATCAGCCTCTGCTAGCTTCCAACTTTTCTTCTGCAGCCTCCTCACTTCTTTCAGCCTTCAGAGAATTGAAGATCGTTAGGGCCCTGCACTGGACTAGGCTTTGCTTAAGGGAATATTTTGGTTGGTTTGATCTTCTATCTAGACCACTTATCATTTTTGTGTTCACTGTAGCAGCTCTTTTACTATTCTTTAAGAACTTTTTCTTTGCATTTACAACCTGACTGACTGATGCAGCAGGTCTAGCTTTGGGCCTGTCTCGGCTCTCAACATGCCTTCCAAAGAAGCTTAATCATTTCTAGCTTTTGATTTAGGTGAGAAATGCGTGACTCTTCCTTCCACTTGAACATTTAAAGGCCATTATAGGGTTACTAATTGGCCTAATTTCAATATTGCTGTATCTCAGGGAATAGGGAAGCCCAAGGAGAGGGAGAGAGATGCCAGAATGGCTGGCCGGTAGACAGTCAGAACACATATCCTTAGCAACTAACTTTGCCCTCTTATATGGGAGTGGTCTGTGGCACCCCAAAATAATTGCAATAGTAATACCAAAGATCCCTGATCAGAGATCACACTAACAGACAGATATAATAATAAAGATGAAAAAGTTTGAAAAATTGCAAGAAGTACCAAAATATGATATAGAAACATGAAGTGAGCAAATGCTTTTGGAAAAATGGCATCACTAAACTTGCTTGATGCATTATTACCACAAACCTTCAATTTATAAAAAATATAATATCTGCAAAGTGAAATAATTCAAAGCACAATAAAAGGAGGTATAAACTATACTGCATACAGAAGTCCTAAGGAATAGAGGATATATTTAACCATTTAGCAAACACATTAACTGAGCTTCCAGAAAACCAAGGATAAGGAGGCACACACAAAAATAGGCTATAATATTTATAACTAGAAAAATGATAATACTAACAGTTAACGGAAAGGAGACAAACTACTGTGTTACCATGATTTTATTGACTTAAATTTCACAACAATGTAGAGAGAAAGATGCAATTAATAACCCCATTTTAAAGGTGGGCAAACTGAAGCTAAGAGAATTCATGGTTTCCAGACAATATTATCCAGCTAATAATGATCAGAGTCAGGTTTCCAACCCAAGTCTGTTTGTTACCAGGGCTTGTTCTCTGAACTACTAGGCCGGGCTTTTCTACAAGCACTCTGGCAGGCAGGATAAGAATGCAGTTAGTGAAAATACGGCCCTTGTACTGATGGCCAAGCATGATTTACACACACAGAAAACAGAAGAAAATACAGTGATTTTTGTCTTAAACAGATACAGAGTTGAGAGTTCACCAAATAAAAATAGCAGTTATATTTAATGAAAAAAACAAAAATGTTCACAGCATTTTCTTGTTTTCAGTCTGGGAGATGGCAGAATGTACAGTTGGAAGATGGGTGCAAGGAAAGTGTATAAAACAAGATCTAAAATAAAATGTACACTTGATAGACCTTTAGAGTTAAAAGAAAACCTCCATGTAAAGCATTTCATTTAATTTTCACTCTGCTCCTTGGGGATAGGTGTGCTGCAGATTACTATTTTTATTTTAAATACCTTTTCAAATCTCAGTGAGGCCCAATTCATGGAAGAGGCTGGATTGGAGCTGAACTTTTCTGCTGACCAGCAGTCTTGTAGTATGGTATCCCCCAAAGTGGTAGAATAAGTATGTTACAGGTGGTGAGGAGTCAGAGATGGGGACGAGTGGGTAAATGAAAAATATCAAATAAAGTTTTCTGGTGGGAATAAATGGAGATAAATATGGTTTTATGAATGTAGTCAGATAGCTTTTAAGGAGTACACTTGTGAGTTCAAAGGTGATTGAAGTGGTCAAAGGGACCAGTGCCATCTGTGGAAGAGATAATATCTACACAAAGCTTTAGAGTCAGGTACATATGGTAAACTCTAACTTCCCCAGCCCTGAATTCCCTTATCTTAAAGTGATTACATTATTGTAATTATCATATATCATTTTATTATTGATGCAAAATCAGTACAAGGATCAAAATATTATATTAATATATATTAACTCCAATATCACCAAGTTTAATGCTGACAATAAGGGAGAAATGTAACAATGAACATGACATGTATACAGCAAGCTATGAAACACACAGATTGATTACATTCTGAATAAAGTGAAATAGAAATTGTGTTTGAAATTGGTCAGGAACAATGTAGAAGAGAGCAATGAGATTTTGAATCAAGAGGAAAAAGAATGTGGCAGCATTTTAGCATATAAAATATTCTACTCTCTCATCAAATTCTTCACTGGTTTCCCATTATATGTGTGTTAAAGTAATCAAACAAGAAGGCATTAGGCTGAGATGGCTCTAATGCCTTGGCTGCTTACCAAAGCAAACCAAACCCTAAGCCAGAGTCAGTTCCTATCAGTGCTTCAAGGTTAGGAAGAAAAGCAATTAAATAGCCAACTAGAATTTCCCAAACAATGCTACCACTTAGGCTACAGCCAATCAAATAAGTTCCTTGCTTTGTTTCCCTTTTCTGTATAAAAACCTTGCCCCTAACTCCTGTGAGCAGGGCCTCCTAACCACTTCCACTTTCTAGTTGGAGTTGGAGAGGACATGGCAACTTTTGACTTTTCTAGGAGCTTTTGAAGGTACCATCAGGGGATTTACTATTTGAAAACTTTAGAGAACTAAAGACTGCTACAATTATTCTGTAAACTGAAATAAGAATCTGTGCTTTAAACTCTTCAAGTCTGTGGATTAATAATGGTGGGGGCACATCTGTGAGTGTATCTTTTGTATGTATTTTTGTGTTTCTATGTTTCATTTTTCTTGTCTTTCTTTTTTGTTTTCTTTTTTTTTAGGTGAGAGTAGGTGGGGTGTGTGACAACAGTGTTTTAAAAGCAATGGGAAATGTGCCACTTGACGGATGTCATTCTATTTCATGTGACTTTAGCTTTCCATCTTAGATGTTCATAGCAACATCACTGAATTACAAAGAGGTAGACTGTCAGAAGGCTTCTGTGTCCAAATAGAATCTCTCATATAAGTAACCCATTTATTCAGGAAGACAATCATATAAAACAGAAAAGAAACTAGAAAGTGCTTACTAAATGAAATCAAATAATTTTTGACCCAATGATATGCCAAGACATGTGGTTTATTATTTGCACAATTTCACTGAATATGTTCTGCTTATGTTTTATATAAGGTGGGTATAAAATAAGCCTGACATATTACTATTATTTGAGAGATGGAACAGACACAAATACTTCTGTGAAATTTGAAGGAATATTTTCTTTCAAGTCAGAGAGAGAGTCGTTTACTTCATCGATTTCAACAGGTTTCATTTTTTTGTTTTTGGGGGGCTTTTTTTCACAAGAAATACAAATATATAAGACAAGTATCACTGTACTCATGGACCTGGCACAATAAATGAAATATAACAAACATGTCACCAACTAACTAGTGGAAGGAAAAATTTGCATCTAGGAATGTCAAGATGAAAGAAGCCTGAAATATGACAGAATTTGGAATATGCATGAAATAAAGAGCAAGTGTGGTGCTTGAAATTCCATCTTCTGAGAAATTCTTTCTCTATCAACCATAACATTGTTTTCAGGAGATTAGCAAGGTAGGTGTGAATCTAGGACTAGGAATTTTAAGTCATGATAAGACACAGAATTTTCTAGACTCTTGATGTTTAGGTTATGAATTTAATGATCCCCTTTTTAGATAGTGCCCCCACCCACCAATGACCTAGTCAAAATCAGAAACACAATTGACCATCAGTTATCTCCATGATACCACATTGCTTTTTCCATTATTTATAATGTTTTGAAATTACATTGTTTATGTGTTTATTTATTTGGTTATTGATTGTCTCCTCGTTTTCCCCAGCATGGACACTGCGAAATCATGGACCTTGTTGATCTTATTCACTTGCGTATCCCTAACTCATAAAATGGTACCTGCCACACAGTGAGCTCCAAGTAATATTTACAATGAATGATATAAAATAACAGAAGGGACACAAAGAGATAGATTGGCTATGGCATATTAACATGTTAATTATCTGCTCAGGGCTCTTTTGATTTTCTTTTTTGCTTGAAAAAGATTTGTTTTTTGTTTTTTGTTTTTTGCTTAAAAAATTATTATCAACTAAAGCAAAAGATACATAATTAAAACACTCAAAGTCACAAAGTGCTGCATTTTATTTATTAAAGGACTGTGTTGATTACCTTATTTTTCATCATGATTACAGTACTGTTTTCCTGAAATCAGGATTAGATGAAATATTCATGAATACCAAGAAGATTTTATCCTTGGAGGGGCAGCAAGTTGTTTATTTTATTTATTATCATTTATTTACCATGTTTTTCAGTCTTTTATTCATTCATTCCTGTTTTAAGATTTCTCAACTGGTGAGTGTCTGTCATTGACCTACGAGCTCCTAAAGGAGACCTGAGTCCTTCTTTCTAGAGAATCAGACTCTAGTCTGCAGAGAGGCAAGGAAACCAGCACAGGTGAGTGCAAAGAGACACGAACGTTGTCCACAGTGAACTGTGGGAGCACAGTCATTTGAATGGCCAACAAGGACATTCAACTATTTGGTATGACTGGGCAGAATATATTTAGGAATAAGGTCGGAGGTGCAGTAAAGAGTTATATCACAGGAGGACTTCCCTTCCATGTACGTTATAGACAGTGCACATTCAAAAGCTACCTGCCACTTGGAAAGACTGAAGTTGTAAGGATGGGTCCAGTTATACCACATGAAGCAGTAGCTACAGGAAGATGTGCTGGCTCTAGGAGAAGGGCCTCTCAGGGTGACAGTGCCCTCTGATGGTAAGGAAGGCCCCCAATCGCCATACCTCTATACATCAGAAATTCAGTTTGTTTTGTTCATTCATAATTCTGTTTTTTTACAATAGCACAATTCGTGAGACCAGTAATATTAGGGCCAAGTATAAAAGAACATTTGCAGCAATGTGTCAGTCACTGCTTTCCTGGGTATGAGCATTTTTTCACACAAACAGAACAAAAGAGTTAGAAACCTTACCGATAAGCATTAAAATAAGTTACCATAATAAATCTATGCATCTCTGGGAGAAAAAAACTAAATGTAAAATTAATTATGTATATGGTCAGGGTCATTTCACACTAAAAATCAATGCATGTACATTCCTTTTTGCATTTCCTTTTCTAAATTTCTAGATCACAAGCTTTATTTCCTTAAAAGATTCTTTAGATTGAAGCACATTTGATTTGATGTAGAGTCCTTATGTCTCTAGAAGGATATATTTTCTTCAAAATAAAAATGTTTTCAGATTACAAATGTAGCATATAAGCATTCTAAATATTTATTCTATATGAAAATATCAAGGTGAAATCACCTTTAACCAAATACTTAAATATAAACTCTATTGATATTTGATTGGAAATCTTTGCATCTTCTTCATCCACATAATGTACACATAAACATTTTGCTTTGCAAGCCTCTTTTTGATTTAATGATAGATCATTAACACCTAGTGCCACCAGTTAATATGCCTCATATTTTATGTATAGTTATGCCCACATTTTATGTATTCAAACCTTTTTTTAATCGAAATTTAGCTTACATCTACATCTATTTCCTTTAAATATGAATAGTATATCAGAAAGAATATCCTTGCATATGTACATATGTCCCTGTCTTTTTATCATGGAATAAATTCCTAGAACTGGAATTTATAGGTTAAAAGAATGCTTTTTTTGGGAGATTTGGTGCACATTCAAAGTTAAATTAATTTCCAGAATTTAACTTTTAAGCAGTAATTTTACCACACCTCCATCAAAATTATATCAGTATTTTTGTCAGTTTGTCACTTTGATAAAATATATATTTCATGCTTATATATATATATATGTGTGTGTGTGTGTGTGTGTGTGTGTGTGTTTACACGTATATATTTGATTACAAGTGAGGCTGAATATCTGTTCTTTCTAAGCCTTTTCTGTACCTTTTAATTGTATCCTTTACTACTTTTCCATATTTGTGTTACAGTGCTAGCTTTTGTTAATTTATTATTGATTTGTTGAATTCTATTAACACAACAGATATTGAGCACCACTATATGCCAGACACTCTTTAAGAACCTACACTACCGAAGTGAGCAGAAAAAAACAAACAGCAATAAAAGTAAATAGATAATAAATTAAATAAATACTGTTATTTTCTTCACTGAGGGTCAAATAATGCTAAATATTTTTCCCCCAAATTTTCCAATGATATATTTACAAACCACTTCTTAAGCTAAATGCCTCTGCAGTATTTTCAATTTATATGTTAACATCTTATCTCTATTATTTTTCCTTTTCAAAGCATGATCTCTTCCTAATTCTGGGCATTCCATTGGATCAGCATTAGTATATACAAAGTATTAAAATGCAGAAAAGAAACCACCAAACACCTTTAAAAAATTCCCAAACATCTGCAGGGTAACACTTCAGAAAAGCTTGGACACTGAAGCCATTTTCCCTTCCCCAACCCCAGGTATCACCATTGCCATAAAGAGCGAGCATTGAGCCTTAAGCAAGCAAAGACATTGTCAGCAATATCAGGAGGATAGGGTCAGTCACAAGATTAGGGAACTGGATAGTCTTTGCTGTGTGTGTTCTAAGTTAACTTATAAAAACAAGAGCTTGCTTACAAATGCACAAGAAAAAAGAAAGATAAAAGAATTTTAGCTCTGATATTTCACCTAGTTAGAGACTTGAGAAATTGGACAGTCTGCATAGACAATTATCTTAGCTAACCTTTTCGTATGTGCACTTCCCAGGTAGACATGATAAATTTGCTGCAGAAATACCCCACCAGAGTTTCCATCAAAGCACTTTTCAGACCTTCACTGCAAATTTAATCCAAATCTTTAATGTTCATAAAGTTTCAGTATTTACTTTTCCCATCCCACATTTTTATTTTATTTTTTATCACTTCTGCCTTTGCTCTTTCCAACAAGATCTAAATGGAAAGTGTCAGAATATTATATCAAAAGCTATGGAGGTTGTTTTTGAATGAAGTGCAGATGAGCATCCCAACCCTTCAGTGCTGTTCTTGCCTGTTCTGTCTTTCAATGTGCCTTCAGGAAGCAGTTCCTGGGCTTCGACCAACGTTCCTAATCGCCATTGACTGGCAAGTGAGTCTCAACACCAGGATGTGTAGGGCAACTGATAAACTTAGGGATAAACACAAAGAATTCCAAGAAAACCTTCATCAGCAAGGCTGCTATTTGGTGGCTACTCTGCCCCAGTCCCTGCTAAGTGATGTGCTACATTAGTTCAGTATCCGCTCATTTTATGGGAAAGAAAGTCTTTGAGAATTGATCTCACAGAAGAAGAGTTGATGTTCTCTCTGTGTGTGGATTTTTATTGTCAACTATCCAAAAGGATTTTTTAAGTGATTGTTTAAAAACAATTGAAACTGAAAAACCTCTAGGATCAGTATTTGCAATTTCTGCTCAAATAAGGTAAATAGACAGCCTCTCTTGAGCCTGATTCAAGGCAGCCTTTTTTAAAAATATGAGTCATTTACACAGATTGACTATACTGTGGATAATTTTCATATTTACATAGTACTTCAGGGAGCTTCAGGGGCTTTGCACTTACTAAATCTTCTAAAGGTCACGAATCTTAATGGTCCTAAGAGAGAGGCAAGAATTGTTTTTAAAACATTTGAGAACTACTCAGGATCAAACCATTTCCATCATTTCTGAGAACAACTATCTTTGCGTCATGCGGAGCAGTTTTCTATAGCTTGATGACGGAAAGACCAATTCATGGGGCCTGCATCATTACGAAGAGTGCAAAAACCGCATGTGGGATTTAGCCATGAATATACCTGCTCTTTTTTTCTGAGAAGACTGGTTTAAACTAGATACTACTAGAAAAACCTTAGCTCTTGCGTTGGTCAAAGAACATATCAATAACCCCCATCATTTTGATAAATATCCAGAAATGCACATAAAGGGCTCAGCTCTTAATAGGTCCAGTCTTGTCTCCCTCCCTAGCATTTTCTGAAGCCAGAGTTATGATAAACCATCTATTCACTGAGCTCTGAGGAAGGACTCCAAATAATCATCAAATGAAACCATGCATACTCAAATCAAGTGATAACATTTAGTTTTGTTCCTTTAAGACCATGATAGCGCTTTTAAAACAAAAATATGAACTTTGTGTTTTTTGCTGCAAAGATTTAAAGCATTAAAAAAACTTATAAGGAAAAATGAAGGTAACAGTAAATCTGGACATGGAAGAAAGGTGATTTAATTATTTTTAAGTATTCCTTCCTTCACCATTTCTTATTCATTGAGCCCTAGAGCGAAGAACTGTTAGGTTCTAAGAATGCCAGGAAGCATAAAATAAAATCTTCCCCTTTGAGGGCTGGCACTCCAGTCTTATGGGAGAAACAGGAAAGAAACTAGCCAAAGTGCAAGTTGATATTCGCTGCAAAGTTTAAAGTCGTGCCATGTAGAATTTAAAGGCTTTGGCTTTTACTCTGGTGACCTTGGTTAAGTCACTTAATCTTTTAAAAAGCTTTCCTTCTCCAAATAAATGGGACTAACAGAGCACCAACCTCACCTTGTGCTTGTGACAATTAAATAAGGTAATATATGTAGTGCAATTAAGCTGGCATTAGGAAATGCTCATTAAATCTTAGCTATTGCCATTGTTCATTTTTTTATAAGCACAATGTTTTTCAGGTATAAGATATATAGTTACTTTGTCTTTGTGAGGGAATAGAAAAACATTTAAAGAGTAGTGTAAGTTGGTATGAAATCTAACTACTTAATTGTTTTTTTGCATACATAGAGACATTCTTAGAAAGTCTTCTTTGTAAATTCACCCTTTCCTGGTTTTTACCTAATGACATTTAGAAAGGCAAGCAATCATTTTTGGCTAAGGCAAGCCTTCAGGAAATCCTAAGTATAAAATCACCATTCAGGAATTCTTTGCTTTTTCCATCTTTCTTTCTGACATGTTAATGGGGCATCTAATAATTGAGTATGTTTAAATTAGAAAATAAAGTGTATATTTTAGTTTCTTTCAGAAAAGAACAATTGGAAACATATTCATGGAGTCAATGCATTGTCATCAGCCCTCATTAATCCCTTTGCTGGAGCTTCTTTGAATTTAAACTTACATACATTAGGATCCAGCTGCTAG
Source organism: Manis javanica (assembly GCF_040802235.1). Taxonomy (NCBI): domain Eukaryota; kingdom Metazoa; phylum Chordata; class Mammalia; order Pholidota; family Manidae; genus Manis; species Manis javanica. Next base: position 16,803,199 of record NC_133163.1, on the reverse strand, counting down.
TTGGAACAGGTCTCCTTCTATTACATGTTTATAGTCGATAACTGGGGAGCATCCAGAAACTGCCCCATAAAGAAGTAGGTGAAAATGTCATTCATGCAGCAGATTGTTTTCAAAATCAGTCACATCACATTGTATACAAATCTTGTATAATGAATAAGGCATTTGAGAAATGTTCCTTTGAGTGAGTAAGTGACTATTAAGTGACAAACCATAATCCCAACTCAATAGCAAATACAACCCAAAGATGACTCTGTGTATTCCGCTTCCAGAGAGTATATGTATATTCTTCCTATTTCTTCAACAGAATATCCAGGGATTTTCCGCAAGCCTTGCCTTTGACAAACCTCTCGTGTCAGACTCGGGATGACTAGAATTACCTTCTTGTAGGCTGATTACCAATGTTGTGGTCTTATTTCATTATAATTATCATTAAAGCCCTGGCTAGAAGGCTCTGTTTAGTTTTCCAGAGTTACAATTCCCTCTTGACTATGATTAAACTGTCTTTGGAATCATACACCTGGAAAATCTGAACAGTCCAATTTAATGAAAAACAATTTTCATAGTCATCTGGCAATGGTCTGAATATTTCTAGAAGTTAACTTTTTGCATATTAAACTTCAAAAAGAAATAATTAAATCAGCTTTCATAATAGCCCACGTGGAAAGAGTCTGTTCTGTATGTCCCCCCCAGCCCACTGATTTGTATATCTATTGTACCTTCTCGGTGGTTTTGGAGAGAAACAGATCATTTAAACAAATTGTAATTGATGGGGGTCAAGTGCTGAACATTTTGGAATAACCTATTGGGTAAGTTAGATGATCAGAAACTGAGAAATTAATCTTATCTGTTTGGGTTATTTTATCAAGGTGAGATTTAAACCAATTAATTATAATTTAGGAAATTTTCAAAGCTAAAAAGCTTTCAAAGTGAAAATTTTGTTTGGATAATTACTAAGAAACTTTTTCCTATGTAAAGACAGCTTGACAAAATGCCATTTTGTGAGTACCATAAGTTGTTTATAAACTTTTTCCTTTTGTTTTTATTTCCCATCTCAAGAGGAATGTCAAAATTGTGAAAAGAACTAACCAATTATTGATTATAACTTTTAAGCTTTCTATGAGTGATAACTCAGAATTTCTCAGAAACAAAGTAGATAATTTTGAATCCTTCAAGCCTGAGTATAATTTGTATAACTATTAAATAATGCTTATGCTTTCCTGGAGAAATTTGGAAGAATAAAACAAAAGTGCTCCATTGAGCTTAAAATGATATTTAAAAAATTATTAGTGGAGGGAGCTGCTAAATTATGTTCCCTTATATCTTTGGTTGGGCCTTTTATGAAAGTCTGAACAAATAAATATTCTAAAAAATTAAAGCTAACCGAATGTCCTTACTGGCAAACCCTCATCAGATTGTTAAGGCCAGGTAGGAATGATGTTCATTTGATAGTCAAACATAATCTGAATCTCTGTTATTCTTATTTCTGCCATTTTTGATATGACAATAAGTCATGCCCTCTATATGGTACTCACATTCTCTTTCTATATAAAAATGGATTGTAATATCAATAAAGATTTGTGGATTTCTAATATAATGTGAATGTTGAAGTTAAAGGATAGATGCAGATCCTTTGTACACAACCCTTTGAATATTCCATGGAATTGAGGACACTAATAGGTCTTCATTCAAAATAATATAGGGTGATATAAACAAAAAATTGCTTACTTTATCTTCCAGTTCTTGATACCTTTGGTGAAAATAAATGCATTCAATAAAGGCCAAATTTATCTGATCTAAAGTCCTAAAGTCAGAGATATTTCCAAAGCTAAACATTCACAAGTAGCCAATATATTCCCAATAATGATGCTAAATCACAAAGTACATTGAATCTAAATCACAAAGTACATTTGGAATCTTAAGTTAAAGCAATACTAATAAAATACGTGATTGAGCTGAAAAAAACATTAGCTGTTTTAAGTAAACTGGTGGAATCAAGAGAAAACTAAAGAGTTAATTGCCTTTCACAAAATAAACAAATCTACAGTTTTATTATTTTATAATATTCTGCATTAACTTTTTCTTTCTTTTCTTTTTTTTTTCTTTTTGGCTTTCTCTTTTACCAAGCTAGTAATTCCTAGGAAGCCAAAAAGGACTTTAATCCGTCCCTGCTGTTTATCTCTTTCCTGAAATCATAATCTTCTCTGTGTAACTATAATCGTCTCCACAGGAATTAATTGTGATGTCACAGAAGATTATGACATTAAGTGGGAAGCAGGCAGCAGGAAATGGAGTTCTATTAAGAGCGAAGATCTCTTTCTTATAAAAATATATGTTGTACATATATCATGCATTTGTTTAAGAATGGGATCAAATTGGAGTGAATAAATAGCTAAGACTGTTAGGTTTCTTTACATTAGATTTTCAGGCAAAGTTGAGGGGTCAAACTTTAGTGTTCTATTAATGAAAGTCAGATTATTTTCTGCAATTATATCAGAGGGGTTATGTATAATCTTTCCATTGTTTTATTAACTGATGTCTGTCACATAATAAAGTGCATCACAAATAAAATGAAATGCACACCCACCGGTGGTTCTGAAACTTAGCTGCACATTAGAATCACCTCGGAAGCTCAACAGATGACTGATGCCCTTTGCTTCACCCCAGAGCATTGAATTAGCCTGAAATGAGGTCTGCATATCTGGAATTTTAAAAGCTCCCAGGTGATTCTCATGGGCAGTGAGGTTTGAGGACCAATATTATGTACCATTGTTGTGGGAGACATTTATTTCATTTCTTGTGGACTGTTCAGATCGAACTTTTGGGGAGAACCGTATTTTGCAATCCTGGTTTTACCATTTGAATGTATCTCTAGGTTGTACCTCAGAATTCAGTTCAAAAAGGTATACTGTTTAATGGAACATCTCATGTGAGAAGAAACTGAGGTGTAATCCTGGGATATCAAAATAAAAGCTTGCTAGTTACCCAGGAAGCATGGCAGAGCAGACATAATAAGCCATGACCCCCCCGGGGAGAGAAGCTTTTCCCGAAGTGTGGCCTCCCACCCAACAAGCGCAGCACCTGGCGAGCTTGTCTGTGAGCATTTGCGGAACACTCCCTAGGAGCTCCCACAAATATGTGGGATGCAGACTTGAGAGGGGGCTTATGAGATAAGAGCTAGGTTCACCCTTTTAGTTAGTGTAGCTAATTTAATCACCTTCGGTGTCTACCATGTAAAAGTTTTTTGAAAACACTAGAGACTCCAAAGGAGTCAAAGGAATATTTCCAGTGCCATCATTTGATTAACAGTGATTAGGGGAAACAAGTCACATACTCCTCCAGAAAACAGATAGGTACAGGATGGGCGAAACAGTCCGGGCTGCAGATAAGCCCCAGAGAGCCAGTGTGTGAATGGGGAAAGGTGCCCCCTTGGGGAAGCAGCAGCTTCATTGACAGGGCCCTTCCTCTGAAGTCCAAGTCACTCCTAGCTTATGTGGCTTTAGGCACTTCACAGCAGCTTGACGTCTAGGTGCAGACTTGGAGATGATGGAGATACAGGCAATTATCAGAGCTCCTATTAGGGGTAGACACTTTTTGAACTCTTGGGAAATTTGGACATGTCTATACCATTATCTCAGATCCAGTCAGGGTAGGGCTGTTCAGAGAGCCCAACTCGCGCAGACATGTGATTCTGGATCAACAAGCCTGATCACTCTCCCTCTGGGCCATATTTTCCTCTGAATATTTGAGCAGCAACCAGTAGGAACCAACTGAATCAGGGTCTTATGTAGAAACGGATTTATTTTTCAATGTATACAAATCAAGCTTGTCTTATCACTGAATGCTAGAATCAGAATTAAGTACATTTATTTTTCTAAGTGGAGTAGTGGGGGCTTTATGTTTTTTTAACTAATTTAAAATGTAGCAGTTCATCAGGATATGTATATACGAATTATTGCAGAGAGAGAGCTGAGCTGTTTTGCTCTTCTGATAGTAAAACATACTTGAGCAAGAATGGATGAGGACTTAAAAAGTTGAATATATCTAATTAAATGGATTTTTATTGCTGTAATTATACCCTCAGGAAACTCTATTATAATCCTCAAAATAGGATGATAAGTAGATTGCAGATAGTTGTCTTTGTAAATCATGTTTTGGAGAAATCGAAGCAAAAAGGCTGTATTTGATTTTTTGAACCCTTGCAGGATAGAGAAATGAGATAGATATAAAAAGTTAAGGAAAAAGAGATTGAGAAATCAGCAAAAGTGAAATTGGAGTCATCTGCAACTACAAATGTGTATGATAATTAACTCCAGGTATAGTATGTGACACAATACTTTGCATTTAGAAAGAATGCAATAAATAATAACTGTCATCACCGATACTTTATTATTATTAGTGCCAATAGATGGTGATTGCTATAAATAATCTCCTACAAAATGGAGATTGATTTGAAGGGATATGATATTCCAATTTAGGTAAGAGTAAGTGATGGTTTGATTCTGGAATACTCTGGCTTAATTGGAAATATAGTTAGTATTTAAGAAGGTTGGACTGATGCCAAAGGTATTGAGAAAGAAGGTCTTAATGATTTGTTTTGCTCAAGCCACTACTTATCTCTATTAGCCAAGAAAAACAAAGTTTGATTTCCCTGGAGCTTGGTGCTATGCATGATAATAACAAAACAAGCCATTGAGAGAAAACTTAGTATAATATCTGGGTTTCTCAACATACTTTTATTTTCCAATTTCAATATTTTTGCTTATAAGGAATGAAAAGGACAAGTAAATAAGAGATCTGGAGAGGTGGATGGAGGTGGATCCATTAATCCACTTTATTCTCCTGGAGAAATATTCCTGAGATGGTACACATTCTTCTTTGCACTTTCTGCAGACCCTTTTATTAAACAACTTTTCTAAATCCCACTTTTGTGATATATTACAACAATAAGGGCAAATCTACATCTACTACAAAGATAAATTATCTCCAAATCTAATCTGAAGAACATGCATTTTTGCCTTCCTAGTAACACTAGAAAGAAAGCTAGTGATCAGATTTCCTATTAGTGAAAATAAGCACTTTAATAAACTGTTTGGTATCTCCCAGGTATTGTAAATGGCAGTTGTTATTAAACCTGGCCTCAATAATGTAAGAGACAGCCATATAAACCCACATGCCTTAGTGGAGCACAAATTAAACACAGTCTTTGGATAGCTTTAACATGTAAATGCAGCTTTTTGCAAAATGCTTTAATTTTTGTCTAATGATCTTGCCAGTTTTCTACAATGTAGGATAATAAACTCTCTATCCCTTCTGACCTTTAGAAGATACACTGTTAATGGGATTCAGGGAAGGCTCCCCAGAATATGCCGCTTTGGCATATTATTTTGAATTAAAGTTACATAAGAAACAGCTGATTCAAGAAGGACATTCTGACCATCCTTTGTCTCACTGGAACTAGGAAGTAAATCTTACCTGTGAAAGGTACCCTCCCTGTATACTTATTGCCAAAGAAGGAGAATTTGAGGTTACAAAGCTGCATAAACAAGACTTGTTACTTACTAATTTACTAACCTGAGCCCAAACTTCTCTGTCTTATCAATTCTTTACAAATGTATTGTTTCTTTGTCTAAAAGGTGGAATACAGTAGCCTGCTTTGGTCACCTCTCTGAGTCTCAGCTTTTTATGAGCTCCTGTATGTATAAAAGAATGTGTTTTTCTCCTGTTAATCTGTCTTATGTCAATTTAATTTTTAGACTAGCCAAAGAACTTGGAAAGAAAGGAAAACTTTCCTACCTTTACAATTGTAACCAACAAAATTCTCTGCTTTACTTTTACTAATTTTAAGGCAAAAAGTTTTGGTACCAAATTCCTTAAATTAGCATCTTATGGCAGTATACAAATGAAGCATAAATTATAATTCACTTTATTTAATCTTTGTAAGTCCGGGGAAAGGAAATCCTGGGGCAAAATACCTCTAAAAACCAAAATCAGTCAAAGAGACAAATAAAGTTTAAAACCCATTTATTGCTTACAAAACTGCAGTCCAGCCCATCTCTCTCTCCTGCTCAAACAGCCACAACACCAGACCTTCCCCTCACCTCTCAGGTACAGATAAGCCCTCTGTTGCCCAGGTAATACCCATTGATATGGAGATGAACTTCTCTACCCATGAGGAAAGATGCAAATGCACTAAAGCCATACTGGTTTAAACCTCTGAATGCCTGTTGCTATGCAGATGCACCAAAGCCAGGAGAGACAGATATTCCTGAAATACTTCAATTTTACCCACAATCCACCCCTCCAGAAATCTCACCTTACAATTTACTCAATTCCCCCTCTTCCAACCAATCTAGTAACATGCCATAGCAACAGCAATAAAATCTTGATAATCCTCAAGCCAGAAGATTCAGCCTATGCAGATTAAGTAAATGTACTTTACAGCACAATCTCTCACTGAGCACAAAAATATGTTTCTACACTTGTTTACTCATTCCTAACAATCATGCTAGATTGCTCACAAAACTTGGACCAAACATTAGACAAAGTCAAGCTTCTCTTTAAGCATTATTTTCTTGACAACAACAATACAATCATAATTCTCAAGCCAGAGGATTCAGCTAGGTTCAAAGTCCCATGCAGACTAAGTCCAAAGCTCATCTATTCCAGCCATCACGCAGCAGTTGCAGCCAGAGGCGCATCCAGGACACAAAGACCATAGAAGCAAATAAACGTGATTGTCAGGGGCCAATTTGCTGATATTACAGGAATACACAGAAGGCCAGCTTCCAGGCCTTTTCCCCAAGGTGCCAGAAAAGCCAGCCATTGCTGATCCATGTGTTGAAATGTCCAGGGCCACGTCCATTTTACTCCTAATTGCCGCACCCATCCTTACAACACATGTCCAATAAAGTGGGTACCTCAATCGCTCTCAGTAACTGGTGACTGACCATAGGCTGCAGAGAGATGCTGTAGGCCCCTCTTGGCTGTCTGCTGATCTGCACAATGTGCAGGGCACTCCTTCCAGGCTCGGCTGACTTCTTCGAAGGTGCAAGACAAGCCACACTGACAGGCCCACATTGTCTTCTTAGGAGTCTGTGCCATGCCACCCCGTGGCCTTTGGGTCCAGTCTCACACCCACCCCATGATGGGATAGGAGACTATTACCTTGGTTGGAGCTGTTCCAGCGATGGGCTCTGTAGCCAGCAAGGTGTGGTACACAGCAGCCAGTTGCTTCAAGGTGACCTGGACCTCTGCTCCTTTCCATGGTTGTGGCCAGGCTCCAGCTGGCAGCAAGAGCAGCAGCAGTGGCAGAGGCAGTAGCCTAGGCTTGGGTCATGGGCCAGGGTCGACATGGCCAGCAGTGGTGGTGGTGCCTCCACAACCACACGAGTGTAGACACATCTGCCTCTGCGGGAGCGCTGCTTCTCCCCATCATTTCTAGGGGCGGCCCTCCCAAAGGTTGTACCCATTATGATAGATTTTGGGTTCACAGGAATCCTGCCGACTATGCCAATTGTAAGTCCGGGGAATGGAAATTCTGGGGCAAAATACCTCTAAAAACCAAAATCAGTCAAAGGGACAAATAAAGTTTAAAACCCGTTTATTGCTTACAAAACTGCAGTCCGGCCCATCTCTCTCTCCTGCTCAAGCAGCAACAACACCAGCCCTCCCCCTCACCTCTCAGGTACAGCTAAGCCCTCTGTTGCCCAGGTAACTACCCACTGATATGGAGAAAAACTTCTCCATCCCTGAGGAAAGATGCAAATGCACCAAAGCCATACTTGTTTACACTTCTGAATACCTATTGATATGCAGATGCACCAAAGCCAGGCGAGATATTCTGGAAATACGTCAATTTTACCCACAATCTTCTATTTTGTTTCCCCCTATTTTTAGATACAACTATATTTAGGTTTAAAAAAGCTGTATTTGCATGTGTATGTTTATGTGTGTGTGTGTGTGTATGTGTGTTCATTTCAACGTTAGACTACTTACATTTAAAATATCTTGATTAAGGTAGTTTGTGATATATTTGAAAGAAAACAAATTAGAAAATGATCATTAGTAATTTGAATGTTGTCTAATTTCCCCATTTTAATTATTATGCTAATATTTTATTATAGCACTTGTAACTATTTTATTGCTAATATCCATTTCTTCTATAAATGATTAGAATATGGATGTGTTTATATATTGCATTTACCCATAAAAATATTGGAATAATTAGCTGATCTGAAGTCAGATTTATCACAAGAACTATCTCAGACATAGCCAAATATTGTAATTCCTGTATGAGTAACGCAAAGGCTTTTCAATCAAAACAATATGTCTTCTAACAGTTAAATTATTAGGGAAGCAAATTCAGATCACGGATCTCCTTAATCAAAGGCCCATGATGTTGACCAACAAAGTTCTGATTGTTTGCTTGTAAAACATAATATGATTTCAGGTAATAATTACAATTTTTAGTTATTTTCTGACTATTATTATTGCCAAATAATCTAAACTTGTGTGATTAAAAATGCACTAAATTGGAGCTCGTTATACTATTGAGGCAGATAAAGGGAAATACACTGGAATGTTGCACTACCTGAATTGTAGGGAAAATGACATCTCCTCCTCTTTAAGAAAGGAAAATCTAAGAGGTCTTCCTTCAGGCTGTCAGAAGTTTTCTGTTAAAATGTTGCATTTTTGATCTGCTATGTTGCAGGCTATCTTCTCCAATGGGTTTAGGAACTATTTTGCTACAGTTAATAATCTCTTGTTTTTCTCTACATATGTCAACACACACAAACATACACATAAAGCTAGAGTCCCTTGATCTTTATGGACAAATATGAATATTTTAGTAACAATAATATATAGATATACATTCATAACTAGGAAATTATGTAGAAATTATTAAGTTCATGTCTTAATTTGCAGAACTGGAGATGGGCATCTCTCCATAATTTTTCTTAGTGATCGTTAGTTATCACATAGGGTGATGTGATAGCTATATCACGACTGGTAGAGTTGTGAGATTCTGTCCCATGTTCCCTTGTGACTACACCTGTGACCTTCCTGAAACAGCCTACTTGATTTAAAATGATTTTCTCAAAGCAAAATTGCCCATTTTGATCTCATGTATTGCATTAGTCATGATGAGTTTATAATGCAACAAATATTTAAATTTAAACAAAAGTTTGTGTTTATGAACATAAAAAGTAGCACTAGAAGATCCATGGTGGTACCATATTTAATGACACATTTCCTATGGGAGAAAGAGTGGAATCTCATAAACAAGTCTGCTGCATCATTTCTTCCCTATTTATCCTGGAATCTTCAAATGGTCACTACTCCCCCCCACCCCGGTTCCCTTCACTCAGTTATTTGTAGTTCCACCAAACCACTTGGTCAGCGTGACCAAATGATACAGATTATGAATCTTGGGTTCTCACTCTGAAAAGCCTGTGTCTTACCAGGTGGTCCTGTGCAGCTCCAAAGTCCTGTGAGTTGGCTATAGAACCAAGACGAGGAAATCCCAGTTATGTTATTTCTACCTTGCCAGCAAGCTTTTCAGTTCCAGGGGTCACATTGCTTTTCAGTTCTGTTAAATCTATTAGCTTTATGGGAGCCTTGCCTGATAAGGTGCTGAATAAGAGAGTTCTGCCTTTGGCGTTTCAAGAACAGAGCAGGGAAATTAGCTTTTGCTTTAGCTGAATTCCACTTCTGTGCAGCTAGGAAACCATGGCTCACATTAGAGGCAAAATGGATATTTAATTTAGACTATAATACAGTCCTAAACTCCCTGTGATGCTTTCTATTTCCACTCTTTCCCCTTCAGATGAACTGACATAAGTTTCATTTTTAGAATGAACAGCAAAGAACATAGTCAGTTTAGGCTGTCACAGCATGGAGACAAAAATATAATTCAGAATTATTTCTTTTAAAATAAGCCTTTGAATTGACAGGGCAGTATTGTTCACTATGTAATATAAATTTTTTTGTAGCATTAATATACTATCTTACAAACTTGACAATTTACAATGACATTTTGCATCAGTGTTGCAGTTAACTATTTGATGATGCCACACTCCTAGAATAAGAGAGTATTTTAAGTATTAGTAGCTTAGACTTTCTCCCCTGCAGTATTAATACAAGAAGTAATTGCTCACCATGTCATTATATTTCAGAATCTTTCACCAAACACCCAAATACATCATTTTAGAAGGGTTTCCATTTGGTGAACAGGTACTACTATATAGATTCATTTTTCTCTTTGACACCCAAAAAGGAGCATGGGCAGATTTATTAATCAATTATTTAAACATGTTAGAAAAGCTTTTTTTGTGGATTTGTCTAAGCTCTAAGCTTTTCTGATTCTTATTTTGAATCAGAAGTTAGCTTTTTGTTTACATACTAAGTTTGCTTTTGATTCATCGTGAAATTTTATCTTAAATTTTGTAGCATGACTACAAAATCTTTTTTTACTTATACAAAATAAATGGCAGTTCAGTGAGCGACTCCAGGAATCATTCTTTGACTTGATTTAAAAGGATGATTTTTCTCAAAACAAAAATATCAGTTTTGATCTCCTGCTTTGAGTTATTTACGTTGACTGTGTTTGAATACAATTTTGAATTTCAAACAAAAATTTATAATTACAAGATGTGACAACAGAAAAACAAAAGACGGCCAGTAGTATTACATTTGATTATACATTTCCTAAGAGAGAAAGGAAGGAAGGAAGGAATCTGATAAATTACAAAAACGTTGTTAGAAAGTAGAAATGATCATAGCAACCAAAAAACAAACAAAGAAAAACATATAAACCAAATTTTCTTATTTAGTTAGCATTGATATCCCAGGGCAGTCAACTCTTCATCATGCACCTGCTGACTTCTTCAAGATTTATTCAATGCTTCCGTTCTTCCAGTCACTCTCAGATATTTTGCAACTGTTGCTTCCAATTAAAAAAACAAATAAATAAAAACATTGTATTTTTTATGCCAGAGGATATTGGTCACAGAAGTACTTCCCAATCTTAGCTTTAAAACAGTCGCTCTTCACTGTTTGCCCAGACAGTTGTGGTTCAAAAATGGCACTTTTTTTTTTAAAACTCTTCAGGCATTTTGTCTCCTGAAAATTCTTGAAGATGCCTCCTGCAGTTCGTGGAATGGGCGTCCAGGAACTTCAGGAGTGTCCCGGGATGGGCTGCTCCCGAAGGACGGCTGTGCCCTCTGGCTCCGCACCTCGGTGCCTTCCACGAGAGGTCTGACTTGGTGGCAACACCGATACATGCGTCAGATGCCCAGGCATACCCTGTGTACCGCAGATGGGCAGTAGGAGAACGCCCCTAGGGAATGCTCCAAGGAGGAAGGATAAAGGGAAAAACTCAGAATGTGAAATTACAGAGAGCTAATTGGCAGCATAGGCTGTTTTCAGACACAATAGCAGGAGAGAGAAAGAGAGAAAGGGAGAGAGAGAGAAGGATGGAGGGAGGGAGGACGGGAGAAAGAAGATGAAGATGAAGACAAAGCAGTAGGAGTAGAAGGAGGGAGAGGAGAAGGAAGACGGGGTGAGAAAGAGGAGGAGACGGAAAAGAAGGAGGCAAGGAGACAGCGGTCACTCCCTCCACATTTATACGTAAATTGCCAGAAAAAGCAGAAAGATCAATATTTTAAAGTCATATTGTGAATCATTGAAGAAGTGTTTCCAAAACCAATATTTAATCTCTTTATTCGACGGCTCAGGTTAATGCTTTGCTCTCTTTTGTGGAGTGGGGAGGACTAACGGGATCACGAGCTCTCACAGCTTTAGAAAGAGAACAGTGGAAACTAAAGATACCAAAACTGAGGGTCTCAGAATTGGTTCTTGCAAACCTATCTCTGCCAGGTAATATGTGGCAAGTGTTAAGGACCTATCAGCCTTCCTGTCTGGTGACTGATCATCTTCACGTGAAACTCAAAAGTCTAACCTAGTCTGAAGCTTAAATGTAAGCTTCATTAAATCTTCCCATGATCTGGCTCTGTCTACCCCTCATCAATCCCTTCACACCATTTCCCGCCCCCCCAAAAAAAGTGCTTGAGTTCCATCAAATGCTATTATATTAAACAAATCCATCTCTTTGATCTCCTCTCTCACTGGATGAGTAAGATATGTCTTTACATGTACACCACTGCACATCATTAATTAATATTAATATGTAATTCCAGTGATGTACTGTTAAATCCAATTCACAAGGTCACTACTGAAATCCTATGCCTGGTGGAGATAGGATCACACTTGACTTGGTTATAAGCGATCTAGTTTTCTGCATATTTTGATCCCATCCGAAATGTCTTACAATCTTTATCAGCTCCAAACTATTAGACATAAAAATGATCAGCCCTTGAAAATAACAACTGCTGAATTCGCTGCTTGCCAGACATTAAAAAATTAGGATTTGAGGGGCAAAATGTTCATTAGCTCTGCCTATGCTGCTCTTGTATGCCACCTCTTAATTGCTATCCTACAGATTTAAGTCATAGTGATACCCCTTTTTCTGAAGCACAGAAGAGCATGTTCTGTAATATTTGCCTGCTGCAGTTTGCCCTCAATCTTGGGAGCTGACTGCTTATTCTCTGCTAAGACACAAGGTGGAGCTGGTGAGGGACAGGAGGGAAAGTAAGGATAGTAGTTTATTTCCTCATTAAAGTCTAAACCCTCTTCAGTCCTAAACAAGTTTATATATAGTTATGTTAGCAGACTCATTCAAAATCAATGGTGGCCAAGTGCCACAAAAGTTGCACACAAAAGTGACCACGTCTCTGAAAAATGTGAAGCGTATGCTTACAAGTGCACATGAACAAGAACTGAAAATCATAAATAATTTTTTTCTCCCTCATGGGGTTATCAGTTGATCTACAAATGCAATGCACATGTGGTTGAGGGTATAAGAGTAGAATATAAAGATGGAAGAAGAAGAAAAGCATAGGGATCACTCAAGATGATCAAATAGTCTTTCCCATTGACCCAGCATAACCATCATGTGACAGATTGCTACACAAAATGAAAACATGATAGGCTGAACAGCACTTTGACCATCTCCCCAGGCTACCACCACCAAAGTCCCAATCCCCTTCTAAGGGAAGTACTTGTCATCCATTTGCATAGCCCCATTCAGGTATTTCTATATGCATTTTATGGGTACCTTCATAATAGAATATCATTGTATAAATTTCCATTTAAGTTAATTTTTAATTATATGCATTAAATGCCTACTATATAAGGAATACCAATTGGTCTATCTCATTCTTTAAAAACTGCCATAAGGAATATTGTCCTATGACTATGTTACACTTAATTGAACTGTTTCACAGCTATTTAGACTTTTTCTTTCAACTCTATTACAAACTCTGATGTAACTGAGGTTCTTACATATGTTTTAAGTCTTGTAAACACACATGAAAGTAGCTCTCCAAAAAATAAATGGTTGTCTTTTAGGTTATGGGCATTTTTCACATTATTACTTTAAAAGATTCTGCTGAATCTTCTCCACCCAACCTCAGGTTGCCGAATAAGCTTGCTTTTGTTGGCAGGAGGTAATTTAAATTCTCCAACTTGAAATTTGTTTTTTGTTGTTTTTTATTTGCATTTACCTAGATGCTACTAAAGGCAGTCTGTTTTTCTGAGGTTCTCAGCCATTTTTACATCCTTTTCTGCAAAATTTCTCTTCATTGAATTATCCATTTTCTACTGACTTGCTTGTATTTTCTTGATTTTGGAGATCTGTTTTGATGCTCTGGAGAGTCTTAGCACTTTTTATGTTTTTAAAGTATTGTCCTAGTATACTGCTTACCTTAATTCTGGTTAACTTGTCTTTTGTCTTGTGCAAGTTTAAAAATTTCACTGTGGTGAATTTATGACTTCTTTTAATTTATGATGTGTGTTTTATGAGTTTTGTGTAAAAAGACCTTTTCCCCAAAAATCGTAAACATTGTTCCTCATATTTTTTAATGTATTTATAGCCTTTTTATGTTTATGCTCTTATTCAATCTGGAATTTGCATAAATGAGGTAAGTATATAATTTTATTGTTTTCATATGAATAACAAACTTTCCTGGAAATATTTATTAAATAAGCCTGTTTGAAATACCCTTTACACATTGCCAGATTCCTATACATAAAGGTCTATTTCTGGTCTAGAGGTTCTGGTCAATTAATCTCCTTATCCACATCTATAGAATACCCCACTGACCAGATTTATATAACAAATATTTTGGGATGTGATAAGGTGATCACCATCTGTCTGTCTCTGTTTCTCTCATAATCTTATATAATCATATTGACTAGTAGAATACAGTGACAGCACCACAAGCATTTTTAAACTATTTGGTCAAGTTCTAGGAAAAATATTTGGGAATCCACTAATGAGAGCAACATGATACCTTGATTCTCCATCTTCCCCTTCATGAACCACAGTTTTAATCCACTAATTCAAACTTAAAAAAAAATTTTCTTTCAGTTAAGTTGTAAAAAGTTGTACCTTTTTTATTTTTATTGTGTTTGTATTTATTTCTAGGAACTTTATTGTCCTGTTGCCTGGTAAAAGGGATTTTTGTTTCTTTTACTTTATGTGTTTGGTAGGTTTATTTAAGAAATAGTATTGATGTATGATGCAATTTTAATCTAGCCCCCTTTGCTGACTCCTTGTTGTTGATCTGTTTGGACTTTGTAGGTGGACAATTATATCATCTGAGATAAAAAACACTTTTATCTTTTCTTTTTGTTTTTTAAAAACATATTAGTTTCTTATCTGATTCAGTTGGCTGGAAACTTCAGTGTTGTTCTGAATGATTATGATGGTAAATTCAACTATGTCTTATTTCTTATATTGATAAAATTAATCTTAGGTTATACTAAAGAGCAAGATGTTTCCTTTTAAGGGTGTGCCTCCCTCTTATTTCATAGTTTCTAAGATTTTTTTGAATTTAGTTTGAACATGACTGTTTAACTTGAGCTGAGATTTACTGGGCAATGTAACGAGATCATATTTTTCCCCTTTGATTTGTTAATATAGAATATTACATTTTTATATGTACATATGTAGAATGTATGTAGAAAAAATACATATGTATACTTTCTGCTATTGAAACATCTTTTTACTACTGGCAATAAATCCTACTTTGCTACTATGAGCTCTTTTTCTACAATTTGATTTATTATTTGATTTAGAAGGTATTCTTACTGTTTCCTTTTATTGGGCTATCCTAATCCTGTTTGGCTGTCAGGGTTTGCAGTTACTGGCATATGGAAGGAGTCAGTTCAGTAGGTATGGAATCGAGTAGCTGTGGAATTATAAAATGGTTTGGGGGTGATTGTTGTAAGGGGCTGTAATTTACCAAGTCACTACTATGGAACAGCAGATAATCTCTTACCCTTTGTTCTAGCCTTGTATCAAAGCTATACTCCATTATTTGATGCAAATGCAAGGGAAAAGGGGAAAGTGGTCGGTTTCTTTTGCTTTTTTCATTGCTTAATCCCCTCTCCCTCTAGGCCTCTCTTTCTGGCCCCTCAGGGTCAGGCTGGGGAGCAGTAAAGATCAGAGGGAAGAACAAAATTGTGTGGCTTATTTACTCATTACCACCATGTATTGGGACCATGCGTGTGATAGATATCGGAGTTTCGGATTTTTCTTTCATGCACTGTTTTCGTTGACTCATGGACATTCACAGTATTCAAGATGTCACACTGATGTGATCTGATTCAGGATTTGCCTTCTTTCGCCTGGTTCCTTTAGACCTGACTGTCTCTGGCTTCCAGCAGTTCTTTCCATACTGACTGTTTCAGTAGCAACTACCTCACTTCCATCACTTCCCGATGACCCTCTTTCAAGTGATTAATTTCAGCCTGAGCGAGGTGTGCCCCTTATTCTTGGGTTCACTCAACCACAGAGAAACTCATGAGTCCTGGAAGCAGGTTCCAGTGTCTTGCCTGCTCCAGTCTGCAGTCTGCCCACATCAGGCTTCTGAAGGGTTATCCCAAGCTTTCCTTGTCCGGAAAAAGGTTGCATATCTCTAGTACACTATCAACTCTCTCCACAGGAACTCCGACCAAAGAACTATCTGATCCATTTACTCACCTTCAATTTTAAGGTTTTAAGTTGGGTGATAGACTAAAACATCCATGAATGTCCACAACACCTCAGCGTGTCCTACCACCAGAGTCTGGCAACTATTGTTCTGCAGCATCAGGGTCTCACTGAAGTCCCCAGACAACAGTAAAGTTGTCTTTACACACACTTTGCAGAATGACTGGGAGAGCTTCCCACCTTTTTCCTTTGTTCTAAACAGCTTTTATAAGGTAGAAGTTACTTGTTCCTTGAGAGCTTAATATCAATTACTCTTGAAATATCTGTTTACTTTTAAGAGGTAGATTTTTTTATTACCATTTTAAAGTATCCCATAGTTTTTGCCTATTCAGATTTTGTATTTTAAAACAATTGCCAATTTATAGCAGAGGGCTATATGTTTTCTGTAAATTGTATTTGCCTGCATAAAATATTTTCTTGCTTTTTAAAAATATTGTTTCCAATTGAATTTCTTCTGTAAACCAAAAATTTTCTGTAACTGTATATTATATATGTGTGTGTGTGTTAATTTCCTGATATGCACATATTAAACTAATTACGATTATTAATCTCCAGGTATGCCACATGATAGCTATTGAACATGGCCAGCATGCTATCAACTTGGAGGTATTGTTTTGTTTTCCTTTGTGGTTTAGCACATGATCATTTTTTTGTGTGTTTCATCTATGTAAAAACAGTGTTTACTGTGTTTAGGAAGTAAGAAGCTGTTATATCATTCTTAGATGTGGTTTTTAAGTGATGGTATCTGAATGTTCTCTAATCTTTAGTTTTTTGTTGTCGCTTTAATTTTCTGAGGCTGGTATATTTAATTATTGTAATGACTGTTCACCATTACTTCTTTCATCCCTCTTCTTCTTGGGTTCATATTTTGTCCTGCTAGAATTAATCTTCCATTGACATTTTTCTTATTGTGATACAATATACATGCATATAATATGAAATTTGCCACTTTAAACCTTTTCAACTGTGTGATTCAGCGTCACTCATTGCATTCACAATGCCATGCAACCATAACCCTTATGTGTTTCTAATAACATTTTTAGGCAGAATCTGTGTGGGTTAACTTTCAGAATCCCTGCATGGCTGAAATGTCTTCACGTCCACACATTTGTCATTGCTGTAGGTAGGTTTAAAATTCTTTTCCTTCAAAAATTTCCATCTCTTGTTCTATTTAAATCTGTTGATTTCATGCTGAGAATACTGTGAACGAGAGGCTGTCGAAGTCTATTTGGGCTGCCACAACACACGACCACAGACGGACTTAAACACCAGGAATTTATTTGTCATGGTTCTGGAGGCTGGAACAACCATGAGGGATCTTTGAAGAAATAAGGTTTCCCACTCACAGGTCCCGGAGAATACATGGCACATCCGGGGCCAAACAACAAGATTGTGGAGAGAGAGAGACAGCAAGGACCTTACGTTCTGCCTTTATTGGGGTCAAGGATGTGTCCTTGGGTTCCATGGGTTCACTCTTTACTGGTGAAATTAAAATATGACTGGGAATCAAAGTGTGGGAAGGGAAAAGTGGCAACACTCAAAATGAAAGGTACTTAGGGTCACCCAGGGCTTCTGAAGTGGGAGCTTCGTGGGAGGGCAGGCTGGCTCTTCATCTCAATTGTGTGGTGAGCGGTGCGTGCACTCGAAAGAGATGGACCCAGCTTGGAAATGGATGTCTTGGTCACCAGATGCTTAATGTCAGACAGTTACACTGTATCTTCTTGTAGGGACACGAGGCCCGATCCTCATGACTTCATTTAAATCCAATTACCTGCCAACGGCCCCACCTCCAAACACCACCACACTGGCGGTTACGGCTTCAATGTATGGATTTCAGGGGGACACAAATATGTGGAGATCTCCTAGCTGACTCTCATTCATCGGTAGAAATTTTTTTCCCCTGCCCTTCTGTTTCTGGAACTTTATAGGGATTTCTATCTCTTTTTCACAGTTCTACATTCTAGTACAATGAATGGGTTTAATAGGTGTATCGCGTGTGTCAGTGTGTTTCTACTGCATTATTCTTGACACTAGATTGTCCCTTACGGCTGATTCATGTTTTTAATGAGAAATTATCTTGCGCTGTTTTGCTGGCTGTGTCCTCTCTTCAGCCTCCTCGGATACTCTCCTGGAACACCACAGACGTATTTGGGATTTCTAGATCTACCCTTCATTTTCTCCCATAAGTCTTATTTTACTTGTCGCATTATGCTGTATTTTGGGTCTCCCTCTGTGTGACTGTAAAGATTTCTAATGTATCTTTCTGAGTTCTTTTTTCTGTCTTTCAATTCGCCTAAGTCAAGTTTTTGATGATTAGTTCATTCTTTTGTATGAACCCAATGTCCTCTCACACTTTCCCAAAACTATCAAATCAAAGAGATGTTCAGGTGGGCTGTCTTTCCGCTTTTACTGTTTCCTCATGTGAATGTTTTTTTTATTTATTGAGTTTCTTTACTTTTCATGGTGTGAGTTTTTCTGAAATGCTTGGCAGTTCCTGGTTGTATGTTCATCTTTGTAGTTGAAATGCCCTATCCCACCAAGTATTAAACATCTTTGCCTAGAGATTCGTGAGAAAGGGGCATGGAAAGAGGTCGGCGTGAAGAATGGGACTGCTGGAGACTATTTCTCCTGCTTATCTTTTGGGTCTGAGAGCCTTCCTTTCTCATTTGTGCCGGCCAGCCAATCAGGCCATTGCTCAGATTCCCCTCAACTGCTGCTCACACCACAGGTACACACAACTGTCACTGCCTAGACCACACCAGTGTATGCTGAGCAGGGTTCCAAGGGTGTGAATTCACCTTTTATTAAGCTCCAGTTAATCACTCTATAAATTACACATGGACCTATTTTTGTACCTGGCATCCATCTGTCAGGAATAGAGATTTCTTTTTCCTGGTACCATGTTGAAGCAATACTTTATTTGTACATATGAGCCGAGGTTTCCTTATTCAGTTCTGACCTCTGCCCCTCAGGATTTTCTAGTTTTCTCATCCTCAAGGATTCCTCTTGTTGTTTTCCCAGGGGAATTATTGATTTTTTAAACCACCATTCCATTGATTCGATGGACTTTAGAGAAAATAGAGAAACTATAGCTCATGCAGCCAGGAATCATATCCAAGTCCTTGTGACCCAGTTAAAATTTTTATTAACTTTAGCCATATATCCAAGACTATATATATACCCAGTTTTCAGTAACTGATGTTTAGTATGTTACTGTATTACTAAACATTATACCTCTTTGTTATATCATCATTATGAGAACAAACTTTACATAATAAAAATAAAAACTGGATACTAATGCATTACACAATTCTACAAATTCTGGAGCCTTCATCATTTTTTACTTCTAGTTTGCCATTTTCTTTTGTCCTGGGAGGCCATTCTGAGAGATATCTAAGCTATTATATTACTACATCTTACAGATCTTTAATAAAAATCTTTTAAGAGCTTTTAGAAATTGAAAAGAAAAGTGAATAGTATTAATTCCAGACTAATCAAATCTATTGCTTTTCCAAGTTAACATTCAGGGGGAAAAAAAAAATACAGACCAAATGAACTAAGTTTGAAACATATTGTTTTGGAGATCCTTGGTCATCCACTTCTATTCCTCTGATGCCGTGAGACAGCTATGCTGAAGAGAGATGTAGCCTCACATTGACAAGCAAGTAAGGAAATAAATTTGCCATCAAGAACTTCTGAAATGAAGAGATAAAAGAAAAATAAATAAAACCAGCCTGTACTGATTTTTTATCCAAAGTATCTCCAAATCTACTACTACAAATGAGAGGAAAAAGTCTACGGATTCACTTAATTATAGATAAATGTGTGGCATTTTAGTAAAAATATCCTTTACTGGATTTCTGATGGATTTCACCTATTTTGCTTATCACAAACCTCATCTTTTAGAACTCTATAGAGCAAGCTACACCTTGTTTCCATAACAAGCAGGGTCTTATGAAATTTGCGTAAGATGGTGCAAAGCAAGGGCTTGTAATTACCATTTATGAAAAAGTTAGAAAAAGTAGCTATAAGAAGATGGAGAAATTAAAGATAGGTTGGATAAATTAAAGATAGGTAATAGTGTTAGCACAAATTTTAGTTCAACATGCTTTATAGATAATATAAAAAGGAATGCCTTAATGGTTCTTTGATACAAGGAGACAGTACATCTCATTTTAAACACAAAATGTAGTGAAGAATCAGTGATCAGGCTGGTATCCCAACCTTAATAATCAGAAGCTAGGGACTAGCCATTTGGCATCAGGGTTGATCTGTGAGTGACAGTATTTTGGGAGGGAAATGTAATGTATTACACCATGGTATACAGCAATCCCACACACTGTTTGATTAAATCTCTGAACCAAAAGATTTTTCTGGCATTATGAAAGAAAACTATGTTCAGTTCCTGTAGACCTTTCAAAAATTCCTGCCTCAGGAATTTAGGGATGATATGAAGTTAAGTTGATACTAAAAAAGAAACTGACATGGAATCAAAGTGTGACTTCATCAAATTTCACAGCTAAACTTTGCCATTCATCAATTTTACATGGCTGCAAGACAAGTTGTCATCTTACAACTTGTAAGATTGTTCTCTGAATGGTTTTAAATAGATTTAATTTTGAAAGGCAGAAATTCTGTATGTGTTGCATCTGTTTCATTTATGCATGTGTATAATTGTGTATTGGTGTGTATCTGTATGCATATACATATATTTCTAGCTATGTGTGTGAGATGGCACTGGTTCTGGTGAATTTTCCCTATAATAGTTTCAGAACGTACCAGCAGTGACCTGAATATATATACAACTTCATGGTAAAGCAATCTCTTGTGATACTTCATGTCATGATAATAGTCATCTTCAAAGTCATAGCTTCATAAAGTGCAGAGAATAATATTAGCAACAATTACAATTTATATCTATATATATCTATATATATCCTACTCAGCATCTGTTCAAGAGGTTAGACCACCTTCTGGGAAGGTTTATCATAGATTTCCACAGGCTTTGAAATAGCTAAAGCTTTGAGTATTACAAAACAGCACATCTCCATCATAGCCTGACCCAGAAGCCCTGTATTTGGGGTTAGTTGGAGTATAAAGCCAGTAATGTATGTTGATCTCATTCCAGATCCTTATATCCATTTTTCTGGAGTACAGACACCTGTAACCTTTGACATGTCTTAATATAATATTGGATCTAGCAATAACTGTGATATCCACTGGCTTTTTTGGAAAGAAATTAGAGAAATGTTTCTTTCACTATTGCTAACATAACCCTAATGTCACAATATATATGAATGCAACATATTTCCAAACATCTTCATAAATTCCATGTATGTTTACTGAGGACTTTTAGTATTTTCAGCAATGCCATTTTTTAAGATTAGCAAATCTGTGAATTAATCACTATGGTTAGATAATAATATTTATAGCCCAAACTTACGTTGCATTGACTATTTTCCAGGAATTAAATTTCAAAACTATTTTCAAGAAATTTAATTTTAAAGCCACATGCAGTAGTATGTATTCCTAACTCTCTCCTA
This sequence comes from Manis javanica, assembly GCF_040802235.1. Taxonomy (NCBI): domain Eukaryota; kingdom Metazoa; phylum Chordata; class Mammalia; order Pholidota; family Manidae; genus Manis; species Manis javanica. Next base: position 16,781,542 of record NC_133163.1, on the reverse strand, counting down.
AAACAACTGACACATTAATAAACAGACAAGGAGACAGTACATCTCATTTTAAACACAAAATGTAGTGAAGAATCAGAGCAGTGACATCTGTGGTGCTCTGGGAGTTGAGGAAGATTTGACAGGAAATATATTATTTGAGGTGAAATATGAAGAATAAAAAGCAGCGAAGGCAGAGTCAAGTGAAGCTATTTCAAAGACTGTCAGGTAGCACCCTGTGAAAAAACATGGGGGTACCAAAGATCCATGGCAAGATGTGGGAAATCCAAATGTTAGTAAACCTCGAGTATGACCATGAGGGGTGATGAGATGGACTGTGAATACAGAAGCTAGTTTTTAAATGACTTGTATACACAAGTGGTTTCAATGTGTACCATGGAGCTTTTAGCCATGTTTTGAGTAAGGGAGTTATGTTGTTAGGATTATATTCTCAGGGTTGAGGATATATAGGAGATGGTTGGATCCCCAGGAAATCAGTCCAGAAGAGAAACTATTGCAATGGTTCAAACAAAAGTTGATTCCCTTGAGTTAGGAGATAGATTATGAAAATAGAGAAAGAGATACACACTCAGGAGATGTTAAGAAGACAGAATCAAATGATGATGTTGGATTGGATATGAGTGAAGTGAAAGAATTGGGAAAGAATATAAAATACAATGGAAACCAGGAAGACTCTGCATTTTATCTCTTAGGATGCTGAAGTGATAGAATTATCATTGTCCAAGAAAGGATGCACAGAACTGGCATCATATTTAGGGAATCCATGGTGATATTAGCTTGGGACATATTATAATAGTAATATCTATGGGATATGCCAGTGGAAAGATCTAGAAGGTAAGTGGATATATGGGTCTTGAAGGCAGCAGAATCTCTTCTCCAGGTTAAAGATAGGTTTAATATCCATTTTATGCCTCTTATGCCTAAGTCCTATGAACCCTAGTAACCAAATATTTCTCTGTCACTATTTTTAAAAATGAAGAAAGACATATCTTAATAGCATGAATTAATAAAACAAAGAGGAATGACTGGTTCAACACCAAGAAAAGGATATGAACCCCAAAACATATCACCCCCACCCTCCTTCTGTATTCTCCCCATTGCTCTAGTTCTGAGGCCCAAAAAAATTAGCCAGCATTTTCAGTTGACTTTAGCATTTAGAGGGATGAGATAGAACAGCAAGGCCAACCAAAGTGGAAATCCAGGGCAGCACATTTGCTGTGGAGAAAACTCCTTAAGAGGAAAACTAGGGACAGTGAAGGACTTCAAGCACCTGGTAAAAGAAATAAAAACCCTGTCTAGAAGAAAAAATTAGTGTCCTGTGAGGTGAGCACTAAAAACATACATCACCTATGTATATTCTTTCTTTCCACCCAAACAAAGGACAGCTTGTGTCTAATCATGAGAAAACAATCAAACGAATGGACATTGCATTCTTTAAAATAATCTATTTTTAATACTATCATGAAAGTCTAAAAGATGGAGAACCTTTCTAGATAAAAGAAGCTAGAAAGTCACAAAAACTAAAGGCAAGAAGTGATTTCTGATTGCATCTTAGATAGCTTTTTTAAGACTATAATGCAAATTATTAGGACAACTGGTAGATTTGGTTATGAACTATATATTAAAAAATAGTGTTATATTAATGTTATATTATTTGAATATGATAAATTATATTGTGTTTATATTGGAGAATGTGTTTATGTGCTTTTCTTAAGAGATACTAAATGTTTAGGCATGAAGTGTCATGGTGTCAGTATATAGTTCCCCAAAAATATTTTCAACAAAAAAGGTGTGCTTATATATGTGTGTGATGCAAATACGGCAAAATATTCACAATTAATCAATCTATATGATGATTATATGGGGCTCATTGTATACTTCTTGCCTCCCTTTTATAGATTTAACATTTTCAAAATAAATTGTTGGTGAGCAATAAAAAGGGGAAATCACCAAAATAGCTAAATATTTACTCTATTTTGCATGTACTATATGATTCAATCCTCATGACATCTCACGCATTTAGCCCTCAAGATTATACAACCAGAAGAGAATAATATTTCTAGACTAAGTTTTGGACATTTTAGATTTGTGGGGCTATTAGATCATCTGGTTGAAGATTTGCAACAACCACTCTATGCAATCAATAGAAAGGAAGCACACATCGTTTTTGCATAGTCTGTTGTCTGCTATTATTAAGTTATTAATAGTATTAATATGATTCTCGTTAATAAGTCATGATATCAAGGTCTAAAAAAATTACAATGTATTCTTATTGGCCAAAAAATTAAGAGATTCCTTTTTTGTTAAGGATTATTTCCTTGTAAATTAAATACAAACCTATTGTTAAGTCCCATTAGTTTATAATAAACAAAATATTTCAGCGGATGAAAGGAAAAATATGAAGTTATCAAACAGTATTTTAAAATTATGCAGAGAAAGAAATTCAAATGAAGTAATCATTCCCAAATTCTTAAATATTAGCATGTAGACTTAAAAATGAAGCTCCTGATTTCTTGATGGAATATTATGAGACTTAAGAAGTAATTTAGCCAAGGGTTTTGAATTCTTTCTGCATTAACAAATTATGCTGAAAATTAAGCAATACTAAAAATTTACCATGCCCTACTTATATGATAAATGTGGACATATGTTACAAGCTAATGCAAACATCAGTATTAAGACTCAGATTGAGCCATGGTTATTTTGAATATTAGACATCATTTGCCTTGATGCTTTCCCCCTACTCTATTGTAAGAATCCGTGTGTACTCTGGGCGCATGTCCCCAGACTGGAAAGAGACGGAAAACTACTCAGACCACCTCAACCCACAAGGCACTTCAAAAGTGATCACCAATGAGTATACTGATTGGTGGAATAATCCTTCTCAGTCCCTTATTTTATTCTCAAAATAGTCCTGCCAAAGAAGTAGGAGAAATAAAATTGTCCCCATTTTGCACTGGACGATGGAGGCACTGGGAAGTGAAGAAATCAGGTCAGTGTTCAAGCCAAAGAGGTCCTTGCATCATGGCCCTATAATACCTTGACACCCGCTTTTGGAACATGGATAGTCAAAACCTGAAAGTGCCTTAGGAATTTTTTTATGTGAAATAGTATACTTTTAGTTATTAATAAATATAACACAAAACATAGTTATGGAAATTATGGGTCTCCAGTGCACTGAAAGAATCCTCTTTACTTGGAATTACCAGTACCTAGGCCTAGTTCCATTCCATATTCTCCATCTGCCATGGAAACCTTGGTTCCTAGCACCAGTATGTCCAGAAATAGTACTGGGTCTGACTTATTCTTTCCAAGTTAGATCACTTATATGTATAATTTGCTCAGTTAGCTACAAGTTGCTTCTGGGTAAACAGAGTCTCTGACAACCTTGTTCCCTCTGACTGCTCTGAGCAAAGATCGGAATAATGGATATTGAAGAACTTTCAGAATTGATCAATAAAAAGACAGTTATTTGTCCAAAGTCCATGAAGGACAATCTTCTTATGAGATTCATTAGTTTATTTTCAGCATAAAAAATAGTTACCATAGAAACACATTATGACGATATATATTCTCATTTTCTGTGGAAATGTAGGTTACAGTCACCTTGAAAAGTTGAACCTCAGGCTTTGTAAGAGCTGTGCACTTTTTCCATACTCTGCTACAACACATCTAAAATAAACTTATACATTTCCCTTCAATTTCAATTAATTAAAATAATAAAATGATGCTACAAAAATAATGTAAATCAGATTAATCAAGGTCAAGGACATATTATCAGAGAGTAGTCCCTGGATATTAAACCCTGAAGCGGGGACACATTACAAAACTCTTTGAGTATATTAGCTGTTAAGAAACGTAAGTCATTCCCATATTTCATTATCCTTGCAGTTTATAAATATAGTCATTTTATTGTTATATAGTTAACTTTTATACTATTTTATACATATTTTTCTTCCATGGCTTATGACCAATTTTTTGAGGGATAGCATAATTTTTCCTTTGTTCAAGAAAACCACCTTCTATGCATTCTGAATTATAAAATAGTCTTGCTGTGTATTGGAAAATAGAGCTAATACTTTATAGTTCATATATATTTTTAAATTCACATTTAATTGAAAATAACAAAATATCTTTCTTTATAAGTCCCATTCCAATATACATTATTTTATACAGATTGCTGTTCTTGGGCTATAAACACAGTTAAAATGAATAAACTTGAAGGGCCTCATACATTAAAATTTGAGAATAGTAAGTTTTAGCTTGAAAAAAATCATTAAAAATTGTACAGTCATTAGAAATACCTGAATTCTTAATTTTTTAAAGAAATCAAAGCAGCAAACAAACACAGACAAGAGCTGAGCTCATAAACTCTCTCTGTTTTCCCCAATGTGATGCCCATTTTTAACACTTTGATACATCCAAGGGGGCTTTTCCAATTTCATTCACGTGAATGCCTCTGGGAAAACATGGCTCCATATGCTTTGGAGATATTTTATTTTGAGGCTCCAGTGAAAACTAAGTGCCAAGAATTGAGTTCTTGTCCCATTGCCGAACACTTACTGGTGTGTTAAAATGGACAATCTCACATCACAGTTTTCTGTATGCGGCTACCACAGCTTAACCTGCGATATGGATGGTATTTGTGAAAAGCATTTTAAAGAGACAAATGCGACAAATGCCATCCTCCTACCACAGGCTTTGTGCTCCTTTGCTTCGCAGTTTGTGGCTTCTCCCAGCCTGGGAACAAAACTCTATGTTCTATTCTTCCTGTAAATTATTTGCAAGGAGTTTTATTCCTTGTATCAGGCCTGAATACATATTTCTTTCATTCTCTATCATTAACCACAGCAACATTTTAAAAAAATCTTTTCCGACTAACTAATAATAAAGTCTCCAACAGGATTGAGCTATCATCCCACTGGATATGTTTAGAATTTCTCTTCTTTCCAAGTACAGAACCCTGGCTAACAAACAAATTCAAAGTTAACCTAAAGGATTCTCAAAGCGTTTTCTATTCTCAGTTAAATGCTTAGTTCCCATCACAGCAGCCTATGCTATGATGCTCTGCATGTAAGACATTAGAAATAAGTGGAAGGTTAAAGCACAGAGAGGTAACAGTGCCTAGTTTATCTGTTCTTACTGCTCTGACATTTCCTACATTTCATTCTCAAATAACACATCACTATAAACTTTCACCTCAAACTGCCATTTCTTCTTAAACACCTAGAAAGAAAATCTGAAGAGCCTGCTCAGTAGAAATCATTTAGGGTTATCTTTCTGAAAACAAGCAAAAATAACAATCATTCCCTAAAATAATAGAATTGTAACTGTGGGTAAAAGAATGAATCAGGAAGATATTGAGGCATAATTGGATGCACAGACTCTACTACAATCTGGAAAGAAGTTATAATCAGCCTCACAATCAAGATAAACATTTTAAGGGATTGAAAACCAAACTTGTGAGCAAGATCAGAGATACCCATCTGCTGGGCTCTATACCGGGTGGTGGGGAGCAGGATTTCAGCTCCTCTAATGTATTGAGGAAGAAAAGGGTTTCTCGAGAGAAAGGTGACTGGATCAGAAGATGCAGTTTGGAGGAAAGGCTGAGAAATCTGCTGCTTAATTCAGTCTGGAGCCAGGGCCTATTGCAGCTTCTGACTGAAGGAGGTGGCAAGGCAAGGACAGATACTAGAAAATGATACATTAGCTATGACACAATATTCGTCAGAGTTCTCCTGAGAAATAGAACCAGTAGAAGCAGAGATTTCAAGGAACTGACTTCTGCAATAGTGGCGCCTGGCAAGTCCATAATTCGTATAACAGGCCAGAAATCTTAGGCAGGAGCCAATGCTGCAGTCCCTTCTTCCTCAGGGACACCTACGTTTTGTTCTTAAGGCCTTTCAACTGATTGGATGAGATCCATCCATATTATCAAGAAAAATTTCCTTTACTTAAAGTTGTCTGACTGTAGAATTTAACCACTGTGAAAGTATTCTACAAAATACCTCCCTACAGCACGTACATCCATGTTTGATTGAATAATCAACTGGGCAACACAGCCTACTCCAGTTGGTGCATGAAACTAAACATCATAGACATTCTTGATTTCTTTGGCTAGATCCTTGCTATTCGAAATATCATCTTGGACAAAGAGCCCCCCAACTTCCAACTAAAAGAGAATGACTGAAAGACAAATAAATATTTCAAAGGTCTTATAACCATCAAATAAATTGAATAAACAGTTTAAATGATTTCAAATGTTAAAATACCAGACTCAAATATTCATAAGGTAGTCATATGCAACATTCAAACACATGATTCCAGTCTTACATCTTAGACAACCCAATCAGAGAATGTAAAAGGAGAAAATATATCCAGAACACATTGTAGTAAGAGGCTTGAAACCAAAAATAAGTTTGGTAACTGGAATTCAAGAGAATTTATAATCAATCACTTATGCTGGAAAAGCAAAATGCAAAGATGACTTAAAATTAGAAGCTCTACCCATGATATTTTCCATATTAACAACTTAAAGATGAAAAATTGTATGATCTTTACAATAAATAAAATAAAAAGGTGCTTGAGAAAATTCTTGACCCTTTATTGGTAAATTAGCAACCCTGAATTGATAACTACTATATTAACTTGATGAAATATAACTAGAAATATATCTAGTAAACTTTCATACTTAATGGTAAAATGTTAGAACAGTTCCCTGTAAAATCCAGAACACAATATGCTCATGATCAGTACTTCTGTGTAACACTGAACTGTAATCCCCTAGCTAATCTTATAAGACAAGAAAAATAAAGGTCATTGAATAGAAAGCTTCACATCTGTGAATTATTCCCAGATGATATATTTGATTACAGAAAGCCCCAATGGCTACATATGGATTATTCAAGCTAATAAGAATATATTTTGCCATAATTTAAAGACATCAATTGCATATTTATGTACCAACAAAAAAAAGTAAAAAAGCTAATATAAAAATATAATTTATATGAGAGCAAAAATGCAAGGTTTCAATGAATAGGTCTGAGAGACACTGGGCAATGTATTTATGAGAAAATAATGAACTGTTAATTTGTGTGCTAAATCAAGTTCAACATATACCATAGATCAGGAGATTCAAAATGACAAAGACGTGAATGCCACCAATTTGATCTTTACGGTTCATACAATTTTAGTCAGACTCCAAAATAATAGAACTTGACAAGCTATTATAAAATGTAAACTGAAAGACAGTTAAGGTACACCTGAGAAAAAGGGGCAAGAACAGAGAAAGGCAGGGGGGGTGGAGCTTTTGTAGCCAGCTATTAATATTTGTTGTGCAGTTCTAGAAATTAGGTCAGTATGATAGTGGCAGAAGCATAGAAAAGTAGAACAATACAAGAGACTAGGACTCCAGAAATAGAACCATACATACATGGAAACTTGATGTATGGCAGAGCAGTGTAGTTCAGAGGATAAAAAGGTGACCTTTTCAATAATTGGTGCTGATGTAATTGCTTATCCAAATGGAAATGAGGGAAATCATATCCTTACCAGATGCTGGACATAAAACAGGCCTAGGTAGTCAGAGGACTTAAATCTGAAAAGCAAACCTCAAAAGAAATTGTTCAAAATATTATATATGCACAGATTTTAAAGTTTTAAACAAGAAATAGCCAATGTAAACTGTAAAGAAGAGATCACTTAATGTGAGAACATTAAAATTGTATACTTCTGCTTGTCAGAAGAAACAAAGCAAATTGAAAAATCATTCCTACAGTGTAATAGTTTCACATAGTTACAAACATGTATATTTATGCAATATATTACCGAAGAACAGGTAAATATAAAACTAAGCATACATACATATATACATATGCTAAAATTGTAAAGAAAAAGCAAGGTAAGTATAAACACTCACTTTAATATACTGTTCACTTTTCAGTAAAAGGGTGAGTGGCACATTCAATAACACACATAGAACTTCTGAAATACTATTAATATTCAATTCATTAAGTTTGTTGGTATATATTTTATTTTAATATTCTTGATATCTTAAATATACATATTACATATAACATTTTATTGTTTATAGGTATATACAGTGAAATGCATACATCTTTAGCTTAGAATCCAGTGAATTCTGGCAATTATTTATACCTGCATAGTATACAACTATATCAATACATAAAACCTTTCTATCATTCCAGAAATATTTATTATTCCTCTTTCCAGTCCATCACTGACCCCAAACAACTGCTGATTTTTTTCCTCATCCATTAGTTATGCCTCTTTCAGAAATTCATAGAAATGGAATCATAAGTACTCTTTTTTATCCTGGTTTCTTTAACTCAGTAGAATGGTTTTGAAGTTCATCAATGTTGTTACATTATCAATAGTTTCTTCCCTTTTATTTCTAGGTAGCATTTCATTGTATGAATATCCAAACTTTGCTTATTTAGCTACTTGTTAATGGATATTTGGGTTGTTCCCAATTTGGGACTAATAAGAAAAAAGATGCTATGAACATGTTTAACTTTATAAGAAACTGCCAGATGAACTTCCAAAGTGGTTACAGATATACATATGTAACATGAAAATCAGGTGTGAGAAAGATATGTCAAAGATGACTTCAAAGCTTTAGGTATTTCTAGTGGAAAGATGTGTTTTCCATTTACTTGCTTGCAGAGGATTTGGACAGAAAAGGTTTAAAGTTCAGTTTTCAAAAGGTTAACTTGAGATTCTTAAAAGACATTTGAGAAGAAATCTCAAAGAGGTAGTGGAACATATGTGTCTAAATTTCAAAGGAGAGGTCAAAGCATGAGTTTGAGTCATCATCATACCGATTTACACATTTAGTCATTCAAACAGTGTACAATTTACTGGGTGAGCACATGTGTGCCAGGCTCTTGATACACACATGGACCACATCAGTAAAAACAAATACAATTGTTGCTTTTATGGAATGTATATTATCTGTGGCCGAGGGAACTAGTGAGAAAACTTAAGAAGAGAACATATAGAAAAGAAGAGGTGTTCAAGGACTGAGCTCAAAGGTAATCTTTTGATCAGGGATTTAGAAAATGAGAAAAAATAGCCAAGAGTCTGAGGAAAGAACGTCCTGAAATACAACAGAAAATTTGGGAATGCTATGCGTCCTAAAACCACATACTGTTAGTTGTTGTATTGACCTGTTTCAACAAATGTCCTTGTATTCATACCCTTTTCCATGGAATTTTGAAGTTACTCTCACTAAAGTGCTGAACTATATTTTTCCATGCTTGGATTTATTTTACCCACTAGAATAAAGCAAGGAAGATAGTAGGAGAGTTCCATTCCTGGGCCATAAGGATTTGTATTCTTTTTGTACTCTTGCAAGTCAGCCTTGAACCCAAGATGGACTTTTTTGGACTGGCCTTCTTGTTTCAGAACGAGAAGAATGTGCAGTAGAGCTCCCAGCCTCCATCCTCACATGCCCTTTTTCTCTCTGTCTGTGTCCTCTCCTCCAACATCAGTCATCAGATTCAGGGCCCACGCTAAGTCCAGCGAGATATCATCTTGAAAGCATTGAGTTAATTATATCTGCAAAGACCCTATTTCCATCTAAGGTCACATACATGAAACCAAAGTTAGAACCAGACTTATCTTTTTGAGGAACATAATTCAATCTATTACAATGTGTTAATGGTATCATGTTTCTGTCTATTTAAATATACTTTTCTCAAGGAAAGGAGCCATGCTTATTCTTATTTTAGTATCAGATATCTAGCAAAATGCCTGAGAATTAATAAATATTTGCTGAAAAAAATGGTTAAAGTATTTTATTTTAAGGACATAGCAACTCTTTGTTTTGCAAGTAATAGTTTATATTGCAATAATTGGAAATATTTTATTGTCATGGATTTACTACTTAAATCTACTGTCTTAAAATTACTTGGATGGTATCTTCTGCCATCGTGTTCTGAAGTATTTTATTTTTCCCTGTCTCCCTTCCTCAATCTTTTGAAACTCATGTTAAAAAAAAATCTCATCAAAGTCAGATATGATCTTCAATATGAAAAGAAATAATACATTGAAATAATTACCTAAAATTTCTAATAATGATTTTTTTTATCCTAACAGTAATCATTCGTCCACATAACAAAGAGCCAACCATCATGGTGTCTTTTTCATTAAACTTCTTTTATCCCCTAACCTATTGCTTGTTGTAATCTGTTGATTTATTTCCTCTCTCTTTTGAAAAGTTCTGTTTCTTTTCAGAAAAGATAATAGTGAGTTTTCTATAACATACTGTTCCTGCTGTTAGGTAATAATTATGTCTGGAAAAAGTATAATAGATTTTTCACAAAACAGCCTTTCAACACAATGCATTTTACTATGGAAATCAACAATCTCAGGAAAATGGGAGAACTTAAGGCAGAAACAAACACTTCTTTATCTACCTACTTCTCTGCTACATTTCAGAAATATAGCCCATGAAACCAGGTAAGGAAAAAGTGGAACAAAGGTAAATGAAAGAAATTTTTCTGTCTACCACAAGTGAAGTAAGATGAGTAGTGGTCAAATTAATAAGTTGTATCCTCTATTATAATGCATTGTTACCTGCTTATCTAAGATGAATTCATTTATATGACAAGAGTTAGCTACAAATATGTTTCATCAGCACAAAATAAAGCAAATGTAAAATAATACAAGAATAAATTTTTTCCATCCCATATGTAATTTTCTTTCAATTCAGTTAATATACCTACTAAATTCCAAACCTAAAAGTCCTTCCTAAAATGATGACAAATATGTATCATTCATATACTCATTAACTAAAATAGTGTGTGTTGCTTAGGAAGTTATTTAAATACATTTTTTCACAGAGAAAAAAATTGAACATTAGAAACAATACTGGCCAGCTCCTAGTTCCTTTAAAACCTATTATTGTAGGTAAAGGTTATAATTTTTTATTTGAAATGCATAATGAATGGTTAATAGTAAATACATATTCTGAGCTTATTTACTTTAAAACACTTTAAAATAATTATTTTAAAGCAGGCTCACAAGAAGTTGTAAACAGAGCACAGTAAGTTTCTGTGTATACTTAATCTAGTTTTACCTAATGATAACATCTTATAGAACCATAGTATATTGCCCAAGGCAGGAGGCTGACATTTATATAATACTAGTGATCATATGATAGACTCTATTTTAATTTTACCAGCATTTAAATGAAAATTCTTATATGGCACATAAATCTATAAATTTTATCATATATGTATATTTGTATCTCACCATTCAATCAGTATATGGGCCTGTTCCATAACCACAAAGAAGCCCCTTTATGCCATTCCTGTATAAGAACACACTCCCTTGCCCTAACTTCTGGTTGCCACTGAACTATTTTCTGTCAAAAAATTTTATTTCAAGACTGCCATATAAATGGCATCATATAGAATATAAACTTTTAAGAATGGTTTGTTTCACTCAATTAAGTGTCCTTGAGATCCAACTAAATTGTTTTGTGTATCAATAGTTCATTCTTTTTTTTGCTGAGTTCTATTCTTTTGTATGGATGTACCACAACTTATTTCACCATTCACCCAATGAAGAACACTAGCTTGTTTCCAGTTTTCGGGTATTACAAATAAAACTGCAAAGACATTCATGTCCAGGTTGCATGTGTACATAAATTTTCATTTCTGTAGAATAAATACCCAGGAATATAACTGTTGGGTTATAATTAGCTTTTTAAAAATGTCAAGCATTTTTCCTATTAAATTGCATGTTTAGTTTTTAAGCAACTTATAAATAACTGTACCATATTAAATTCTTACCAGCAATATATGAGAGTCATGTTTCTTCACTTAATATTGTCTGTATTTTTTATTTTAGCCATTAAATGTGCATGTAGTGATATCTGATTATTTCTTTAATTTGTATTTTTAGAGTGGTCATTGATGTAGAACATATATTCATGTGCTTATTTGTCATCCATAAATACTCTATGGTAAAATGTATTTTTGATTTTTTTGCCCATTTTCTAACTGTTGAATTTAGATTTATTTATGTATTCTGGATTGAGGTATTTTGTTAGATATGTGACTTGAAAACATATCCTTCAGTTTGAAGCTTGTGTTTTATTCCTCTTAAAATAGTTGTTTTCTAAGCATAATGTTGTTAATTCTGTTGATCTCTACCAAAATATAGAACTCTAAAATAGATATGAAAGTTAGAAAGTGTGTATTTTAATTATTTAATTTGTGTGTATGTGTTTGTACATGTGTGTACATCATTTTTGAAAACACAATAAGGAAATATAGATAACTTAGAAAAACTAAAGAACATTCCTAGAATTTTTTAAATGTTTTGAGAATTACTGATTTTTTTTAAATACAGCATGCTTTCAAAAGAACTTAAGCGTGTTAGCCAATACTTTGTACCTGTATTTTTGATATACATATGTGGCATTTTGCCCTTTAATTACTGACTTTATCAGTTAACTGATTTTAAGTATTAAAAATATTTAAACCAATTTTTCTCTAAAAGAAAGAGGAAATTTTCTTTTGAGAAATTATTTTAAGATACTGCACCATAGAACTAATTATAACATCAATTGAAACTGTTTAATTTATGCAGTGTCACCCAACAGAGAAATGTTTTTGAGGGCTGAATGAGCAATATAAAAAACTACCCTTTAAGAGAACATTATTGAACAGGTTTTACCTTGAGTCAGGCTTCTTAAATAAGAATATCCAAATAAATAAACTATGCATGACTGAAAACCTCAAGTTTTGTGAGGCACAATTGCATTTAAAAGGGCGACAACTGAAAAATAAAGCCAAAATGGTTATTAAAGGAAAGATTTAGGATGTGGTTGATTACGGTGTGTCCTAATTAGAGAAGCAGGACATTTCAAGAGCAATCAATAGCTCCAGAATAATGAAATCACTGTGCCTATATTCACAGTAAGAATTAAATGAGGACAAATTTTCCTCATTTTGTATGCAATCATTTAATTTTTTAAAGTAAAAAAAAACAAAAAACAAGAGAGATGTAAAAATAACACAAAATTACATTGTTGATAGTTAATGGGAATTATTTGAATGTCATTTGCAGCTGATGTTTTCTTCTCCAACATAGTATAATTTTAGACATAGAAAGGACCCCACAGATCTTCTAAATTAAACTAAGAGCAGAAACATTGTATTTATATGATGATTAGAAACTTCTGTCAATTTAAGTGATTAGTGGATCCACAAAAAGGAAGTCGGACAGTGGTAGGGTTATTAGCACATTACCTGAGCAAATTGGTTAATTTCCCTGTGACTCAGTTTATCCATAAAAAGGGAAGTACAGCAATATTTAATTTTTAGGGTTGTTGTGAGGATTGTGTATGTTACAGTATGTAAAACATTTAGAAACTACCTGGCATGAAGAAATGCTACCTAAGAATTAATGGCTATAATTGTTATTTCAAATCATCATGTGAGTGCAGAAGATTTATTTGCCAGAATATTTCATAGACCTGGCTTATCTTCCATGTCATTTTTATCAAGAGGATCATAGCATTGTTGCAATCTATTTCATTAAAGTGCTTTCACAGAGAAAGAGCTTGAGATTAGAAAAAATTATTTTGCAGGGTTGAAGAAAAAGGAAGAAAGGAAAAAATAGCAGCAGCCTTTTATATACAATTCTACACCTAAATTTTTACAGTGTTCATGTTCTACGCTAATAGGATTTAGAATAGACAGGCCAGGTTGGGGATGGAGGACTACAGGATTGGTGGTCAGAGCCTACGGACTGACTGGTGGCACTTGCATTAAGGCACTGCGTGAGTTTGCTAGGTGACTTACTTGTACTGTGCCATAGTGTCCGTGTCTGTGTACTTGAAGCAATAATGTGGGAAGGAAACAAAGAAGACTGGAGTAAGAATTGAGCTCCAGCTCTCAGATCTCAGCTGGAAGGGTTTAAGGCTCTTTAGAGTTGGCAGTTTCTAAATCTCTATAAAAAATAATAATAATAATTAGATAGATTCAAGTTTGGGGGGCAATATATTTATATAATTTGGGGGCCCTCTTTACAGAAATGCTACAAGACCAAGAAATGTATGGATGGTCACAGGCTACAAAAGAAAGGTGACTTCTATGACACACAGGAGGTCGGGGAAGGGCACAATAAGAATGGAGCAGGATCAGGTATTCCAACTGACAGGCTGCCTCAAACACTGTTGACAATTCCTGATTCAGGAAGGAAGATTATTGGTATGCAGAATTCCCTAGAACGGTTTGAGTGACAGATTACTCCAAAATGTTAGTGTTAAAAGATTTGGGAAAGTATAGCAAGCTCCAGGCATAAATAATGTAATGCTTAGTGTCTGGAACAGGAACACACTTTCTTGTGATTTTCCTGCTCTGTTTCAGGTATCTGACTCACCTTCACAGAAACACCTGAGCTACCCACCTAGCTAGAGCTGGCTTCAGGTTCATGTGACCTGTGCAACCACAGGGAGCCCCAGTTGGAAAGCTTCCATGTTTGTTTCATGCTCTGCTGCCATTGTCTGGAAATTTTTAAGAATTTTCAAAAAGCGTTTCATTTTCCCTTTTTCATTTTCCACTGCCCTCTACAAATTATATAGCTCATTCTATTTTTAGGAATATGAGCTGCTAGGCAGGGTTCAAAATTTCCACTTATTTTGAGAGATATCTACTTTACCAGTTGCTGCAAATATGGTCATGGAAAGCATCTTCTTTTTGAGCTGCCCTGTGGTTTTTAATTTGGATACTCTGAGTAAATTTCTTGAATATACTCCAATCAGCATGGTAGCCTTGTTTTAATATTTTAGACAACCTCAAATGCAAAACATAAAGTAAGACAACAAAATAGCTTTTTTGTTGTTGTTGTCTAACCCATGTGAGTTCTCTATCAGCAACTTCAATTGCAATGCTGTAAGATGCCACATCTATTAATAACTTACTTGTAACGCATGCAGAATGGGGCTAGGTGATGCCACCATTTATTTCCCCAGTGCCTGTTGGACGTCTGGGGTCACTCTTCCAGGTCTCTCATAGGATCTGAAGAAAATACATGTTTGCAAGTTGTATACCCTTTAGTTTAATGCAGCCCAGATTGTAGGGAAAAAAATGTATCCACAAGACTGAATTTGTCACAAATAAAATCTTCAGATGAAGTTATGAACCTTAAAGTCAAAAGCAGCATTATGGGGCAAGTGGGAGAAAAGAAGAACATGGCACAGGAAGCCTGTAGCCTTGTACAAGTCACTGATAGTCCCTGGGTCTCTATTTTGCTATCCGTACATGGAAAAGGGTTCTAATCTTTTACAAGACTGTCATAAAACTCAGTATCAATAAAATGCTTGGCCCTCGGTAGTAGATCATAAAATATTTTTTTTTGTATGTTTTTCTTCCTTTATACTGTCATATCAAAATTGGCTGAATTAGGTGTTTTCTGATTCCTGTAGTTTACTTAGGTGTAGAAAAAGTTTCACACAAATAACACTTTTTAAGTACAGAAAGAAAATATATGGATATTGGAAGACTGTGCCTTAATGCATACACTTAAATATAACTTTCAACATGTGACATAGGTGAAAATTTACTTTTCAAATAACTTTTTGGTCTTATTTTATCTTCAACCTCATTCATTTGTGAATATTTCTCCCATTCAGTAAGTTACCTTCCCAGGTGATTGACGGATTCCTTCACTGTGCAGAAGTTTTTGTTTGACATAGTCCCACTGTTTATTTTTGCTTTTGTTTTCCTTGCTTGGGGAGACATACCCAGAAAAAAAAATTGCTAAGACCAATGACTAGGAGTTTATTGCCCATGTTTTCTTATAGGAGTTTTATGGCTTCAGGTTTTATATTTAGATCTTTAGTACATTTATCTTTAATAAACGTTTACTGACCTACTTTAGGATATACACAAAACTAAATAAATGAGGCATGATATATAGGCGCATAGACGTTGAGAGATTGGGAAAATAATGTTCAAGGTATATTTCTTGAAAAGAGGATATGTTTCAACTGGATTTAGAAAGATATGTTTATCAGAGAGATGAGGCAATGATGAGATAAATGAAGGGAGAGGGATAAACATGTACAAAAGTAGTGAGGTGTGAAGTACTGCATGTACTATGGAAGTAATTCTATATTACTTCCATTATACCAAAGTGTTAAGCTTTATCTTTAGTATTTGGTAAAAATCTGTTGCTGAGTGTTAGCTTAATGCTTTGGGCCAAGAAACTGTCATATACCACCACATCAATGTCATCTCTGTCATACCTGCTCTTCTACATGATCAATAATGCTGTGATTGCATTTTTAAGCTCATAATGATCAGCCCCAAAGCATCGCTAATGCAATCAAAGTAGCACATTTACTTTTAGAGTTAATATTCAAATGTCACATTCAAGAATATATTAACATTCTGGAAAAAATCAGAAATAAAATCTCTTTAGGAATACTTTTACCAAAACGACATCAGTTGAAATACAAATTTGTGTTTATCATAGCAAAAATTAAGTGCTTCAACAATTGAATATTGTTGATTAACTACAAAAGTGGTTAAATAGATAAACAGATTGGTAAATGCCAAGGAGTAATTCCTAGCACAATTATTTTGGGGAGGAAAACATATCTTTTTGGAGTTAATTACAAAAAAAATTAAATTGTAGCAAAGATTAGTGAAGATTAGACTGTATCAAAATTCCAGTGTTCATTCAGTGTTTATTATTCTAGCATTCATTACATTAAACATAACCTTTAAATGTTTAATCACTTAATACCATTGACTCTAAGAATTTTTAAGGAAAAAATTCTATTTGAGAATTAAGAATTCTTTCTGAGAGGATGAATTAACACTATATTAACATTGTCATCTAAAAATTTCACAAGAAGAGCTGCCCATCATGTACTATATCCAAGATAAATCATATTTTACCTATATCTAGTCTTAAAGTTTAAAGAGCATAAATAATATGAAAGATCTTAGGAAATATAAATATATATATAAATATATATATATATACACACACACACCTATATATGTGCACATGTGTGTATATATATATGTATAACATGTATATATATATATATATATATACACATATATATACACATTATATAAAGAAAAAGAGAAAGAAGTAGTTAGCATAAGACTGTGTTAGAAAGTAACCCAAAATGGGTATTAACATTCCATTTGCAATTAAAGTATATTTCCTGTTCATGTACCAATTCACAGAGGGTGCTCTTAACAGATGGCTTGCCTCCATATGGTAGTTTAGCTGCCCAGATTTTCCATATTTTGGCTTCCCTGTTCCCCTAGAGGCATGTCATTATCTGCCTCTAACCAAGGAAAGAAGGAAAAGAGCATGGTTGTGGGTAAGGAAATATTCTTATTTCTTAAATTCTTGACCTGGAAATGATATACATAATCCTCATAATATAGTTCCCTATTGTGTATAAAGTAGTGACATTTTTAAATATACTATTTCAATGTAATATATATAAAACATTTGCACATGTAAAGAAAAAAGTTACTATTTTTTTAGTTTGACAGCTTGGTTGTCTAATGATATTATGGACTGCCTATTTGTGGTCCCCTCAAAATTTATACATTGAAACCTTAACCACCAGTGCAATGATATTAAGAGGTGTGGCTTTGGGGAGGTATAAGTTCTCAGCACGGGACAAATTACCTTTGAAAGTGAAATCAGTCAAAAGGAGAAATAAAGGGGGAGAAACTCGTTTATTGCTTACAAGCAGTCATCCACTTTTGCTCACCCATGTCTCTCACAACTTTTGCTGCAAAAGGAGACCCCACCCAACCTCTCGGATCCAGACATACCCTCATTCCCCCTGTAATTACCTATTGATATGGAGATGGATCACTTCTCTCCACACCTTGGAAACATACGGAGATGCACTAAGGCCATTGCAATATTCTGGAAATACTGCAATTTTACTCTCACAGATTAAGCTGAATAAATCAGTTAGTTTTTATCCACATAAATTCTTGGAGCAGTTCCAGTGGATTTATAGGTAAACTCTAAGTACTGAGTTAGGCATGCATTATTGTTGCATTTTATGGCTCTGCCATCTCAATGTATGTTTTTCAAGGTTACTGAACGCAGAGAGGAGAGAGACAGTGGGTTATCCAAAGATGTGGCACTGCCTCAAAGTGGGGGTGACTTCCATATAGTTACATAACCCAGACCAACCACAGAATGCTGGGAAGTACGAAAAAGCTCTTGGATATTCTGTGAACTTTAAAATCCTCTGTCCCAGAGAACCTTCTCTAGATTTAGACATAGAAGATTTTAGGATTGTGGAATTTACTTCCCAGTCCATATGAAAATTAGAAGGAACTCTCCTGATTCTCTTCAATCCTTTTGTTCATTTGGAGGAAAACTTTAGGAGTTTTAATTTAATTCCAAAGAAATAGTTTTATAAGGCTTAGAATAGGAGAAAAGACAGACTACTATGTAGCGGACAGTTCACAAGGGTGGGAGTGATTCAGGGCATGAGGACTAGAGTCTGGTAGACCTGCATTGTGTGCCAGCTTGGGGTGGGCGTTATGTATTTTCCTCAGTTCTTGTCCCTGTTGCAACAAAGAATTGAAGGGCAGAGACACAGAAGTGAAGCAGAGTAAAAGTTCTCTTTAAAGTTACTTAGAGAAAAAGTACAGGCAACCTCAGAGAGAGAGGAGTGCCCTGAAAGGTTGGGGGTTCCCCTCTTAAAGATTTTTCAGGAATGTGACAAAGAGCTAGGAGTGTGGACTTGTTAAGTGGTCTCAAGTATCTGGTGAGACATTAAGTTTCTTCTTATCAGTCTCCCAGGTAGTTCTGCAAAATTAACATAAGAAATGTACTGCCCTGGTTCCCTCCCAGGATAGCAGCTTCCTGGTTTGGGAGCATATCAATTAAGACTGGCTGCCCTGCCTCCAAGGTGGGCTGAGTTATTGTCTGTTTGCTAAAGAGCATAGTAAGAATCTTACTTGCTAACTTCTTGGTTTTTTAAAAATGCAATTTCATCTTTAAGATGGAATCTTCTTGTCTTTATTATGCTGTTTATAGGTGGGATTTTTAGCAGGCTAGAGTAAATCTTACAATGGCATGATCTAATTGACACAATGAAGACCTGGGCTGTGCTCAGATGCTTTTGTTTTCTGGGGAATATTCAGACAATCAAGGCCAAGTTGCTCCTGACCTTTTGAGCTTTAACTGATTAACTCTAACTCTGAGTCTTCTCTGGCTTTCTAGTTTTAACTGGTTAACTTTGAGTCTTTTCTATTGGGCTTTACTGACCTTATTCTCTCTCTACCTGACTCATATTTATTTTCCTGCCAAACAAGTTTACTCTCCTGTTAATTTAGGGCAAGTTCTTAAAGTATCTGAGCTCAGATTAGTAATCTGTGAAGTGGAAATAAGGTTATTATCTATTATAGGGTTTTGGAGAAAATGTGTTTGGATTGTAGAAAAATGAACCATGTATGATAAGCACCATTTTTTTAATGAAATTTAAGCATGAGGGTTAAACAAGTCCATCGAAGACCTGAATAAAATCTTGAGAATACAATACGGCAAAGTTATCTCTTGATGTGTGTTGTTGAAGAGGAAGAAATTTCCTCTACCTCTGGCGATTCTTTGATGGAAAAATCAAATTGACATGAGACAGGTCAACAGGAGAAAAATACCAAGTATGATTAGATATGTACAGGGAAGTCATGGACATGGACCCCAAAGACAGGGATAATGAGGTATATATGTCAACCCGAACCACGGAGAAGTGGGTAGGCATCTGGATCCTCAAAGAAAAAGGGAAGCAATGCACAGGAATATGAAAGAGGAAATGTTTAGTAAACAAAATACTTGATGAGCCACACAGAAACAAAGGGGGGGGGTGCCCAGAGACAAATTTTAACAAAAGGCTTTGTCACATTCCGTCCTTCCCCCCTTAATTCATACTGTAAAATGACTATCTATGGTGATAGCTCTTTGCCCGGACTAGTTGCTCCAACTATGTTATTTTTATGTAAGGGGGTCTGGTAGGAAGGTTGAAGCATCTTCCTGAGTCTTTTGGTCCTTAATGGTTTTCATCTCAAAATAATCTGCCTGCCAAAGTGGCCCATCTAGGGCGGCCTGCCCTTGTAGCAACAAAAGGTAATTTAGTATATTTCCATTTATATTAGACAATCACAGCAAATGTAGTGTGATGCCGATAATGTATGGGAGATCTTCTCAATAAATAAAGTATGGGGGCCAGGAGCAGGCCACCCCAAGACGTGCCATTGTGACATTCAGATGACTTCAAAGTTAAAAACCATCAAGATGCAAAAGTCAGAAAGAAACTTTGCTTTTCTTCCATCCCCAACTAAATAAAAATAATTTAGATAGAGGACTTGCTCCAAGAAGAGAGCTATCACCATAACTACGTTAAAAATGTAACTATATTAAAATGTAGCTGTATTAAAGTAAACTAAGTGTGGTAAACCAGGAGGGTTGTGTCTAAGTCTGCTAAAATTCCTCTCTGTGCCCCACTGTCACTGTGTGGCCCAGCAAATATTTGTTTATGAAACTTTTGCTCTTTCATAGTCCTGTCAATCTCTTGCTTTTTCCTTTGAAGTATCAGACCTCTGCCCCCATCTCCATGGTTCAGGATGACACATGTACCTCATTCTCCCTGACTGTTTTTAGCATCTATGTCTATGGATTCCTGGTATATATTAATTAAACTTTTTTTCCTTCTCCTGTTAATCAACCTCATTTGAGTCTTAAACCAGCTAGAAGATATTCAATGGGAAAAGGAAATTTCTTCCTCCCCAAGAAGGCTTTTGGCTTATAAATTCTTCTCCATTGTATTTCCCAACTCTCTGCATTACATCCATAATAAATAACGCTAGAGAGATTTTGTGATACTGATATTTTAAGCTCATGTTGCCATAAACAGCACCCCTATTCTTCAATCAAAGTTTTGTTAAAAGTTGTTCCTGGCCCAGTGGAGTCACTTGTACTAAAGTCCACATCACCAAACCAAGACTTAATACCTACCTTACAGTTTCAGTCCAGAAATGAAATCTGAAACCAGTTCAGTATGGGTTTACCCGGTCAGACCTAGTGAGGTACTCTGCCTATTGGATCCTGTCTGCCCCAAAGAAGGGTAACCTTGCCACAATCAGCATTTTGCTAGTATAACATCCTTGCCCACACACTCTTTCACTTATAAAAGTTTTTAATTTCGTACAGTTCTTTGGAGCTCCTTTCTATTTGCTAGATAAGATGCTGTCTGATTCATAAGTTACTCAATAAATCCAATAAGATCTTTAAAATTTACCCAGTTGGATTTTGGTTTTTTAATACTACACTGTCATATTTCACAAACCCAGGAATAGACTGGGTATAAAAGACTCTTAATCCTTTAATGTCACCAAAGGCCAACTTTTGCCTTTAATAAATTACATGGGTGCTGAGTGTTGTATTTGCATATGTGTGTGTATATTTGTGTGTGTGTGTGTGTGTGTGTGTGTGTGTGTGTGTGTGTGCGCGCGCATGTGTCTGGTGTTGGTAGCACGATTCAAGGAAAGAAGTATGGAAGTAGTACTTGCTTTCCTTTTCTCCAGCTCTCCATTCATTCATCAAATTCCTATTGAGCACTTAGCATTTACTGCGCAAATCAAAAACTCTAGAGACCAAGAGATCTCTGAAATAAAAGAGTTAATTGAACCTTTACAAATGAAGCCAGATAAGGACTGAGTCCTGGAACAGGGAATTTCTGCTTCACCAACAGCAAGGACAGTTAACAGAAACAACTTGTCTGCCAGAGCAGAGAGACCAGGCACATGACAAGGGGTCTCAGGGTGAGACAGTTGATTAAATTCACATTAGCTACAGATAAAGAAGGTGGGCTAATGCAAAGTAGGGAAAGTCCTGGGATAGCTGGTTAGTCCATAGAGAAAGCTCATGGATTGTTTTTGGTGATGGTCAGGCACTGGTTGTGGGTAAAATTGCAACATTTCTAGAATCTCTCACCTGGCTTTAGTGTATTGCGATATCAACAGGTGTTTCCAAGGGGTGGAGAGAGGTACTCTCTTCCATATTAATGGATAATTACTTGGGCGACAGAGGGCTTATCTGGATGGGAGAGGTTGGGGGGAGGATTCACTTGCTTCTGTTGCAGCAGGAGAGAGATGTGGAATGACTGCTTGTAAGTGTTGGGGTCCAGGACTCCGGGGTTTCCCAGAGAACAAGACACACGGGCACGGAGATGAAAATTCAAGCAAAGTCTTTATTCAGCCAGCAAGCTGGGGTCAACAGCACCTCCCCTGACACGCAGGCCAAGTCCGAGCTGCCGACCCCGAAGCAATTTTAGGTACTGATTATATAGGATCTTCACAGCCGTTACACCAAAGCCCGCGCAGTTCTACAACCAATAGGTTTAAAACACACTCTATATTGTAACTAATGGGAAACATTGTAACCTTTTTAGGGAACGCGCCACTTGCCTGTCCGCTTCAATTGTTATCTCTTGCTTACCCAAGCATGTCTACGTGACTTATCACGGGTTACATCCCCAGGCGTTCCCAGGCTGTTGCCCACTTCTAGTTATCTAACTTAGGGTAGGCGCATTTCTCAGAAGCCTCGGGTAATTTACACAAGAAAAAAAAACTGGGTGGCTCTTGCTCTAGGCAGTCAGGTTAAGTGTCATTAGTTCTTTTTCCTGACTCTTGATGCTCTCTGCCCTCCCTTACAGTAAGCAATAAATGGGTTTTAAATTTCATTTCTCCCTTTTACTGATTTCAGTTTCAAAGGTATTTGCCCCAGGATTTCCCCTCCCAGGAGTGACACTGGTCCTCTTCAAGGAGGATGTGGTGATCCTGGGGACCTTCTAGATGCTTACTGAAATGACTTCATCCCAAAATGTGGAGTTTCTGGATAGCTACAGCCCACACCTATTGACTGATGATCTTTCTTTGTCGCTCTCCCTCATTCTCTGTCCTTTATGCCAGTTAATTAAAGACATTTCAGAATTTTTCTCTATCAGCTGAAAACTAAGCTAAGTACTGGGTAACAACAGCAAAGAGGAAATGCATTTTGTGTCTTTAAAAAGTGTAAAGTTTATCAGCAAGGATAAACATTAAATAAATAAATTCAGTAAAGTATGATCAGGGTCATAGCATAGTGATACATTACATAAATATGTATCTGATGACATGACCTGTTTTAGGTGAGTTAAGAGAGACTTGAGTGAGGGATAAAAATTTAAATGAATAGTGAATAGGAGGTTGATAGACAAAAAAAAAAAGGAGTGAGAAAACTATACCTCATACCACACATCAACATGTTTTCTTATATTTTGAGACTTCAATTTCACTTCCCCATTTGGTTATATACATGGGCTCAGGGTTTTCATTTGGGTTGCAGTGGAGGGAGTTTCACAAAAATTGAGTAATTACCATCTGTACAGATCTTCCATCATTATCCTGGATCTGGATTAATCATTACATATCTTCTTTTATTCTCTGCAAAAGAAGACGTGATATGCATTCAGGTTTGATGGTATGTATTTGGGTGCTAGCGATGTGACCCAGGGAAAGGTTTTAACCAAGCAGATATTCTTGTGTCAAACACATACTGATGGAAAGTTTACCCCTATAGTACTTTGAGAGGCTATAAGAAATAGATGTCATGGCAGATAACCAGCAGAAAACTAACGAGTGGGGAAAGGCGAGGCTAAAGAATGTGGACTGATTTATGCAACACAGCAATCATCGTGCAAATGTACTGATCCATTGGGTTGGAGGAGTGGAAGAGCAATGCGAGCTGCATTAACAGCAATGCTCACCAGCAGCTGCATATTGCTCTGAAACCCCCCTATGCACACCTATTCTTTGTGTGGATCTTCATGTCATGCCACCTAAAATCCAAGTTCTTAATCTTTTACACAGTGTAAAACAATGCATTTTGGCATTCCAGAATCTACCCTTAGTCATTGCTGTGGCCTTAGGCACAACACTTAAAGCATCTGCCTTGGGCTCCTTATCTGAACAGGAATGCAATTCGCCAGACCTAGCCCACTTATTAGGACTTTTCACTTGAAAAGGAATCAAAGTTTATCTTATACACTCACAACTCATTAAAGGCAAAAATTGGTTTTTAGTCATACAAAAGAAGGATTAACATAGTTAGGTAAGAAATCCTTTTTATTTGTCTTTCCAGAATCCTTAATATTAACACAGAGGGGTTAGGGAGGCTTAGAGAAGAGACTTGATAAATAGACATGGATTGGTGCAAAATGACTGAAGGTCGAGTAATTTAGGACGCTTTCAGCTTTCAGAGAGCAATAAAGAAATGAGAAAACAAAGTCAGATAAAAGAAGAAAGGGAAGGAGGTGAAGTACAGCAGAATATACCAGCCCAACAATTCCTCTTGTGCTTATTGATTATTTTGATCTGGTTATTTTTAAGGAACAGGGAGCATAAGAAAAGCTCTGAAGGTAGTAGAAGTTACCTTTTGTAAGAGACATTTAAATATATAAGGGAAATATTCATTTTAAGGGTGCCTTCCTGCACAGGAAGAGGAGGGTGGCCAGATCTTGGGAAACTCTTCAGTGGAGAAGGCAGGACTTAAACCTGCATAGTGAGCTGACTCTAGTTTCCCTTTCTTAGGCGCCTGCCCTGGTCACCTCCTGGAAACTGGCCTTCTCCCCGCCTCAACCCAGTAACTTTGGTCTTTAGCTGAAGATCGTATTTAAGGTGGTCACGTGGACCATTTTGTGGCGTCACTCATTTTTCCTGGGTGTCTTTCGTATTGTAAATATACATGTTATTCTACTTGTGTTTGTTTATCTGCTGTTAACTTGTCTTTTATTTTAGGAATTGTCTTAGTCAAGAACCTAGAAAATGTTGCAGTAAGTAGATAGCCAGACATGGGCAGGGAAGGGGGAAGGGGACTTTGGCCAGTGTTAACATTTGGTTAGATGCTTACTTATTACATTCTACAAATTTTGTGTAAGCTGTTCCCTCAGGATGTAGAGTGAGACTATAAATAAGAAGCCAAAAGTGGCTAGTTCCAACATGGAGGAGAAATTGACCTAAACTTCACCCCCAAACCATGACCACAGTAGAAATCACATAGTAGAATGACAGAGGGCTGTCACTGGCATAGTAAAAATCACATCTCCCTAACCAAGCCAGTTCTGATGGGGACCAAATACAGTCAAAAATCCCTCCACCTCTGGTGAGGATGAAGCAAGCCCAAATTCCAGGAAGAGTCCACCACTCCCTTTGAAACCTAATCTCACTTAGTGAATATTCATCTCCCTTCATATAAAAAAGGCTCCTTATTGTGCATTAGTTCTCGAATTCTTCCTAAGAATGAGACCAAGAACTGATCTTCAGTAACAGAAGAGTAAAGTGAAAATCAATTTTCCTCCCCTAGAGAGGGAAGGAGGGAAGGAGGGAGAAAAAGAAAATCAAGATAACTTAAATGTAAGCCCATGTTATCGGTCATAACAAAAAGCCTGAAAGCAAGTTAATCCAAGTGGGACAGGATGGACAGACTTGAGAAAATAGAGACAGGATGGAGATTTCAGAAGGCAGAAGTTGTTGCAAAAATTATGGTATCATAGAGATGGAATGTTTGGGTGAAGAGCAGATTTTCTTGATACTTACATTATCCTTGACACTTCTATGTCCAATGTATATTAAATCAATATTTTGATATACAAATTTGAGTTTAAAAAGCAAGGTTTGATACTATTTTTCCACAAAAAGAACACTACATATTTGAATTGTTTTAAAGCACTTTTATGATATAAAATGTTCATTTTTCCCTCAAGTTAAAATCCACCACCTTTGTAGAATACGAAATTCAGTTTATCATTCTTTCTTGTGAAGGTCTTATTACCTAATGCAAACAAGAATCAATAATACAGAATACTGAATGTTTGCAATAATGCCATGAATCTCAGCAGAATTGACAAGCAAATTCCTATCAACTAATAAACTGACCATGATTCAATTAAATTTGTGTATTAAAGACAAGCAGTAAGCTTTGCTATTGAGAAGAGTGTTAAGTTGACTTAATAAGCAGTATTGAGAGACTATTGTGCATTGGAGTTTGAAACGAGCTGGATAAAACCTTATTCATACAGAGTTTACAACCTGGAGACAAAAAAATTCTCAGTCCACTGTACAAAGTACTTTAATTTACATGTGTGTGTGATCCTATGATAGCACATTTGATCCTCACAGTGAATTCATGAATTAAGGGCAGAAATTTTTAGTCATTTGTCCAACTGCCATGAGTTTTTAAAAGCAGTGTTTTAATCTTGATCTTTTACTCCCAAGTCTGTATTTTTCTCAGTAACTTCTGATTATTTGAAAACTAGGAATCCATGCATAGAATGTTCAGTGCATATCTATTTACTTAGAGTTTATCATGCGTACACTCAAATTCTTGGTCCGCTCCTTCAGCTAGGTGAATATACACGTTACCCACCAAACCACAAAGTCAAACCGGGTACCAGGTTATCGATCTACAGAGGGGCTTTACCAACAGCCACATATGGGGCCATATCCAGGCTTTTCCCTAAACCCATAGGCCTTTGTCTGACCCTGAATCACCAGTCTGGACTCCTTTCCTTCACTGTCTTTTCCAGTTTTGAATTTGATCACCTTCTTATTCACACAAATTGGTTTACCTCCTTTATAGGGACCTGTTCTGCCAACCGAAGGGGATTCCAGTAGGCAGGCCCCACTCAAGTCATAAAATGCTTTACTATACATTTTCCCAGAGCAATGTCAATCCATAGAGTCTAGAAAAAAGCAAAATGTAGAGTCCAGCTAAGTTTAGACTTCCATAAGGAAGGGGCGAGGGACAGAAGCAATCTATTAATGATTCTTGGAAGTAAGGGTCAGCCCCAAGGTGACATGTCATTGCCAGCCCTACACAGACTTTTGCATAACTGCATGCCTCCTCTCCAGTGGACTTGTGCGAACTTTATCTTAGCAGGGATCTCCAACACTCCTCTATTTGTAAATATAGTTGTAAACATAGAAACACCTCAGCCTCAAAATAACACACCTGAGCTGGTCTTGGCCTAAATGAGACCATCACAACTGTGCTAATAGCCAGGGTGAAACCTGTATATTTGGCTGCTAAAATTTGTCCCAAGATGTCATGCAAAGAATTCTATACACACAAAACAGTTTCGCAAGAATTTCATGCTGGTGGCTGTGTAGCTTTCCGCAACCCTTACCTTGCTAGCTATCAGTCCCTTTTCTAATTGAATATACATCAATCACTGTGTTTCTTCCCCACCTTTGCCTAGTCCTGTTTCTTGCCTCCCATTTACATTATGTATATTTTAGTATGCAGTTTGGCAATTGACAGCTTAGCAACTATGAAATTATTTGGGAGAAGAATCTATATTAAAAAAGTGCTCTCAATAATGTTGTAGAGCATGTCCTTGGAAAACTAATTTTAGCGGAAAGAGATGTTCAGCAAATACTGAAATGCAAAAGAGCGCTAACACATTTCAGTGTATCTAATAGTAATAAAAATGGAAGTTGATCTTTATAGTCCTTGTTTTATTTATTCTTCTGAAGAGGCATCCTACTTGTCTATTGTTTAATTCTTCACCTCAATCAGCTATTATTAAGAATTGTTTCTTCTGAAATATTATGAGCAGTTTCTATAATGGAATTTTTTGCAGCATAATTATTTATTTTTATATATAAGAACAAGAAAGCATAGCTTGTATCACGATAGTACCAAATCATTCCAAAATTTTCTACACATGATATTTTCCAGTTACTCAGCATTGGGAAATGACAGTATGGCTAAGAGGGTATAGGGAGGGTATAGTGAAAATTGCACATGTGGAAACAGATCCTGGGAAGCTGTGAATATGTAACATGCCAGGGGAAAAGAACACGGACATAGCGAAAAATACAGGATGCACATTTATGTTTGCCTGCTCCCAGAACCTCTTTTTTCTAAGAATTTCATTTCTCCTCCCCACCTACATCACTGCAGCAAAAGCAGCCATATAATAAGATGTCTTCTTTTCCTGGACAAAAGTGATTGATCTTCTAGGAATCCATGTGGTTCCAAATTGGCCAATAATTAGAACATCCTGGCCACCAATACCACTGAGCCACTTCAAGTGGCTGATTCAGTGGTTGGGAAGCAACCCCACATTGTCTCTGTGAGATATTTCATCAAGATTTCTATATTTAGTCTCAAGAGATCTGAAACCTTAATTCCATTGGTACCTGAATCGTGAGTACCATCCAGAGCTGTTTTCTGCTTCATGAAAGGGAGGAGGAGGTTCTGCAGATACAAGGGGTCGAATAGAGACATATGGAAAGGAGCAGAGAAAGACAAAAGGCCCAGTGTTTTCAGAGCCTCAGATTTATTGTTTTCTGAAGCTCAAATACATTCCTGCAATTGTTTTCTGAGTCCAGGAATCTCCTTCATATTTTATCCCTTTTTGAGTAACCAGACTGAATCAAGTAGCTATTACTTTGACCATACAAATGTTAACCATTATGCACAGTACTGAAGAGTCGGCTGTATCGAAAGGGCATCCCAATGGACTGGCCATCACAGTTTTACAAATGTGCTGTTCTGATCATGGTCTAATATTTGTAAACACAGTGATCACTGTGAAAGTCTCAGGGGATTCAACCCAAGCCATGTGGCCCTGTGGTTCTGCTGTCACAGCATTCCACTCAACCACTTCTCTGGACCATACTTAGCTCTCCCAACTGCAGAACACCCTCTCTGCAAGAAGCAGGAAATGGTTCTCAGACATCAGATGCCTACTTCCTTCAAAAAATAGAAGCCAGTAAGACAGAAAGCAGGCTGAATAATACCAGGATCAGGTGATTGACTTTTCACACTTCCTCAGAGCTGGCTATATCCTATACAGCCAAGTCTATCCCAAAAGTTGTCACTCTTCTCATCCTCTCTGTTCCCCCCAAACCTGGTTATCACAATATCTAACATTATTTCCTGCCCTATGTATTTGTAGTCAGGAAAACAGAGGAAAAAGCTGAAGCTGAGCACATCATCTCTCAAGATCTATGACTTCAAATATAAGCTTAAAATGGACAAGGGTATATGCAGTTTGTTTTCATTCTATATACATTAGGTACAGAACAAGTTTACAGTGCTTGGCTCATTTCAACACTTGAGTATGTGCTTTTCAGTGGCAATATTTGGTATAATTTACCTGAATGTTTGTGAGTATATGTGAATGTGTGCATGTGTTTTGTCTTACTATTGTTTTCATTGATTCATTTATTTATTTGAGATGTCTGAGAGCTACTAACTTCAGACAAAAGTATTCTTGGAAAATCCTCATTTCAGTCTTTTTCTTATTATTTTCCTTATTACTTTGAATTGGTGGGGTTCATTCTGGGATAAAAATAGATGCACTTGCAACTTGTCAGTGATCATCTTAAGGCAAAAAGCCTCTCTTTGTTTATTAGTTTGATGTTTCCCTTTGGGAATTATTTTCTGGAATCCCTGCCAAAATAGTCCAATTCCAGAACTCTTAAGCCAATGTTGAAGAGACTGAATAATAAAGGTCATTGTATAACCCTGATATTCATGACATGATCTGTGCTTTACTCATAAACTTTTGTCTAATTGTGAACCACTCTGAAGCCCATAATGCAAAGGTTGGATGAGTGATAAATTGACAGCTTCCAGTGCAAAGCTTAACACATGAAAAATTGAAAATATGAAACATTAGGAATAAAATGTAAGAGAAATTACTATGTTGAAGGATCAGAGGAAGAGGATGAGCAGAGGATCTTGAGGGTAGATATGGATGATAAGCTGAGTGGGCTGGCAGGCATTTAGGTCATAGGGGCTGCAGCAGAAAGGAGTTATGCCTGCAGATTGCAGCAGGCTATGTCACAAGAAGTTTGCTCTGGTGTTTTTAAATGATTCATGGCCAAAAAGGTTGACTAAGGTAGGCATGTCTACATTCATCAGAATACAGATCAGAATACAACTTGCTTGAGGAGGCAAGAATGGGTTAAGTGGAAAGACTGAAATGTATCTACACTGTAGTACCACCTGAATGCAGTATAATTGGCTCCCACTGGCATAGCAGGGCCATGTGCCAGGTGCTGGTGTTGGCAGGGAACGCTGTCTCAATCAGGCAAATCTATCCACTACTTACTGCCAGCACAGCTAATGCTCTGTTCTTTGGCTGAGGTCATTGCAATGACCTCCTAACAAGTCCCCCTGCTACTCCTCCTGCCCCTTTACCATCTACTTGCCACATGTCAGCCCAAGAGATCCCCTCTGTTTGTTCTGCTACATTACCTCGCTCCTCTGCTCAGCAACCTTAAATAATTCTCACTCACTCAGTAAGAGCCCAGGTTCTCACGGCTGGTAAGGTGCTGCGTGTTCTGCTTTCCCCGCTCCTTGCTGTTCTGATCTTAAATCTGACCCCCCTTCCTTGGAGTCCATTTCCTACCAGTCGCAAGTGACTCCTCATTATGTTTTCAATGTACTAGGTG
This sequence comes from Manis javanica, assembly GCF_040802235.1. Classification (NCBI taxonomy): domain Eukaryota; kingdom Metazoa; phylum Chordata; class Mammalia; order Pholidota; family Manidae; genus Manis; species Manis javanica. The sequence goes on along the minus strand of NC_133163.1, from coordinate 16,751,003 downwards.
CACACCTTTCTCAAGGCCTTTGCACTTGCTTCTCCCTCTCCCCAGTATGCTCTTCTCCAGGTGGGTGCATGGGTGCTGTTGTACCTCCTCAGCTTCTCAAAGAGGCCTTCCAGGGCTCCACTCTTTAAAACTACAGCCTCCTGGGTACTTGAACTCCATCTCTCCAACTATGGTTTTCTGTATAACAATTATCAACTTCAATTCATATACATGTATATGTGTATGTATATATATTTAGGTTTAACTCTTTCTCTCACAATACTTAAACAAGAGCTTTGTCTGCTATATTTACTGATGTATCCCAGCACCTAAAAGTACCTGATATATAGTATGTTCTCAATACATATTACATATTTGTTAGAGAAATTACTCACAGAACTAGGTTCTCCCTTTATTGACCAAGATATGCCAGCAATTACCATTCACTCTTCTAGGGAATATGTAAGTATATGTCACATATGTTTATGTGTGTATATCACTTTTGTTTAATTAACCAGAAGAGAAAAAGTTAACAACAACAACAACAAAAAAATAATGAAGAAGAGTATACTAAAGAGAGGAAAAGAAAGAGAAAAGAGTATCAACATTAAGAGGTACTAAAAGAAATTTTAAAGGAAATTCCAGAGAATGATGAAAGAGGAGCAATTGACTTAAAACTATAGAGTCATCAGTCACCTAAAAGAGGAGATTTTTTAATACTGAGGATGGGAGCAATACATGAAAAGTTTTAAGACATAAATGGACCTGGAAGAAAACCTAAGACCACTTAGAGAAACAGATCATTCCAAGTCTGGGGCAGGTAATGTAGCTGGAACATCTTGTCACATTAGAAATTAAACATCAAAAAGTACTTGGGAGCCAATCTGAAAAGGGTCCCTTTGGCCAAAGATGAGATAATTTGGATATTAATAAGAATAATAAAGGCTACAGAGTGAAATACATTATGATTATATACATGAATTTATAAGGAAAACAAAATGAGCTAAGTAAACCACTGGTCATCAATGAGAAATAATAATAAACAAACTCATATTTTGAAACTGGAAAATGAAGAATCAGGCATTTGCACTGCCTTTTTGTCATCAACTAGTAAACCAAATATTAGATAAAAGAGATGTCCTCATTATAGAAGCTCTCATCTGATAAATAAAGAAGGTATTAAAAAATTAAGAAATATAATTTTGAAACTTTTTTTGAACTAATGAACCTACTGATCATCAACAATTATTAACATACAAAAGAGATAAAGGCAGACATTATGTGTTTCCTGATGGAAGACATACCACCTACCAATGAAGCAGTCTTGCCAAAAGAAACAAAACTGAATGAGATCAAGCCTCTATAAACAGCTAACAGTTTATAGAAGAACACATTAATCTGCACCATGAAAAAATAATTAACAAAATGCATATTATGGGAAATCTACAGGACCAACAACCCAGTATCTTCAGTAAATAAATCACAGCAACAAATAAATTAGATAAAATTTATAAAAGAGACTTGAATATCAGCCAGTTACATTGTCTTGATTTTATGCAGGCTATGATTCAAACTAATAAAAACTAATAAACATAATGAGACAATGGAAACTTGAGGTTAGTAAGAAGTTATTGTTAATTTAGCTTAGGTATAATAAGGATAAATTATAACTTTCATCCCTTGAAATACTTATGGTTGAAATCCTATGATGTTTGATACTTTCTTCACAATTCACATCCTGTAGTTTCCCACAGAATCTCTCTCTAATAATTAACCCTTTGTGTTAAACTTGTGCCAGAAGCAGAGCCTGAGATGAGGATTATGTGCCATGTGATTCACTAGAGAAGTTCTCTCAGAAGAGATCCATAAGTGTGTGAAATAACGAAAGTGAAGGGGAAGAAGCCTAGTGAAATGGAGTCCTAGCATCAGCCAGATTCTGAAAAGTATTAATTACCACTTCAGAGAGTATTACTGATATTTATTATACTTAAGTAGGTATGTCAGCTGGAGATCTGAGAAAGGCGTAAGGATTATGGAAATGGAACATCTGCAGGAGTCCTGAGAGGGAAACAATCAGCTTCATAACTACAGGGATACAAAGTGGTGAAGCATATGTCCTCAGGCGTCAGAGGGCTGAGTTTATATTATAAATCCCAGCTTCTCTACTTACTGTGCTCAATATTCTAATCTGAAAAATGGGGATAATAATATCACCCTCCTCTCTTGAGTTGGCATGAGGATTAAATGAGGTGATATGTTTATAAATCATCTAGGACAGTCCTTGAGTCATAGGGCTTGATCAAATATTAGGAATGATTGCTAACAGACCTTTTCACTGATAAATGTCCTGAAACATAGGACCTGTTTTTGAGGACCCACAAAGTCAGTAAGAAACATAGGTGTTAGTAAATAGATGTCTGAACAGGTAGATAGTGGTTATAGTAGAGTTAGCAGGGATCTATCCAATGAGATGGGAACAGTCTTAGATTGTTTCCTCCGGTAGCAAACACTTGAGATGCTGATTTGCATGCACTGAGGAATACTCTTGAGACAAGCACCTGTGAGGACAAAAAGATGCAGAACAGGAATTTTTAGTAATCCTGGGGAGGCAACACAAGATAACACTTTCAGGGGAAACATATATGAAAATGAGGCACATACTCGAAGGGCTACTTGACTAAATGGGGCTGAATCCTATGATCTTTCACATTAAGAATGAGCTTGAAAGCAAGGATAAAACAAGATTCTGATTACTGTAAGCAAAGGATTAGGTAATAGAGAGCATGAAGGTTAATTTGATGGTATAGACTGAATTTTCTTATGTAATCCTCACAACAGTACTATGGAAAAGTGGTTAATATCCTCATTTTAGAGATGAAAAACCTTAGGTGAAGTTCAAACAATGTGCCCAAATTAACACAACTCTTAAGTAAAAGAGTTATGACTACAACCCAGATCTTTCTAATTCAGGGTTTGAGTTATTTATTAACTTCAATATTGAAATTTTAGTCTTAAGTTTTTATGGCTACAAGACAGTTGTTATCAGGTACTTGACTCTTAATTTTCATGAGGATATGATCTGTTGGATGGAACATTTCTAATCTGAAACCACCCCACAAACCCAGAAAAAAAGTTATAATTTACTGTCATTAGAATGCTATCCCAAAGCTTTAAACATTATTAGTAGAAATTCAGGACCAGAGCAAAGGCACTAAAAAGTTTTTGTTCTACCTGTGCAATGACTCAGCCTCCAGTAGAGCTGGGAGGCATGAAGCCGAGCTTCCTGTCAGTAGAAGTGTGCTAAAAGTGGGTTCCAAAAAGGAAAAGCAAAAGGCAGCAGGAGATTGATCAAGCCCATTGGTCTCAAGCACAGAAACAAAGAAGTATGCGTATTGCAATATTTTTTCATCGTTGGTCATTAGTGATGTGTCAGCAAGCATGAGACCATTTCCATCCGGCTACTGTATTAATGCCAATTTAGGAACAGAATGCGAGTAATTGACTTAACATGCCTATCATCACTTGTTTATTTAAGAGTAAAACATTGAGAGCTCTGCATGTTGGCAAAGTAAATGAAAATGAATCCTGTTTATAATCAAATAAAAATGCAATAGATCCAAAGAATGTTTTTGTATTGAACTTTCTCCCTGCCCTAATTAACTGGCTGGAATGACTTTCTAAGTGTCATCTTAATCAGCTTTGCAAAATGCAGGATGTTCCATTTAATGGGAAATCTGCATTTTATTGTACAGCTAGAACACAAGACTGTCCTTGTTATTCAAAGTGGAAACAGATTTATTTTAAGGTGGTCTTTTTTTAAGCATAAAAATACAAATCCTAGTCAATTTTGAATCCAGAATGAATGTCGGGAGTCCTGCCCATATGCAGAAAATCTGTGGAAAAGTTATTACTATCAATGTCATCTAGACAATAGAATAAAAACTCAAGGATAAAAATAGAATAAAAACTCACTGGTAGTCCTCAGTACTTAAACAAAATGAAAAGACCTTGACCTGGATAAATAATGATAGTTCAGATTTTTTGGTACTATTCTGGTAAGATAAAAAGCTCTAGAATGCTTTCAACCATATGATTTCAGAGTAAGTAGAAAAATAAGTTCAAATCACTTTTTATCTGAATTTCTACTTAAATGGGAGTAAGAGATAGTCTACAAAGAAACCTAAAAAGCCCGGTGTGGAGAAAATGGAAATGGAAATTTCTGACCAGTGTTCCCGCCTGGCCTTAATAGCACCCATTTTGTGTGTGTGTGTGTGTGTGTGTGTGTGTGTATGTGTGTGTGTAAGAGCCTACTTTGCATGCTTATGAGAGCAGCAGGATGTTTACCTGACACAGAGCCACTGGCTGGTCACAGGATTAATGGTCTAGGGGAAGCATAGAGAGGAGACACCCATTCTCTCCTCTCCCTATGCTCTTGGCAGATGATTGATCTGGTGTCCACCCATCACCAGAGACCTGCCCACGGGTTCCTCCAGGTGTTAAGTGTGGGGAAGTAGAGAGTTTGGGTGCCAGGAAAGCAGAAGCCAGGCATGAGAGTGGAGAGAGCCATGAGAGAGGGCAAGGAGCAGTGTGGGTGGGTGTGAGAGCAGGAGCTTGGAGAGCAGAGAAGGGAAGCCTGGTGTGGGAAATAGGAGACAATGGAGGCTGGCAGAGGGAAGCGGGAATAGAGACTGAGACCTACTGCTGTGAGAGTAAAACCCCCTTTAAACTCCCTCACTTCTTGGAATTACCAAATTCATAGGTAACTTGCCCTGGATGGGAACACCCTCTTTCAGGAACAATGCCCAGCATGAAGATGTGAACATAACAGATACTCAACCAATTCTTATTATGCAACATGAATATTGGGAGAGTATGAGTTTGGTAATCAAATAAGCATGACTTAAAATTCATTAAACCTTAGCTAGCTTATTTAGCTTCTTGTCCCTCAGTTTCTGCATTATAACAGAGAATCTACTCTCAGGAGGAGACAAGAAATAAAGGAACCTAATATGTGAAAGATCTAAAATGAACACTTTATATCGAATAGCCATATTAACCCATTTCACCCTTGAATAAATAGTTTTTTTTTGAGAGGGCATCTCTCATATTTATTGATCAAATGGTTGTTAACAACAATAAAATTCTGTATGGGGGGTCAATGCTCAATGTACAATCATTAATCCATCTCAAGTCTAGTTCTCGTCAGTCTCTAATCTTCTGAAGCATAACGAACAAGTTCTTACATGGTGAACGAATTCTTACATAGTGAATAAATTCTTACATGGTGAACAGTACAAGGGCATTCATCACAGAAACTTCCGGTTTTGATCACGCATTATGACCTATAAACAATCAGGTCAAATATGAATATTCGTTTGATTTTTATACTTGATTTATATGTGGATCCCACATTTCTCCCTTTATTATTATTATTATTTTTATTTTTAATAAAATACTGAAGTGGTAGGTAGATGCAAGATAAAGGTAGAAAACATAGTTTAGTGCTGTAAGAGGGCAAATGTAGATGATCAGATGATCAGGTGTGTGCCTATGGACTAAGTATTAATCCAAGCTAGACAAGGGCAGCAAAACATCCACAGATGCAGAAGATTTCTCTCAAAACAGGGGGTGTGAGGTTCTGAGCCTCACCTCTGTTGATCCCCAATTTCTCACCTGATGGCCCCCCTGCGACTGTGCCTGTCTTAGGTTGTTCCTCCCTTGAGGAATCTTACCCATCTCTGGCTAACCAGTCATCTTCCGGGGCCATACAGGGAAATGTAAAGTTGGTAAGTGAGAGAGAAGCCATATTGTTTGCAAAGGTTAGCTTTTTACTTCTTTGCAGATTTATGCCCTGTGGCTTCTATGCCCAGCACTTGTCTCGAGGTATCTTTACCACCTGGAGGAATTATGATACTCCGTAAATTCGATATGAGGCACGAATTCTATTTAAGGGTTGTAATTAGGAAGAAAGAAGAAAAGCTATAGAGGTAGCATATGGAAGAAAACATGGGAGGATTGATTATTTCTTTGACATATCTTCTTGTAGAGTACCTTAAGCATATATAGGTTTTAAACTACCAACTAACTTGCGCTCACATATTAACATAATAGGAATACGGTGACATACACAAAGCAAATCTATAATTACCATCCATCTCCAGTGAAGCCAAGAAAACCATTTAGGCACCCTAGGCATTTGTGAAAATTTGTCTATGATGTGATGGATATTGTCCAACTGTACTTGAACAGTCTGAGAGAAATCAGACAAATTAAAGCAACCCATTTCTGGGATCTGTTGAATAAATAATTTTGAGGCTAAAATTCTCAGTTCTGTAACAACTATGAACGGATATTGACAATATTGGCATACTAATTAAGAAGTCTATTAGAAATGATAGTAAACCTGGCATGTTTCCAGTGGGATAGGCAACCTCAGAATAGGCATGGCTAGGAAGAGGCTAGAAAGAAGCTGGTTTCTGATATGCTCGGGAGTTTTATTGAGAAATTCTAGACACAAAATACCTGCCACAATGATTCAGCTTATTTTATGTGTCTTGAAATGTGCCAGATATTTCAATGTTTAATTTTAAATATAAAATTTTATTCAATTTATCTTTTTTGAAGTTATATATAATCAATAATGGCATGAAGAACTGGATGACTGAATAACTGGGTGAATGAATAATTTCATGATTGAAGTTGAAAAGAGAACTTGAACACTATTATTAGTTGTGAAATTCTTTGCCATTTACTGAAACCATTCCAGTTTCTAATTCCCACAAGTTTGAATATTACATATGCTGATAGTAGCATGGGGATCTACTAAAGAAAAAATTAAGTTGAGAAAGAATTGACAGTGTAAATCAATTTGAGTGACACCACATACATCAAGGTGATATCAATCTTTACTAAGTAGCTACCAGCTTCTTGAGATTTTGATGATGAGAATTTTATTTTTAGTCAATAAATCATAGAGTTCCAGGCAGAACTGTGCTACACCCCTGTTTGTATATATCAAACATATGCCATAGAATCATAATATAATCTTTCTCTACCCACATTAACAAAAAGTAATGTTTGATTAATGCATTAGATTATTAAAGACACTTCTCTACAGCTTCATCTGGCATTTTTTAAAGATAGAAATTCCTCTAGAAAATTAAAGAAGCTGATGAACATTTTCCAGTTTTTGTCTAAGAACTGTGATATCTGTCTCAATTTTCTAATTTTGAGAACATTTCAAATAGTATGATGAATTGTCTTGCATATATTGTTTATATAGAAGTCTCCTCCTGTGCATTTTTTTATTAAAATAAATTGGATATTTACAGCCAAAAATAATTTGTGAGAGTATGTTGAAATCCAGAAGAAGTTTAGATGTACTCTATGCACTCTGCGTGTGAGGAGAAAAGAACTTAAATATATTTGATTAGATGAAATCAAATTAATTTTGTTATTAAATAAAATAATATTGTCAGTGTAGGTACTGCAATGTAGATAACAGTGGGATTCAATATAATTGAGAAATTTCAAGTAACACTTCTATTTCATACCAAGAAAAACATTGAAAAGAAAAAAACAATTGTAGTCTAAAGTAGCTTTAAAAGAACAACGTGGGACTCCTGGAAGAGCGAATTGAAGAAACTGTCAAAGTTTCTTCCCAAAAAGCAATGATTAAAAATTGGCAGAAATAATCATTTAAGGACTTTGTAGACTGGCCAAAAATATACAATAAATGAGAGACATGAATTTAAGAAAGCAGACAGAGGCTCAGTAAAAATAGTATGGGATTTGGAATTTCATTCCCATGCTACCTATTCTTACCTATGCCACCTCTCTCATCCGGTGCAGGGCATGGCTTGAGGACTAATAGGCCCACTGTCGGAAATGCTGCGTGCACAAGCTGTGTGCAAACTTAGAATAGATTGCGGGGTGCTAATGAGCTACTAAATTTTAGGTCTTGAGGATGGAGAAGCAAAACCTAGGATGGCCTTATCAACTGCCAAACTCGAATGCATTCCCCAAACTGCAGAGATCTATTGGCAAACTTGAAAGTCTTACTGTTTCAAAATGTTTAAGTATAACCTCTAAACAAGCATTGGCTGATTACGGAGCCGTGCTGAACCAAGCGTTACTCCAGAGAAGCCAACTTTAAAAATAAAAACAAGAATTAAAAAAGACAAAACCGGAAACCACTGAACACAGACATCAGTCACCAAGCAGGCTACAAATAAATCAAGCAAGTCACTAAACAGACAGCTTAATAAACCAATATTAAAAATAGAAAAAATTATTAACCCTGGTGGGAGAAATCAGTCTAGATTTGTTGCAATACATGACCTAAAAGTCCAACTTTCAGCAAAAAATTATGAGATATGTAAATAAACAAAAATTTTGACCCATTAACAAGTGTATAATAATCCCTAGAACAACCATAAGGAAAATATCTAAAAATATATTCAGTAAATAATTCAACAAAAATTATTAAATGACACATTAGATAACTACCAATTTAATACCAAGAAAGTCAATAAAGGGGGAAAAGAGAGAGAGAGAGAAACATACAGGAAGCAAATAGCAAAATGGCAGACATAATAAATGTGGCCGTGTCAGTGATGACATTGGGCATGAATGGATTAAAAATGCCTCAAATCTTTAATAGTCCTTCTGATTTTCACTGTATTTAATCTAGCTATCATTGAGAGTTTGCCATAATTCTCCAAATACTTTTGTTAAATTTTCTATATCTTCCTTTGTGTAAATCTGCTTCATATATTTTTTGAATCTTTTCTTAAGTGTGCATATTTATAATTGTTACATCTTCCAAACAAATTAACCCTTTATCATTATGAAATATTCATCTTGTATGCAGGAACAATTTTTTCATAATGTCTCTTCTGTCTGATATTAGTATGGCCACTCCACCTCTCCCATGGTTACTATTTTCAAGCATGTATCTTTATATTCATTTGATTTATTTGTGCTTTTGAAACTAAAGAGTGCCTTTTATTGGCAGCATATTTTAGTGCTTTTTGCTTTTTTTAAAATCAGTTCTGATAATCTCTTCCTTTTGATTGGAATTTAAAAGCAAAAATTAATGAACTATAAAACATTTCTCTATATTTATAGAGAAAACTAATAAAGAAAAAATTTGACTTCTTAGAAAGATAACAAAATAAATGAAATAAAAACCTAGTATGAATGATCAAGAAAGAAAAGGATACATTTCTAATATCAGAAATGAAAAAAGGGGCATCATTATATATCTTAGGTACCAGAAATATAAAATGAGGATATTCAAAGGGAGTAAGCATGTTACTCTCACAACTTAGATGAAGTGGACACATTTTTAGAATAACATAACTTTTCAAAACTGAAAGGAGAAAATAGGCAAATCTCAATAACACTACTTATATTAAAAACATTAAATTAATTAGTTTCCAAAGCCCACAAAAAACTCCAAATTCAGGTGATTTCAATAACAATTTCTTACAAACACTTAAAAAAGGGGAAAAATATCAATTGAATTCAAAGTCTTCCTTTTACTAGAAAAAAGAAAAAATAATTCTCAGCTTCTTTTTATTAAGCTAGAAAAATCTTTATAGCAAACCTATAAAGGCCATTAAAAGAAAAACTGTAGGTCACTTTCTCTCATGAATGTAACTGCAAAAATCAACACAAAACGTTAGAAAACTGAGTCTCATGATATCAAAAGTGGGATTAAAATGAGCTGAAAGCCTTAATTCACTTATTTGTTTGAGATATTCTAGGTAAATACCAAGATAATTATTTATTTCTTAAAGATTAGAAAAATAATACACAAAACTAGAGTTGAATCTATTTACAATTATTATAATTATTGAATATGGTTCTACCTATATTTTTTTGGTTTGATTCCTAGACCAAGTATTTTTAATGCTGCTTCTTTTCATTATCACTGTTCCTTTAAGTCAATTTACTACTCAGGTAATCCACACTTTCTCCTTCCATTTATCACACCTAACAAATTGTGTCTTTTTAGTTTGGGTTACCATTAAGTCTTGGACAAATACACTGGAAGCAAAGTTCAAAATTTGTGAATATCACTAAGCTTATCTAGAAAAATTAGAGTATTTTAGAATATTGTACATACTATCACTCCTTCACATCATTCACTTTATTTTTCTCTAGTATTTTTGTTGTTTTGTGTCTTTACCCACCTAAAACTAATCAAGCTTTTTATTACATATCTATCACTGTCAATAGTTATTTATGTTTTCTTTCTACTAATTTTATTGCCCCAGTCTGCTTTTTATATCACTTCCTTTCTTCTGGATTTAATTTTCATCTTCCTGAAAGTGAGAGCCTAGTATGATTTTTCAGTTATGAATTACAGTAAATACTCTTACTTTTGGTTAAGTTGAAAATAACTAGAGTTTTGACCTCAACTTTTTTTCTAAAAACATATTGGTATAATTTAGTTATCACTCAATTTTCTCTTTGGTGTCACTTAAGATTTTCTTTTCAGTTTTGGTATTTTTTTTTTATTTCATTCTAAAATGATTTGCTTTTGGTGTGAGTTCTTGAATTGGTATGTTTATTTAATCTCAGTTTTTGAGAGTCATCATTTCTTGAAATTTCATCTTTCTGTATTTCTTTGAGTTTTGCTTCTTCACCATTCTCTCTAGTCACTCAGTCTGAAATTCTGATAACATATATGTTGGATCATGTAATTTATCTTCCAGATCTATTCATTAATTTTTTTCATGTCTTCCATTTTTTTTTTTTTTTTTGAGAGGGCATCTCTCATATTTATTGATCAAATGGTTGTTAACAACAGTAAAATTCAGTATAGGGGGGTCAACGCTCAATGTACAATCATTAATCCATCTCAAGCCTAATTCTCGTCAGTCTCCAATCTTCTGAAGCATAGCGAACAAGTTCTTACATGGTGAACGAATTCTTACAGAGTGAATAAATTCTTACATGGTGAACAGTACAAGGGCAGTCATCACAGAAACTTTCGGTTTTGATCATGCAATATGACCTATAAACAATCAGGTCAAATATGAATATTCGTTTGATTTTTGTACTTGATCTATATGTTGATCCCCCATTTCTCCTACTATTATTATTATTTTTATTTTTAATAAAATGCTGAAGTGGTAGGTAGATGCAAGATAAAGGTAGAAAACATAGTTTAGTGCTGTAAGAAGGCAAATGTAGATGATCAGATGATCAGGTGTGTGCCTATGGACTAAGTATTAATCCAGGCTAGACAAGGGCATCAAGACATCCACGGATGCAGAAGATTTCTCTCAAAGCAGGGGGGGTGAGGTTCTGAGCCTCACCTCTGTTGATCCCCAAATTCTCACCTGATGGCCCCCCTGCGACTGTGCCTGTCTTAGGTTGTTCCTCCCTTGAGGAATCTTACCCGTCTCTGGCTAACCAGTCATCTTCCGGGGCCATACAGGGAAATGTAAAGTTGGTAAGTGAGAGAGAAGCCATATTGTTTGCAAAGGTTAGCTTTTTACTTCTTTGCAGATTTATGCCCTGTGGCTTCTATGCCCAGCACTTGTCTCAAGGTATCTTTACCACCTGGAGGAATTATGATACTCGGTAAATTCGATATGAGGCACGAATTCTATTTAAGGGTTGTAATTAGGAAGGAAGAAGAAAAGCTATAGATGTAGCATACGAAGGAAACTTGGGAGGATTGATTATTTCTTTGACATATCTTCTTGTATAGTACCTTAAGTATGTATAGGTTTTAAACTACTAACTAATTTGCACACATATATTAACATAATAGGAATACGGTGACATAAACAAAGCAAATCTATAATTACCATCCATCTCCAGTGAAGCCAAGAAAACCATTTAGGCACCCTAGGCATTTGTGAAAATTTATCTATGATATGATGGATATTGTCCAACTGTACTTGAACCATCAGACAAATTAAAGCAGCCCATTTCTGGGATCTGTTCACATCCCATATGTTCTTTTAACCATAGATAGTCTATAGTCATGAGATTTTGGAGTGCTACAACTTGCACCCCTCCCAACTCCTGGTTGAGTTCCAACAGTACAGATCCGGTCAAATTCGTTGTCTCACTGTATGCACATGCCAGCCTAGACATCTCCCTCCTCATTCTTATGGCAAGTCCAGGAGATGGTGGGCTGGATGCAGCCACAACCGCAGCATTGTCCGAATCCCTGTGGAGGCTTTTTGATGATCATCCCCCGGCACTAGTCCTCCAGAGAGTGCTGATGCCGGAAGCTCCTCCTCATATCGTATCTTAGTTCATTTTCTGGGTATCCAAGCTACGCCTTGATCTCCTGCATAGAAACAAGCAGACACTTTGCCCACACTTTGACATGCCCTCTATACCACTGTGCAGAACTCATTGGAGGTCAGCACACAGTAACTGCTTTTTTTTTTTTTTTTTTTTTTTAATTAAGAGAAAGGAATATTATCAGAAAAGAGTACCTCCATAGCTGATCATCTGACACCCTTTAAGTGATCAACATTAAGGATATTTAAAGCATGCGTTGATCTTTGATTTACCAATAGTTTTATCCTGTTAAGGAGTAATCCCCCTTTTCCTTCTTTCTTTCTTTCTTTCTTTTTTTTTTTTTTTTTAATTTTTAATCTACACTTACATGAAGAATACTATGTTTACTATGCTCTCCCCTATATCAGGTCCCCCCTAACAACCACATTACGGTTACTGTCCATCAGCTTAGCAAAATGTTGTAGAGTCACTACTTGCCCTCTCTGTGTTGTGCAGCCCACCCTCCCCTTGCTCCCTCCTCCCCATGCATGCTAATCTTAATAACCCCCTTTTTCTTCCCCCACCTTATCCCTCCCTGCTCACCCATCCTCCCCAGTTCCTTTCCCTTTGGTACCTGTTAGTCCATTTTTGGGTTCTGTAACTTCACTGCTGTTTTGTTCCTTCAGTTTTTCCTTTGTTCCTATACTCCTCAGATGAGTGACATCATTTGGTATTTCTCTTTCTCCGCTTGGCTTATTTCACTGAGCATAATACTCTCCAGCTCCATCCATGTTGCTGCAAATGGTTGGATTTTTCCACTTCTTATGGCTGAGTAGTATTCCATTGTGTATATGTACCACATCTTCTTTATCCATTCATCTACCGATGGACATTTAGGTTGCTTCCAATTCTTGGCTATTGTAAATAGTGCTGCGATAAACATAGGGATGCATCTGTCTTTCTCAAACTTGATTGCTGCGTTCTTAGGGTAAATTCCTAGGAGTGGGATTCCTGGGTCAAAAGGTAGGTCTGTTTTGAGCATTTTGATGAACCTCCAAACTGCTTTCCACAATGGTTGAACTAATTTACATTCCCACCAGCAGTGTAGGAGGGTTCCCCTTTCTCCACAGCCTCGCCAACATTTGTTGTTGTTTGTCTTTTGGATGGCAGCTATCCTTACTGGTGTGAGGTGATACCTCATTGTAGTTTTAATTTGCATTTCTCTGATAATTAGCGATGTGGAGCATCTTTTCATGTGTCTCTTGGCCATCTGTATTTCTTTTTTGGAGAACTGTCTGTTCAGTTCCTCTGCCCATTTTTTAATTGGGTTATTTGTTTTTTGTTTGTTGAGGCGTGTGAGCTCTTTATATATTCTGGACGTCAAGCCTTTATCAGATCTGTCATTTTCAAATATATTCTCCCATACTGTAGGGTTCCTTTTTGTTCTATTGATGGTGTCTTTCGCTGTACAGAAGCTTTTCAGCTTAATGTAGTCCCACTTGCTCATTTTTGCTGTTGTTTTCCTTGCCCGGGGAGATATGTTCAAGAAGAGATCACTCATGTTTATGTCTAAGAGGTTTTTGCCTATGTTTTTTTCCAAGAGTTTAATGGTTTCATGCCTTACATTCGGGTCTTTGATCCATTTTGAGTTTACCTTTGTATATGGGGTTAGACAATGGTCCAGTTTCATTCTCCTACATGTAGCTGTCCAGTTTTGCCAGCACCATCTGTTGAAGAGACTGTCATTTTGCCATTGTATGTCCATGGCTCCTTTATCAAATATTAATTGACCATATATATTTGGGTTAATTTCTGGGGTCTCTAATCTGTTCCACTGGTCTGTGGCTCTATTCTTGTGCCAGTACCAAATTGTCTTGATTACTATGGCTTTGTAGTAGAGCTTGAAGTTGGGGAGTGAGATCCCCCCTACTTTATTCTTCTTTTTCAGGATTGCTTTGGCTATTCGGGGTCTTTGGTGTTTCCATATGAATTTTTGAATTATTTGTTCCAATTCATTGAAGAATGTTGCTGGTAATTTGAGAGGGATTGCATCAAATCTGTATATTGCTTTGGGCAGGATGGCCATTTTGACGATATTAATTCTTCCTAGCCATGAGCATGGGATGAGTTTCCATTTATTAGTGTCCCCTTTAATTTCTCTTAAGAGTGACTTGTAGTTTTCAGAGTATAAGTCTTTCACTTCCTTGGTTAGGTTTATTCCTAGGTATTTTATTCTTTTTGATGCAATGGTGAATGGAATTGTTTTCCTGATTTCTCTTTCTATTGATTCGTTGTTAGTGTATAGGAAAGCTACAGATTTCTGTGTGTTGATTTTGTATCCTGCAACTTTGCTGTATTCCGATATCAGTTCTAGTAGTTTTGGAGTGGAGTCTTTAGGGTTTTTTATGTACAGTATCATATCATCTGCAAATAGTGACAGTTTAACTTCTTCTTTACCAATCTGGATTCCTTGTATTTCTTTGTTTTGTCTGATTGCCGTGGCTAGGACCTCCAGTACTATGTTAAATAACAGTGGGGAGAGTGGGCATCCCTGTCTGGTTCCCGATCTCAGTGGAAATGCTTTCAGCTTCTCGCTGTTCAGTATAATGCTGGCTGTGGGTTTATCATATATGGCCTTTATTATGTTGAGGTACTTGCCCTCTATTCCCATTTTGCTGAGAGTTTTTATCATGAATGGATGTTGAATTTTGTCAAATGCTTTTTCAGCATCTATGGAGATGATCATGTGGTTTTTGTCTTTCTTTTTGTTGATGTGGTGGATGATGTTGATGGATTTTCGAATGTTGTACCATCCTTGCATCCCTGGGATGAACCCCACTTGGTCATGGTGTATGATCCTTTTGATATACTGTTGAATTCTGTTTGCTAATATTTTATTGAGTATTTTTGCATCTACATTCATCAGTGATATTGGTCTGTAATTTTCTTTTTTGGTGGGGTCTTTTCCTGGTTTTGGTATTAGGGTGATGTTGGCTTCATAGAATGAGTTTGGGAGTATTCCCTCTTCTTCTATTTTGTGGAACACTTTAAGGAGAATGGGTATTATGTCTTCTCTGTGTGTCTGATAAAATTCCGAGGTAAATCCGTCCGGCCCCGGGGTTTTATTCTTGGGTAGTTTTTTGATTACTGTTTCAATTTCTTTGCTTGTAATTGGTTTGTTTAACTTTTGTGTTTCTTCCTTGGTCAGTCTTGGGAGGTTGTATTTTTCTAGGAAGTTGTCCATTTCTTCTAGGTTTTCCAGCTTGTTGGCATATAGGTTTTCATAGTAGTCTTTAATAATTCTTTGTATTTCTGTGGAGTCTGTCGTGATTTTTCCATTCTCATTTCTGATTATGTTGATTTGTGTTGACTCTCTTTTTCTCTTAATAAGTTGGGCTAGAGGCTTATCTATTTTGTTTATTTTCTCAAAGAACCAGCTCTTGGTTTCGTTGATTTTTGCTATTGTTTTATTCTTCTCAATTTTGTTTATTTCTTCTCTGATCTTTATTATGTCCCTCCTTCTGCTGACTTTAGGCCTCATTTGTTCTTCTTTTTCCAGTTTTAATAATTGTGATGTTAGACTATTCATTTGGGATTGTTCTTCCTTCTTCAAGTGTGCCTGGATTGCTATATACTTTCCTCTTAAGACTGCTTTCGCTGCATCCCACAGAAGTTGGGGCTTAGTGTTGTTGTTGTCATTTGTTTCTATATATTCCTTGATCTCTATTTTGATTTGTTCATTGATCCATTGATTATTTAGTAGCATGTTGTTAAGCCTCCATGTGTTTGTGAGCCTTTTTGTTTTCTTTGTAGAATTTATTTCTACTTTCATACCTTTGTGGTCTGAAAAATTGGTTGGTAGAATTTCAATATTGTGGAATTTACTGAGGCTCTTTTTGTGAGCTAGTATGTGGTCTATTCTGGAGAATGTTCCATGTGCACTTGAGAAGAATGTATATCCTGTTGCTTTTGGATGTAAAGTTCTGTAGATGTCTATTAGGTCCATCTGTTCTAGTGTGTTGTTCAGTGCCTGTGTGTCTTTACTTATTTTCTGCCCGGTGGATCTATCCTTTGGGGTGAGTGGTGTGTTGAAGTCTCCTACAATGAATGCATTGCAGTCTATTTCCCTCTTTAGTTCTGTTAGTATTTGCTTCACATATGCTGGTGCTCCTGTATTGGGTGCATATATATTTAGAATGGTTATATCCTCTTGTTGGACTGAGCCCTTTATCATTATGTAGTGGCCTTCTTTATCTCTTGTTACTTTCTTTGTTTTGAAGTCTATTTTGTCTGATATTAGTACTGCAACCCCTGCTTTCTTCTCACTGTTGTTTGCCTGAAATATGTTTTTCCATCCCTTGACTTTTAGTCTATGCTTATCTTTGGGTTTAAGGTGAGTTTCTTGTAAGCAGCATATAGATGGGTCTTGCTTTTTTATCCATTCTATTACTCTATGTCTTTTGATTGGTGCATTAAGTCCATTTACATTTAGGGTGACTATTGAAAGATATGTACTTATTGCCATTGCAGGCTTTAGATTCGTGGTTACCAAAGGTTCAAGGTTAGCTTCTTTAGTATCTTACTGCCTAACTTAGCTCGCTTATTGAGCTGTTATATACACTGTCTGGAGATTCTTTTCTTCTCTCCCTTCTTATTCCTCCTCCTCCATTCTTCATATGTTGTGTGTTTTGTTCTGTGCTCTTTTTAGGGGTGCTCCCATCTAGAGCAGTCCCTGTAGGATGCCCTGTAGAGGTGGTTTGTGGGAAGCAAATTCCCTCAGCTTTTGCTTGTCTGGGAATTGTTTGATCCCACCATCATATTTAAATGATAGTCGTGCTGGATACAGTATCCTTGGTTCAAGGCCCTTCTGTTTCATTGCATTAAGTATATCATGCCATTCTCTTCTGGCCTGTAGGGTTTCTGTTGAGAAGTCTGATGTTAGCCTGATTGGTTTTCCTTTATAGGTGACCTTTTTCTCTCTAGCTGCCTTTAAAATTCTTTCCTTGTCCTTGATCCTTGCCATTTTAATTATTATGTGTCTTGGTGTTGTCCTCCTTGGATCCTTTCTGTTGGGGGTTCTGTATAATTCCATGGTCTGTTCGATTATTTCCTCCCACAGTTTGGGGAAGTTTTCAGCAATTATTTCTTCAAAGAGACTTTCTATCCCTTTTCCTCTTTCTTCCTCTTCTGGTATCCCTATAATACGAATGTTTTTCCTTTTGTATTGGTCACATATTTCTCTTAGTGTTGTTTCATTCCTGGAGATCCTTTTATCTCTCTCTATGTCAGCTTCTATACGTTCCTGTTCTCTGGCTTCTATTCCTTCAATGGCCTCTTGCATCTTATCCATTCTGCTTATAAATCCTTCCAGGGATTGTTTCACTTCTGTGATCTCTTTCCTGACATCTGTGATCTCCTTCCGGACTTCATCCCACTGCTCTTGCATTTTTCTCTGCATCTCATCCCATTGCTCTTGCATTTTTTTCTGCATCTCTGTCAGCATGTTCATGATTTTTATTTTGAATTCTTTTTCAGGAAGACTAGTTAGGTCTGTCTCCTTCTCAGGTGTTGTCTCTGTGATCTTTGTCTGCCTGTAGTTTTGCCTTTTCATGGTGATAGAGATAGTTTGCAGAGCTGGTACAAGTGACCGCTGGAAGAGCTTCCCTTCTTGTTGGTTTGTAGCCTTTTCCTGGGAGAATAGCGACCTCTAGTGGCTTGTGCTGGGCAGCTGTGCACAGACAGGGCTTCTGCTTCCTGCCCAGTTGCTTTGGGGTTTATCTCCGCTGTTGCTGTGGGCTTGGCCTGGCTGGGGCTGTTCCTCCAAAATGGTGGAGCCCCGTTGGAGCGGGAGCAGCCAGGAGACTATTTATCTCCGTAAGGGGCCTCTGTGCTCCCTGCTGCCCAGGGGGTTAGAGTGCCCAGAGATCCCCAGATTCCCTGCCTCTGGTCTAAGTGACCTGTCCTGCCCCTTTAAGACTTCCAAAAAGCACTCTCCAAACCAAAACAACAACAGCAACAATGAGAGAGGGAACAGAAAGGAAAAAAAAAAAGAAAAAACACGCGATTTTTTTTTTTTTGTCCTCAGGTGCTGGTCCCAGGCACCCGCTCACTGGTCCTGCTGCCCTGTCTCCCTAGCACCAGGGTCCCTGTCCTTTCAAGGCTTCCAAAAAGCACCTACCCACCGGTCCCGCAGGGAAGGAACGCTCGATATTCTTTGTCCTCAGGCACTGGTCCCAGGCACCCGCTCACCAGTCCCGCCGCCCTGCCTCCCTAGCACCGGGGTCCCTGTCCCTTCAAGGCTTCCAAAAAGCACTCGCCAAAAAGAGAGAAAAAAAGGGGAAAAACGCGCGATTTCTTCCGTCCTCAGGTGCCGGTCTCAGGCACCCACCCACCGGTCCCACAGGGAAAAACGCGGGATATTCTTTGTCCTCAGGTGCCGGTCCCAGGCACCCGCTCACCAGTCCCGTCGCCCTGCCTCCCTAGCACCGGGGTCCCTGTCCCTTTTAGGCTTCCAAAAAGCACTCGCAGAAAACAGAAAAAAAAAGGGGAAAAACGCGTGATTTCCTCTGTCCTCAAGTGCCGGTCTCAGGCACCCGCCCACTGGTCCCGCAGGGAAAAACGTGGGATATTCTTTGTCCTCAGGCGCCGGTCCCAGGCACCCGCTCACCAGTCCCGCCACCCTGCCTCCCTAGCACTGGGGTCCCCATCCCTTCAAGGCTTCCAAAAAGCGCTCGCCAAAAAGAGAAAAAAAAAAAAAAAAGGGGAAAAACGCGCGACCTCCTCCGTCCTCAGGCACCGGTCTCAGGCACCCGCCCGCCGGTCCCGCAGGGGGAAATGCGGGGTGTTCTTTGTCCTCCAGCGCCGTTCCCAGGCACCTGCTCACCGGTCCCGCCACCGTACCTCCCCAGCAACGGGGGCCCGTCCCTCTAAGGCTTCCAAAAAGCGCTCGCCAAATAAAAAAAAAAAAAACCGCTCTGGTTTCTCTCCACCCGCCGGGAGCCGGGGGGAGGGGCGCTCGGGTCCCGCCGGGCCGGGGCTTGTATCTTACCCCCTTCGCAAGGCGCTGGTTCCTTGCAGGTGTGGATGTGGTCTGGATGTTGTCCTGTGTCCTGTGGTCTCTATTTTAGGAAGATTTTTCTTTGTTATATTTTCATAGCTCTATGTGTTTTTGGGAGGAGATTTCCACTGCTCTACTCACACCGCCATCCTGGCTCCGCCCCCTCTCATGTCTTCCATTTTTAACTACACTGCATATACAGATATTTACACAAATGTAGCCTCTGGTTAACTAATTCAATCTTCAGATTTGGGCTTGATGTGCTATTTTAATCAGCCACTGAAATTTTAATAACAAAGACTATATTTTAACTTATGGAAATTAAAGTTGATCCTTTTTCACATACAATATTTATAGTACTTTAAAACATGTTGCTTTGTCATATCTTTCAAACATCTCAGATTTTTCTGTTATTTATTTTTCTTGGGGAACAAATTTTCTTATTTAATTTTCTGATGATTCTTAAAAACACTGTCATTCCTTTTTTTTTTTTTTAACTGTGAGCTCTTCTTCTGCTTGGTTAGCTTTTATTCATGGCAGTAACATCCACTTGTCTCATGTTGTCTACTTTCCATGACGTTAGACAATGTTTCTTGCTTCATACTAGGCCCAAGGAATATCAAAAGCCCTATTCCAGTTTTACCTATCATCCATCTGTTATCTATCGATTGACTGATATATCAATCTTTCAATCACTTATTCCTTTATTTAATTTAAATAATGCACAGATCTACACATGATTATATAAATTCTGACACCACTCTGACAGAGGTGTGTGCTTGTTTTTTTAATCTCATGGAACAACTAACAAACACCCTCCTCCCTCAACCCCGTACATGTTTTCACACAGATATTCAGTCAGTTGGCAAACTCTCTGATTTTCTTGGCCATTATGAGGTATTTTTAGATCTATTTTCTTACAGTCTTTTCGATGTATGATGGGAATTGAATTCTTACTTCCCAGTTCCATGAGGGCTACATCTCTTGTTCTTTATATCAGTATTGGCTCCTAAAATTCCAGGACTGGTTGGTGTCTTTACAGGACACTTATTTGTAAGTCCAAATAAACAATACTTGCTGGTGATTCCAGTTTTGATTTATTTCTCTTTTCATTTTAAATACTCCCCTCTCTTCCTCTTTCTCTCCTTCCCCCCTATTCCTCCTTCTTCTCCTCTTTCTACTTCTCTTTCCCTTCCAACTCCTCGTCTTTCTTCTATTTTATCTCAGCTATTATTGATTTATCTTATTTTATTTCCCCTCATACGTGTTTGTGGAAGAGTCAGGGCAGAGAGCCGGAGCACCCCAGGTCATTCATCCTGTTACCTGGGAAACCGCCTGGAGATATTTTTCGATTACATTGTTAAAGACACGCTATTTGCCTGAACTGATATTAGAATTTGTTGTTTACTTTTGAATTCTTTAATTGATTTTCATCACTTAAACTGGATTAAGAACTGGTGAAATTTTCCACCTCCCAAACATAGACTTAAATACCTGTCCATTCTTTCAACCTCCTCCTCCTCCCATCCCCTCTTTCTTTCTCTCTTTTTCCCCTCCCCCTCTTAAGTTTTTCATGTATTTAGTCAAAGCCACCAAAATCTACTGGGAGAGATGAGGACGTATAAAACAGGGGTTTGTTAGGACTAGAAAGGCTTTTATTGCTCTTGGCTGTCTAATGGGACCTGTGGCATTCACAGATGCTTGCATGTGATCTATTTCATGGCCAAGAAAGACTTATAAAAACAACATATGCACTTAGCATATTAATTTAAAAGCTATTTACAGATATATGGCAGATTCCTGAATAAGACTGAGCATTGATGAAACCACTTGCTTTCCTGTAGAAGCAAATAATAACATGGAAGACAAGTTGGTATGTGCACATGCCTAATGGTGTTCTCTACATACGAAAATTGTGATATAAAAGTTTCACAAACTGGCCAGTAAGGTTTCTTTTCTCTCTACTTATTTGAGGTCATTGTTATCATCCACATATTTCCATGGTCTCTACTTATGAGTAATAGATGAATATCTGTTTCAGTTTTTTCTCTTCTCTTTTGTAGCTTGAGGAAATGACATAATAAAACCTTGTGTCACTCTATGTCTCTAGCATTTTGACATTAAAAAATGAGAAATACTTATTGTTGAAAAAAGACAGCGAAGTTTCTGCTTTCTTTTAAATATTTGTAAATCAGAGTTATAAATTTAACTGCATAGATATCACACTTACCATTGACTGATTAGTTTTCAAGTAAATTAACCAGGAATAAATATTTTCTAACTTCTGAAATCTTTGATAATTAACCAAGAAAAGTTCACTTTTGTGTATTTCTCTTTTGGATATTTTCACCTCAGAATAAGTGAATGAATTGTGCAGAAATGGTGACTTTTTTTAAAGGCCAATATTTTTCAAGAATAATATGAGATCATAAACTGCACTTAACAAGTGTCTCAGTGCTAAAGCTTTGAGGGAAATCCCAATGTCTCGGCTGTTATTTATAAACTAAAAGAGAGTATAGAAGTCAAGGAAAGACAATAAAAATGACTCTCCCTTACTTTTAGCATCTTTGATGTATAATTTTAGCCAGAGGATTCTCAACCATACAGTTGATATTGATTTGAGCAGGTGATAGGGTAACAACTGCCTTTAAGAAAATCATTTTGTGTTGTGTAGTGGAAAAAATGAGAGTATTCCAGGTAATTCATATTTTTAGCCCTGGGACAAATCCATTGATTATTTTACATTTTATTGCCACTGTGTTGAAAGTGGAAGATTTCTTTCTTCATGTATTTTATTTGGTTGAGTGAAAGATATGAAAGACGGCATTAAGAGTTTTAAGGAGCCATAATCATTCAAGAATGCAGAGTGCATTTGTTGGATCATAATGTGTGCCTCCACTGGTATTGTGAATTTTGTAATTGTCTATTAATGTCTTCAAAAGTCCAGCATCTTTGCTAGGTACCAATGGACAGTACTAGCAAAGAGGAAAATTTAATCCCAATGTAATATGCGTGTCTTTGTGTGTGTAGGCATGTGAGCGAGTATATGTACATTTTCCTTTCTAGCTAGAAATTCAGGGGAGAATCAATGCTTTTTCTGGTATTGTCTGTAATTAAAACAGTAGGTCACAGTGAGCATCTAAATAACTTTTGTGAAGCAAAGCTGGAGAGGACCCGTCAAGCTCTCCAATCCATCAAGCCTGTGGGAAGTGATGACTTTCACCTACTCCCCCATCCTTACGAATGAAATGCTTTAGGGACATGAATCCATGTTGCAGTCTCAAGGCTGTGCTTTGGGACACACCCTGGAAATCAAAGTCAATAGACAAGAATTAATGTAGTACTTGGTCCCAAAACAGTAGACCAACTAAACATTAGGTGTCAATTAGAATTTGAGCTCCTAGGCTGGCCTGTATGGACTGTGAAGGGCACCATGCAAGTGAAGGATTAGCTCTGTTCAGGATTAGCAGACAAGTACGTTTATCCACAGATCTACATCCTGTGAGTATGTATAAAACTCATTTTCCTTGGTCAACAAAACTTTCAGGAATAAGAGTAAGACAAAAATCACTATGACAAAAATAGACACGTGTTCTTATTTTTGAATTATCATTGATAGACAATCTTGTGAAGGTTTCACATGAGCAACATTGTGGTTACAACATTCACCCATATTATCAAGTGCCCCCCTACATGCCATTACAATCACTGTCCATCAGCATAATAAGATGCTATAGAGTCAATTACTAGGAAACCTACAGTTTAGATTGTAAAGTTATTTCTTTTTGCGATCCCTTCCAATAATCCTGTGATTATCTGACTAAATCTTTAGGCTGATTTATGCATCTGCCTTTACTCACATTCCCTTGCTTGTGTGTATTTCTGACTCTGTCCTTCCTTATCTTAGCTTGGGCTGCTGTAGCAAATCATCATAGACAGAGTGCATTAAAGAACAAACATTTATTGTCTCACATTTCTAGAGCCTGGAAGTCCAAGATCAAGCTACAAGAATGGCTGAGTTCTGGCAAAGGCCTTATTTCTGGTTCACAGACAGCTTTATTCTTGTTGTGTACTCAGTGATGGAGAGAGAAGAGGGCCAGTTCTTCTCTTCTTTTAAGAACTCCAGTTCCATCATGCGGGCTCCACTCTCATGAACTAATGACCTCTCAAAGGCTTCATCTTCGAACACCATCGTTTGGGGTCTCAACAGGTTAATTTAGGGGGGACCGCAAGCATGCAGTCTGTAACACACCTGTGCACGCCACTACTGCTAGGCTCAATCAAAGGACACCATCATTTCTTGTACCAGCCAGTGTTGGCAAAACAGTCTTTGCATGTGTGTGAGTGTGCACATATGTGAATGCATGTATGCATATGTGCATTTTGAGGGCACTGTCTTATGTTGCTGTAAAGTTATTTTTGCTGTTATTTAGTAATTTATTGTACCTCTCTTATTTTAGAATTTTTAAGGACCGAGCTAGAAGACACTGTGATGGGTAATTACTGCTCTCTGCTCTATCTGATTTGTCTCAGTCTCTTTGAGCCAAAGGTATATGCTTTGATTTCTTGTGAAAATTAACATACACAAATTTGGTTTAGATTTTATTTCATACACCAATACGATTCAACAGAAATGAGGTTCAAGCTATTACAAATGATAAAAGTGTAATCCTGGTTATCTAAACTGATAACATAAGAACACATGATCTATAAACCTGTAATTTATGAAAATAGATATAAAATTAATGGATTGACTTTGAGAGCTTACTCTATTCCACACATCTTTTTAGGGTTTTTTAATGTATTTTTAATGTTTCACTTTAAATCTTTGCAACAAATATGTGGATATTAATGTGCCCATTTTAACAGATAAATAAATTGTATGGATGAGCAACTTGATGACATTTAGGAAGGAAAGGACCCAGAATTCCAATCTAGGAAATATGAAGCCAGAAACCAAATTCTTAAGTAATATGGTATTAGCTTAAATATAGTCTAAATGATAGGTCTATTAATCTTAGAGTTTCATTTAATAATAATCTGGGTATTCAAGGATTTATTCACTGTAAATAAGTCTACTAATCCCACAAACTTCTCCCTAACTTACAAAAGAAAGAAAACTATGCACATTTAATAAAAATGAAATGTTTATATATACACACATGTAACTTAAATAAATATTAAAGGTTTATTTTATAAAATCCATAAGCTTTTCACAATAACATTTAAAATACAAATAAGAAAATTCTTCAATAAAATAAAATACATACCTTCTATTTCTGTTGCAATTTACTTCATGAAGAAACACAGGGTAATTTTTCTTAAAATAAGAATTAGAAAAGAACAGGATCCTATCACCATTTCTGGTGGGAAAAGTCCTTTGAACTGACATCACTACTGTAAAAACATTTCAAATGTTATATATCCCTGTCTTTATAATAAAAAATACAAATATTCCAAACTTGCTAACCACACTGATTTCAAAACTAGCCTGCCAACCACAAAAGTTTCCAGAAAGCTACACAGCCAACTTGTTCTCTCCTCTTAATTTAACCAAGAGTTTCTATTGCAACTTGTAACACTCCACTGACACATGTGATACACTACAGTTGCTTCTCCAATTATATAAAAAGCTATGCTCCATAGACCCCAGGCTGAGCCTGCTCTGAGGTGTAATGCGATGTCCAGTCTCCTCTCCTAGAGTCAAAGCAATGGAGCCTTTACTTGCAAACTACTTTCCAGTGTGAACTAGCCATTTCCAGTTCCACTGAAATATGATATAATTTTATTTCTTTTCCAGGTTTGACTATTTTCATCCACAAATTGGAAGAGGAATAAATATTTCTAAACATTGATATAATTTCAGACAAAACTATAAATCAACTAAAAGTATCTCTATACTAGAGAAATATGCAGAAATATTCAAATCTCTATGTATATAATAATTTGAAAATTAATTGTCATGATGATTGATAAACAAAATAATATACATAGAGAATTAGAATGATTATATTTGGAGAGATCAATTACCCCCAAATTAATTACTGTGTATAATAATTTTATAAAACTGATTTAGAATCTGTATTAAATAGTTTAGCAGTGAGCTTTTGTTTCATTGATAGTTTTATTTATCTGTGAACTCTTAGCTTGCTGCTTTTATTGAGTGCAGGGGAGGGTAAGAGAAAGGGGAGAGGTTTTTGACAAATTCACAGTTTCTCTTAAGGTCTATGATATATTTAGATTTGGTAAATGCCTGTATCAAAAATAATAATTTGTATTTTCTTAGTAAATCAATTTTTCACCTAGTGTTCCAATTATGTTTGCCCAGAGTTGAATACTCTTATAATTCTTTTATAATACCCTGCATTAATATTTATTTTTATTCTTATTACTATTTTGTTGTGGTTTCTCCATTTTTCACAAATAGGTTTTCTAGTTCCCCATTTCTTTTACTGCTTTTCTCTTAAATCAGATAATTCTTAGCTTTATTTCTTAGTTCTATTACTGCTTTAGTTTCCACTTAATCATTTTTTTGTTTCATTTTAAATAATATCTTCCATAAATTACTATTTATTCCATAAATCCTAGCATTGAGTTAAATATACTATCTAATTCATTTACTCATATTCTTTCCTACATACTAATGAATGCATTTAAGGTCATGAATTTTTTTGACACAGTTTTAACTAGGTTATTACATAAAATGTTGCTGTCATTAATTACAGAAATCTTTGTAGAAATTTGATATTATTCAGGGAAAACTACCATCTCTCCAATAGAAGATCTTCCGTTATTTTGATGTTTCCCTACGGCTCAGTTATATTCCTGTGCCTCTTCCCTCTGGGTTTGAAAGTTCTCCCAGGGGGCAGAAAAATCCTCACTTCTGAAGACACCCGCAGGTGTGTCTGCCTGGGTAACAGTTTCTTAGCTATAGCTTCTCCGTCAAACCAATCCTAAAAGCATTCTTTCTTAGAGAAATCCCTCACAATTAATGGTGCATCTGTTTTTATCTGAGACATTACACATTTCCTTTGCCTTCTCATCCTCTTCTTTCTCTTTCATCTTTGTAGTAATTCCAGCACAATTTGAGAAAATAGAAATATCCCCAGTCAAAAGTGCTGAGCTTGTAATTTCTTACATTTGCCGTAATTGTTTTCAATATGCTTCCAGCTTTGAGACTTGTAAAAAATGGACAGCTTTTATTCGGTTAAAAAAGCTACTTTCAAAGTAGGTTTTAGCCTTTTTTAAGCAACACAGTGATCTTTATATATTTGTTACAGTTTTAAATGGTAGGATATGTTACTTTCTGCATGTCAGAAGGGCTTTATTGATTAAATTGACTCAATAAGTATCTCCCAAGAATTACCACTAGTAAATTTAGTAAAATTCATTATTTTGCCCTAATATTTTCAATAACCAAGTTGGCTTGGTTTTTATCCACAATTGTTTTACTGTCACATACATATAAAAATGGCTATTTCTGCTCAATCTGAGAAATCAGCAGCAGTATGAATGTGATATCCCCCCTTGACAAAGGGAGTTTAGGCACAAAAAGCAATTGCATATAGAAATGATTATTAGTCCATTCTCCCTGGACACCTACCAAATAACATGAGTATGGTTATTTGAAAGATAAGTGAACATGGCAATTTACAAATATATATTTAAAGGTACTATTAATGCTTATTCGAGCTATAACTGAGTTCTCAAAGTGGGGCTTTACTCAAGAGTAACAGTATCTGGGCAAAATAAGTCTCACGGTGTGACATACAAAATGGAGGGCTCTGAAAACCTAACTTCAGAGGCTATACAATTTATTAAAATGGAAGTAATTTAAAACAGTCTGTTTCTTGTTTGTCTTTAAATATGCAAATAAGAAAGTCCATTGAATTTGTTCATTTTTGTTTATGCCATTCCAGATGGGAATATAACTACTCATCATGAATTCATTCCCACTTTCCAGCCTCCTGACTTTGCATCTCAGCTTTTGAAAACAAATTGATGCCTAAATATTACAAATTGAATTTAACTTTTGTACCTAATCCTGGCCCAAGATAGTATGAATTTAAAATCCACAACAATGAACTATTGTTAAGTTATTGCCTTGTGCCAGTTAGCCTTAAGTTTTTAATGATACTCATATCAAGAATTTCATAATGAATTTAAATAAATGTAACTCGTGGGTGAAGAAAGAATTACATTTCTTATACTCTCACATTTCATCCTGAATTGGAAAAAGATTTCTTGACTTCTTGCATTGCTAGAGTTGTTTTGGTTTGTTCGAGGAAACATCTTCACTTTTTTAATCAAGGAAGAGGTATCCAGTTTTCACATCTGGGATTGAAAGTTTTTGGTAGAGATCACCTCTCTAGGAAGTCTGTTTTAACATACTAATATAAATGAGCTCTCTGAATGAACTTAGCCAAACTCCATGATTAGAGGAGACATAAGAGATTGGAGAATATTATGCTATTTATACTCACTCCTTTTAATAAGATAACTAACATGGAGTCAGATTGTTTTTACCAATTTTGGTTCTTTATGACCAGTAAAAGAAGCACTACTTCTGTTAAATTTATGAATTTATTGAATCCAAAATTATTGTGTATTTTCTAAATGTTAAGTACTATTTAAATAGGTATCTCCCCGCTAGCTTTTTTTCACAATGTCATTCACAGCTAGACTTCTTAAAAAGTGTCATTGTTATCTTTGCCTCTTATGTATTACTCTTCAACCTATTCCATGAAACTACAGGAAAAACGTTTCAAAAAAGGAAGTACTCCAAAGTATTGAAGTCTGATAAGCCAATCAAAAATAAAGGTCAGATTGGATGTTGCTCATGTGGGACCATTTAAGTGGGCTGATAAGGAGTTGTTTGTGGTGGGTCAGTGAATTACGATGTTAAACTCTCCAACCTCAGTATTTCCCTAATATCCAAATACAATTTCCAGCTCATCTTTATTTTGCATAGGGTACCTTTGAGATCAAAAGTTAGTAATCAAACAAGTAACCAGTTAGAGCCAATCCCAGTGGTTTGAGCTAGTACATAAGTCTTTGCTTGGTAAATTCATTGTAATTGATGTCTTCAGCCTGATCAGAGCTGATTCTTTATTCCCAGTCTGGCACCCTTAGAATATATTCCTATATATTTTCTCTATATTTTTGCAATATAAATTAGCAAAATTTTGCAGTTGTGAGCTGTTAGGCTTTCTCCTCAGAAGTCAGACTTTGAAATCCTACTTTTCCTCTCAAACTGGGAAATAACTCTTGTGGGTAATGGAGAAGTGACTTGGGGACATCTGGCTTCCCAAAGCAAGGTAAGGCTCAGGCAAAGACATTTAAGCAAGGCTAGACGAGTCTTATCAGGCAGAGATGGACAGGCCACTTCTCCTGGCTGGCATTACTTAGCTGGGTTTTAGGGTTCAGATTCTCCGGGTCATCCAAATACATTCTCAAGTATGTGTGACTTTTATTTCTTACAGTCCATTTTTATTTCTTATTAATATCTGAAGCTTTACCTAAGAGGCCTGGTGAGACTGATTTCCAACAATCAGATAACAAATTGAATTTGATCTTAGGCTATGCCAGCCAAAAATATGCCTGGCTCTTTTAATATAAGAAATATTACTAGAAATATCTAGCCCTCAATTTTCTGTCTTTATTCTTTGCAATATAAGCAATGACATACATTTCTATCTTACCAAGCTCTGGCTACATTCCATAAATGTATGTATTTTCATTTTAGTTTAGTTTCAAATATTTTCTATTTTTCAAAATGTGTTTCTTTTATTATCCTTTACTATTAACATTTCTGCATACTTAAAATTAGAGTGTATTTCTGGTGGACAGTGAGTGATTAATTTTTTTAATACAGTTGACTTAGTCTTTTATATATCTTAATGTAGATACTATATTAATATTAATGTTATTAATATTATATATAGATTTATCCTCTTTCACACTTAATGGAATTAATGGTATAGTTAAATTTAGAGTATTATCTTTTGTTGGGGTCCCACCTGTTCTCTATTACATTTTCTTTTTAACAATTATTTTTATCATTCTGTTTTTCATTCTGCTATGGATTATGGATGTCATACTTAACGAAGTCAAATTATCTTTGCCTTATCTTGTATAGTACCAGAAACCCAGAACATTTTAGCAAGTGTTTCCTTTTCTCCTGACTAATAATTTAGAATTGTCTATTTAAAGTGCTTTCTTAATCCAGTGAAGTATTATAATTCTATACAGTCAGTTTTATTCTATCATTAACTACATATTTACCACTTTCTGTGATCGCCATCCTTTCTTACATCTCAGATCTTCCATCTGCTCTTCGGAGGGTGTTCCCCCTCAAAGAAATTTTTCATATTTTTTTTCTACCAAGTAACACTACATAGTGATTAGTCTGGAACTATTTTGTATCAGTTGTTTCTGTATTAATTTCAGAGTCTACTCATCTATGGTAAATTCATAGCCATGGATTCTCTGTGATTTTATTTTACCACCCTTTGCCTTGAGACCCAGGCCTGATACTCTTGCATACACATGGTCTAATACCTCACGCTCCCTCAATCCTGAACACAGTAACTGGTCATGAAACAGCTGAGGGCTTGGAGACACTAGCATCTCAGGATTGTGAGCTTTCGTTCCCAAGGCTCAGCAGTGTCTATTGAGGACTTACTTGTATTTTCTTATTTTATCCAATATTTTTAGCTTTTAGTGTAGCCTAAGGTATAGTCATCCAAAATGATAGAATTGTACATCAATGTATTCTTTTTCAATTATACATATATATATTATTTTAGTAAGAGGAAGAAGTTGTAGCCCACCTTCTCATTTACATTTCGTATTTTTTTTTCTTTAAAAATATCCCCTCCATGAAATACTCAGAAACAGAATGTGAGGGAAGAAAATGCAGATCCTTATAATATTCACAAATGGAAGAGGTTTTGAAAAATTGTGATATTTTTTAGTGCACGGTGCTGTTTTCTACCACATTTATAAAACATTGTATGCACTATAAATATTTGGTAACTTTGTTTTGCTTTTTTTTTACAGCCTGTATAAAATTTTTTAATCAAGAAAGCAATAAAATTAATCCCTGATTTGATATCTCCTAACTTCTAATTTTATGATTTGTTATTACAGTTTTTGTGAAAGTGGTATATCATTGGTTTTAAAATGAAAGCCATTTAACAAATGGGCTTGATGTAAGATGAATTCTAACCGAAATAAGCAGGCGACAAGAGGCAACAAAGGGCCAGGCAGTTTATTTGAGCGCAAACCCAGGCGAGGTTCACTAGTCTGAAATACAGGCTGGAGAAGTCGCCCCTAGCCAGATAGGCGGGGAGTTTTTAAAAGCACAGGGAGGGGAGGGGGAAGTGGGCCGCACCAGGGGTATGTGGGGAATTTTTATTGGCTCAGGGTCGGGTGATGGACAGCCAGAGGTCTCCTCCTTCCGGATAGAGGGGATCTGCATCCGGGGTTTGTTGGCAGGTCCCAGGACTGGAATCTAGGAAGAGCTGTCGGTTTCTTCCCTGTATGGCACAGAGCTATTTGGTGCTATCTTTATTCCGCTTACACTGTCCTCACTTTCCTCCCTCCGATGCCTCTAGCCTTACACCTGATACACCAATTTTTTTCCCCCCTAACAAAGCAGAAACATACTTTTTGTTAATATGAGTTAAAAATTATGCAGTCATTTTGGAAACAGTAAAGAAGAAAAAGGATTGAAAATGATAGTGGTGGAAACTCAGTTTTGATAGCTTAGGGATGCCCAGCTTTTCATTTACTCCTCTCAGTTTCTGGACAGTTGTTAGCCCTACCTGACAAAATAAGGCCATTTTTAGTTTTTAAATCCATATGCTCTTTTACATAGTGACCTGACATTATATTGATAGTTAACAGACTCTTTTCACAGACTTCATTACTAGTTTTTATCTGTATCATTCCTATCCCTGGAAGAATATAAATGTGATAGAGGTTCTGCATGTACATTGTTTCATCCTTGGCATTGACTATTAACCTTGCTTAACACTGTGACTTAAGGTTTGAATTTTGTAAACCATGTATGACGATCTTTTAATTTTATCTTTCTTTAGTCCCCCTAATGCAGTACTGAAGCTGATACATAGCTGTGGATAAAGTGAAGGCTCCTGTGGCCAGGATTCTCACCTGGCCCTGGTTTGCTAGCTCACTACACAGGTGTGGGCAATAGGTTGTTATTAACTCTATGTAAAAAGCTCTGCCCAGTGCTCTGGGTAACACCGCCGCATTGCTGCAAGACTGCAGGTGAGCAGAGTGGAGGCTGGAGTGGTGGCTGCGCCAGAGACAGAGACTGAGACCGATGCAGGGGCAGAGAGGCCCACAGGCAGAGATCAGCTTGCTGCATGCAGACTCACTGTGAGTGGATGGCATTCTACTGATTGACCTGCCATTGTGGGAATAAAGTTGGGTATAAACCCTTTCACCCCAAGAATGTTCCATTGTCATTCCTCCATCTCACTGAATCCATAGTGAACTTGCCCAAGGCTAGTTCACTATGGATTGAACTTTCCCAGAGCAAGACAATAGTTTTTAGTCTTTAGCACTTGAGTCTATTTAATTATTTAACATGATAAATTAAAACACTAATAATAATCTTATGATCTGAGTGTCATGCAAAATTTAGATCCATTTGATAATTTAAAAATATTTTTCCACTATCCTTATCATCCCAGAAATCAAATATTATTTTCTACAACTTTCATTTCCTCTAGAATCATTCTTACTTTTTAGTGGAGGAATAGTAACCTGCCCAGCTGACCAGAATGAAAGTATAAAAGCAACCATAATAGATGCAGTTCAACACTGAAAGTATGAACACCTGTTAATTGCAGATGACTGTCATAGGAACTCATGACTCACCTGAAATCACTACCACTAGGGAGCTTTAAATCTAGGGAAGGGGAATAGACACAGGTGTGCTAACATAAAGTAGAAAAGTACTGAGGTCAGCCTATGGAAGGAGAGATTGATTCAGGTAAGAGAGTCCTCTCATAATCTGAGAGTTGAATGAGTATTAACAACAGATGGAAACGCATTAAACAGAGGCTTGTTGAGTGTAGGTGGGATATGATCCTTGCCTTCAAGAAGCATTTGACATAGTTGTCTAAACATTTCTAACTTTTTTCTTAATTGAAGCAACATTGATACAGATATTCATAGTGTTTTGGGGGCACAAGGATAACACCAGAAAAAAATTTAGGCTTTTGAAGTATGGGGGGGAGAGGGGGAGGGGATCATGAGTTCTCCAGGGAAATGTTTCCATATCTGCAAAGTCCTAGGACTGGGAAACACCTGCCAGGAACTCTCAGTCAGGGTGAAGTTTACCTCTGACACTTTAAAACCACCTTACCCTTCATCTTGGAGATTTTATCACAGGGAAATAAAATAATCAATATGATAGCACACAGCATAGGATAAAAATCGGTGGGAAATATAGCTGCATGATGGGTGAGTAGTGTTTTCAACATGCAGATCAACAAAGCCGTAGGAAAGTTGGTACTACGATATGGAGTTTCACTGAGGGAAAGGTAAGCAAGACTGACCTTTCCCTGCAAAGCAGCTTGTTAGTACAATGGTTTTTGTCTCAGTATTTATTCAGTTAGCCTTAATTAAACCCCAACCATAATCTAGACACATGTGACAGATGCATAAATAAATCAATGTGCAGCAACAAAGTAATAATATATATTAAAGGGAGATTTCTTCTTTGCGAAGCCCATTAGCTTGCTGTCTAAGAAAAACTTAAGTAAACAGGATGTTCTAAAGGTGTATGTGTGTGGCTCCTATGTACATCCTTCACATTTGTCCCATGCAACATGAGCTGTCATAATGCAGGACTACTTTCTTATTCATGAAGATGGTCTTAATATTGCAAAACTTGTACTTTAGAGGTAGAAGCAATGAGTGGTACAAGAGACGGTCTTTTGTCTAGCGTGGGAAATGAGGAAATTTGTCTAGCATTAGGAAATTACTCAACGTATTAATAACAAATCTTAAGGTGCTTCGGAAGGCAGAGAAAAATGAACTTACTGAAATAAATTTAATTAAATGCTAGGCATAGTAAAAATTTTGGTGATGACACTTTTGAAAAGGCGATCAGTGTCTAATTTTGGATAATATCCACTATTCTGATTACTTTAGGTCTGCAGAATTAAGAAATCTTAATAAGGAGGTCATGAAATACAACATGTACTATAAAATTATAGTTTTTAGCAAAACACCATATATACTTAGGCACTAAATAAATATTTCTAGATAGGAACTTGACAGGATTGTGACCACCTAATATTGTTATTTATTAAGTGAAGTGGAGATATGAAAAATGTAGATTCATAACCTATTTAATCCATTTTTCTTTGTTCAGGTTCAACTGAAAGCTTTTGAATAATATAGTCAGCAATCAAAAGCTGAATGCAGGCTTGATTATTCAAACAATTTAGGGCTTTGTCAATCCTCTTCAAGAATACTTTGATGTGATCATGAAACTCAACTTACAAAGTTAAATATAAATAGAATATGTTTACAGGTATAAAAATAAGACAGTGTCTCTATCAAGGTGCTATTTACATGAGTGTGTTTGGTTCGTGAAAATGTAATAAGGCTATATGCTTCAGATTTGTGCATTTTTCCAGATGTGTGCTATGATTCAAGAAAGGTTTTCTTAAACATATTGCACTATTTGTTGTCCATGATTATAATATATTCTCTACTTACAGTTGAATAAAATTGACTTCATGGATGTAATACTAGGAAAGAGAAAATGTGTATTGAACTAGAAAATAAGCATAGAGAAATCTAGATGTGAAGGATGGCATATATATGACACAAGTTTTGATTAGGAAACATCAAAAGCTTTACAAATGTTTTAAGCCCAGTAGGACCATTTCTTTATGGGTAAGCCATTATTTTTCATATACCTGTAACTGTCTACCTATACTACTAACACGTGTAGTCCAGTAAATGACTTAATCAGGATCATATGTATAAGAACAGGAAATTATTTACCTGTTTGTGGTAGTTGTTAAATTAAAAGTAAGTTAATATAATGATATACTGGCTTACAAATCATATAATCTGAATTTTTACCTACATCTAGTGCTAAATATATATATAACTTTGCATACAAAATTCATATTCCTGAACTATAATTGTCTCCTACAAAGAGGAGAATTTATAAAACATATACCATATTTGATATTCTATTACATTCTAAAAAATTATTTAAAGACTTTAATTATTGACCCAAAGAACACTGAAATTTTTATTTTTTTGTGTGTTACGCACACACACACACACACACAAAGGCACATATCAATGTATATTTTTTTAAAGAATTTTAAGAAATCAATAAATGAAGCTAATACGTTGCTTAAAAGTTGAGAAAGCTCCAACCAATGACTCTCTTATGCATATGAAGTGTCTTAGATCTTAGAGTAACCTTAATCTATATGTAGAATCAATTTATTTTAGGCTACGTGCATTATAAGCTGTCCCCTTTCTTTTGTGTTGCCTTCCTTAGAATAAAAGAAGGTTCTTAGAAGCTGAAATCCTGACTAAACTAAAGTTTAGGGTTATCTGCTAATTTTCTTTTTCCATGTTTTTATTCTAAGACTAAATAAATACTAATTTGAGTTTGGAGCTAGATACAGGAGACTAGAGGCAGAGAATGGTTGCCATTAGTCCATGAATCTATTTGAATCTTCTCTGGATTCTTCTATCTGAGATTTAGGCTTAACATGTTTTTTACTGTTCTTGAAATTTATCACATTTTAAACACAGGGGCATCTCATGCTATCTGAGTTCACATGTCCTCTGATTTCCCTAGATAAACCAGTGTACGTTTGTTATGGCACACGGCAGATCCAAGAAGAGACAGGTCTTATGATCCACCATGAATACTGGGAGGACAGAAACAGCACATTCATTTCATCAAGTCATTTTTTGTATTATACATAGAGAAAAATATTTTTCCCTTATGGAACAAAGATTTGAGTATTAAAATATTCATATGTTAAAGTCATATCACTTTCTGTATAGGTTGGCTGGTTCAAATGATGCTAATAGGGCCAAAATTATTTCATTTTCTAACAACAAAGAAACAAAAATCTCTGTTTCAGAATTAAAAATGATTCAATGACTCCAAGGTGGATTTTGGAAATGCACATATCTCCACACAAGTGGCAAGAACATGTAGAGTTTAGAATTGTCTATGATGAACCCTCAAATATTACTTAAAATTAATAACATTTTCATGTACAATAAGAGGGACTACTCTTTTTATTGACAACTTTTTTTTTCAATGTATCAATCATCCAATTCTATGTCATGACAATCGTAATTCTGATTACATAAGAAGGGCAAATAAGGAATGAAGAATATCTGAAGAAAAAAAGTATTATGTTTGACAGTCAAAGATGAGAAAGACTATTGTAAGAGAAAAAGCATCACAAATACGTGAAATTAATATCTTACTTATATTCTTCACTTTTTATTGTAAATTTCCCCATCATTAACATGCTCTGTAGTGCCTAGAGTGTCGTTCAGTTACGATTTGTTGAATTATTGGGTGGCTATTATGTTCCAGATTCTGTGCTGGATTGTGAAGTAATTAAAAGGTATTTTTGACATTTGTGTAAACTTAGCCCCTATCCACTAAAAATAATATAGGAAGAGAAAGGTATGTAGGAATGATAAAATAACAAAGATGGTATCTAAATTAAGCCAATAGACTAGATTCTTACAAGAAGAGCAGAATTGTTGTGAATATCTGGACTTTAGTAACTATCTATTCTTTCAACTCCACTTATTAAATCTCAACTGTGCTATGTATGCTCTGGTACAGAAAGACATAGAACACACATTCTGTGCTCATACTCCAATGGGATGCAAATATTCAAGGAGTATATAGCAAAGACACAGTAGACTGTACTCAGCATGCTGGTTAGAGACTGGCAGGTCAAGGCACAAGGAAATACCAGAAACAAAGCCCAGTATGTGCCACCGCCTAGACTCATAGATAAGACCCCTCAGTGGTCTGCCATACCATGGGCCCATCCCCCATCGCCACTCTCACCTGCCCTCATTCCATTTGGACCTGGAACTCTCTGGATTTCAACTGAATGATGACCTCATAGTCTGTACACACTGAGCTGTCTGAACATTTTGGAGGAAGATGATAAACTTCATTTTGCAGAGATCAAAGTGAACATTTTATTAGTGAATTGTCTCTTCAGGGCAAGAGGTCAAGAAAGAGATTTCAGCTGAGATTAGACTTGATTAGTTTTTATGAATTGAGGTAGTTAAAACAAAGAAGTAAATGAGTTTTCATAGGTCTGTAGATTGTAGGGCAAGAAGATAAATAATTCACCTAATCTTGTTCTCCCTATGTGTATATGTTGGATTTTAATCTGTGGCCTATTCAAAAGAAGAAATCAATGTTCATTCAAAAAGTTATTATCAATAAAGCTGCGGGAATAAAATTACGAAGCCAGAATTTAAAATAAAGTTATTACAATTTTGTTTCAATCTTCAAATGGAATGTGGAGGAGATCCAGTGACTACTACCACCTTCACCAATTCCAAAATATACATTTTCTTTAAACTAGTTTGTTAGCATAGAGATGGTGAAATCCGGGAAGAAAGGGCAAATGCCAAAATATATGGAGGTCGACTAGTCCCATGGCACTTTAGTTCAGGCAACATCCCAAGCATAACAGAAATGACATTAGTGAAGCTGTTTTCATGATTTTCCAGAATAAAATTTGCAGCACCTAATGGGCTAGATTATTCAGATAAGCATGGATCCAACTGCAAACCTTACAAGCCTTTTCTGAAGTAGGCCTAACCTGGAAGCCTAATAACTCATAATGGAAAATGTTTTGAATTTACACTTGAAATGGCTATTGTGCTTAATGAAGCATGCCTTACAATATAATTTTATAGCATTGTTCATACAAGGATGGATCACAACTGATTATAGCTGTTTTGCAAATACAATTCTCAATAAGTTACAGCCCAGTACATCCATGGGTGTGTGGGAAGAGGTCCGTGAGAATGGGGCTGATGAACGAGGAAAGACAAACTGTGTTCATTATGCTGAAGGCTGATAAACCAAACAGAAAAACACATTTTCGTATCTTTTGAACAGTTCCCAAGGACTGCACTTTTGAAAGCCAATTTTTCTTTCTGTTTTCTACTTTTCGTTTAATCAGGAGACAGGAGGATAAAGCACGAAGTCTACTAACCAGGAAGTTTCAATCATGCTGGGTATTTATAGACAAAGCATATAGGATTTTATCTTCATCTTTGGGAGGATTTTCTCTACCAAAGAAAAATTTGGGAAAGACATAAGTGTGCATGCTTTTTTGAGGTGTATATATAAAATCATTTATTAATATTCAGGTTTTTTAAATGCTAGGATATTCACTTATTTATTAATGTGAACATTATTGAAATCTAAAATGTTATAGTACTCTTAGTAACCTTAGGGTACGCCTGAGGGGAAACATCAAAAACATTTCATTTTCATGTCTTTGGTTATCAAACATTTGTTTAGTATAAACTGTAAGGCATCAACATGGCAAAAGAAAAGGGGGTTGAGAAAAGGACCACTTAATAATGTTTCATTATTATCTGAGCCACAGGCTATCTTTAAATAAGAGATATTGAATGCAGAGAATATATGGGGAGATTTACATTACTATGAAGTAAGTCAAAGTAATAGGATTTTTAAAAATTGAGATAAAATTGACATATGTGTAATTTAAGGTGCACAGCATATTGAACTGATGCATTTATATTGCAGTATGATTACCATTGTAGCATTAGCTAACACCTCTATTATGTCATATAATTACCATTATTTTAGGATCGCAACAAGCATGATCTCATCTCTTAGGAAGGTTAAGGTTTATCAAACAGTTTTACTGTCTGTCATCTCTGTGCTGAGTATTAGGTCTCCAGGACTTATTTATCCCCTAGTTCCAATAGGTATCCTTAAGTGACATATCTCCCATTCTCTGAAATCCCAAATACATATATGTACACACACACACACACACATCGTTTAAGTACATGTGTGTATATGTTTATAGCTATAGATATTAGCTTGGTCATTAGAACTGTGGTATGTATTTAACTTTTGATTTCTGTTATAACTTTCTTAACCCAAAAAACAATTGCTTACTTTGCAAAATTTTAGGCAGCAAACAGGGTAATGGATGGGATAGATTGGAAAAATTATAGCCATGAGGTGTTTTTCCAGGAACCCATAGATTACAGTATTTTATAACTCTAATTCTGTCTTGTTTATGCCTTGCAGAGACAGAGTAGAGCAAAATAAACAATAAGCCATCCTACATTGATGAAGAGAGTATTCTGCCCAATTCTTGGCATATCAGAAGAAAAAAGGCTCCCCTCAGGATCAACAAGGATTTGAGCTCTATTTGGATTCCTTGAGTCTCACTGCTGAGCTTATTTTGTTATCTCAACATTTGCTATCAAACAGGACTTTTGTGTCAAATAGAACTACGTCTTTGTGCAAGGTCATTAAACATTTGTCTGTAGATAAAAACATTCTTATATTCATTCAAAGGTATTTTTCCACATTTTTTTTTTGTTTTGGCTTGGATGGTCTTCTATTCCTGTTGATGTATAAGGCAATGTTGTATTGGGAATCAATGGTACACAGGCTCAGTGAGTCCCCTTTTCCATACAAAACCAATGAGGGAATTCCCTGTCTTGCCATTTTGTGAAAGACGGTCATTTAGTTTTATGTGCATTTTGGATTCAACATTGGCTGAATTTTTATTCATATCATCCATTTTTAGCCTCCGCTTGATCAGGGAACTTGGGATACCATGCACAAATGCTCACATTTGAACAAAAGAAACAGCTGCTCCTTCTCATTTGATTTATCTAAATCACAGCAGCAAAATTTTCTAAGGACACCAGCTTCCTATATCAAACTGTATTATAATCCTGGTTGCCCTCTAGAAACATGAGGAGCCCAAACGCCAACACTCAGTCAGTTTCCTTAGTGGATGTACTGAGTTCTTGTAATTCTGGCTCGATGACTCTAACTTTCTGATAGTCAGATACCCCTTTGCAGACCTGCCTCTTCCTATTCTTCATCTGCACAACCCATTTATACCTGTTTTACTTCTTCTGCTCCTTCTCCTGTCTGCCCAAATGAGCTGTTTTTCTTTGGGAAATGATCAGAAAAGAATATATCTTAATACTGCTAGATCCAAAGGTGATCTACAGAATTTGAATTAAAGCCTTGATCAGAGCCAAGTTAAAAACAGTAATGGACGGGTTTCTGATACCTCAGAAAAGTTACTGCAGAATTCAAGATTTTGTTAGATGCTTATTATCCTCAAGGAAAGATCTGTGTTAATTAGTCCATTTAATTGTTGGCCTTCTGGATGGAAAAAAATGTTGAAAAACAATGGATGAGAAATAGTTTAGCATTGGCAATTGGTTAAGAAATTGTCATATCAGTTACTATTTATATCTCACTGTGTAAATCTGAATTTTCTTCTGATAATGGTTCAAATGCCATCTCTTCTGAGATTCCTTCCCAGACTATTTAAGCAGAGGTTCCCTTCTTTCTGCAAGGCCTTGTGTACCCATGGAGTGGTTAAACAGAAAACACCATGAGTTGCTGTCTCCAGAAAGGATGCTTCATGTCGTGCAGAGAACATAGGTTGCCAAAACTGATTTCCAAGAGAGAATCTCTTCTTGCACACAATGCTAATCCTAAAGATGCTCTTTGTGCCAAATTATGGAAGAATAAATACCATATATTAATACTAAAATAAAGTCAGTAGACACAGCTGTTCAGAGAAAGAGCAAAAGTCCTGGATGACTTAAGAAAATCAGTCCTGAAAAATACCATCTCAGAGGCAATTCTTGCAATGACATTTGGATTAGGTTTTCATACATTTTTGGAGAAAGAGAATGAAAAGTTCTCTGAATCCTTCTGAATATAATTGTATATCACAGTGAAATTGAATGCATGGTAAGAAACTGCTTGGTGGTCATTATATACTGTGGAATCAACTGTTCTTAAATAATGCATATACTTTTGCCATTATAAATCCCAAGTTAAAAAATCCTTTTGTTAATTACAAAGAGACATCTGGCATATTTGGGCCTTACGTGACGTATATGACTTCTGAGAAAGGGTGGAACTCTGCTGAAGAGGAATTCTTAACTCTGACTCCCCTCTTTCTAACTGGATGTGCTAAACAATGCATAAGAATATCACGTCATTATGGCACTTACTGCTATGACTACATATGATTTTTTATTATATTATGCATTTCTAGAAGAGCTGCATTGTATGCCTTTATTGTGTGTATTTGAGAAAGAATACCCATGTTAGGCTGAAGACAGGAGACACCACCTTGACTTAGTGATTGTTCTAGAAACAGACATGTAAATTTCACCAAGGAGTCATTTCACCAAGATTTTAGACTTCAGACAGATTAAACTTATTTGTCTTCTTTTTCTGTAGCAAAAAAATCTGCAAGCTAAAGCTTAGATGTAGGCATTTGCCATGACTTCCTCAAGGATTTGTTTGCTTGCTTTTAAAGCCTGTCTGCACTTAACAAAATAAACTGAAGTGCAGAGAGAAGCCAAGGCTACAGGTAACAAAATCTTAGGTTTTTCTTAAGGATCATATTCCTATCTTTGGGTTTCATGAGATTCCTAAAATCCTTTTACATTAGTTTGAGATGTGCTTCTGTTACATGTAAATTTAAGATTCCTAAATAATAATGGGAGTGGATGGGGAGAGGCAGAGATGTGTTTCCAGTTAGTACTCACCAGGCTGTAAATGCATCTTTTTCATTTGAGTTGGTATAAAAAAGTGTCTAGCTGGGAAATTAGTTCAATTCTCTTAGAAATGCAGGAACAGAAACTTTAATTCAGGTAGGCCTTTGGACAGCTAGAAAGGAACTAAAATATCACCAGGCAGCCCTCTCCTGGGGGAATAATTACTCACTGCACCTGTGTTTCTTTCTGCTCATCTAATCCATGTTCCTCTCTTTACCAATTTGTTTCTGCTTCCCTTTTATGGCCCCTGCTGTACTAGACCGTTGGATGTCCTATGGCCTTACTAAGGCTCTGTATCACCCTTAGCATACTTGGTATCTTGGATAATGTGAACCAAAATAACAACAATAGCTAACATGTACATCACTTACTATTCTTCTGGCATCCCATGGAGTTGAGACACAGAAATGTGACTGAGGCTCAGCTAATCATCCAAGTTCATCAGAGATACTATGTCAGAAGCTGGTTATGTGAAAGAGTGGGGACTAGGGCAGTCAATTTGGTGAGGATAGTGGGACCAATAGCCCCTACATCCCATTTCCAGCATCAGCTGTCTCCCATGGTAGTTCCAGTGACAGAGTCAGCCACTTATAGTATTGGTGAACAAGCTGTGGAGTCTGAGCCTCCCAACAGCCACAGAGCACAATGGTTCATGGGCAAACCAACTCCACTGTGTAAATAGAAATTCCACGAACTTAGAGCCTTCAAGCCCAGTCTACAAAGCTCCCAGAGTGCCTGTGAGCTACATGATCTTTGTAATAATTCCCTTCCATAGATATTATCCAGATGTGGTTTTTTCCTGGCTTGCAATTTATAATTCCAATCATTACTAGTACGTTTAGGATAAGGGTTGGCAAACTCTATCTTAAATGGCCAGCATTGCAGGCCATACAGACACAGGTTTGTTCTTTGCTATTGTTACTGCCAGTGTCTGTTTTGCTGTGTGTTTGAGGTGTGTGTGTGTTTTACAACCCTTAGTTCCTGAGCTATGCAAAAAAACTGGTTGTGGTTTGCAAAATCCCTGCTGTCAGCTTTAGTACTATTATTTTTGCCTCAGTCTCTTAGTCACTCAGTTCCAGCTCACAGAGACATTTATTTGGTGCTATTAATCTCCCTGAAGCAAGCTGTTCCTAAAAGTAGCTTCACAGTAGGTTCTCGTAGGGAAGCAGGAGAAGACGCTGAAGCTGTGGTTAGTGCTGGCATAAATATACTAAACAGTGAGCACTGCGAGCTCTGCTAACCTGGCCACCTCTAATCCCCCAACCTGAGCCTGGCCCAGTGACTGGGTGACCTAGGAGCTCCTGCAGTCCCCAGGGATGTGACTGTGCTATTAGGACACAAGTGGAATAGCCACAAATACCCATTTTGAGAATACTTATTATGCACTTTAAACCAACCAACCAAACCTCAAATGATAGCATTAGCCTTGGCTTCTATTTTATTTAAGTAGGTATGAAAATAAGCCCAAATTGACATCAGGGAGATTATAAAGCCCTTGAGTAAATTCTACAAGCCAGGAGAAGTTATCAATGCCCCTAAGTCCAAAGTACAGGTGCATAAGCCAAACAAACAAATAATCAAACACATAAGCAAAACTTTGAGATGGTTTCAGATGGTTGAAGCCCACCTGTTGCTTTCTTTCATTAATCTTGCTCTCCCCCCAGTAACTAGCCCTTGGTGTCTCAGTATTCCTCTGTCACCAGCCAGGCTGATTTGGGGTTGGATCATTAGAAACAGTACAGCTACGGTCCCTTAGGAGGTCTACGGATGGGGTGGGAAAGTGGGCACAGTAAGTCATACCCGTTGGAAGGAGGACATTATGGAGAAGGCTTTGAGCAAGTAAATGACATGATACCAATGAACCCTTTTAGTAAAATACCACTTGGGATCCTTGTTGTTTTCATGACGTTTCATTAACTTCATTTTTGTGCATTGACTGGAGTCTGGCTGGAAACAAGTAGGCCTGGCTATACTTTTTGAATTGGTAGGATTTCAGACTCTGAGCCCATCTCACTTACAGAGATTCAATTAAGCCCAGCCAGACCACAGTGGTAAAGTGCACCTTAAAAAAGTCAACACTGTAATCAGTTAGCTCTGTGACACAAAATTATATTTGATTTGGTATTGCAAATTATAGTCTCTCTTTTGTTTTTTAAATGAATAGAGAAGTATATTTAATAGTTCACCAAGAGCCAAGAAAGAAACGTGGTTGATTTTCCTCTATGAGAACCTAAGCTGTGTCTCTGTTTTTTTTTGTACTGAAAAATACTTAATGCCTTTTTCCCCAGTGGTTGGACTGTCTAATGTGAACAGTTTATGCCATCTCTTGTCAGCATTACTGCTAAATTAAAGAATAATTTGCTTTCAGGTGTTTAAAAATTGGACACAGAAGAGGACTTTAATTACCTGGCCCATCATTCACATTT
This sequence comes from Manis javanica, assembly GCF_040802235.1. NCBI lineage: Eukaryota > Metazoa > Chordata > Mammalia > Pholidota > Manidae > Manis > Manis javanica. The sequence continues at coordinate 16,707,398 of NC_133163.1, read as the reverse complement.
GATTATTATATTTTTTCCCTGAATGAGATTTGATGTAACTAGGTCTTAGCAATTTAACAAGAATGTTGGCATTTCACACAGTTATTTTATGCTTTAGATTTCCAATAATTTTACAACATTATTGGTCTCAAAACCTACAAGGATGCCTACTCAGTTTTCAGAAAATTCTTCAGTGTTTGAGAAGTATTATTAAAATCATAAAGGGTATAATGGTAAAATGATTCTATTTGGATATCAAAACTTTAAATCTGATATTCTTGCATTTTAATGTTCAGGGAGTTATCTTTCAAGAAACAAAGAAAAAGTAAAAGCAAAAGGAATTCGGCCAGGAGGGTTAATTCTTAGGTGCACCATAAAATTTTAACTTAAAAGGAAAAATATAAATAAGGCATGTTAAAATTTAAAGCTGTTTTAATGGAGTAGTTAAAAATCTATCTTCCCAGGTTTTTAAATCCTGGCTTTGCCCCTTAAAAGCTTGCAATATTGGGCAAGGTACTAAAATCTTATAGATGAACTTATATGAGACCCATTTTACCAGTTAATATGAAAATGTGAACTTCACCAAGAGCTTATGTGATTGCTAAGTATATACTGGGACCAAAGTTTTAAATTATTGAGAAATGGCTTTGGATTCAGTTCTGTCTCTCACCACCTAAGTGACTGTCTTAGTCTTCTTGAGAGGCTATAACAAAGTACCACAGACTGGGTGCTTTTAAAAACAGAAATTTATTTTCTCACAGTTCCGAAGGTTCAGAGTCCAAGATCAAGGGTTTGGTAAGCCTGGTTTCTCCTGAGGCCCCCTCATTGGCTTGTAGATGGCTGATGTTTTGCGGTGCCCTCAGATGGCCTTTTCTCTGGGCATGACAAACCTGGTCTCTCTCTCTCTCTTCCTAAAAGAACACCAGACATATTGGGTTGGGTGCAACCTATGGTTTCTTTGACCTTAATTGCCAGTGGAAAGGCCTTTACCTCTAAATAGGGTCACGTTGGGAATCAGGGCTCGAACATAGAGATTTGGCTGGGGACACACTTCGGTGCATTACAGTAACCAAGTTTCATTTTCGTTGAGCCACAGGTCCTTTACCTTGATAAGGGAAATAAAGTTATTGTGGGCATACAGTGAAATAATAGGTTCCCAGAGGGATGGTATAAACGGGGAGAAAATGGGCCTGAGCACAAACAGGCCTTCAGTCTGGTCAAAGTTCTAGTTTAGATGTCATTGCATAGCAAACCTGACTAGTAGAAAGTTAACTGATCTTGGGTGCCACCATCTTCCCATAGACCTACCTCATCAACTGCATAATGAAGATGGTTTAGAGTATAAGAGATAAAAGGTACTGGAATACATTTTCAGAATAGTAATGTAGGAGACTCTATGTACAGAATATGACAATTCCTCTGGGCTCACCAATCTTTTGAGTTGTAAATGTGATAGGAAACTTTTATCAGGTATATGCCAAGTAGCATTTGTGTGTCATATGTTTAAATGAAAAACTAAAAATACTTCTGTACTTCTCAGATAATGCATACTCTGAACCCCTTGTAGAACAGTGTCCATTTTAAGATATATTATTATAAGTGTTTCAGTACAAAAGGTGCAACTTTCAACATGAGAAAGTTGAAAATTTTAATCAGTAAAGCTCAATGTAAAAAAGGTTGGGACTGTGATCACTAAGAGTGTAGGTAATGTTATCTATTACAACTACTACTATTATTATTATTGGGTCTTGCTTACAATATATACCCAGATGAAGGCAAAATATATCTACATTTTTTCCCAAATAGCTAGCCTTATTAAATTTTCTTTTGTATTCCAGTTTAATTCAAAACTGAATAAAGAAGACCTCAAATAATTTTTTTAATGTAACCATTTTATGCTTTGAGTGTCCTTGATATTCTCAGGCATGCTTGCTGTTTTCTAGAATCTAAGGAGTAAGTAGCCACCATAATTGATTCACATCCTTTGACTGAAGTAAATTCTAACTCACTTAGTTATGTTATGCCATTTGTTTACTACATAGAATCCAAGCTTTCTGTTTTTCTCATATATCCCCTAAAGTATTTTTAAAAGTCATTTATCCTCTCAAAGATTGTTAGGTATCATCTTAAAATTTCATTCTTAATTTGAAAGGTTGCAAAGAAGATAGCTTCTTGTGCATTCTAAATGTTAAAAGAAAACTTCTAATAATCTTTTAAATGTACTAAATCACTACAAATATCATTGTGATTTTAAATCCTTCATTAAATATATATATGAATAAATTGTTCAAGTGTTGCACATCTAAACCTCTTCTTTCCCTTCTCAAACTAATTTTTCCATTCTACAACCCATCCATAATTTTATTCTAGTTTTATGCTTGGATGTCTTTTATTGATCACAATTTTATATTCCTCTCTGCAGTAATTATGTATGTAACATATACATCTATATCTCATATGCATACATATATATATACGCTGCATATATATAAAGAGAAAGTGATGATGTTTAAAAATTTCTTGTCACTATAACTCTGTAAATCTTTTTAAAAATACGGGTTGTATTATTAGTACAAAACTGACCAGAGCAATATAGCTTACCAATTTTATTAACTAATTATAAAACAACAACAGCAACATTTCTTTAGTAATGTATTTCTTAACCAGATGGATTTTTTTCTTTAATTTTTGTATCCCTGGGTGAGCATTATTAATACTCATTATACAGTAGTATTAATTCATTATAAACTATTTGCAAACTACCACTATTAGATTTCAAAATTTACTTTTAGTAGTCTATCAACTGGACACTCTTACTAGATCCTTTTTCATTTTTGTTGAAAACATCAACTTAAAAAAATCATTCTTCAAGAAGTTATTTACTTCCTAAATTTCCATAAAGAGTACCCCCCCAAAAAACTATTAAAGCTAAATTTATGACTGCTAATTATACTCATTGCTTTTTACTTAGAGTTTTTTTGTTTAATTGGGAACACTCAAAAATATTCACAAACATCAACTTATATTTACTTCAACCTTGTTAATGGACTATCCTTGGTAATAGGTCTTAATTTTATTACATGGTTTAAACATATTTTCAGATGCAGTTGCTGACCCAAATATGGATGAGTGAGAGTCCCTCCATTATTAGTAAGAAAAACCAAAACATAAAGTACACGCTGAGACTTTCAAACCTGTGGATATTCAGAATCTGAGATACGTGCACAGGTCAATAGCCTTCTTGTGATTTGGTCTCCTGAATGAAAGATGCTATCACTGTCTTCACCAATGTGTTTCACCAATGCTGTATTTAGTTGGTTTTCCCTATGAAATTAAAACGTTAAATTTGAATACCTAGATTGCATTGTTACTGCCATAGCCCAATGTATGATATATGTGAATTCATGACACTATAATTTGTGAAAAATATTATATTTTTAATGACATTTTCACCAGTAACAAATATTTATAAGACAGGAAATACTCAAGGCATTTTGTGGGTTTATGTTGTCTTGATTAATAAAGATTTTCCCAACACCTATGTCTGAACTGCCTAAAGACCAAAGATTTACATGTATACTCTAAGGCAAAGTGCATTAGTAAAATTTGAGGTCAGTAGGAATTGCACTTTGTAAATTGAGAGAAGGATTATTGTGAAACAAGAATCAGTGTAAGAGAACTGGCAGAACACCACAAACACAGGTGTATTATCAATTTTGTTTTAAAAAAAAGGCAACATATGGAAATTAAGGATCTGAAAGGAACATTACCAAAATTACCTATTTCCACACGCCACTTGGAAACTTTCAATGAACCCCTTAGGATATGCATACTGCATTTAGCAGATTACAGCTTTAATACAGCAAGAAGTGAGACCCAGTGAAAAACACACGGGCCTTACAGTCATTGTGACTTATTTTCGAATCCCTGGATCCATAACTTACTACCCTTGGAGAATCACTTGTGCATTTGGTGAAATAAAGAAGGCACCAAATATTTCAAAATCACCAGTAATTTCTTTTCTATGAAAATAATTTATTGAATTCCTACCCTTTGCAAAGCATTGCAACCTGCATGGGCTCTATGGTCTAGATTACCAAAATCATTTTACACTGTGATTTTTGTACAGACACCCAGAATGCAAATATTATATTTATAAGTATTTGTAAAAATTTCTATGGCAAAAAAATGTGGCCATGTCTAGAACACTCTTGTCAGCCTGATCTTTATATTCTCTCTTCTGAAGTCTAGCTTTCTGTGGGAGGAAATTGGAAGGTTTCTTGCCAAGCATGGAGTTTTTGGCCAATAATAGAACTAAATAAGAGGAATGAGGGTAGTTGTATGAATTCATTGCCATCAAATGAAGAAATTATGATGCATCTTTATTGCAGTAGTGATGGACTCCCTTAATGGACCACAAATGCTCAAGCTAAAACATCCTCTCATCTCTCCTATGGTAGAGGTAAAATTGCAGTTGGGCTTCACTTCCGCTGGGCAATGGATAAATGCGAATCATCATGATTTGCCTTTGTGATCTATACCCTTTTTCCATGGGTTTCTTTGGATAACCGATAGGTATGTCCACAGATATGTCCATTTCATTCATATATAGGATGGCCATTCAAGTCCTGGTGGCTTAGGAACCATTCATCTTTCAAGGTGATAAATATATGGAAATATCAGCACTCTGATATATTCTTGATTGATTTTTATAATTTAACTCAGTTTAAAGAGCTCATCTCTCTAATCTCTTAAATAGTAACAACTACAGCATTATTACTACTTATGACTATCGCGTTTTCTATTAAACAGAAGCTTTAGAAGCTAAATATAAAAAGACATTGTATCTTAACATAATTAAATAAGAGAAAGTTGAGGCCTTCTCAGTATAAATATTGGTGAATAAAATTGTAATACATTAATGTATATAATATTTCTGTTTGTAAATTTTCATTATATGAATATGATTTATATGATTCTGCATAAATTATCATTTCATTTTCTTGTTGGTTATAGTCAAATTAACATAGTCATCTGCTAAGGTCTCATATTTTGTGAAGACTAAATCAAGAGAGGCTATCCATCTAAACTGCTCTTGGAAAAAAATATATGGAAGAAAAAGTAAAGAAAAAGAAGGATATTAAAATAAATGGAAAGAAAAGAAAGGTAGAAACTGCAAGAACATAAAACTGCAATAGGCTTCTCCTTGCCAAAGCAAAAACTCCGTTGTCCAAAAAGGGATTCACAATGTTCAAATTCGAGTGTGTCTTTTGACTGTGAAAGATAAGATGTCTACTTACTTTGTAGAATTTCTCTTTCTTCTCAACATACTTGAAGAGTAAAGTAAAGTCAGTTGGATATTTTGAAAATTTAAGAATGACTGCATGACCTCCAGCTTTTTTAAAGGAGTCTATTATTAATGCATTTTGTTTATTTTTTGAACTCTACCTTATTGCACAATGTCTTTCAAGCAGCTCAGGGTTTTAATGTGCAACATGTAGCGTATCGATATAGTTGGAGTTCTTCTGGCCTCACTGTGAAGCTGCTTCTTGAGTGATGTATTTTATTCTGGGCCCCAGAACCCTGAACACAATCATCAGTATGGTCCATCTGGCTCAGTGGGAGCAGTGACAATTAAAAATATAGACAAAACCACTAAAATTACAGAATCTACATGATGGAATACGCCATATGCAAGTTGTTAAGCTGTTAACCTAAAAACGTATTTTAGTTTCAACAAACCGTAATTAATAGACAAGTCTACCTACAGCATGGCTAAAAAAGTTTTTAACCAGAAGTGGGGTTTGTGTACTTTCCTGAATCTATTTGTGGTTTTTTTTTAGATTCTTTCACACAGTAATTCCTATGATCTCTTCTCTAATTCCTCACTGCAATTGTTCAAAATCCATAATTTCAAGCCTAGAATATTCACCGATATATTTGTTTCACCTCTGCTTTTTTTTGTATCTGTTTGCTTTGTCTCAAACCCATGCAATGTACACTTCCAAGTGAATCTATGATTTCCCAGGTATGCTTTCAAATATGTATGTAACAGTCCTGAGAGTGGCTGGCATTCATTTCCTAGAGTTGCTATACAGAGTATCAAACTAGGCAGCTTGAAACACCAAAACATTATTCTCTCATAGACCCAAAGACTAGAAATCCAAAATCAGGCTGTTGGCAGGGCTATGCTCCTTCCAAAGCCTTCAGGGGAGGTTCCTTCTGTGACTTCAGCTTCTGGTAGCCACAGGGTTCCTTGGCTTGTAGCAGTATTACTCCAGCCTCTGCCCCATCTTCACATGGCTGTCCCCTGTGTGTGTCTGCATCTTCCCATGGCATTCTCCTCTTTTTTTAAGTACACCAGTCATACTGGATTAGGACAGACCCTCATGACCTTACCCTTGCTTAGTTATATCTGGAAGACCTGACTGCAATTAAGATCACATTCATAGATGTTAAGGGTTAGAATTTTAGCTATATTTTAGGGGGATAAAATCAACCCATAGTAGAGGGGATATGTCACTTTTTGTTTTGGTCTTAAAGTTGAATGGAAGATACTAACTATAGGGACTGTTCTGGTTTTTGGAGTAAAGACACTTTTATTTCCAAAAGTTTTTTGTTTTACTTTTCAATAGATAATAAAATAATATAATAATAAGTTCCATTTTTTTTATTAATCTGAATAGGAAATGCTATTCAAAGTTTTTCCCATTTATTATTGACTACTCAACTGCTTTGAACCAATGTGACTAGGGAAAAAAATTTTAAAGATCTGAAAAAGGTTGATTTTATGCTTGTGGAAATAAGAAGTTGGCTTACTTTGAATTAGTCCTTCCCTCAAGAACTATAAAGTAGGAGAAAAATGCCCAAAATTTTCTTGAAGGTACCAGAAAGCTACCAATAGTCTGAAAAGATGTGACTTTGAGATTCAGTAAAAGAGGGAAAACCCATGGTAATGAGCCCAACATTTAACTTATAACTCCCTTAAAGCATTTGCTGATTCAAAAGTAGCGGCCAGAAGACTTAGACCCTGAGCAGAGGTTTTTGCAGGTTCATGCTACTAGGATTTAGACTTGGAGTTCTTAGAATGGAAAGCAGAATAATTTTTGCAAAATTATCAGCTTTTGGTTGGGGCCCAAGGGATATTCAGTAGAGAGGATAAACTGGAAATAGAGCAGTTCTCACAAGACCTGAAGCCCAGCAATGAATCATATTAGTCCCTGATTAGAAAAATGTAAACTTCCCCTGCCCTAACTCTTTGACATCCCATGTAGAGAAGCATAACCATTTCTATTTACAATGCCCAGCACTCAAACAAAAATAATCAGGCATGTAAAAATTAAATACATGTATAAATATATGGAAAAATTGAGAAATGACAGACATTAGAACAGACAACCAGGAGCTTCAGATATTGACATTTTCTGATAGAACATATTTATAATAAATAAGTAAAAATGTTACTATGAATATGTTCAGGAAATAAAATTAACAGAAAATATTTGAACACATTTGGAAATTAGTAAAATGAATCAAGTGTAAGTTCAATAAATGAACAAGATAATACATAAAATTATGGATGTAATGAGGTACTTTCATGGCAGATTAACAGAGCTGAAGAGAAAATTAGTGAAACAATAGATATATCAGAAGAAAATATACAGTCTGATCACTGTAAAAAAGGTTGTAAAATACAAAAGAAAAAAAAATAGACATTTAGTACACTGACAAAGCCCACACTAAGCACAAATGTAGAGAAGGAATGAGGAGCAAGAAAAAACACAGTTGTTAAATAAATCTAAAAAAATAGGGACTATATAAAACAAAAAAAACAAGACAAGAATAACAATGGCTTATCTTGGTGGGTAAAGTTGGAATTTAGTTAATATATTTCAAGTAATATTATTGAACTGTTTGAAAAATGCTACAAGTGTGTAATTATATTAGACTTTCATACATAAAGGATGTTGCAATATTAGAGATAATAGTGAAATAATGTATAAATAATAAACCATTAAGTAGTAAAATTAAATTAATTAGACATAAAAGGAAACAGGAGAGAAACAAAAGGTCAAGAGAGCGATAGAAACAGAACAGAACAGATAGAAGACAAATATTAATTTCAAATATATGACTTACAATATTAAAGATAAACACATTAAAGATTGCAACTAAGATTAACTGTCAGACTATAGGTAAAATTAATTCTAACTCTAATAAAATGTATTTATAAGGATAAAAATCTGAAAGTAAAATCATAAAAAATATTCCTAAAAAAGAGAAACAAGGAAACAAAAGGTATACTACTATGGTTAACCCAGTTATAGATCAAATAACAAGATCAAATTAAATTTCAGTGAAAACTTTTAAGGCAAAATACATTACTAGAGATAGTGGTAGATATTCAATATCTAGGACAAGAGTTTCATTTGCCAAAGATATACAATATTTCCAAACTTGTTTATACTTAATATAGCAAAGAGTAATGGAATTAAAAACAATACAGAAAAACTCACAATTTTAGTGGGGTGTTTTAATATAATTGTCTCAGTAATAGAACAAAAGACAAAAATCAATAAGGATATAGAAGATTGAGACATCTTAATTAACAAAATATGACTAAATAGATACAGTAAACAATTTTAGATGATACAAATTTTGAAAATACACAGGCATTTATCAATTTTATCAAATTTAACAATTTAAGTTTTTGTTAAATTTATCAGTTCAACAAAATTAAAGAAATAAATAAATGAAGAGATATTACATGTTCATGGATAGGATGTCTTAGTCCCCTTTTGTTGCTATAACAAAACACCACAGACATGGTGATTTATAAATAAAAGAATGTATTTGTCATAGCTCAGGAGGATCAAAGTCTGAAATCAGGGTGCCAGTATGATCGGGTCATGGCTATTGTCTGGGTAACAGAACTTTTTCTGTATCCTCACATGTCAGCGAGTGTTGGAGAGTTCTGTGGTATCTCGTACAGCAGCACTAATCCCATTCACGAGGGCTCCTCATGACCAAATCAGTTTCCAAATACCTGACCTACTGGTACTGTCACCTTTAGGGGTTAGGATTTCAAAGTATGAGTTGAGTAGGGGGCACAAATAGTCAGATCATAATATAGAAAGACTCAATATTATCAAGATATCAGGTCTTCCCAACTTGATCTGCAGACTCAAGGGCAATCCCAAATAAAAATCCCAGTAAATTATTTTATGAATGTCAACAAATTGATTCTAAAGTTTATATGGAGAAGGAAAAGAACCAGCATAGCCAATGCAATATTGAAGAACAGCAAAGTTGGGGGACTGATGATACCCAATTTCAGTATTTGCTACAGTAATCAAAACAGGATGGTATTGATGAAAGAATAGACAAATAAATTTATGAAACAGAGTAGAGAGTCCAGAAATAGATTCACATGTATTTAATCAAGTGGTTTTGACAAAGTAGCAAAGGTAATATGTGAAGCAAAGAGAATCTTTTCCACAAATGTTACTGGAACAACTGGACATCCACATGCAAAAAACTGTTGCTAGTCAAAGGTCTTCAAGTCCTCACAAAAATTAATTCAAAATGGGTCATATACATGAATGCAAAGTGAAAAACTATAACCTCCTAGAATATTACGAAAGGCAAAACCTAAATGAACTTTGGTATAGTGATATCTTTTTAGATTCAAGTCCAAAGACATGATCCATGAAAGAAGTAATTAATACACTGAAGTCCATTAAAATGAAAGACTTCTGCTCTGTGAAAGATGAGGAATGAGAAAACACATCACAGACTGGGAGAAAATATTTGCAAAAGATCCATCTAATAATAGACCATTAACCAAATAAACCAAAAAACTCTTAGAACTTAACAATATGAAAACAACCTAAATTTAAAATGGACCAAAAACCTTAACAGACAACTGACCAAAAGAAAAATGTACAAATGGCAAATGAGTGTATTAGAAAATGCTCCACAAGTCATCAGGGAAATGTAAATTAAAACAAGGATGAGATACTATTATACACCTATTAGAATGCACAAAATATGGAACACTGACACCACCAAATGCTAGAAAAGATGTGGAGCAATAAGAACTCTCCTACACTGTTGGTGAGAATACAAGATGCTACAGACACTTTGGAAGACAGTTTGACAATTTCTTACAACACTCAACATACTCATCATATATTCAAGCAAGGAAGTTAAAAGCTTATGGGCATATAAAAAATTTCTCAGAATGAATGTTTGTTCATACTTGCCAAAACTTGGGAGCAACCATGATGTCCTTTAGCAGGTGAATGGATAAGCAAACCTTGGTATGTATGGATAGTGTACCACATTATTCATTGATATTAGAATATTACTCAGCATCTTAAGTAAATGAGCAGCTATCAAGTCACGAAAAGACATGGAGAAAACTTAAACACATATTACTAAATGAAGGTAGCCAATCTGGAAAAGCTACATACTGAATGATTCCAACTATATGACATTTTAGAAAAGGTGACATGAAGATAGTAAAAAAGATCTGTAGTTGCCAGGGGTCGGGGTAAGGGAGTGATGAACAGCAGAGCATAGAGGATTTTTAGGGCAATGAAAATACCCTGCATGATCTGATGATGGATACATGTATACACTTATCCAAACCCATAGAATGTATAACACCAACAATGAACACTAAGGTAAACTATTGACTTTGGGTGATTATGATGTGTCAATATAACCTCATCCTTTGTAACAAAGAAACCATCCTGGTGAGTAATGTTGATAATCGAGGAAGCTGTGTATGTGTGGTAGCAGGGAATATATGGGACATTGCTGCACCTTCCTGTCAAATTTTTTGTGAACCTAAAACTACTGTAACAAATGAAAGTCTTAAAAAAACCTGAATTGTCAAGTATAACATTGTGTTTTATCTAGTGAAAAGAAGGCAATATTTCAAACTTTATGTAGTTTGATTAAAATTTTCTTAGATGTAAATTTATGGTCTTAAGTGCATATATAATCAATAAAAAGAGATTGGAAATCAAGAATCCTCTCCAAGGAGCTAGAAAAACATGTTATAATAAACCCAAAAAAGAGGCAAAGAAGGAAATAGTAAATAAATACTAGAGAAAAATTAGTATAGTATAAAGGAAACATGTATAATGGTAACAACCATAAATTAGTCATTAGTGATCAGAAAGTTCAAACTACAGTTAGGAAGGCTATTATCAAAAGAATAAAACACAACAAGAGAAAAAGTATGTTGTTGGTTGGAGTGAAAAATCATGTAATAGCTCTTAAAAACAGTAGGGCAGATCCTAAAAAAATTAAAAACAGAAGTACCATGTAGTCCAGTAATCCTAATTCTGGGTATATATCAAGATTGAAATCAGTATCTTGAAGGGATATCTGTACTCCCATTTTCACTGCAAGTTATTCACAACAGCCACAAAACAGTATCAACCTATATGTCCTTTGATGGATGGAGGGATAAAATGTGGTATACACATTCACTGGAATATTATTCAGCTTGAGAAAAGAAGGAAATCCTACTGTTTTTAGCAACATGTGTGAACCTGAAGGACATTATGTTATGTGAAATAAGCCAATCACATAAGGACAAATACTATATTATTCCACTTACATGAGGTCTCTAAAATAGTCAAACTCATAGAACAGAGAGTAGAATGGTGATTGCCAGAATCTGGGGGTGGGGAGGGAGAAATTGGGAATTGTGTTTAAATTTTCAGCAATATCAGATGAGTAAGTTCTAGAGCTCTGTTGCATACTGTTGTTTCTATAGTTAATAGTTAAAAACTTAAGAGGGTAGATCGCATGCTAAGTGTTTTTTATGACAATTTAAAAAAATTTAAATATTGGCAATGATGACTTTTGGTACGGATGGGAGAAATTGTAACACTTAAGCACATGGTGAAAAGGACCTTAAATTGGTACTACTTAAGTAATCTAAAGATGAGTATACATACAAATTATAACCCATTTTGATAACTATGTATGTACCTAACATAAATGCATGTATGTGTCCCCAAAGATATGTTTATAATTATATCAGCAGCATTAAATATAATAGCCCCAAAAAGAAAAATAAAAATTTCCATCAAGAGTAAAATGGCCAAATACATATATTCATTGAATCTAAGTAACAACAAAATGAATAATTTATTGTTATATGTAGTAAAACGGATGAATACCACAAACATGGAACAAAAGTAATACACTAAGAGTACATACTGGAGGATACTATTGATCAGCCATTTATATTCTAGAGAGGAATAAGGGTATTAGTATTAATTATGGGATTGCAAAAGAGAGCCTTTTAAGTGATGTTAATTTCTATTATTGATTTGGATATGGATTCAAGGGTGTGTTCACTTTGTGGTAATGTATTTGCCTGTAACACCAATTTGTATGTTTTTTCAATGTTACAAAGGAAAACATGGAGGGGTTGTTTCTACATAATGGGGGTTTTGATCTATATATAATAATGCAAAGCCATTAACTGTTAGACTCTCTCAATCTCTTATTCTGGGCTCCTGTACATTAGGCCTTGATCTCCATTGTTGTTCTAATGGATGGCCACTATAGGTCCTAGGGATTGAGATGTTGTCAGCAGTATAGGGCCACGGAATCATTTGGTTTAAAACTTGGTACTTCCAGTTCATTTGGTAAAATGAATGCACCCCACTTGTCCCCAGTCTGTGACAGAAATAATAAATAATTATGCTTTCATTTCACAAACGGGAAGCTGGAGGGAAAGAATTTAAGTGCCTGAACTTAATTTGCATGAGGCTATTATGGGGTCAGTAGCAAAGCTGGGAATGGAGATACTCAATCCATTCCTCCAAATTCTTGATTCCCCTGCGATATACGTACTTCCAGTAAGAACTTGTCCCAAAGAAGCACGCTGGAGCTCCCTTGGTGGTAAAGGTCCTTGTTATATTTCATACAGAAAGAATGAAAAGTGATTTTTGTTGTACAAGCTACAGTGGACTTACCCAACAGCTGTAAGATCACAAGTTCAGAGGAAGTCGGACAAGATGACTTTACATTTAGGGATACATATTTGAAGAGTCGTATTTCAAAGTGCATTAGGGAATAACGACCCAAAAATAATAACAATAATACCAACAAACCTAAAAGCAATGACCTTTTTGTAGTAGTTGGAATGCTCATCCGAGCAGAGAAAAATCTGAGCAGCCTGTGTTGCTCCAGCTCAACACATCATAAACATTCAGAGAGTCAATTCTCCCAAGTAAATAGGCTGCAGATGCAGAGTTAAACAATGGAAATGATTTCTGGTGATGAAAGGTTAGGGAACCAGCCTGGATCCCTCATTGTACACAACGTCTGCTGCATCTGCCATCTGCTGCATTACAGGATTTTGGCACTGCCCTAGAGGGTTTACCCACCAGTCAAGTCCAGACACGCTTAACTTCGGTGACACTCATAAAACTACATAGGGAATGGAACGGCTTTCTTGTAGCCTTTAACAGTATATTTTAAGTTTAGAAAAAGTTACGTTTGGGAGCCTTGTTCTTCCAGATTGATTTAAATGCTCTATGTTGGTGTTTATGGGTTCCTGCTGGGGGAGAGCCATGAGGTACTCAAATGTAAGAGCTCCAGAAATAGTGAGAAAAACATGAAATCACCAAACAACACAGATACCTCATCTCTCAGACCTGTGGTTTCCTGGGTGAGGAGGTGGTTTAGGTAACACACAGGCTTCTGCAGGGTGGAGAGGCCAGTTAACTGGGACTATAGTGCTTGAAGCTGAATTTCAGAGAAGCCACACATGGCAATATTAGCTGTGTAGGAGTGGATGCGAGTAGAGTAAAATTGAGCATGCAGACACCAGAAACCATATTTGGTTGAGAGAGAGAAACAGAGACAGAGACAGAGACACAGATAAAGAGAGAGGTGTAGAAAATCTCAGTGTGTTTATATTTTTGGAGTGAGACACACATAAAGAAGAAAACATTCAAAGAGGAGATGTATACAGCCCTAGTTCTTGAAGTTTAGACTCAGCCAACTTGTACAGGGATTGTCTGGAATTTTGGTGTATGAATCAGCTGGGCTTTTTTGAGAGATGATGTTTTTTTCTGGCTGTTAAGACAGAATTCCATTTCTGGCCAGGAGTAAGAATAATTTGGTCCTCTGGTTATCCAATTTACCTCCTCCACCCAGAGAAACCTACACCACCAACATATAAGCATACATAATAAAAATGGGTATGTATTTTAAAATCTGGTTGCAAAGAAAGCCAGAGACATTCTAAGGGTGAAATAGGACTTAAGCAGAAATTTCCTGATTTTCCAACATAACGAAGGGATAATATCACTCTATCTTTGGTCTTTAATTACCTCTTGAAGAAATGAAAACTTTATCAGGAAATAAACATTTTTCTCAGAAAACCCTTGTTATTATCTGAAAAAAGCAGTCTTGTGAAGAGGCTTGTAAATTCTGGCTTATCTGGGAAAGTTAAGGATACATTAAAACTTCAGCATTAGCTAAAAGAGTAACTTCATTTCCCAGTTGGAAATTGCCTCTGAGTGATATTGTCTAGTGAGTAGTTATGGCTTCTGCATCACTGCAAGGCCTGAAAAATTATAACTGATGAGAAAACAGAGTCATGATTTGAGGAAAACACTGCCCATCTCCCCCAATATATCTCCATATTCACTCAAGGTCAAAATCACTCCACGCAACCTTCTTATACGTCCTCTTACCACAACCCCTTTCAGCACGGATGTGTCAAATTTTTCACCCTATTAACACACCTATTTCTGGTCTTGCGGGAACCCCATTAAAATAGGAATAAATAACATACAGATAATTAGAAAATCCTCAAATACTTGGGAATTTTTTTCAAAGGACACTTTCAAAAAATGCACAATTTAATGTTAACATAAAGAGAAACAGAGTATATTTCATCTAGAGTAATATAAAAAACAAAGCAAGCCAAAGTTTTTGAGATGCTCTTAAAGCAATGCTTTGTGAGAAATATATAACTGTAAATATTTATTTGTAAAAAATAAAGATGTGACATCAGTGACAAGCAGCAAGAAAAGGAAGAGCTAAGCAAACTTAAAATAAAAAATGATCTAAGAGAAGACATCAATAAAATTAAAAACCAAAAATTAAGAAAATTAACATTTATGCTACTGTTCACTAACTCGAGTTTCATATATAGGATACAAACCCTTCCACACTTGCTTTATAAACATTCCACAGTCATTGCTGCCATTTTCTACTGCTACGTGGGTTTATTCTAAAATGTTTTAAAACCACTCCCTTATTTATAATATCCTCTTGCAAGGCTTGAATATCATTGTGATTTCTTCTTATGAATAAACTTTCCATTGACCTCGCCTTGAGCTAATTTTATTTACTTTTTTTGAAGCCATGATCTCCTTTGCTATTTACTCTTTGGTCTGTACATCTAGTCAAGGCTGATGCATCACAAATATCTCTCAATAACAAAATTCAGTTTTCAGCATCCCACTAACTACATCTTTTCCACCTGTGATCTTTCTCATTACCTCACCTATACAACTGAATCCCATTGACGCCTTTCCTGAGGCCAGTGGCCCCTCTGCATTCCCAGCCTCTCCTACATTTACTCTGCTATTACACAGTTGTCCTGTTTGGCAGAGGTATTTTAACCCAGTTCAAGCCCACTATGTCCTTTCTTCTTGCTTGTGGCTATTCTGATAAATAGTGTTGGAGAACCATGCAATAATATTCAACCTGCTTCATTATTAATTCAATAATGTAAGTCTTCAATTTGCCTCAATTGATGCTCGACCATCCTTTTAGTTGTGGCAATGTAATTTCAGAACACCTAAAACAGAGTCTGGTGGTTAAGAGCCCAATACCGAAGATCTCTTCTGTAATCACTTCCCCAAAGTCCTCTGCCCCCTGCCACTCTATATCACATATTTTGTGCAATTCAAGCTTTATTCATGACAGTGATACTTTCAAATATCTCTACATGAATCTTGACTGCTTTTTAATATTCTATCACTGTGGTCATCAATCATTCAATTCTGGAAATACCTCTTCAGAATCTCTACATGTGAAACAGAATGAAAGTCACCATCTTCTGTTCTCTGAGGATGAAAAAACAGTTATTCTTTGTAGCCCTCCCAGGATACTAGGCGGTCTTAAAATAGCGAATAGATGTTAGATATTTTTTAGTATTTATTTTTTATTAAAAAAGAACTACACGTTCATCTGAAATTCCAGAATGCATTTTAAAGTGTGTAAAACAGGAGATTAAAACCATTCATCCTCCAATCTTAAATTCATTCTGTAAAGACAAATACTGTGGATTGACAGATTTGTGGTAATAGAGCAATTCTTTCTTGTACCTACAACACATACACAGGTCCTACTATAACAGTGTTTTGCTACGTGTTTATTTTTCTTCATCTAGTGTCATCCTTTTACATAAATATATACAGATAAAATTATTTCATTTTGGTAACTCAATAGTGTATTTAGGTAAATAGGTAAATTGGAATCCAGAATTAAGATAAATAACAATAGACACTATTATTGACCTACATTCTGTGTTCACAGAAAGTAATATAAGAGAAATAGTTTCCTCTATATGGTGATCCATCTTATTAATAATCTGCTTTTCCGCAATTGTTGACAATAGTAGCTTTGAAAACAGGAAGAAATCCTCTTAGAGGGAAATCGTATCATCTTCAATGTAGAGCTCTGCCTGTCAAAAAAAGTTTTACAAAGATCTGGTTGTTGTGCTTAAATGACACAATTTGGCCTTGATTATGTGAATCTGTGGATAACAATGAACTATAATGGGTTTCAACTGTACTTTGAAAACCACTTAGATTTCAGAGGGTTTCTTGGCTCTCCAAATTGCGAATCTCCTGCACATCAAAGGCTGATAAAATCTGATATGATTAATGGTCATTCTTATTTAACATAAAAGAGTACAATATATCTGAATGCCTCTGATCTTGTATTGTAAATTTTATTACTGGTTGTTACAGAATTCCAACAACTCACAAAGCATGTAATATAGAAGGCGTGAAAAGGAAATGCTGTACTTGGAAAAAAATCTAGAGAAAATGAAATTGCCAGTTCTTCATGAAAAAGAGCTCATTACATCCTTGTAAGAGCTTGCATTTTTTATCATACCTCACTTTCATCTTTTTAATAATGATAAATTAGGACATGCAGTGTAAACTGCATTTGTATTATTATTGTATGAACTTTTGATATTTTCCAAGAATGCCTGAATTCTCTTAAGCAAAGGGCAAGGGTTTTTTTTTCTACATGTGATATACAAAGTTAATTTGTTTTATGCTGATTGCAATAAATAAATTATATTTTAAGAAAAGGTGACCTACTTTTGTAGTGACCATTGTAGGATACAGTCTCACATTTGTTATGATTGTATCTTTGTTATAATTGAGACCATGTTCTTATTAATGGCTAGAATGGCAAAATCCAAGACAGAGATGTTATTCCCAGCTAGCATTCATGAGATTGTTACAGAGAGCCAGATCCTATTCTCTGCTTGATCTTTCCAGAATAGTCAATTTTCTATTACTGACGCAAATTTAAATCTTAACATGGAAAGTTCCTTGGAAAGTGGCACAGGGCTGCAATAGAGACATCAGGGTAGATGGAGAAAATTAGACTGCCTTGATCACAATTATGGCTTCTAAAAACTGGCTCACCCAGAACTTTACAGCTAACAATTGCATTGTATCTGTTAGCTGATATTTATAGTTTATACACAGTTGCTGCCATCCATATGCGTTTATTAAAAATTAGTAAGGTTTATTAGTGCTTAATAAGAAAAATGATATTTCTGGCTGAAATAATGAATACTTTGGAGATTATTACTGTAGTTTGCACTTAATGGATAAAATTTTTCATTTCCTCTTTATCATCATGATCTCCATCACCAGCATCATCATAATTAGCATTACAAAAGGTATTGTGGTAAGTGGTTTTTACACACTGTATCATTTAAATTATTATTTTATTCAAGTGAAATACATTTTATGTGCTTATTTTAAAGTTTAAAAAATTAAGGCCATCGTATGTCTTTAGGGAGACCCAAATTAAAGCAATAATGAGATACAACTACGCATCTATTAGAGTAGCCAAAAGCTAGAATACTGACAACAATAAATGTGACAAAGATTTGGAGCCATGCAAACTCTCATTCATTGCTGGTTGCAATGTAAAATGACACAGGCTGTTTGGAAGAGAGGTTGGCAAAACTAAGCATACTCTTATCACATGATACAGCCCTTGGAATTTACCCAAAGGAGATGAAAACTTGTGTCCACACAAAAACCTGTATGTGGATGTTTATACCAGCTTTATTCATAATTGTCAATATTTGGAAGCAACCAAAGTGTCCTTCAGTAGGTGAATGCATTAATAAACTGTGGTATATTCAGACAATTGAATATTTTTTAGCAGTAAAATGAAATGAGATGTCAAGCCATGGAAAGACATGCAGGAAATTGAAATGCATGTTACCAAGTGAAAGGAGCCAGTTTGAAAGGTGACATGCTGTATAACTCCAACTATATGACATTCTGGACAAGACAAGATTATGGTGACAGTAAAAAGACCATTGGGGTCAGGGGACAAGAAATGGAGGATGACAGGTAGAACAAAGGATTTTTAGGGTAGTGGAAATACTCTGCATGATATTATAAGCATGGATATATGTCATTATACTTTTGTTCAAACCCAAAGAGTGTACAACACCAAGAGTGAGCCCTAAGGTAAACTTTGGACTTCCGGTAATTATGTGTCCATGTAGGTTCATCCTTGGTAACAAATACATCAATCTGGTGACTCATGCTGGGAACAGGGAAGCTGTGCCTGTGTGGCATCAGGGGTTATATGAGAAATATCTATACCTGCCTCTTAATTGTCTTATAAAGTGTCTAAAAACAGTAGTCTTTAAATTAAAAAAATTAAAAAACTAAGGGAAACAAAAATGAGTTTACATAACATGCCTAAAGTTTCAGAGACACTACATGGCAGATAAGAATTTAAATTAATACTGACTTCAAGAGAGGCTCTGAAACATAAAACTGCATTGACTGGCTTTCCTATAACTTTAAGATACAGAAGACAAGAGGAAACATGGAAATCTTCCTATGGAAAACAAAATTCTCAGTAAATCCACACATTTTCCTTTTAATATAACCTATTTGTGACCTCTGCAATATAGTCTGCCACCTCCGCTTATAGTTTTTCCACTTTGAGTCTCTAATTCTTCACCATCTGTGTGTCAGTTACTGCATTTTAATAATAACCAGTATGTAGATTTTAAAGTCAAACAAATAATGTCTCATGAAAAAATTTAGCAGCATTTCATACTAAAACACTGCAGAAACTTGTCTTTAAAATCAGTACTATTTTACAAAATTGTATCTACTTTATCATAGAGCAATTTAATATACATCCAATGTGCTCTACTGACTTTAAATATAATAGACAATACTTTTAATTTCTCATAATTATGACTTCTTTTGAGGAGAGTATTCTTAAAGTTTTACTAAGATTACTCACTGTTTCCAACAATCCTAGTTTCAATTATCTCTGAGTATTATTTCTGTATGAGGGAAATTGTTTTTTTCTATACAAATCTGGAATCATGTATGTGAGCATGTGTGTGTGCATATATGTGTGAGCACCCACACACATTCTCACAATGTGGGATACTATTTCAGAATTACTTTTGCCTTTAGTTACAACTTTTTCAAGTTCATTGTTGAAGAATTCTTAAGAAGTGGAGAGTAAAAAGAATAAAATCATTTATCTCACTAATAAGAGAAATCTCATTGATACTTCATTAAACAACTTATGTTTTCTGCTAGACATTTAAAATATAGAGAGATTTTGATTACATACAGTAATGAGGCCACTTGTATATACCTGAAATAATATTATTTAAAGATAATTACTAATGCTATAACTTTTCCCATTACATGTATATGCATAGTGCACTTAACTAATTCCTTATTATAAGATATATAGGGTGTTTCTTTTCAGAAAATAAAATGTAAGTAATTATGCAATTATATAGTTGAAATATATCTCTCATCATGGAGCTGATCATTTTCTTATGAAACTGATAGTAACAAAGTAACAGCACCAATACCGTTAGTACAGCTGGTGACATTTATCAAGTGCTCATTATGTCACTATGATAACTACATTGCATCTGTAATATCACTGGATCCCCAAAACCACCATCATAGGAAGGAATAATAGTTTCCCCCATTTTACAGATATGGATATTGAGGTACATATAAATTAAATAACTTGGTTAATTTCCCACAAAAAAAAAAAAGAATTATAGGAGCTAGAATTGGAATCTGCTTAACTGATTCCCAAATCCATGATTTATATTGTAGCTTTTGCTCTAATAAGATATATAAATGATTAAAGCTCTTGATACATATTACCATTGCTGACATCTGTGTCACCTGTATGTACTTGCATGTGATACCTGGATGATATTTCACTTTTATTTAAATGATTTTTTTTTATCATTTGGATGATTTCATTTTTATCTACCCAATTCTGTTTGTTGTGTCAATTGTTTTATAGTTAAAGAGTTATGGCATTTTCAGAGAAAATTTTGTTTTCAACTATAATTCCTGTAGAATTAAATAAATAGCTTTGTGTTTCACTGTTTACTGAGATTGCCTGGTTCAGCACAAGGTCTATAATGGTGGCCCTTGATTCTTTGCCCAGGGGTTTTAAGAAGTATCATTACTAGATCACAGTCCAGTGAAGGTCGGGCCCAGATTTCAGGAATGTCTCTGTTACAGCTCTCCGTTCTGGACAAGCCCCTCCATTCCAGCTGCTGAGTAGGGAGAACCATCGGAACTTTTCAGATCCCCATTGTCAGGCACGGGTCCAGGACATGCTACATAATTTGTGAGCTAAGTGCAAAGGAGAAATGTAAGGTTTTTTGTTCAAAATTTATCAAGAATTTCAAGATGGTGCTAGCAGAACATTCAAATAGGCACAGGCACTTGTAAGCCCAGTCGCCTGTGCAGCTTCTCATGTCACACATCCAGGAAGATGGAACTGCGAGGGCCATATATTTTTTCATGTAGGAAGACTTATCTCTCGGGGGATGTAAAGCCACTTCATTGCCTGTTTATGTGTGTGATATCCTAGGAGAACAATGTTCAGTGCCATTACCAATCCCTAAGCTTATTTCTTTAACATTTTAACCTATTAAACATTTTATCTTTTTTTTAACTGCTGCTGTTATTAGGCAGGACTGTCTGCAGTGTTTTAGCACTAATGCTGATACTGGATTCTAATTTTAGATAAAATAGTTTTCTCATTTTCAATTCTAAGTTGCTTTTTTAAAGGTTTTCCACAAATGGGTGTTAGATTATTAGGGTTTTTTTTTTCATTCAACACTTATTTAAATACTCATATGGTTGTATACTTGGCATATTGATGTGGTATAGTATATTAATGGCTTTAATAATGTTAAACTATCTCTGTATTCCTGATGTGTTAGGAGAACTACTGTTAGGTTTTAATGTGTTTTTGCTGTTCTAGAATTTTTCCTTTCTCTCTGCCCCTCCTGGGAAGCAGAACAAGCCTAGGTCTCTAAGACCTCCTCATTTTTACCCCATCCCCTCCTACCAGACAATCCGTTCTTCCATTTTCTTGGCTGAACTGAAGAAAATACCTACACAGGTATTACTCTGACAATAGAAATCATTAAGGAATAAGACCAGAGTAGGTCTATGAAAGGCTTGCCTCAGTTTCACTATGAAAGACAGTGAATAGAGGGAGAAGAGCAGGCCAGTGGCTTCTTTCAGGGGTGCAAGCCTCCTCCCCACACAAGGGCCATGGAAGAAACAGAAGGCCAGACATGAGTGGCACATGGTGTTCAGTGAATACTGGGATTTTGAGGGTCATGGTGGGGTAATCGGAACTTAGGCTACGTATGGCTAAGCATGGAAGGGTATGTCCGAGCTGTCTGAAACACCAGCATGTAGAAGATGTCTAGGATGAGCGTGATTTTAAAGAGAAAGTGCAAGAGAAAACACGGAGGCCACTAAGAGCATGTTCCTGCTCTCAGAACATGTCATATGTTGTTCTTAATATGACACCTTGAAATTGTGCTGTATGTGCGGCAGGGGTGACGGGGTGAGGGACATAATAATTGAGTGGAACATGGAGCCAGCTTTAATTTCATTTAGAAAAATAAAGAAACAGGACAATTCTGCTCCTGAGTATTAAATGGCAAATTCATATCTGTTTTACCAGCATATAAATGTCCTGTATTAATAATACAGCATGCTTTTGAATTTTGCTTGCTTTCCTTCTGTTTAGAACTTCTGTACCACAACTCACAGGGAATGTAGGTTTATAGATTTGTGTGTAAGATGATATACGCATGTGTATGTAGTTTGTGTGTGTGTGTGTGTGTTTGTTGTATTTTCCTGTTATCTTGTCCAAGTTTTTCTGATGATTCTACTAGCTTCATTCAAGTACCTTGGTTATTTATCAAACTTGCCTAAGGTTTTGGCAAGTATTTAAATGACAGGAAAACGAATTAGTCTATGGGTATTCGAAAGAACTTAGAGCTGCCAAGCCATCGGAGCCCCAACTTTTGCTTTTGTTGGTTTTGATGGAGATGCCTTTGTTAGGTGTATTACCATGGTTATTGTTCTAAAAACACTTGCTACTCTTATTTATTTAATGTTTATGAGTTGCATTTCTAGAAACATGTCTATTTTAGTGACATTGTTCATTTATTAACTTGTAAGAATACAGTATAGAAGGCACTGGTCCTAGCAAGTCTCTGTGTTCAAATTTCAGCTCTTTGTTATGAGCTATATGACCTCAGGCAGCTTGCCTCAGTTTCCTAATTTATACAACACTATAAAAATGGTACTAAGGATTTTGTTAGGTTTAAATGAGTTGCAATATGGAAAGCCTTTAGCATCAGTGTCAGCCATAGTTCACGATGACTGAACATGGGTAACTTGTATTTCAGTCGTCAATCTACACACAGCACTGCGCTCAAAGCAGAGCCCACTCCTTCCTGCTTTCCAATTGGATTGAGTTCACCAGAGCCCTAGATAAACAAGCTAGAGAGAGTTATGCTTTGATTGTGGTATTTTTTAAAGTAAATTAAAAGAAAAAAAAAACCAGATACAGTGGAGTTGTTTTTGTCATTATGGAAAATTAACTCAGTAATTGTCTCACTAAATCACACTAATGATGAAAAGAATCCGGGTAGATTTTTCAAGGTTATGTTAAGAATAAATGCCCTCAGTAGAAACTTAAAAAAACACAAAGCCACACTTTCATTTGTATTTTAAGATGTTTGTTTCTTTCAGCTGCATCATGACACATGGAACCTACAGAAGATTTTTAGAAATATTTTCTATGTGTTTAACTTTAATATGTAGAAGGCATAATTCAGAATTGAGGATTTCTTTTGTCAGTTAACTCTCCATAAAACTTCCAAATAAATATTATATGCTCAATTAAAATATTGGGTCATGTAATCTGAAGTAAAGGAAGCCTTCCTTAGTTTTGCACAGTTTTTCATTTAACAAATGCTGATTAAATGCTTTCTATATGCTAGCCATTTTGTTAGGAATTAGAGATGCGCGCACACACACACGCACACAGACATCACTGTGCATGCACACAGATACATAAAAATGTGGTGTCTGATAACAGAGGAAAATACTTTTGTTATGTGGGTGGCAATGAAGTTCATTGTTTTTTAGGGTTCACTCTTCTGAACAAAAATGTATACGCGAATAGTTGTTTTCATAGAGAAATCAGGAAAGGCTTTACAGTGGAGCACATGCTTGATCCAAGAGAATAAACAAAGACTAGGTTTCCAACAAGCTGCTGGGAGTGAAGCGTGGGAGGGAAAAAGAAATAGGCTTATAGGTGAGAGGAACAGCAATAATGGAGGCATCAAGTTGTTGTACCCTTACACCTTCCTGAGTGTGAGTTAGAACTGGGCCAATTCTCCTGCAATTCTTTATGAAGGATAGCTTTGCAGACAGAACAAGATTGCTTCAATTTAACAACATACCTAACCTCTTTATGTTTTATTAAAAGAAGAACTACAGATAATGCAATGGTCCTGTTTTTCTGCGGTCTCTCATATCACCCGCCTTACCTTCCCTCTGGGAAAGCATTCACAGAAAGCCACTGTTTTCTCACAATAACAGACATAAGTAGTCCTCACTTAGAAGGGAATTGCAACATGGCCAGCAATTAGAATCAACAGATACTTTTAGCAAATTAGCCTCAAAATAATTTACACTCCGTATTGTTCTATGCATTAAACTGAGTACCCATAACGATGATAGCAGAAGCAGTGGGCATTTATGTAGACCTTTATAATCTGTAAGGCATGTGTGTGTGTGTGTCCTTTAATATTATTTAGGTTAAACAGTGTATTGGATAAACTAGATGATGCTGGAAATCAGATGTTTGCTCTCAGGTGACCCTATCATTTGCCCTTAGAAATTTCTTCTCCGAACATACTAAGGGTTTAGAATCAGATACATTTTGAATCTGTTAATTCTATAGAACAATAAACAATAGCTCAGGGAAACAATAGTCTGATGATTGTCCACACCAGGCACACGCATGTGCCATTGTCTCTTTCTATCCTGCTGAACATCACAGTTTGAATCATCTTAAAGTTAAAAATTATCTTCCTACCTGATCATGTGCAAGATTTTTCTGGGTGCCTCATATTTTTCAATCTCCATTTCATGAATGGTATCTTTCTTAACAGAACTATTTTCCCAGCTTCTCCTGTCTTTCCTCCCTCATTTACTTCTGCATGGACATTTCAATTAGACTTGTTTCACTGACTTTTGGTTTGTTAACATCCTCAGTACTGCCATGTACTGGGATGATGAAAATGTATAAGTAATGAACTTGCCCCGAAGAAATTCAATCCAGCAGGAGAAAAGTCGTGCAGTTATCTAATCAACAGCTCTTTATTGATATTCTTTTCTGTGAGATTAACTGCATGCCAGTGATGCAAGGAAATATTTACAATTGTCTGATGCATTGAAGTTACCCTGATTTCCATTTTATCCCTGTCTCTTTAAATAGAATTTTCATGATTGCTTTGCAACTGTCCCCCTCTCTCAGAACCTGTCTAGTCAAATAATATTTTTAAAATATTTGTCATTTCTATTAGAGTTCAGAAACATTCATCTTTCTCCTCATGGGAGGCATTAGGTAAAGCTGTTCTTTTTCTTTCTGGATTTATTTGCCTTAAAGTCCTGTGAGACAACATTAACTTCGTAATTTTCAGGATCCCTCTTTTGAATGTTTGTTGACACTGCATTTGATGGTCTACTTACTTGAGTCAGGATATGTGGTTGGTATAGCTCTGTATGTTAAAATGACATCAAAAAAAGCATTTATGACATTTAAACACATATTTGGAAGGTAGAGGTCATCATATCTTAGGAGGTTGAACTTGGGGAAATTTCACTACCTAAATGTTCTTCCCAACTGCTTTCAGAAACCTCTTAAGCATAACATTGCTTTCCTGAACCACACCAGTCAGCTACAGTCCCACATAATAGGGGGGAAAAAAGAATACAAGTTTTCTACTGCATACACAATTGTACATCTCAGTCAATCTATGTTGAACAGAGATCTAAAGAATATTATATTAAAGGGAATATGGAATTCTCCAGCCAAATTTAAAATGTAGACTTTTAAGCCTGTTACTGCTTATCTATTGCACTGCAAATCCCCAGCATTTCTTCTAATGACCTCTGGAAATGTTTTATAATGAGAAGCAGATTTTGGTAATCCACATTGCGATCAAATTACTTTTGTCAGTGTCTTTCATTTAGCAATTATTAAATATACAAAACCTAATTTGATTGGTAAAAAAAGTTCATTTCTAAGCCACCCTGATTGTCAACTGTCAGCCACTGATATAGAATGACTCATTGTGGGGACACAATTAGAATCTTAAAATACTAATGGAAGAGTGCATAAATGGAATTCAAGGGGTTTTCAGATCCATTAAATACACTAAAGCTTACTTACAATGTGCCTACACTCAATGCTTTTCTATACAACAACTGAAATAACTGAAAATTGGAAAATCCTGACCAATGGCCCAGAAAGTATTATTCCCTGCATTTAGAATTTTTCTCTCTTCTTCATTCATTACCTTTCAAAAGGCTGATATAAATTAATCTGTCTCCAACCATTTCATGGCTTTCTGTACAGGGAAAAAAATATGTTAGCAGAACCAAGCTGGTAATAAAATTCAGTCTGCTAGATATGGGAAACAATAAGATAAAATCCACAATATATGAACCCTTTTACCTCCATCAGCCTTAGGGCTAAGGGTCTTGTGTCAAATTTCTCCGAAACAACAAAGACAGAAAAATAAGGGATCCCTGCCACTCACATCCGGGAGAGGTGGTGGATTCTTCATGACTGATTTAATAAAAGGTACCAGAGTCAGTCACATAAGTCTCAGTCTTCATCAATGAATTCTAGCCCCCGAAAACATAAATGCAGAAATTTAATAGTGATCCAGTCAGTAGAGCCAACAAGGTAATGGGCTGTGGGCCCAAAGCTATGCCTTCCTTCTTCCTTCTCTTAAGAAGGAACTGCCTTAATTCTCTAGGTTATCTATTTAGAGATGTTTCTGTTACAGATGTTTTAGAGCAATGCTTGCAGTCAGAGCATAATGGATTAGAAGATCAAACAAGGATTTCTTTCAACTCAAATGAAAGAATCCATCTTTTGTAGCATTAGATAAGGATACATCAGGCCATTCCACTAAGTGACCCTCCACACCCCACCTTCCCAATTACACGTACACCAAATCTGTCCACACAAACATTAAGGTGTGCCTAGCAACTGTATCCTTATTTAAGCAGAAAAAATACAAGAACACGGTTTTTGAGATTTAATTGTATTTGGAATATAAATTTAGTTGGAAGTATGCCATTTTTTCATCACATTTCTTTCTATTCCATCATCACACCTTAATATATTTGTTACAATAGAATAAAATTGTATGGAAAATCAAGGGGATTGTGTTTCCAATTGAAGGTGGAGAAATTTCTATTATATTCTTTTCTGATGAAATTAGTCTATGTGTTTGTATATATATGCAATGAAGCCTAAGGATCTAGGTTTCATCAACTTTAATTTAATAATTTCCCATCATAAAAACTGAAAGTACAACAGACCAAGTTATATAAAGTAAGAGTAAAATGTCAAGATTGTCAAAATGCTCACCCCATAAGAAACCACATTTACAAGGTGATAATCTTTCAAAGGGTAAGCGTTGCTGCCATGATGGTAACTTCCCCCATCAACTGATCCAGGAGAGAAATATGTCAGAAATCCTTAGATATTTGATGACATGATGCATGGCTGGCCATCTCTCAGTCACTTTGTTAGATGCTGTGGTTGAAAGTAGGTACAGAAATGTGGTTGCGTGATGGTTGCTGAATATCCTTCTGGTTGCCTTGCCATTCCTGGGGAACTTTAAAACTATTTCCTAGAAAGTATGATGCCTATATTAACTTGTTAGTCATTGCTACCAATTATTTTACTCTGAAAGATATTTTTACTAGTAAAATGCTTAATCTCTTTTTCTCTCAACTGAGTAAGTAATGAATAGAAGCATGAAATCATCCCATCCCAGAGGCAGAATTACCTTAAGTTCCTTCCCTCCTTCCTTCCTTCACCTCTCTCTTTTCCTGTCTTTCTCCCTTTTTCTCTCTTTCTTTCCTTTTCTGCTTTTGATCTTACCAATATCTCTACTCGAAAACATTTTATCACAAAGGTACCACTTGTGATTTTTTTTTCCCTCCAAGTTTCCTTTCCTTCGACTCTCTTTGAACTTGACCATGTGATTCTTAGTCAGATTCCTAAGGCTTTGGTAGATCAAAGCTGACATGAACCCTTGAATTCCTTCTTGCTTGAGAAAATAGAAGGATCAGAGCCTTTTCCTCCTTCTGCTTGTAAAGATGGCCTCTTTACTTCCTTCAGTTGGTGCCCAGAAAATGCAATGAAAAATTTTCACTCATTCCTCTACAGTCTTTTTTATCTCCTCTGAGGAATCAGAGGTATAGTTTGTGCATTCTAAAAGAAAAATGTAAACAGTGATAAAGATGGAAAAGCTAAATGAATCATCTTGCAAATTATTTACTGGGTATGTGATAATAAAATATCCATTTTGGAATATTGTATCTTTTATCCACTCCAGAAGATTATCAGAAAACAAACAGATCAGTATCTGTCTGGCCTTCTACATAAATGTAAAGATGAACAGTGGGAGAGTAGCTGTCTTTAGATGCCAGCTCACTGGGTTTAAATCTTGGGTCTATGTCTGCACTTCATTGGCTGTTTAAGTGACTTTCAGTTTCCTTACCCACTTGTTGTGCATAATATCTACCTGTTTTTAAAAGGCAGCAGTTACCATGTGCATGGAGATATTCACATGATGTGGATACACAGAATTGTGAGGATGGTGTCAGTGTTGACACAGTAATAGTCGGAAAAAAAATAGAGGGAATAGGATAAAATATATGAAACATCTGGGATCTCCTTATGAGGTAATGTTCCTCATGAGGCTTGACGGATCTCCTTGTCCTTAGCTGCAACACTTTTGTAGCAACCTGTGATTCTCTGTAGTCACTACCACACCTGGCACTGGTCCTCCAGGACTACTCGGTTCAGAATCCAAGGCCTCCCAGTGTGGAAATGTGGGGCATGTTTTGTGACTAAAGCAACTTTCTACAATCTACTGTGGGAGAATAAAGTGAAACTTGGTGTTTTCATTCCTTGGTAATGACAGTGGCCTGCTTAGTTCTCCGAACACGGTTCTGGAATATCTCCATGCACATGGTAACTGCTGCCTTTTAAAAACAGTCTTAGGTAGTAACGACCATCTGGCTAGGGCTGTGATCCAGGGAGAGGGCCAGCAGCACTGAAATCTCTGGGAGACAAGTCCACTGGGGCAGCAGGTGAACAGGGAGCTCAGTTGGAGATACGTGGTTTGGGCTGCTCTTCATTGAGAAGAAAACGGTAGGCTGGAATAA
This sequence comes from Manis javanica, assembly GCF_040802235.1. Taxonomy (NCBI): domain Eukaryota; kingdom Metazoa; phylum Chordata; class Mammalia; order Pholidota; family Manidae; genus Manis; species Manis javanica. The sequence goes on along the minus strand of NC_133163.1, from coordinate 16,678,281 downwards.
CAGGAAAAAATGGAAGAAGATACTAAACTTAGCATTTGGACAGCTTCAAATTAGTTAGCAAACTCCATAATTTAAAAATTATATTGAATTGAAAACTTTACTTCAAAAACATCGATATTGAGTCATTTTTCTCGTTTACTTCTGATTAATGTTAAATGAATGTTGTCATTAATTACGTGTGTGTTTATTGTGTCTTTTATAGAATGACACATAATACAGCTCATTTGGCTGGCCTGAATGTTCTTGAGTTCACCTTCCGACGATTGTTAATCCACCAATAACTGAGATGGCCAATGGGTCAGAAAAATTGAGGCCAAGCTGCAAGCAATGCCAATTCTTACACTTTCCTGAATTCCTTAAAAACTCACATAGAATAAGGAAAGGTCAAAATATCCAACTCTGTGCATTGATGTATATGTTTGTATAAAGAGAAAAAGAAAATAAAACAAATTATTTCAAAACTGTGCTAATGAGCCTTCTAAAGGGGACACTGGTCAGCTGGAGCTGCTTAAGGCATTCACTGACATCCCTAGAGCTTTTTGTGAAAGAGGATTATCAAGATTGCCAGAGTAGCATGTTGATCTCTGCAAACGCCATTGCTAGAAGGAGAACTTAAACTCCATGCATACGTTGCTGTGAACGAGTTTCTAATGAAACTATGAAAGGCATAGAAGCTATTCATTTGCCTTTATTTTTCTCTCACAGAAACTCTTCCATTCGACTGTCCATTCATTTATTTTTTAAACAACTATTTCAGGCATCTATATGTGCCAGGCACTCTTCAACTTGCTGGTAAATCAGAAAGGCAATACTGAGACCCTTCTAGCTCTGATACTCTAGTGTGAGTAACCAAACAATAAACAAAGTAATGATAATTCCAAGGAGTCAGATGCTATGAAGAAATACAGAGGGTCAGCAAGTGGAGCTTAACAATGAGGGAAGATCTATGCTGGGTAGGGTGATCAGAAATGGTCTCTCTGAGAAGATGATATTTTTACAAGAATGCCCAAATAAGTTCTATTGTAACTGAGTATTTGAAATTATTTCATTAGTCATAGTAATGTGTATCTAGTTTTATTCTTACTGCAATTCTGTAAGATTAAAGAGTCAGACTGACTATTGTAATTTTAATGATGAGGATATCAAGATTTAGAAAGGTCAGTGACTTCATTTCCATTGAGCAGCTCTGTATACTTTGGTTCTTATGTGCCAAGAACTGTTGTAACCCATCAGGATACAACTAACAAATAGCTAAGTTTTGTTTTTTGTGTGAGGTTCATAGTCCTGCAGACAACAGGGACAAGCATACAAATAAAATAAAGAATATGCTTTTGTTGTGGAGTTGTAACCCAGTGCTGGCAGAACACAGAAGAGAGGGAATGAGGTGCATCCCCTGAGGGTCAGGGAAGGACATGTGCCTGCATACAGCACTGCTGTAGAGAGCATGCCACATGGGACCTTTCTAAATGAAGTGGAAGGAAGGGAGGAGAAGAGGACTCAGGGACAATTGAATGTTTGTGCATGTGTCACAGTCTGTGCTCGTTAGTTCTCCAAAACCCTGTAGGTAAGAATTAATATCCCTGTGTTTTTATAAATTAGGAAATGGAGCCCAAGAAAAGCTAATATGCTTGCTCAAGGTAACAAAGTTAGTAAGCAATACATTTTGTATTTTCTTTCAGATCTTTCTGGCTTCCTGGGCTTGCTGCACTGCTCTGGACGTCTCCCTGGGCTGGGACTCAGTGAGAGCATCACAGGGAAACGAGGAGGCAGTGGAAGTGAGACAGGACTAGGTCTGCACTGAGGACACTGCCAGATCTGAGCTGCTGTAGCTTTGATGGATTCATGTCCTGGCATCTGCGCTTAAGAGCACAGCAATTTTCTAAAAAAGAAAGGCATGAACCAGGAGGGCATAAAACAATGACTTCTGTTAAAATTTTACTTTCTTATCTAATTGTCATGGAATCACATAGTTTCACTGAAGAATGCACAATGCTTCAGTCTCTTGTCCCCTTCCCCTCTCCCAATATTGGAGAAAATATGTTATTTTATTAAAAATAATTTTGCAGGAACATAAATGTAAAGATTGCCTACAGAAAACAAATTGAAGCTTGGCTACAAAATGAAAAGGCCCTGTGATTTCCATACTGGATAATGCAGGTGTGATAACCAAAAAGTGATACACATCAGATATAGCTCCAAAGAAATGTTATGTATAATATTTGATATCAGGGCACACTATTTCCCTGAGGCAGGGCATTATGAAAACACGGCTCTGCGATCTTAGTGTCTGTATTAACTGTGTCTGTAAAGTGGTTTCATTATTCATAACCTGCATGAACTTGCAAAATGCCTATTCTTTAGACCTCCAAATTCCACTCCTCTGAGTTGTCATTCCACATCTGCTATTTGATAGGCTGTGTACATTTGGGCAAGTTATATCCCTCTCTGTGCCTCAATTTTCTCATCTGTAAAACAAGGATAATTAAAGTACCTGTTACATAGTTTGTTGAGAGAAATTCATGTTAAAGTCTAAGAAAAGTTTGAGGCATGGAATCATCATTGAATAAATGTCTGCTAGGATAATATATAGAGATGATAGATCCTTTTCATAACAGGGTTAACAAAGGCTTCCAAGCCGGTGCAAATGAGTAGTAGAATGGGAAAAATAATGCCAGACTCTGTCCTTTGAAAAGGATATAAAGCATTATAAAAATATATAAGCTAAAGAGAAAAGCATAGCCCATTATTAGCATTATTCCTAAATTCATATAAAGTCAATGTTTCAATAAATTCAAAAATTCTCAGAAAGTCAAGGAAAAGAAACAATGAAAGAAGGAAGGGAGAGAGAGAGAAAGAGGGAGAAGGAAGGGAGGGAGGAAGGAAGTGGGGAGGGAAGGAAGGAAGAAGGAACGAAAAAGAAAAAAAGAAAGAAAGGGAAGGAAAGAAAATAAAAGGAAAAAAAGACAAAGGACAAGAGCTGGGAAGAACTATAATTACCACTGTAATAGGTCTGGGCATATCACTTTTGAGGATTTTGGTTTCTACTTTAAAAATATTCACATACAACACTTCCATATATTTTTAATGTGGAGCATGTAAGACATAAATTTTAATGTTCAAGACCAAGAAAGGTGCAAGAACACTAGGAAAAATAAAAACATTCCCCTGAAATTTTATGTATTTTTTTTTGAAATTTCACATATCCTCTCTTTTGAGGATGTTGCTGTTTTAGACAATATCGTTCTGATAGTTCCAGGGCTCAAATAGATGATCATTGATACCTGTGAAAGGTAACTCAAGTACCACTATACTGGACAACTGAAAACTGAATTAATTTTCTTTCCTATTCTTAATTCCAACCTAGGTAAGGGAGCTGTTAATGCACTGCTAATGCAGTAAGATATATGTCTAATGATGCCATTCATATTTATTTGGACATGGTTAATTTTAACAAACATATTGGGCTAATCGTATAATACATGACTTAATTGTGAGACTGACACGTGGTTACAAAATTTGACTGAACAGAGCAATTTAATGGTGACAGTTCTGAAATGCAGTGATGTCAGAGAATTTTTACCAAGAAGAAGCTATTCTTAGAGAAACATTAATTGCATGTACAGAATCCACCTTGAATCTTATTAGAAATCTGTCTAGCTTCACAGGAATGAAATGGACAAACGTATTGACTAAACATTGTATGCTGAGCTTATAAATATGTTGTGAAGACAGAGAAACACCTACTCCCCATGAGGTTAAGAGACCAGTGTCACTTTATGTCAGAGTCAAGGAAAACCAACATTCTCTGAGGAAGGTTTTTTCTTATGAGATACTAGCTCCATGACCTTCTTCATCAGACCCATATGAAATGAAGCTACCCATATGTCCCAGCAATAAATAGTAGACTCTAAGGGCATGTAGAAAATAACATGGAATTATTCAGGGTTGGGAATTGTGTAGCATTGCTATTACTGTCAGCTTTCCAGCATTTGCTTTTGCCCAAGCCAGGCTTGGGGGTATGATACTATGATACTATGATAAAACATTGGTATAGAAATACATAAATGTGATTTCCCCATGGGTATGGCTGAAAGTGGAAGAATTCACAGGGTGACTTTGATTAAGGCAACTGTTAAAATTAGGACGGAATGTTAAAACTGTTAAAACTACGCAGAGGGTGGGTATTTTGGAGTGGCAAAGTAAACTCATGGAAAAGTATTCGGGGAGGGTGAGAAGTCCAAAATGCTGGTTTGTGAAGCATGGTCTTGGCATGTGAAAGATGATACAGGAAAATAGCTTGTGTAGTGACTTGCCTTCTGCATAGGGGCAAGTCGAATTCCAGTTGGCCAATTTGACTACGTGACTATTTGATTCTGGGCAATGTATGCAAGTCTCTTCAGATACTACTGATGTAATGTTCCTCCTTCCAAGAGTTGCTCACATATGTTGGTGATATGTTGACTTAAACATATCTCCCAAACAACTTGAACATCTGCTTAGCCTATAGGACTTGGGCACATGTTTTACCTTTCAGTCCCCCTTCCTTTTTCTTTGTCTTTTAAAAGAAAGGAATTACAGTATGCATACTGATAATATATTAGCACCTTAAAACTAGTGGGCCCAAATATACCATACTGTAATAATCATCCATAGTAAAATGCAATATAAAGTTTTAGCTTATGGAAATAGTCAAGAAATTTCTTGCTTATCATTAGCTAGTCATAAAATTAAATTATTTCTGATATATAAGGTAAAGAAGATTAAATTGGTGTTTTAAAAAGGCAGCTTACATTATGGTAAGAATTACAGTCATATTTTTATTGTAAAACTTTTCTCTGAAATTCTCTAACCAATGCTTGTTAAAGAGTAGATTTTAATAGATATTTGTTGACTGAAAAAAATGGACAAAAAAAAAAAAAGAAAACTGTTTGCTTTTCTTTTAAAATGGGGTTAGTCCAGCCTTTCCTCCTAGTTTCCTTGACTTTCCTCCTAGTCTCCTTGATACATCAGTTGTGGCACGTTCCCAACTATTTGGAGGAGTTCTTATCACAAAGGAACTCCCATGAATTTTTAAGCAGAAAGGAAAGTAGAGAGGAGCACAAGTTTGGAAACCAACAGAGAGGCATGGGGTGAAGGTGAATCGTAAGTACCCTTTATTCTAGATGCAAATAAGACAGCAAAGCTAAGCTGAAGGCTCGTCATGAAGGTGTTTTCCCACAGAAGGCAAGATTTCATGACATCATGTGATTCTGCTAAGGTCCTGCATTGATGTTGTGGGACCCCTGGAAGGTTAGCTTGACCCCGCCTCCGTTTTGTGTCCCCCATCTTGAATAACTATGTGCTCCCATTTTGTGTCCCCCATCTTGAATAACTATGTGCCTCCATTTTGTGTCCCCCATCTTGAATAACTATGTGCCTCCATTCTGTGTCCCCCATCTTGAATAACTATGTGCCTTCATTTTGTGTCCCCCATCTTGAATAACTATGTGCCTCCATTTTGTGTCCCCCATCTTGAATAACTATGTGCCTCCATTCTGTGTCCCCCATCTTGAATAACTATGTGCCTCCATTTTGTGTCCCCCATCTTGAATAACTATGTGCCTCCATTCTGTGTCCCCCATCTTGAATAACTATGTGCCTCCATTCTGTGTCCCCCATCTTGAATAACTATGTGCCTCCATTTTGTTCTGTGTCCTCTATCTTGAGTAAGAAGTTTCCTGCTCAAGCCACGCCCAATTTCCAAAAGTATAAAAGTGAAAAGGGAACTTTGTTCAGGGTCTCAGACCGAGTCCTGTGTTCTGATGGGCCACTGAGACCCTAGTTCGAATTAGCAATAAAGACCTGTTTTGATCTTGCATCTTGCGACTGAGGCTGGTGACTGCGGCTCCACATGGGGGACTCAAGGAAATGGGGCACAACATTTGGAGGCTTATCCAGGGTCCCCGTGAGGAGCAGCAGCCCCAGCCGTTGGGTAAGGTCTTTATTAAATCTGGAAGTGACTAGTCACGCCAGCCGCGGGCCAGCTGGAATAGAGGGGGCAGAAGTCCTTCCGCAGGACCTCCTCCGTCTGGTTCAGGGCAACGTAAGGCCGGGACAGCGAGCGTGCCGGGAGGCAGTTGACCCAGGAGGCAGAAGTCCTTCCTCAGAATCTGCCTCTGTCTGGTTCAGGGCAACATAAGACCGGGGCCGGCGGACGCGCTGGGAGGCTGTTGCAGGCTCAAGACTGTAGCGAATGGTCCTGGGTGTCTGGGGTCAGTCTTCTCTAGAGGGAAGACTAACTGAAAGATATTTCTGTCAGACTTCTGGGAGAATTTGTTTTTTGGCTGGTTTTGTTAGTCTTATTGTCCTGATTTGTGTTGTCATTGTTGTCTGGCCAGTTCTGACTTTTTCCCTCTATCACTCTTACTCTCACAGCCATCATCTAACTACGGGGCAAGGGCCATCTTTGCCACTGACCCTCATGACTGACCATTTTTCTGATTTCAGAACTGAAGCTCATAATCTTAGCCTGGAAGTCTGGAAGAGCAAACTCATAACCTTTTGCTCTGCAGAATGGCCCGCCTTCGGGGTGGGATGGCTCCGAGAGGGATCTCACCCTCTCTGTGATTCAGGTGGTTCAAGACAGAGTCAGGGACCCAGGGTCCGGAGGCCACCCTGACCAGGCCCCCCACATACTCACCTGGCAGTACCTTGTTAAGAACGCCCCTCTCTGGCTAAAACCTTTTCTCTTTCCACCCACTCCCACAGCTACCCCCCGGGGCTGCCACCCCCAGCAATCCAAGCCATCACCAAATATGACTTCAAAGCTACTGCAGACGATGAGCTGAGCTTCAAGAGGGGGGACATCCTCAAGGTTTTGAATAAAGAATGTGATCAGAACTGGTACAAGGCAGAGCTCAATGGGAAAGACGGCTTCATTCCCAAGAATTACACAGAAATGAAACCACATCCGTAGTTTTTTGGCAAAATCCCCAGAGCCAAGGCAGAAGAAATGCTTAGCAAACAGCGGCATGATGGGGCCTTTCTTATCCGAGAGAGTGAGAGTGCTCCTGGGGATTTCTCCCTCTCGGTCAGGTTTGGAAATGATGTGCAGCACTTCAAGGTGCTCCGAGACAGAGCCGGAAAATATTTCCTCTGGGTGGTGAAGTTCAATTCTTTGAATGAGCTGGTAGATTATCACAGATCTACATCCGTCTCCAGAAACCAGCAGATATTCCTCCGGGACATAGAACAGGTGCCACAGCAGCCAACGTATGTCCAGGCCCTCTTTGACTTTGACCCTCAGGAGGACGGAGAGCTGGGATTCCGTCGGGGAGACTTTATCCACGTCATGGATAAGTCAGACCCCCAACTGGGGGAAAGGGGCTTGCCACGGGCAGACCGGCATGTTTCCCTGCAGTTACATCAACCCTGTGAACCGGAATAGACCCATAGTGGAACAAGAATGCCCACTCAGGCACAAAAGAAAAGGGGGGAATGTGGGATCCCTGGAAGGTTAGCTTGACCCCTGCCTCCATTTTGTGTCCCCCATCTTGAATAACTATGCGCCTCCATTCTGTGTCCCCATCTTGAATAACTATGTGCCTCAATTTTGTGTCCCCTGTCTTGAATAACTATGTGCCTCAATTTTGTGTCCCCCATCTTGAATAACTATGTGCCTCCATTCTGTGTCCCCCATCTTGAATAACTATGTGCCTCCATTTTGTTATGTGTCCTCCATCTTGAGTAAGAAGTTTCCCCCTCAAGCCATGCCCAATTTCCAAAAGTATAAAAGTGAAAAGGGAACTTTGTTCAGGGTCTCAGACCGAGTCCTGTGTTCTGAAGGGCCACTGAGACCCTAGTTCGAACTAACAATAAAGACCTGTTTTGCTCTTACATCTCGTGACTGAGCTTGGTGACTGTGGCTCCACACGGGGGACTCAAGGAAATGGGGCACAACAATGTTAACCTATATTTTATCTTTCTCACCCTCACTCTAGATGAAGGAAAGGGGCACCCTGAGAAATCAGAGGATGATATGCTGAGACAGTTATTTTCACAATCTCCCTCCTGTTTCCCACTCTTAACAAGTATTTGTCCAAACTTCCGGTTGGGGAGTGGGCTGCAGGGACTAGCCAGCTTATGAAGACTTTCATGATAGTTTGTACACATTCTCTTTTTTTCTTCTTAGGTTACACTGCAGTGTTTATCACCCTGGGAAGCCCCTGTCCCTAGGAGCTGTTTGGCAATGTCTGCAGACAGTGTGGTCATCGTGACTTTGGAATTGCTAATGGGACAGGTCAGGAATACCTCCGAATCTCCTGCTATGGCACAGGACTGCACAGGCAACAGGAATTATTGAACCCTAAGTATCAATAGTATTGAGGTCAAAACACCCTAAGAGTAAACAAACTCTACAGAAATCAAGACAGTTAGACCCTGCAGAAGCACTAAAAAGCATCTTGCTTGCCTCATTTTTGGCTGGATGACTGTGTTTCTCATTATTAAAGACTTTTCAAAAGGAATATGTTGCAGTGTTCAGTCAACAAATTAAGGCATAAGGCAGTTTACAAGAGAGAGGAATTGACTTTGGCATACTTCACAGGACTGACTGATTTTATTTGTCACATTACCATTGGATTTGAAAGTCTAATATGGCATTTGGATTTGTGTAATGTGTCATTTGCAGGATGGTGTCCGGATTTTAGTAACTTGCAGTTCAAAGGCCATTAGAATGTCCCTCCTAGATGTGACGCTCCATCCGTAATGGATGGTGAGGTTGAAGAGGTCCAGGAGAAACTAAAGATATTACCTTGACAGAATTGCATTGTGTAACTACAGGGCACTACTGTTCAAACTGAAAGTTGCCTGAGCACAGTTTCCTCTTTTCTTTAAAAACTGTGACAGGCTTCCTCCGTGCTCTGTGTTGTATTTTGATTTTTAGTCTGATGAGGCCTACCATTATTCCATGGCGTGTATTTGCTTCATAATGAGACTCTGCCACTTGGAAATGAAACCTGTGTAAAAGCTTTATAATAAATAAAACACTTTACATAATAACAATAGAAAAGCTCCTTTCCCCAGTGGAGTTGGGATAGGTTGGTTGAAGTAGATGCTTAAGGATAAATTGCTACGAGGAAATGTAGGCCCATTCACACAGGGGTTAGCGGCAGATAATGATACATTGTTGCAACACAGGCCTTCCTGAAAACACATCACCTAAAACAATGAGGAAGGGATGGGGAGTGAGAACACTAAGCCCTTGATTTATTAAAAACATCTGCCTCCAAAAGCAAAAATAAGGGAATTTCAAGTCATTTTGACAAAGTGTTTTTGCCTATTTTCTAAAAGTGGGGTTTCCAGTCATTTGTTTATGAATTTTAATACCTACAAAAGTGGAGGCATCTTGGTGATCGTCTCTTTCTCTGTATAGATATGGACGTACTGTTCTTGCTTCAATCGGATGCTTGCCTGCACGATCATAGTGGAGGCATGACAGCGACAGTCTCTCGGGGTTCTTGTCCCCTTCCAAATTTTTTGTACAGTGGACTCTTCTCAAAGCTAAGATATGAAAGTGTCAAAGTGAAATTAGGATTCTCTACAGCCTTGATGATTTAAGGAGAGTCAGTGCTAAAATACACAGGTGTTCTGCTGGGGCTCAGGTGATGGGAAGCCTGGGGCAATGCCCTTGTCATTAATTTGGAACAAGTAGGTGGTGTTGTTGTTGAGGGCGATGATATGCCTTTTTAAATTGTACTGTCATATTTTACCTCCCCTTTCCCCCTGGAATCTAAGGGGAATTGAGTGTGCTCGTAAGTGAGCCTCACTCCTGCTGGCTTTTCTCAGCCTCTTGGGCAATGTTTAGCCATAAGCATGAAAGGCTGGTTGATAAAATCCGGACATGAGTACTGCCTTTTTGAGTAAGCACACCTACCATCTCAGAGAGACCTAGATGTCATCTTAGGCTACAAGCATTCTCCATAGGATGCATCAGCAAGCCACAGGCCCACCTTTCCCCTGACCCCTCCTCTCAAAGAGCCTGCCAAGAACCCTGGCCATAAATGGCCTGTTAGACCCCCCTTTCCTTTGTTCTGCTCGCCAGAACAGAGGGGTCCCTCTCAGGTTTAGCAATAAACCTGCTTGAACTGCTGAGTTCGCATCCCCTCTTTTTCCTTTTACTGGTAATAAAGAGAATCAGCCTCTAATCCATACATGTATTTTTTTTATTTTTTCAAGTTGAGAAGATCCAGTTTTTACCCAAAGAAACTTATAGGATGAACTCTGGATCCTTTTAAAATAACAAGTTTTAAATTAAAGGTAATAGTATATTTAGCACCAAATATATGTCTAGTTCTGCATTAAGCAGTATATAGACTATACCAGTTTCTCAGTATTGGCATTTTTGACATTTGGGGCCAGATAATTCCTTGTCGAGGAGGCAGGATGTCCTGCTCATTATAGGGTGTTCAGAAGCAGCACTGAACTCTATCCGTCAGATGACAGCCACACCTGTCCCCACAGTGACAATAAAAAATGCCCAGGTTCCCAGGTGATGGCGAAACTCATCCAGGACACATTTTGAGTATTGGTGTATTAAGAATTATGTAAATTAAAGGATGGGTTACATGGGAAAGACACGTCCATGTCTGTATAGAGTTAGACCTGAGATGGAAGAAATGGGGCACACGCACACACACACACACACACACACACATATATATATATATATTTCACTAATCTTCACACTGAATGCTCCAGGTATATAAGGCAGGCTACTGCTGAAAAGTTATTAGCATGAATGTTGCATCCAGGCCTCATCCATTGTAGGTAATGAGAAAACTAGGGAGGATTCAGTAAAGGTTGACTCTTAAAATTAATTATCTAAAGTTTCAAAGGCATGTTCTTTCCACTGTGATTTAAATCATAGTCTGCCTTCTGTGGGAGTATGTATTTGTATTCTTTCTATGTGGCAGGTAGGCATATACCTAGTTCTGTCCTGAACTGTGACTAACTCTTCTAACAGGAAAGAACCTAAATCCAAAATTCTAGCCATTGCTGGGAAATGGATAAATACTTCAGAATATGCTAGTCTCTTTGTTAAGTGACCTTTTGTCTTGGAACTCTCCCTTCCTTGGTAGCTACGGATATTTTGTGGACTCTGGGTGGTGCCTGTCTTGTTGCCTTAAATCTATCAGAAAAACCATTGAAGTTGGTTGCGCAGTGTTAGTCAGAGCTGAAGAATTGGTAAAATGATCAAATATACTTGACGTGAAGTATTGATACAAGATTCCTTGGTTTTAGAGTATATTTTTAACTTGAGACTAGCAAATTTTTGTAGGTATGTGTGGTGATGGATGTTAACTAGACTTACTTGGGTGATCATTGCATAATATACAAAAATATTGAACCATTATGTTGTACAGCCAAAACTAATATAATGTTATATGTCATTTATACCTCAATTTAAAAAAAAGAATAAAAAAACGATGTGTACAGGCCTCTCCTTTCTGTTGGTGTTCTTTTTCTAATAATATTAACTACAGATCCCTTCTTTCTGTTAAGATATCTGTCTGCCAGACATCAACTGACCCCCCTGTTTGTGGGATTACAGTGTTATTTCTTAAAAGTCCAATCCTAACCATGCTCTGTGAAATGACTCATGGCTCTCCTCACTGACCGCAGACCCCAAACACAATTCTGCAAGAGCTATGTTCCAACCTCTTGTCTTGATCAAATGTAAACCATTTCTTAGGCCTCCCCCTGGGCTTTTCCTTTGTATACAGTGGCCATTGGCCCCGGATATTTTTGAACTCTTCTGGTTTTCCCCATTCTTTCTTCTCCATGGAAACCTTTAAACTAGCCATATCCTGTTTGTTGGCCTTTGTTTCCTGGAATGAGTATATAAGGCTTTTCTTAAAGACGGTGGCTCATTACAATAGCAGCGCCCTATTCAGTTTTAACCCTTGATCATATTCTGTGTTGCATTGTTATTTAATGTTTTGGATGAGTCTCCTATTTTCAAAAAGATTAGAAGCTGGTCTTCATCAAGGACTGTATCTTAGCCTTTACAGTATCTTACACTATTCACTTTAATGTCCAGTAAACATTTATGCAATTCTGTAAATGCTGCTCTCAACCATAGTTGCATAAAATAACAGTTCTTCTTCATTTAAAGGATCTAGGGACCAATAATCATCAAATGAGGGAAGAATGTTTAGATCAGAATCTACTCCTGATTACCAAAATCACAAAATTGATTCTATTTGTATAATTGTCTGTGAATGCTGATTTTATTTTTTACTGTCATATTAATCCTAATATGTTTCAGGTAGAGTCCGGACTGAGCCCTTCTTTATTTTTTAACATCCCTTGTTTGCATGTTATGCACATACGTGGGCCTGCACATTTCTGAGGTCGATGAAAGATGAAAAGAAAGTTCAAGAAGAGCAAAGGGTGTGGGCTCAACACCAAAGGAGGTTCCAGGGATCCCTGGGCTGTAAAGTAGAGCCCGCAAACATTTGTCTCATGTAGACTCTTGCTCAGAATTAATGAGACAATTTTCCATCTAGGATTTACTGGCTTTCAGAACCTTGAGGAACTTTATTTTTCAGGCAGTGAATTATCAGACCAGAGATGATTATCAGATTTATTACAAATATTATTCTACACAAACGTTAGGAATTTAAGTGGAGCATTAGCCAGTGCTGCCTGTCTGCCGATTTGGAATGAGAATGAGAGTGAAGAGAATGTTTAGTATTTCTTGCAGTATGCTTATTGTCAAAGCTTACTGAGCAGAGAGCAATAGGAAATTCCATCCTAGAGCTTTTTCTGTAAATGATTGCTCTGGGATATTACTTTGGATCATCAAAATCTATCGGTGGCAAGGTCATAAAAAAATAATCAATTTAAGAAGCACTATGGTATAGTTTAAAGACCACTAGAGTACGAGTATTTCTTCTGCTTAGCAGTGAATTATCTCCTTGCTCTGAATCTGTCACCTCACCTGCATCCTGACACAGTCCTTTTGTAGGTCCTTTCAATATCACTGTCTTCCTAGGATAATCAGTGCCGATATCAGCGGCTGCGCAAGGCAAAATATATTTATAGCTAGCATCTATTCACTGATGGCCATTTTTTTTAAATTCATGAAGCAAACTTAGTGGGCAAAGAGCTTTGTTAATTTCTAAAGGCCCTAGCCTGCAGTTGTCACTGCAGTAAAATAGGCAAGTGACTAAGCGAAGAACCCTTGGGATCCATGAGCTGGATATTAAGCACAATCTAGCCTCTGGGTCTCAAGGAATAAAATTTCTCCCACGCAGACAGCCAGGCAGAAGCTCTTTGAGGCAGTTCTGTTTGGATTTGACAGCCCATGTGAAAGTGACTGAGCATCCCCACTCCAAATTTAATCACCAGTGCATCTGCTGAGATGCAGCTTGATCTGAGCAAGCTGCCACCACCACGTTGTTACTGACGTTGTTTCCTCCCCCCACCCTCAGGCAGTGGCTTTGCTCGCCGTCTGGCTGGCCATCACACCCGAGCTGTTAGACCCCCACCACGCTTCAGCTTGCAGCACATGGTGGCTGCTGGCTGGGACAGAGGCTGAGAGCAGTTGCTGTGACCCATCCACCCGTCTCTCTGTAGAAGCAGGGAAAGAATGGAGCAATATGATTCAGCAACTATCTGTGCCGGTAACTCACAGACTGTCCAGTTGTCAATACAACTGCTCTCTTCCTGAATGGTTTTGCCAATTGTCTGCGAACAAATACGGCTCCTTTTCTACCTCTCTCTCCTTCTTTCTCTGTCTCTGTCTCTCTGTGCCTAGCTCTTTTTTTTCATTTTTATCATAGACCGTTATTCTCTTAATAGAAAGACATACTTTTGAACAGGTATTTAGGGATTTTTTTTCTAAACACTCTGTTTCACACTTCCTGGTACTTTTTTTTTTTGACATTGAGGACACTTGACCTTGAGACTCTTGGAGTAATTTAGTTACAGACCTCATACAATTGATTTAGCAAGGTTTTCTTAGTTCAAATCAGTACCCCAATCCAGGGCAAAAGTTCATTAAAACAGGAGTCCTCCTAAGGATATCCATTTTTAGTCCTACTCTAAAAAGAATTTAAGACAATGAACCCCAGCATAACACTGCATCCAAAGACCAGAAAAAATAAAATAAAATACAAAATAAAGAGCAATAGGCCTGCAGGACCTGAAGTGAAAGTCATTCTCAAGGTGAGTTTGATACTTTTAGAAGTGTTTCTGAGAAGTAATCATTCAGATGTATATATTTTTTGTCCTGGTCTTTTCAGAGGAGATGAGATCTGTGTCAGACATAGTGGCCATCCTTTTAAGTAAATAGTTTATATAATCCTCACAGAAAAACTACAATATGCAACCGATTATCAAACCCAATTTAGAGACTTGGAAAGTGAAGCTAGAGGAGGAAAATCATCTGCCTTGGTTTACACAGATTGCAAATTCATAGCTAGCGTTTGAAATCAGATCCTTTCCTTTCTATCTACCTGTTTTTTGAGCATATAACATGCACATTGAAATGGAGTTGCATGTAAGTTCATGTAAGCTAAATTTTCTGTACTTCTTGAACAAAAAATAGTTCTAATTCAATGTCTGATACATGAAAAATTGAAAATTCTTATACTTTGCTCCTTCCTTGGCAGGATTACAGAGCTAACCAAAAAGGCCAGGCGTTCAGGTTATGGTAACATTTTTGCCTGCACCTTGACCCTTGTACACCAGTGTCCATGTGCTGCAGGGAAAGGTGGGCAAGACGGCAAGACCAAGCCTAAGCTGGCTCCTGCTATGTACAAAAATAGGCTGAAGTTTCCATCATATTGAAAATATGTTTAATTTGATTAACTGCCTAGAGGAACAAAGATATTTATAACTTAAAGCACTTTTTACCTCTAACAATGGTTTATATACTCTATTTTTCTTTAATGGGTGGACTTAAAATAGTCTTAGATATTTTCCACGTTACCAAATTCTTTCCATCAATATGTTATGTAGTTTTAAAGAATTCACTCATTGTGTTTTTTTCTACATGCTCAGGAATGAATGGCAATCAAGTTGGTATCATTTTAAATACAGTTTGTTTGAAATAAAATTAGACCTACAAATTTCTCTTTGTCTTCTTATGTTTGTCCAATGCAGTGATAATGCTATTTTATCCATGTCAGTATAGTCTAAGTATTCCATGTATATGTGCTTATTCTTACAATCATTTGTCCCCCTGAATATCTTGTACATGCACAAGGATTCATGTATTTTGACATTTTCAGGGTCCCCCATACAAGAATCCATAGATAGGTGGGCAAAGTGGAATGAAGAACTAAACTAGGTTTTTATATTTGTTTGGGGGTTTTGTTTGTTTTTTTTTGTTTTTAGTCATTTAAGTTCCCTCAGACTATTAGAAAAAATAATATCGCTTATTAGCTATGGACGAGAAATTTGGAGTAAGACAGAACTGGGTTTTAACCCTTGCTCTCCACTGACTAAGTATGAAGTCTTAAGCCAGTTGGTTTACCTGCTGACACACTTCAGCACCGCTGAGGGGGGATGAGACTGGTTTTTATATATGTTGTTATAAGAATTTCATGAGATATTAGAGAGAATGTGTTAATAAAAACAATCAAGTAACTAAGCAATGTTTCTTATGATAGTGATACAATTTTCTTTCATCAGATGACTTTTGGGAAAAGGGTAGGACCGATTACTGTTTGTTCGATTGATGTACACTACCGGCTCACAGATCTTGAAGATGATTATGCTGGTGGGATAAATCCCTGTGTCACATTATGCTTTTTTTAGTTTTCCTTATGTCCCTCAAAAGCTATCTCCCCATTACCTCTTTACTGCTATATCATTGTCTTCTAATATTTCTGCTTACTCATGATAAACTTGAGAATATCAGAATGCAAAACTGATGGCAAGAAGACATATAGAACTAAATGGGGCATGTAGGAGACAGGAGGTAAGAATTCCTGACATCTCTTTCTAGATCTGTCACTGAGTTGCTGTTTAAATGTAGACAAAGTCTTTAATTGAACTCAGTGAGAGCCTGTCTTTCAGAAAAGCTCTCATCATCATATCCATTTTTAAGCTTACAAAGGCTGTCTTACAACTTCAGTTGTTTGTATTTTTTTCAAGACAACTGAACAGATTGGGATTTCAATTGTATCCTATGATATTTTCCTTTCCCAACAGTAATATGGAAACAGTTAAATTATACAATAGAAGCTTAAGTGTAACATTTTGCTAGTTTCACAGTACCAGAGAAGAGGGGCGCCGACCTAACAAAGCTCATTTTATTTTTCTAAGAGATTTTCGAGAAATTTACTGCACATCTCTCAGAATGAGAGTAATAAGGCATTAAGAATAAACTGCTGGTTCAAACACGAGGCACTTGAAGGATAATATTACCATACTAGTATTTTAGTTTATATTAGACCTCTTTCCCACAAAAATGAGTCTGCATTTATGATTATTCAAAATAGTTGATAATGGTGAGTGAAGTATGCCTGTAAATGATAATGGAAGCTATGAGCTGGAAGTGGGAAGACTACTGTTGCAGCACAGGAAGATTGAAAAGATCCAAATATTTTGTAAGACAGGTTATAACCAAAGGATATTGAATAAATTATATCCTCCTGTTTAAAATCCAAAATGGCTGACCTAAAATGCTTTAGCCTATGGAAAGTGTACTCTTTTTTAAATCAATGGCCCATTTAAAATATATATTTTGACTACTTGCTGCCAACTTAATTTGATCTCTTTCTCCTATCTCTCAAGTAACCTCCTGACCAACAGTGTATCTTCCAGGATGCAGCTTAAATAAGGCTGGCATCAAAGGATCATAAAATATGATATTATGGTAGTCATAATAGTAAATATTGGGTAATAGTATAATAATATAATATATATGTATAATAAGGTAAAATAATAAATAATTATAGACCCTTGCTGAAAACCAGGGGCCATACTGTGACCATTTCATGTGTCAATTAATTTTATGGTGTGAGTGTGAATATAATCACATGTGACCCTGGATACTAGAGGAAGCATTCACCTTTAGGTTTTTTTTGCAGCTCTAATTGAGATAAATTCATACACCACATGATGCATCCATCTAAAGCAGAAACTAGTTTATATAAGGAGGTTGGGGAGGATTTTTATGTGAAAGAGCCCTGTGAGAAGTGTCCAGCATATAAAGAGGGTATCTTTGAGCAATGCATTCCCATCAGCGTGAACAAGCACACGACTTGGCTGGAATGAGAAGAGGCTCTGGAGAGGATTTTATTTTTTCATTCTCATTACTCTGAGCTAATGACTGTGGGGGACTGAGTAGGGTTGATCTTTATTTCAAAAGCGCCCTTAGACTATTATGTAGAGGAAAGATTGAAAAGATCAGTTAGAGGCTTTCTTCAGTGACCTGGGCCAGAGCCAATGACGCATGCACTAGGTCAGAAGCACAAGAAGTGTGAAACACAGCCAGATTTGTGTCACATGTCAGTCCTCAATTGCAACAATTTTTGCATCTATTAATAACTTCTGACCCAGCCAATGCCATTCATTTCAGCTGGGGGTTATTGGTCGGTATCACGGTCCCTGACCTATGATGCACCTGACACGTGCCTGACTTAGCTTCCTCACCCTTTTCTTAAACTTGTTCACTACGGAGCAGTGATTCCCAAAAACTACTGCAAATCAGAATCCACTGCAGGCCTTGTTAAAACACAGATTGCAGGGCCCCTCCCCCAAAGTTACTTAGGCCGAGCCTAAGAATTTGCATTTCTAACAGGTCTGTAGTTTATAATGATGCTGCTGGTTTGGGAACCACACTTTGAAAACCTTTGCTCTGGATCAGGAATTGACAAACTTTCTCTAAAGGGTCAGATTGTAAATAATTTTGGCTTTGTGGGTCACAGAGTGTCTGTTGCAGCTATTCAATGTATAGACAATATGTAAGATATATTAATAGGTTAGACACAGACAATATTTAAATAATGAGCGTGAGTATGTTCCACAGAAGCCAGGTTGGTCCTGCTCTAGTCTTAGCTACTCCATCTGCCCAGTATTCTAACACGTATATTAGTATACTAATACATGTATTCACACACATATATATGAATAGCAGCATGTTTTTTAATACCTCAAAGCTTTCCCTAGTTTTTTTATATCCTGCTTTAATACAATAAATTAATCTCTCAGGTATCATATTGTGGAAGTGTGATTATTTTATGTCTTCAATATTCCATTTGAAAAGTAGGAAGATGAAAAGGAACTCATTTTAGGAACCATCTATTAATTTTGAAGAGCTGAAGTGCATTACTGAGGTTGTCTTTTCTGTAATAGCAATTTTCCAGTATAATCAGTTCTCTTGTCCTAAGAAGAAGTCCATTACAATGTACAAAAAAAAAAAGGCCAGGGAGGGGAGAACTATACTAAATAAAATGTATGTACTATTATTTTGGCAGACTTATAAATGTAGACATGATGAGAGAAATAATAAGAAATACTTGTGAGAGTTTGCTGGCATGAATGTGACCTCTCAGCTTTTCAGATCTTCTTTTTCAAGGATGCAAAGAAAATCATCATCTATAGTTTTGACAGTTTGGCTAGTTATTTATGCATCTACATAACTTATGTCTCATAGATGCCTTGTTTAAAAGTAATACATGTAACTAAAATAGTAAGATGGGCCACTTCACAGGGATGTGAAGGAAACAAACACTGCGGTGTTGTACATAATTTATATTTGCTTGGTATTTTATCCTGTTTTACAGAATAAAAGTATCATTACCTGATGTTTTTCTCTTTTTAAGGTCTGAATATTGAAACTTTCTCATGTATTTTGCAGATATCTCTTGTGTAGCCACAAGTGCAAGTCGAAGAAAACTAATTTAGGTGAGGTCACATCCTATGTGTGAAAGTCAGTTCACAAATTCAAGACCAGGGACTCTGAATTCATGCTTTAACTGGGCCTTGCTGGTTTTCCTCAGTACTGCAGAATTTGGTGATTGTGAGAACTCAGAAGGGTTTCCCCAGTGTGCAGTAATATCACCATGGGTCATGGAAACCTGAATATGGGGTGTGGGCCATGATATTAGAATGTGATTAAAAAATACACTTAAAACATTTATATTTAAGTACAAGACATCTCCAGAAAAGTGAAAAATCTAATGCACGACTCTGTGGATTATGCTAGTGACTACACCAATAAAACCATCACTCAGGAAACGGAATATTGCCAAGACCCCAGAATCCCCTTGGTAAACATCTTTAAATGTTATACCCACATTTCTGGCTTGAGACATGAGTTGGGTAGTGATGATGACGTTTTCTAAGATAGGAAACTTAAGGAGAAAGAGGTCCATTTGAGGAAGGGAATAATTGTTTCTATTTTTATTATTCATATTTATATGTTCTTTAAAAAATATTCTCTTACTGAGCCAAAAATTCACCTTTTCCCAGTTCAATAATTGAGGTACTATTTCAGCATGATTCAGTCAATAATGAGGCATTTGAAGAACATATTGACACTTAGGCAAAGTAATGGTGGGCACAGCAAAAATAAATGATCTACTTAATATATAGTCTCCTCTAAGGGGAGTTTCAGACCCAGGTAAGTTCACTCTGGATTCAGTGAGACCGAATTAACAACAGAATGCTGGGGGTAAAAGGGTTTATACTAAGCTTTATTATGGTGGCAGGTCAAGTGTTGGAATCTCGTCTGATTCTGGGCAGTCTGCAAGCAGCAAGTCTGTTTCTGTCTCTGCCTCTGCTCCAGCCTCCACCCAGAGCACTGGACAGAGCTCTTTATATAGCAACACCAGCAATAATGGTTTATTGCCCACACATGCGCCTGCATGCGCCTGCAAGGCACGCTAAGTACACATCATTTCACGTGCATTGTGGGCAAGTAGATTTGGATCAGCGAGGATCCTGGCCATGGAACTTCCCTACATATGTGAAGAGATATAAATAAATAAATCATAAATAGAATAAAAATTAATTAATAGAAATAAATGGATTGAGACCAAATAGACATATGCAGAAATAATAAAACTCCAGGTCTCAGCCCATTACAGAGAAATGGAGTACCTGGGAGTACTCACCCAGGTTTTTTGTGTACCTTTAATTCCTATTCTTTTCTCAAACTCATCTTATATCCCCCCAACTTGAAAATCCTGTGAATCCAAGGTTCTGTCTGTAAAACACAGAAAACTGTACTTGCACACTGAGTAGTACAGGGATGATCTGAGAATATATATTCTAAGAAGGAGTCCAGATTTGGGAAGGTAATTCACTGTTTCATTCACTTAACACTTACTTATTGAGCAGCTACTGTGTCCTGATTTAATCTAATTCGGACATCTTAAAAGACGAGACGGGTTAACATTATAAACCTGAGGATTTGTGTTTCTGAAACACTTTAGTGTCAAAGTCATCGTTTTGAGGGACTAAGTAAAAATCCAGACAGACAGACTTCTGATGTTATTCAAAAATTTGTTAAAACTGAGTATATTTCAGTATTATGTTAAGTGTCAAGTATCTATACGTAGATAATGAAAGTGAAGTATTTCCCTTTTATAAAAATGCAAGGGAAAGCAAATTCATTGCATATTGACTGGCTTTAACAGAACTCCAGTATTTTCTGAGAGCAGAATCTCTTTTCAAATCATTATTATGAGTAGAAAATAAGGAATATGTAACTACTCTAATTGCTATATAAATTCTAAGTCAAATCTATACAATTAGATGAATTTATATATATATATATCTATAGTTTTGGCAGTTTGGCTAGTTATTTACACATCTACATAACTTATGTCTCATAGATGCCTTGTTTCAAAGTCATACATGTAACTAAAATAGTAAGATGGGTCATATATATATGCTCTTTGACCTTTAAATCAATTTTTTTTAAAACAGAATCATTCTTAAATTTTAATTTCAAATGTCACTCAAAAATATAATATCATTCCAATTATAATTAAAATTTGAAAGAAAAAAACATTTTGAATAAGAGAAACAAGGATGGAACCACCTGGAAGCTCTCTCGCAATAAAAAGAAATAATTTGCATAAATCACAGAAGTCAGAAGGAGGTTTGTATCAAAGTGTGTTGTCTTCAGTACTATTAAGGGAAAGGTCATTGTTCACAGTGTTCCTTTTGTTGGCTTGATCTGTCTGGTTTAACTGTCTTAAAGGAATTCACCCAAGTGCCTCTCACTTTGCTAAATAATTTCACTACTTTATTGGTTTGTATTCAGCAGTGACCTGATCCCACTGGTAAATAATGGAGGCTAATGGGTTTATATGATATGAATAAAGGTAAATTAAGCACTTTCACTAGGACAGCTGACTTTGGTAAGAAAATAAAGACAAACAAGGACATGTAGTTTCAAGTATCTATAAAGGTTAATTTTAGATTTCCTTTTTCAAAAGAAGTTGAGGAGCTTTAGATGAAACTGAGCAGAACATAGATCTTTAATATGTGCTATTCAAAGAATTCAAGAGCCACATCATCTACTCTTTCCAGGTCAATAAGACAAGGAAGCAGACACTCATGATTCATCCCCTAAGTATTTCTAGGACCTGAAAATAGTAAGTGGATACCTCTGGTATATGAGGATTCCTATTGATTCTTTTCCTATCCTAAGCAGCCATCAAAAGTATACAAGATGAATATTAAATCAGATGAAAAAGTCCAGGATTTCATATTTAGTGGAAAGAGAATTTGCAAAAACATTATGTAGAATGTGAACCCAATTTTGTAAAGGAAGTGTATGTATATATGTTTAGGCACAAAAAGAAGGTCTACACAAGATGAGAAATTATGGAAATACATATTCCACAAAATTACTAGCTATCATCTCTGCGGCAATGATATTATGGGTGATTTTATTTTTAATTGTAGTCAGCTTACTTAATGAGAGGTTATTTATTTATGCTATAAATATGTTTCATTTTCATAATTTCAAAACCTACATGAATTCCTTTCCTGCTTTATCAACTTGTGACTATCTATTAGGTTGGCCAAGCTCCCAGAATTTAGAAAATGAAATGGAGTTTCGAAACCAAAACTCCAATACAGATCTTGAATTAGGCATTAAAGGTAAATGGATACATAATAAATTCCTTAATTATTAATCAACTTTGCTCTGCAAAGAATGACTGCAAATTAGATAATGCCCACATAACCTCAGTAAATATCACATTATCAGCAATTAATTTAAACATCTAGCTATAGCTATATAGAGCAGATGTAGTCTATAGCATACATCCACTTCATTGTAGTGTTATAGAGAGAAAAATGCCCAAAGTGCAGCATTATGTCAATAACCAATAAATTGGAAATACGTACCCTTCTCCTTCCCCCCTTCCTTCCTTCCTTCGCTTCCTTCCTTCCTTCCTTCCTTCCTTCCTTCCTTCCTTCCTTCCTTCCTTCCTTCCTTCCTTCCTTCCTTCTTTCCACAGATCTAACCCCCCTCTTTTAAGAATACATTCTTCATTGTGAACTCAAATTTACTTCTTTTTATTTCTAGCTGGATTTTGAGACTTAGTTGCTTTTCTAGGTGCATACCTCATTTCTTTCACAGGACTGCCCACTCATTAAAATAAGCACAGTCTGCATTTTACAACCTTTAAGTCATGCTACAGTGTTTTCATATAATAGGTTTTAATATCTATGGAGAACAGTAGCAGTAAGAGACAGTAATAATTAAGATTTGGTCCAAAACTATTCAGGCACAAGAAATAGAAAAAGCCTAATGCTCATTAGCAGAGTGACCTTAGACTATTTCCTGAAATATTCTGTGCATCAGTTCCCTCATTTGTAAATGGATAGAGCAGGGGTTGGTTTGTTTTCTTGTTTGCTTGCTTGCGTGTGTGTGTGGGGGGGAATGTGTGGGGTTTCAGGTAGGCATTATTTTATGTATTCACCATGTATTTACCTTTTGAATCCCCAAATAATCCTATCAGTGGGTATTATTACTATTATTATGTCCATTTTGCAGGTGAGAAAGCTGAGACTCAGAGTGGGTCAGTGACTAAAGGCACACAGCTAACAGTCAGAAGAGCCCCGATTCCAACCCAGCAGCCATTTCCAGAGTCCCCACTGCCCCTCTGCTTTGTGTTGCCTGGCAGAAAATAAGCGTACAAGAAATATTACTTACAGTTATTGTGGTTTTATCAGAAGTTTAATTTCACCCACCTAATACTACTTCATTGAATTTGCATTCTTTCAGTCAAGTCAGTCAAGTACCTGACAAGGAACAGACCTCTTGTCCCTGTTGTCTTACACGTGTCTAATTTGTTTGGACCCTGAAGATTGAGGGCCAGTGATTTTGTAAAATATTCCTTTTTCTGATTTTTCAAATAATTAGATTTAGATTATGCATATATGGCAAGAATATGACAGAGGTGGTGCTCTATTTTTCATGGCACCCTATCACGTGGCAGACAATTTTGATGTGTCCCATTTCTGATAGCTTTGATCTCTTAAGTAGGCATCTGCCAGATGTTTTCAATACAAAAATACTGTCTCTCTTTGTAATTAATAATTACTGTATCACCCTTTGTTCTGTGGAAAGGTATTTGAAAATATGTAACTATCTCTCTATTCATCAAAATTTGAATGTATTCATGTATATAAGCATTGATTTAAAAGATTCTTATATACTTCTATACCTACAATTCATTGGTCTCGATCTTTTTGTCATTATTACATTTTCTGTTTTGGAATAATATTAAGTCTACAGAAAGTTTGCAAAATAGTAGCAGCATAGCTCCCACACATCCACATGCACAGTATCCCCCCATGCTACTATCTTACATTATCACGACCCATTTCTCAAAATTAAGAGATTAACACTGACACAATACTATTAACTAAACCACAGATTGTATTCTGATTTCACCAGTTTGTTTTATTTTGTTTTGTTTTGTTTCTTCCAATGTCCCTTTTCTGTTCCAGAATGTAATCCAGGGGAGCAGTTTGCATGCAGCCACTTGGTCTCCCCTGATGTGTGACAGGTTCTTAGGCTTTTTCTTTTGTTCTATGACTTAGACACTCTGGAAGAGTCCTGGTCAAGTATTTTGTAGAAAGTTTTTCAGTTTTGGATTGCTTAGTGTTTTCTCATTATCAGTCTGGGATTCTGGGTTTTCCTGAAAGAAAAAAAAATGCCACAGAAGAGAAAGGTCCTTCTCATTGCATTGTTTCAGCAAGTACATGACATCAACATGACTTATGGGTAATGTTAACTTTGATCAGTTGCATAAACTGGTTTCTACAGGTTTCTCAACATCAAGTTACTATTTTTTCACTTTCTACATTCTATTCATTAGGAGTGACTAAGTTCAGTCTACACTCATGAGGAAGGAAATTAAAAGGACAGCCAGTGAAAGTATATGTGGAAAAAATCATAGCTTGGTTTTAAACATGCAGAATAAAGGTCTCCAAATGAGTGCTTTTTTTCTGAGACCTACTACCCATTGCTTGATCAATGGTAAAAATTGCTTAGTTTTTTTCTCATCATCTTTCATCAATTCTTATTCTCATAAAATCCACACACCTCAATGAACATTCTTTGGAGCATAAGTTAAGCATGTGCATTAAGTACACAGCTACATATGTGTAATATGAATGGCTCCATGGTAAAAATATTTTGAGAAACACATAGTTAATTAAATTTTATCACTACTGAATATCTTAGAGCCTTTTGAAAATTAATATGCATTCAAATGCTTCAAATGGTGGGCCTATTAGTGAATCCACCCTTAATTCAAATCTTCTCTTTTTTTATGTGGATTAATCTTTGGAAAAGTGATTCAAGGAACTCTTTCTGGAAATGCTGTACTTGATCGACTAAAATGAACTTCCTCCTCCTTTCTGACCTTACTGCCACCTGGTGACAGTCTCCATTGCTTGTCCGAAGTCCATGTGGCCTCTCTCGGAAAGGTACCCCTCTCCACCCTCCTCTGTTGTGGCTTTTGACATAACTAATCACTTATTTTACTTAACTCTCATTTCACTTGTTTGATATCACTCTTACAGCGCTGAGATTCTTCATTATTTAGTAATAGATGTCATTATAGTTCTAGAACATCTCTCCAACTAGATTTCCAATTTCTTAATAACAGAACTTGTTTTATGTACTTTTTATCCCCTAAAAGGCACTCCTTCACAATTTCTTGATAACTAAATGACAAACATCTTGATCTCAGTCAGATAACTAACTAGTTCACTTGGAGCTGGCCTGAAATTCAGGTGCTCTGAGTCTCAGGCTCCTGTTTGCTCAGATAAATAAACTTATCCAATTATAGATAGTGCACAGAAATGAAATTTTTGCTTAGGACCATGTGATCACGATAGCAGTTTTAGTATGGCCTATGTCAGACATTACTAACAATTCCAAGTGTATCAACAAAATAGTTTCAAAGTTCACCATGGAAACAAAAGTGTATTTATTTCTGGAGGCTGTCTGCAACTTCAAGCTTATTTCGAACCACCTGGGAAAGAAAATGAATTTGTCTCTTTCATCGGAAGTACTTAAGAAATGACACGGCAATCTCATTTTTGTTTGAATTTTCAAGTCATTTTATTGCTTGCTTGACCCATTTCAATGGTAGCCATTGTTTTTAGGCCTTCACTGCAATAGCAATACGCTTTCAACTATTACATGAATCTCTGCGGCTTAAGTACAACTCAAAGTGGTTTTCCTAGTCATCAATTCTAGCATCTTCATAGCATTTAGTGGGTACTGCAATGTGTAGGGTATTCTAGTACAACAAAGTTATTTTCAGTGTCCAGCAGGACTTTCAAATATCTGACTAGCTATGCCTTTTAATGAAACAATTGTTTTTAATAATATATGGTAATATTAATAATTTTAATTCTGATAATATTAATTACAACCAAAGGGAGGTCAGGAGCTCAGTTAAGTTGGGTGAAAAGGAGCTGAGCTGCCAGGTATCAGAGTCCCAGATTAAAGCAACAAGGTAGAAATGAAAGTTTTACCTTTAATGGCTGTGCAATGCCATCAGCAGTAGCATAAACCTGAGAACACATCAAACTCCCGCCTTCATTTTCCCCCAGGAATGGAGTAGTGGTGGAGGGCCAGGAGGGTCAGCAAAGAGGTGGAGGTCACCTTCCTGTGGAGGGAGCTGTGACAAAGGCTGGGGCAGTTTGGGGTCCCTGAGGGGGGCAGTGGGGGTACCTGAGTGGAGGACTAGGAAGGGAAGAGGACCGGGTACTGAGTCAGAGTGGGAAGGTGTCTTGGATGTTTCTGTTGCTTTTCCTTTTGCCTGAAGGGGACCCCTGCCCAGGGCCTCAGATCAGGAGACCTCAGGAGGAAGGCCTCCAGTCTAGGAATGCAGCTTGTGTGCAAGATCAAGACCAGCCAGTGGGGCCTGAGTCCCTGACCGCAGGTCCTTTCAGGAGATGTCGGTGTTTTGGCTGTGTACCCAGTTCAGTGAGAGGGGGGCAGATTTCCCCTGCGAAGCCTGCTGGGGAAAATGTTTGTCATTGTACAGGTCAGGCCTGAAAATGTACACACATATTTTCAACCAGGAGCCAGCTCCTCAGAGAATGCTTCTAGCACCAGTATGAACAAGGCAGAACTCTCAATGTTTTACAAATGGCAAGTCATTTGCTCCTCATAAAACCCAATTAGATTGATATTTCCATTTCCATTTATGCATGAGAAAACTGAGATGCACAGAGATTCAAGGAATTTGCCTGATGTCCCAGAGCTGGGAAGTAGCAGGGCCAGGATTTGAGCGCAAGCAATCCAGCCAGAGAGTCTCTATTCTAAACGACCACATGGGATTCATCTTTTTTATAAGCCTAGAATAAAACTCTATTTCCATACCAACACTAAACATTGCTGCAGGCTTTTAATACACAGTGAATTTTCCAGAAATGTAAATACTATATAAAATGGGGGGATGTTATTTTTTTTTACCTTACCAAGAATTGCTCATCATTTCAGAAAATCAAACTTCTAATGGGAACATGGCTTACAGTACTTGAATTGTCAGTGCATCCCACTTGTACCACTGAGCATCTGTAGCACACTACATAAATATAAACATCTGACTGCTTATTTATAGCCCTCATATCAGGCTGGGCACCGTCATATTGAAATCCATATTATTTTCTAGTTCACTCCATTCAGGTTTGTTGTCTAGTCAGGTTTATTGAGGTCTAATTTAATATACTAAGATTCAACCATTTTAGTGTGCACAGTTTTACGAATTTTGACAGACACATACAATTATATATGCACCAGTCAAGATATAAAACATTTCCATCAACCTCCAATATTTATATATATATATGATACACACTATAAAGACTGAGTATCCATTATGACACTTACTCTGACTCAGTGTATCAGTTCATCCACTTCCATTGCTGGGAGTATTTCATTAAAATGATGTACCTCTGTTGTTTATCCATTCATTCACTGAAGGACACCTGGGTTAATTTCAGTTTGGGGTAATTATTAATAAATACTCTGCACACACTTACATATAATTTGTGTGCATGTGAACATCAATTTTTATTTATATTGGATAATGAACCTGGGAGTAAATTGCTGGGTTGTGTGATAAGTGTATGTTCACTTTTTAAAAAACTCCCAGACTGTTTTGTAGACAGGTTATGCAGTAGTTCCCCCTTACCCATGGGGGGGTATGTTTTAAGGTCCCCCCAGTGGATGCCTGAAACCACAAAAAGAACCAAACCTTATAGATATCATGTTTTTATAATCAA
Source organism: Manis javanica (assembly GCF_040802235.1). Taxonomy (NCBI): domain Eukaryota; kingdom Metazoa; phylum Chordata; class Mammalia; order Pholidota; family Manidae; genus Manis; species Manis javanica. Next base: position 16,650,504 of record NC_133163.1, on the reverse strand, counting down.
ATAGAACAATAATAACAATAGACAGTAATAAAAGTTACATGAAGGTGGTCTCTTTCCCTCTCTAAATATTTTTATTGTACTCTACTCACCCTTCTTGTGATGATGGGAGATGATAAAATTCTTACATGATGAGATGAAGTGAGGTGAATGACATAGGCGTTGTGACACAGTATTAGGTTATTATTGACCTTCTGACCATAAATCAAAAGGAGGATTATCCACTCCAATTTCCCTATTGACTAATAACGATTGTTTAACATGTTTTTGGATGTGAATTTGTTACCTGTATATCCTTATTTGTGAACTGTGTTAAAAAAATGTGCCCAATTTTTACTTTTTTTTAAATTTTCTAATACAGATTGTTTAAATGTCTTCATATACTGTCAGTTCAAGTGTTATCAAATATTTGTTTTACAAATGTTTCATCCCAGTTGGTGGCTTGCCTCTTCATTTTCTTAACAGTGCCATTTGAAGAGAAGATTTAAATTTTGATGCACCAAAGTTATCAAGTTTTTTGTTTTTCCATTATGGGACATGCTTTTGGTACTCTTCAGTTTTCTTTGCCAAACCCAAGATCAAAATATTTTTCTTTCTCCAATGATTATTTTTAGTAATTTTATATTTAGGGTTTATGCTTAGGTCTTTGAGGTATGAATCTGACTTGAGGGTCATTTTTACATTTGGATAGGCAATTATTCAGTACATTTTGAAAAACATTTTTCTCTTACCATTGAATTGCCTTGCACCTTTGTCTAAAATGAAAAAAACGTGTTGTATGTGTCTATTTCTAGTATCTTCCTAGTGCATCAATAATTTAGGTGTCCATCCTTTGTCACCACTATACCCTGAATTACATTGGTTTTATAAGTTTTTACATCAGGTTGTGTGTGCCTTCCGACTTTGCTCTTCTCTGTGAAAGTTGTTTTGACAATTCTATTTCCTTTACTTTCCTACAGAACATTTAGACTCATCCTGCTGACTTCAAAAAAGAAAAAGAAACTGAAAGACTTACTGATAGCCAAGTTCTGTAACATCTTTCTATTTTGACAGATAGCAACTGCACTAGTTGGGGTGAGGATTTAATAACGTGTGCAACTGTTGAATCACTGTGTTGTATACCAGAAACCAATATAATATTATATATCAACCATACTTCAAATAAAAAAAAACACTTACTTGGTTTGCTTTTATTTTTTATTTTGGGGGTTTTTACTTGCTCCTTGCTTTTTTTGGATTGGAATTGTATTGAATTTATAGATTTATTTGGGGGTAATACAACAAGATTGTCTCTTTCAATCCATTCACTAGATACATCTTTCCTTGTATTTAGGTCTTGTTTGTTTGTTTTGTCTTGTTTTTGAACAAGCATTTTATATTTTTCCACATACAGATTTTTTTCAATTCATACTTCAGTGTTTTAAATAGTACTGTGTTTATTTAAATTTCCAATTTTTATTGATAGGATAGAGAAATACGTGGTATATTTTTAAAATATTCAACTTATTACAGCCTGTAAAACAGCAAAATTACCTTATGAAAAAAAAGTTCTAATCGCTTTTTACAGATGTTTTGGAATTATTTTACCTAGATAAGAAAGTGAGAAACTGAGGCCTCTGGCCAAGGGCTCTTTGAGCACGTCATCTTGGAATGGCAGCTTTTAGCCCCAAAGGTTCAAATGACTATAACCAAGGAAGACATCTTGATTGCAACCTTATAAAACCAAGCCAATTCCACTCAGTCAAGCTACTCCTGAATTCCTGAGCCACAGAAATTGCAAACATAAGTATGTGTTGTTTAAAGCCCTTAAATTTTGGGACAATTTGTTTTGCAACATTAAGTAACTAATACCCTCATCTTCAGGGCATGCCCAGCTTCTACTTACTCCACTGTTACTTTGTGCTTAGAATGGGAAGATCCACCACCTACGATTTTTTATCTTCTCTGCATACCTGCTCCTTAATGAGGCTGGCTCCCCATGCCCTGGCCCCTCCCAGCAATAGATTGTTGGTGATTGCATGCTTATTAGCATGGTGCTAGGGGCAGAGAGTCTGGTGCGCCTCAGTCTTAGGCACGCCCTGAATTCCTGGGAGACTACAGCAAGGATTTCTGAGTGATCCTGCCCCGCCCTCCTGTAGCTAACAAACTACTCTGCCTTTTGTTTTTGGTGAGACTTGTGCAGAAGAATGATTTCTGCCTCTCTTTGGAGGACTAGAGGCCATTTAAATTCCTGTCCAGGTTGAGACCCTGCTCCATCCCCAGGGATAGAGGATTTCATCTTTTATCCTTTCCGCAGCCACAGAGAAACTTCCCTGTGCCTTTGAAGGATAAGAGTTGCTCACCCTTCCCTAGCAAATGGAAGTTTTGGTTTTGCAGGAAAGTCCAGGAGAAGGTCTGGTCAGGACATTGCGTGTTTCCTCTGGAGGCAGCCATTCTCCCCTCCAGGTGTTAACTACTGTAGGAGGCTTTCTCTAGTCTCCCTCCTTATTTCTTACAGGTGCCCAGTAGAGGTTCATGAAAAGAACCTGTGAATGGCTCTTATGTCTGCAGTTCCCAGAGGTTTTATGCCTATCAGGCTTCTATGATAGGTGATTCTGGAACTTCAGCAATGCATTAACTATTTTAGCTGAATTCTTCTTACCTGCTGATACAATAGGCCACCTTCCCATGCTCTGCTTTAAGTGAATTAATACGTGTGTCCCATTTCTTCTTGGAGATGCCTACATTTCCTTATGTTTCAAGCTATATCACTATCCCATCAACTCAACACTGATACAATTAAGAAGTTACATTATCTAGCCCTTCTTATTATTAAGAGGGAAACAATTATCTTTCAAGCTTTATGCATTCTAGCCATAAGTAGAAACTCCCCAAATTATTTTTATATTGAATTATTTTCTTTTTATATTTCTTTCATTTTAAAATTAAAGGCATGATAATGTTTGTTTACATTTTTAAGTGACTAGGTAAATTCAATTTTGTATAAATTTTATTTCTGAATACTAAATATTCAGTTATTTCAAATATTGCCCAAATATATTCTATTTTCTAATGATAAAAGAATATTGTTGCAAGAATTCTGCTACTAACATGGTAGATAAGTTAATAACATACCATTTTTACATAGATAAGACTTTAACAATATTAAAATAAACAAAAAACAAATAAAAAACAAAAACGAAAGTGAGTGCTCTAGAGATTGAACAAATTAGGCAACTGGAAGTTTTTCAAAATTCAGAAAGAGTGAGTTTCTCATTTGATCAGCTTTATCCTGAAGGCAGGCCACAGTTGTTTTCATTGAAGTATTGTTAAAACTTCAATATAAAGTAACAAACAATTAAACAATGTATTTAAAAGAAAATTTAAATTACAAAGACATCACAAAACATAAAATACTTACAATTTTACTGAAATATGTGCAAGACTGAAAGACATTCATTCTATAAACTTCAAAATATTGTTTATGAAATATAATAATGTACATACAGTAATCAAGATAATTGTTAAATAAATTGGCATAATGCTAAAGAATCCAGAAATAAATTTGCACATATATGGTCAATTGAATTTTGATAAAAGTGCCAACGTAATTCCAAAGAGAAAGGAAAGTCAACAAATGGTCTGGAACAATCTGGTATCTGTATGGAAGAAGGAAAAAAATAAAATAAAGCCCCTTACCTTTCATAAGACAGAAATGAATACTGCATAGATCAGAAATCTAAATGTAAATAACTAAATTGATTAAGCTTCTAGAAGAAAACAGTGCATTAGAGAAAAGTTTCCTAAGTGTGAATTGAAAAGCATTCATCATAAAAAGTAACATGTGACATTTTCAAAATTAAAGTACATTGTTCTAGTAAACACACTGTTAAAAAACAGAAAGTTAAAAGACAGACCTGGAAAAAATATTCACAATACAGTATCTGACAAATGACTTATACTAATAAAGAACTATGACATATATATATATATAAAGAACTATGACAAGTAAGCCAAAAGACAACTCGATTTTGAATAAGCAAATGAAAAGCTTCTCACCATCATTAGTCAGTTATTAGGAAAGTGCAAATTAAAATCACAATGAAATACTTCTCTATAATTACTGAATGACTAATAATTGAAAAACTGATAATACCAAGGGCTGGCCTAAATGTGCAAACAGAAGCCTTCTGCTAAAAGGAATGTAAAATGGTCTAATTACTTCTATTTATTTTCATTATTATTATTTTTACTTAATTTCTGTGCAAATTTTTATGTGGGCATATGTTTTCCTTTCTCTTGGAATGGAATGGAGTTGCTGGGCCTTATAGTAACTCAACATTTGAGGGGGCTGAATGATACAATTACTCTTTGAACGTTTCTCAAGAAGTTAAACATATGTTACTTTAAGAAAATTTCATTGAACTCCTAGGTATTTATTCAAAAAAAGGAAAATATATCCACACAAACATTTTACATGAATATTCTTGGCAGCATTATTTATAAAGCCAAATACAAGAAACAATCTTAATTTCAAGTGGTTGATTGGCTAAACATAAGGTGCATATATACAATAGCATAGCTTGGTAGCCAGAATGGTCATCAAATTACTGATAAATGCAACACTACAAAAACATCTCAAAATCAGTATGTTGAATGAAAGAAGCCAAACCAAATAGAATACATACACAAATTTTGTTTATTTGAAATATTAGAAAATTCACACTAAATGTATTGAATCAGACAACATATAAGTGTCTGTCTCTATCTGATGGTAGAAGGGGCGATGGATTGCAAAGGAGCCTGATAAATCTTTTAGGAGTGAGGGAAATCTGTATCTTAACTGTGGCAGTGGGTTCACAAGCATATACATTCATCAAAACTTATTTAATTGTACACTTTTAATGGACAGTTTATTTGATATAAGTTGTATGTTATTAAAGTTGATTTTCAAACGTGTTGTTAGATCCAACAGGTCTGAGAACTGTAGGTGTAGATGGAGAAGAGAAATTCAAACAGATGAAAAACATCAACTTTGAAATAGAAATATGTGTATTCTTATGTTGACTATTCATTATAGCAGACTAAATCTGTAATATTCAGAAAATATATGAACCCCCTTTTTTTCTCTTCATAAAAGGAAGTTAATGTATACCTATCAGTTACCCTGTGGTTAAAATGAAACAAAATATGCAAAACACTTAATACCTAATAGTTATTTGTTTCTTCCATTTTATTTTTGGCATACTATCATTTTGTTTTTCTGGAATGTTTCTTGTGTGTGACTCCAACTTTCTGAGATGGTTTTCCTACTACATAATCTACCCTTTCAAATCAAACCATAATTTTTCATTCCACCTGAAACATTACTTTTTTCCCCATATTTACCATTCACATGTTTTTTGGCCAAGTGTTATTTACATATAGCATGATGAATTGCATTATTTTCATGGGAGAGAATACCTAATGTTCATCTTTTGAGTTGTATTTGCATTGAATGAATAAATAAAAATCATGAATAATAAAATTCAAGTGCCAAAATTTCCATTCATAATATAGTGTGTAAATGAGTATGTGTAGCCAAAGCAGAATATACCATGTATTGAAAAAAAGGAATATTTACATATCTGGGTTGCAGAAACTGTGACTCTGTTTCCTCTGAATTCCTAAATGCATGCTTGCTTTGCCTTGTGACACCTCCAAAATGAGTTCTCTAAACAATTTTAAAAAGCCAGTTATTAAAGAAGATGTCAGTACTGCAAATGTTAAACCTAGAATATAGATGGGATTTAAATCCTCAAAGCCGATCCAAATAGAAAGGAAGTCATCTATGATTCAGCGTCATTTAACTTCAATTCTAAACATAATAGTGGAGAACTCCTGCTTGAGAAATTACTTGCAGGCTTAGCAACCTCCGAAGGAAGGCTCCCCTATACAGACTGCTGACCAAAGCAGGGATCTCTGGCATCAGCAACCAGGAGGTGTTGCTTTCACAAAATCATTTTGGATCTCACAACAGAGACCCTAAGGGCTGCTCTGTCAACTGAGCAACACACTTCTTGTCTTTTCTTTGTATATTGCATTCCTTCTTTCTCCTTTCCTGTAGAAATATCTCAGTAAGCAAAGTTTTGTTTGGTTGCACTTCAGTTTTGAGTGTGTCACAGTTTCATCTAACATGAGCATTAAATAAGGATCATATGACATAGTTCCTATTTACTTACCACTTTCTATCTGTGTTATACATTTACTTCTTATAGATGCTTTGGAATGTAATTACTGCCTAGTTTACTGCCTAGTTCCTTCATTTTATAAAAAAAAAGTGGGGGGGGGTGTGCTCAGACATTTTTCTCAAGAATCCACAAGTAGCTTGAAGGCTGGAATTTTGTTTTAGGAATATTGTCCTTTTTATTTGCCCCTGCAGCATCTGGGGGCAAAGAGATTCAACGAATCACAGATGATCCAGAAACTGACCAAGGTGTGTTTTTATAGTAAGTGGTTACAAAAAAAGTCAAGTAGGTTGCCTTTTGGAAATTGGTGTTTCTTATTCTAGGCACATATATGATCTGTGTCTCATTAGCCTGAAGCAGAATCAAGCAGTGTAAGAGATTAATAGTTGCCCTATTATTTCCAGGTTGCATGCCTGCTGTCTACTAATATTCTTTTGACATTTTGATGGATATGGGTCAGAAAACTATTGCAGGTCCATAATTTCATTTAGCCATAGGTGGTTTGAGCTCTCTCTAATTCATTACAAGCACATCTGGGTTGATAAAACACTTTTGGTGCTCAGTTCTCCAGTGTACTTGGTTGAAAATATATATTTGTGATTCAGGAAAGATACGATCATTCTTCTTTTGAAATCATAAGAAGCTGAGGTATACAGTGGAAGGACCCTAAAGGCTTGTATTCTTTCATCAACTCACAGCTCCAGCTAGGCCAAGAAACACTTCTTTGAAAGTGTCTTATGATTCAGTCTACACAAACATCTAGCAACCCGCTGATACTCACTGGGACTCTTCACTTCTGCTGGAGAAAACTTATTAAGCTGTTCTTCCGCAGGGCAGCTGAGTAAATTTAGAGATTCATTTGCAATGAATCTCAGTTTCTTTTTCTCTGACACAGGAGGACTTGATCATAAATGCTAATGTCCATTGATTCTACAATCTGTCACTACTTTCTAGTGAAAAAAGGAGGTGCGATTTGACTTCTATTGTGTCTTTTATGGTGTTGTTCTTGTGGCCTCTTTTCTCAGAGAATTATTTGCTTTTTATAAGCCTTAGCTCTCCATGAATTAATTACTAGCAAAATTATTAGTGTGAGTGTGTAAATCATTCGACCTGAAAATTGAAAGAAGAAAAGACACACATACACACACAACCTTGTTAAAAATAAACTACATGCTGTGGTTCTTTTCTTTTCTCATATATTGTGAGGGTTTTAAGTAATTGGAAAGTCCTTGTTTTTGGCAATATTTCTTATGTTAGGGAATTGAATAATAATGATATTATTTGAGCTATTCATACAATGATCAATCTTTATTCAGATAAAAAAGGGATTCAGTGTTATAGTAGTTTAAAGTTTGGCTTTGTAGTCAGATGGGCTATGCTCATATTTAGTTTCCATTGGTTACTAATAATGATGGCCTCACAGCCTTGTTATAAGAAGTAAATGAGATAAATGTGTATAAACTATGTGGTGGCTATTTTTTATTACTCTTACCATGTCTTTGAATAAGAGCATTGACTTGGGAAGGCCATCAATCCTCTTCTCCCTCAGGAGTTTTAACAGACTTAGCAAGAAGTTCCACAGACTAATGGGGTAGTAGTGCCATAATTAAGCCAGATTTTATTTTGATGATTATGGGTATCACCTCCTTCCCTTGTCTAGAAAGTAGTAAAATAAGCTTGAGCCACATTACAAGACAGGGAACTTCACCCTGGAGACTGTACTCTAGAGACAAAGGTGGTATGCCTAATATATTTGAACAGATCATTTTTACAAGCAGAAAATGACTGCCAATAGTAAGTTGTCCAAATAGAATTATAATTATGATATATTCATGAGCAAGACACATTCAACTTTTCTTCCTTATCCAGCCAGGAAAAACAAAAAGAAGCAATATCTTATTACTATATATGTGTGTGTGTGTGTGTGTGTGTGTGTGTGTGTATAATGTACATATTCATTTTTCATGTAGGATTACACAGTGCTATGCCCACAAACAAGCCCAGCACACATTATTAATTTGATAAATCAGCATAATTAAATAAACTAAACGACTGCTTAATAAATAGATTTATAGATTCTTCTACTCACTGTAGAGAGAGTCCATTAATGCTCTCTTTCACAGTCATTAAAGGCATTCACAAATCTCCTCCTCTTTCTGGGCAAAGAGTAAGATTGCAGGTCTCTGCCTCCTTTGAAGTTCTGTGTGGATTTATGACATGCTTTGGCGAATGTGAGCAGCTGTGATATATCACTTCTGGGTGGAAGCTTGAGGTAGCAGTCTGCCATTGGCACTCTGCTGTCCGTCTGCCATGGTAATCAAGGGAGCGCACATCAAAATGATCATTTGCTTCAGCGGCTCAGTCTGGTACTTGCATAACCACTAGGCTCAGAGCCCTCTTGTTGACCCAGTAGGATATATGACCTGCTGAGGAAATATGTTTATTATATCAAGCCACTGGAATTTGGGGTAGCAGAATCATGTTGTATGTAGTCAACAAATTAAATACTAGTATATTTGCTTTTCTTCATCTTCCAATTTTTTATAAGTCCTCTATTTGTTCATCCTTGCATGTAGAATAAAATCCTTGATTCTTGATACAGTGTTTGAAAAGCTGCCTAAACTTCTCTAACCACATCTCTTTCCTTCCAGGTTCTTAACTCTGGACACAATGCATATTCACATTGCCTTTGCCAATCTAGAACATGAAATGCAGTATCTCAATGTAGTTTTAACTAACACTTCTATCACTAAGAATGAGCTTGATTATCTTTTCATATATTTGAGATCCATTCATCTTTCATTTCCTGTGTGGTTCGAAAGGTAAGGCTTCAAAACTGTGAAGATATTGCTCAATTATCTGTGTAGTTTTGAGAGATTTGGTGTCGATCTTGATTTTTGTTTATTTGCAGGTGTTCGTTTTTTTATTTTTTTAAGGGTCTAAAAGTTTTGGTTTTATATTTTTAGCTTTTTTAGATTATATACCATGACCAAGATGGGATTATATGTAATGGTATTTAAAAATCCAATTCATGTAATCAACTATATTAATAGATTAAAGAAGAAAGCACTACATGATTATACATATTTATAAATGATTATATATATACACATGATTTTATATATATGTATACACGTGTATATGTATATATATAGTGGACACAAGGAAAAAGTCGCAGTTCAAGTCCAGAGATAGGCTAGAGAACCAGGAAGGGTCAATATTGCAGTTTATGCCTAAAGGCCATCTGCTGCACAATTCCCTCTTGCCTTCAACTGATTGGATAAGGCTAACCTACACTAGGGAGGGTAATCTGCTTTACTCAAAGTCCACTAACTTAAATGTTAATCTCATCCAAAAACACTCTCACAAAAAGATCTAAATATCTGGGCACTGTGTCAGCCAACTTGACACATAAAATTAGCCATCAGAGAACCATCTGTATACATTGTATCAATGGCAATTTCTTAGTTTTTATATTCAACTATAATTATGAAAGATATAAACACTGTGGACAACTGAATGTAGTGTGCACTGACCTCTCTGTACTCTTTGCAACTTTTTCTGAATCTCTATTTCTAAATAAACAGTTAAAAAATACATTAGATGTTTAATAAAGAACATAAAATCCAATCTACAGTGACTATTTCCACCCACTATCAAATAGTTCACATTTGAAATTGAATTGAAAATCGAATTGGATTTCTGTTCAATTTTGCAGCGAATCTAAAACTGTTCTAAAAAATAAAGTCTACTTAAAAGGGAAAAAAATGACTTGGAAATTCTCAGTTCCTTTTATTCAATATTTCAGTTGATTAATTTCCTACTGAATAAATCACAGGGGTTTCTCCCTCTGCCTGCAATGTTATATTCTTCTTGACCCAGGCAACTCTTACTCATTGGATCTCAGTTTAAATGTCATTTCCTCAGGAAATAATTCTCTGTCATTCAGATTTGTTCAGTTTTCTTGATTCGTCATTCTCATTGCACCATGCATTTCCCTTTGTAACATTTATCACAGTTGTAATTAATTCACAATAGTTGTTCCTCACATATCTGTCTATAAATGGCATGGATTGTATCCATAATCAAGAAAATAACAACAGAAATGAGAAAAAGTCCATAAATATGTATTGCAATTATATTGAAAAATAAGGGTAAATGATAAACTTTATATCACTAAGTTTGAAAATGTATACCAGGGGGACAATTTTCTAGAAACATAACATGAAAATGACATAAGAAGAAATGTAACACTTGAATAGCCTTAAGATCATTTATACAAACAAGAATTTTAAGCAGTAAGTACCTGTTTTCTGACAATTAAACACTTTGTAGGTGTGTATTATAGGTTAAATAAATTATTTCATCAGGGATTTTATTACACAGAATTAAATGTGGGAATACTTAGAGAATTTAATAAGAAACTGATTACTATAAAAATGGAGGAACTGTTTTTCAATAAGAGTCACGTAGCAACAAGAAAGATGATTAAAAATTTTTCTTAAAATGATACCTTTATTCAGTTGGATATGGGGACTATTTACAGGCTAATTTTCAGGACATGGTATGGTCGAAACAATAATTTAGGACATTCTCTTTGACCTTAGTATGTAGATGAGAACACAGGAATTCTAAGAAAAGCTAACCAAGTAAACTTTATTGTTCCTGGAAGGAAGTAATGATTATATATTTACTTCCATGTTCTGCACAGTACTGCACAGAGGAGGTAATCAATAAATATGTATTGAATGAATAAGACTATATTGATAGACAGGACCTGAGGTCTGAGAATTGAACGAGGGTCTGGCTGTGAAACTGTAATGGAAGGAAAGGAAATGTGGGCCAGAATATTAAGTGGCTCTTACCAGAGCATCTTAGCTTCTATGTGCTTATTTTCAGGTAAAACTTAAGCTAAGCCAGTCCGATAAAATAAGTCATCTTTCTTACAAACTTGACAGTTCAAAGGTACAGGACCACTGTCATCTGTGCATTGGATTATGGAAAGGGCAAACATCCTTTAACTTTAAATTACCATGATAGTAGTATTCAATATGTAGTAAACAAGTGACTCATTTCAAAGAATTCAGCTGTGACTTGCTTTGCCAGTGAACTTCTCAGAGCAATGTACCAAGTGTTATCAACAACCTCACACTGTCCAGGAATTCATCTCACTTCCTGGCAAGTGGTCCTTGTTTATTACTTTTCAAGATGAGCAAGCCTCCATTGAAATAAATAAGTGATGCAAGGCTGTGCTTTAAGAAGAAAATTCTATTTTATTTTTTAAAGAAAGAAAGACTGTAGTTCACTTCAATAAGGCTTTATTTACAGTATTGATATTTTTATATTTGGCTATTTCTCCTAAAGAAAAGACGTAGGGAAAATTTCTATTAATTAAAGGTTTGGGAATTACAGTTCTTGTGGTTAAAAGATTTCACAAGACAAATATTCAAATAATCAAGAAAATAACACCAGAAAAGAGAAAAAGTCCATAAATATATATTGCAGTTATATAGAAAAATAAGGGTAAATGATAAACTACATCAGTAAGTTTGAAAATTTATACCACTGGGATAATTTTCTAGAAACATAATATGAAAATGACATAAGAAATGCAACACTTGAATTACCTTAAGATCATTATACAAACATAATTATTATTTGTTATTAAACATTAATTCATGTAACAAATCAGGTCAAGATATTTTTCCGGAATGTTGAAGTTAACATGCAAGATATTTCTGTCATATATAAACACTTTTAGAGTTCAGAAAGAGTATGATTTCCTTTTATTTTGTCAGAATAATTTTGTGTCAAATTGAATAAGAATGGTACAGAAGAGCAAAGTCTCATTTCGCTTTTGAACAACGATGTAACATACCTAAGCATATGTTAGGAAATTAAATTCAGCAATATAAAAAAAATGCAATATATCATGATGAAGTCAATTTTACTCAAGAAATGGACTAATTCTTGTTAGAATATCTCAATATAATTCACCACATTAAGTTTTAAAAGGCATAAATGATCATCTCAACAGACAGGAAAAAAAAAGTTGTAATAATTAATTCACCAATGGATACATACTGAATAGTTGCTATGTGTCATTTTGAGGTTTGGAGATAGAACATGAAAACAATGTCTAAGTTTTTTGCTTTATGAGTCTAATGGATTATAAAACTTAATAAGATTTAACAACCATTTAAGGCAAAAGCAAAAAAAGCAAGAAGGAAGGAAAAGACAAACTTAGTACACAAGGAATAGAGTGGAAGGTATTTAACCCCAAAAGATGATTTATTAAAGGCATGTAAAAATACAATATTTAATTTTGAAATATTGGCTAAAAATTCTTTAAATGTGGAACCAAGCCAGAATAACCAATATCATCATTTCTAGCCCACATTTCTCTGTAGGTCCTAGAAAATTTTGTGAGAATAAAATTGAGAAGAAGAAGAAGCAAAAACATTTCATGCATTAACATTAGCCAATAAGATAATTCATTAAGATTGCTAAATGTACATACAATATAACTAAATAATTTATGCTCCAATCAACTAGCAACATAAGTTAGGAAATACAATTTTAAATAAGATATGATTTCTGACACACATGCAGATTATATATCATTTAAATATAACAAATAGTGTGTAATTTTATGGAGAAAACATTATTATATTTAAATTATGTCTATCATTCTATAGCCAATAAAATATCATGAAATGCAGTATCCATTGATAAGTATAGCTATTATAAAAATGTTAATTCTATCCAAATTAAAATTAATTCAAACTCCAATTAATTTCTGATGAAAGTACTATACATTATAGAATTACTACTGTTATAGAAAATATTATACACTTAAAACTGTGAGACTGGCTAAGGAACAGGCAGACATCAGTGGAATCAAATAGAAACCTCAGAAATAGACCAATGTACATATGAAACCTTGATAGATGACAGTATTGATATTTAAGAGGAGTAGAGAAAGAGTGGATTTGATAAATGGTACTAGGATTCAATATATATAAATAGAAACCACATTTAACATATGTTAATTCCCAGAATTCTGTGATGATGGCTGCAGCAGGGGGTTAAATCTCCACAGATTGGGCTATTTAAGGGAAAAAAAAAACTTTTATCAAAACCAAACCTCTATACAAAACTAGAAATTATGTAATTAGGGTAAAGAAGGTTTACCAAGAAAGCTGACAAAATCTAGATATGGATTAGAAAAAGTGTAAAAATGTGTTTAAGAAATAACACAGATATTGAAGAAGAAAAAAGCATAATAGCAAAAAAAAAATCACTACAGCGAGTGCTTCAAGGAAAAAGAGAAAATGGAATAGATAAAAATATAAAGAACACGAGAGGCACCCAATTTAGATGTAAAAAGTGACAAGAGACCGTCATTCTCATCCTGACAACCACAGCAAGCTGGATAATTTGAGAGCTGAGGACACAAAGAAGCCAGTGAATTCAATTCCAGAAAAATGAGACCTTCACCAGAGACAAGTAGGTTTATGCTGCCTTCACTCCCACCACCAGTGAAAGAGGAGGAGGAATCTGCCATTGTCAGAGAGGGAAGAAATGAGCTGAGCTCCTGAAGAAATGCTAATGATCACCTGTGGTCAGGTGTGACAGATGGTAATAGTGAGGAGCTCCTTTCCATGATCATGCACTGCACGCTCAGGAGTAACCCAAAAGCAAAGCCAGCGGAAGGGCACCCTGGGGGGAGTGGGGCTTCCAGTGGGGGCAAGGTGTCCCCTGTCCGAAATCAGAGCAGACCTGAGAAATCCAGGAGCTGCATTCTGGGCTGGATGCTGAGAATGAGGCAGAAGAGCTGAGAGACTGTTGTTCCCTTTCCTCACACTCTGGTATTTCATTCCCGTAATCTGGGGCAGTCTGTGGGAGCGGAGAGAAACCCTTCCACGGCCCATCAGGTTGTCACGGCCGCTCGGGCCGCTGCCCCGAGAAGGTCCAGGGCTGAGGCAGCTGCTGCAGAACTGAAAGAGACAAGAGAAAGGAGAGGGTGTGGACGGAGGGCTAAGAGAATCCCCCGGGCTCCAGGAGTGAGCAGCTGGGGACAAAGCCGAGACATCTCCGGCAGCCCGAGGTGGCGCAGGCTCAGCCACGAAGCAGAGGCTCTTCTGCAGACCAGCTTTTAGACTTTGAGCCTCTGTTAAAGGGAAGGTCGTCATTCACCCGACGTATTTTATTGAAGTCAACCAAGACTGCAGCATGGTTCGTTCAAACCCAACTCCATTACAAATTATATGTGGGATCTAAAAATAAAACAAGCAAACAAACAGAACAGAAATATAGACTCATAAACATGGATAACAAACTGGTGGTTGTGGGGAAGGGGTTGGAGATGGGTGACAGAGGTGCAATTATAAAATAAGTAAGTCTTAGGGATGAAAGTACAGCACAAGGTCTATAGTCAATAAATTGTAATATCTTCATATGGTGACAGATCGTAACTACACGTACCACGTTGAACAGTTGTAATGTACATAATTGTTGAATCTCTATGTTGTACACCTAAAACACATAATATTATATATCAGCTAAACTTCAACTATATCAACTATATATATACCAACTATATTTCAATAAAAAATCAAATCCATTTGACTTCTGCTGTTGTGATGTGACATAATATTAGGTGTGCTCCATTCTCCAGGTAAATAAAATTTTAGTTATTACTCTTCTTTTAGATAAAATGTCTGTCAATTAAAAATATGCTATTGCCAAAAATAGAGAATGTTTTCATTTAGTGTGCATGTGGAACATTCACTTTTTTCAAGGAAATCTTCTCATAAGAAGATCTCAATAAATTCCAAGGCATAGACAAAAAAAAATTCTTTGATCACAATGAGAAAAAACTAGAAAAGAAAATCAGAAAGAAATGCCTTTTTATGTTGAAATAAAAATAGGAAACAACATGATATTAAACAACTCTTAGGTTGAAGGGTAAATATAAAGGAATTTTAGAATTACTTAAAAATAAAGATGATAAAAACAAGACATAAAAGAATTTGTGGCACATAGTTAATATGTATAAAGTGCTATAGTATAAAATACTTACATAAACAAAAATGAGACAAAAGTTGAATTATATGAATTAACTATCTAATGCAAAAAACTAGGAAAATAACAGCAAAGTAAAATGAAAGTAAGTTGACATAAAGCCTCATAAAATAAAAGCATAAATAAAATATTTCAAAAACTGATATTAAAACTAATAAACAAATGCCACATTTAGTTTCTTTGCAAACTCTATCATGCTCCCAAAGGAAAATTTAAACCTAGATCAAATAGATCATTTTCTTAAAAAACTTACCAAAATGAAACTCTATATACAGAAATATAAGTGGATTAATTACCTCTGAAGAAATGCGGAAAGTTGTTAAAAAGTCCTCTACTGAAAAACACCACTCCCAGTTTACTTCATTTATGAATTTTACCAAGTTTTCAAAGATCAGGCAATCTTAATGCTATATAAACTGTTCCAGAGCAGCGAAAAGAAGGACAACCTCTAAATTTGCTTTATAACATGAATATAACATTTTTCTTGTAGAGTGCATGAAATAGATAAATTATAAATACATTTTCACTTGTTAATATAAATAAAAAGTCTTAAATATAACACAAGCAAATAGAATTAAACATCATACAAGATAAACAACTGCAGTTAATTTCAGGAATGCAAATGTAGTTCAATATTAGAAAAGGCAATAAATGTGGTCATAAATAAGACATAAGAATAAATCTTAAAAGAAAAATTATATGATTATGTCTAAAGATGCAGAGAAGGCACTGGCCAACTATCAACACACATAATGGTAAAAACACACTTAATAAAATAGAACTTAGTGGACACATCATTAACATGATAAAGTATATATCTTAATCAATAAACAAGCACTTTACTTAAAAGCTAAACACTGTAGGTTTTCTAACTATAGTCAAAAAGAGAAAGGTACCTTTTTGCCTGTCTCCTGGTGCCAAGAAGATACAATAAAATATCAGAGGATTAGATCCAAGCCCTGGAGAGTTACACCCTAAGAGTCTACATGGACTAGAAGTAAATTAAATCTTGCAAAAACTATAGACTGGCTTAGAGTGAGTTTAGGCCCTTAAGGGATTAAGGTTATTCGCTGTCACTTAATGTGCCTGGCGGTGGATATACTGAAGCCTCTAGGGAAAATAATAGCACCTAAAAACTGCATATTTTTCCTGCTCAGTGTCCCAATATCCTGCTTTCAAATATGTATGTGTCTATATATATAAATATGTATATACTCACACAACAAAGGGTCAAGTGAAAAAGGAAACAATAGAAAGAAGCCCACAAGTATCTGAGTAATGATAGCTACCAAACATAGATAAATGACTGTGATTAAAACATTTGAGAGAGTAAGTAAAAAGATACTGAATTCACTATACAACCAAAATCCTTAAAACAATAAATAAGAGGACCTGAGTTCAAAATTACAACTTAATTGATGTTTAATAACATACCTGACAAAATAGAAAAGTGAATTAGTCAAAGGAATGATAATTGAATAGAAAACATGCAAGCAGACTCATGGAAATCAGAAGAGATCAAAGAACACAGAAAGAGTGAGAGACAAATGTGAAAGCACATGGGGAAAGGTCTAGCACCCTTGGTGTCCTGGAAGATAGAAAGAAAGAGAAAAAGGCAGAAATAATATTAGAAGAGACAATGGCTAAGATTTTTCCAAAACGGATGTGTGTCACTGGCACAATGAGCAGAGCAGGATAAATGGCAAGAGATTGTGTGGATGCGCTCTTATGAAATCATAATTAAATTTCTGGGAACCACTTAATAAAAGAAAAATTTTAAAACAGCCAAAAAGGAAAGACATATGCACACTAAAAACATACTAAAAGAAGTAAGTTATTTGGGTAGAAGAAAAATTATGTCAGAGAGAAACATGGAAAATAAGAAAAAATAAGTTAAAAAGGTAATGATTATGAGGGCTGAAATAGTATTAAAATGTATAGTAACAATATCCAAGAAAACAGGACCACTGTAATGACTCTAAGAAAATTCTCTGAAGGTGCTAGCACTGTCAAATAAAACACATAATAAAGAGAATGTGGGAAATCCAGGGCACAGGCTGTAATAAGGTAAACATTCAAAGAATAGTAAAAGGGTATAAATTAATGTCCAAAAGAAGGTTGTAAGGAAAATCAAACAAGTAAAAAACGTTTTTAAAAAATGGTAAAAATGTAACTATCTAAACATATTACATATAAGTAAACTATATAATCCACTTAACAATTGTCAGAGTGAAATAAGAATCATCATGTATTTGTGTGTTTATATTTCCTACAAGAGACACCTCTTTCAGTGTCTCTTATAAAATACACAACAATCAAAAGTAAAAGGATGATTAAAAAAATCACAAAAACAATGACCTTAAACAGTTTGATATATATGAGAATCAAACAAAATAGACCTAAAGGTCAGAACTGTTATTAAAAATTAAGATGGCTATTTCATAATATAAAGGTTACTTGACCAGGAAGATACAGCTATTCTAAATTTATGCACCTCTAAGTACATAGCATAACATAAATAAAGGAAAAACTACCAAGACAATAAGAAGAAATTGATAAATCTACAACCTTAGTGGGAGACAAGCAATCTCTTTCAATAGTTCACGGACTAAGCAAAGTAAATCTGCGTGGATAGAGATAGTTGGCATAATATAAACGACATTTTCCTCTCTAATAAACTTAATACACTCTGACAACCTATGATAAAGTAAACATTCCTTAAAAGTTCACATGGAGTGTTTGTTAAAATTAACCATATGCTAAGACACAAAAAAGCAAGTCTACACAAGTTTTAAAGGATCAAAATAATTTATAACATGTTCTATTGGCAGAGTGGAATTAAACCAAAAATAATACCAAGTAAGGATAACTAGGAAATAATGCAATGCTTGCAAGTTTAATTATGCACTTTTTAAATAACCATGGCTAGAAAAGGAAATCACAATGTAAATTAGAAATTTAAAATGGTATCTCCAATTTGTGAGATCAAGTTAATGTGAAATCATCATACTGAAATGAATGTTAGAAAAAAAAGTGAAAAATTATTGAGTTGAGCTTCTAACTCAATAAGCTAAAATAAAAAACAAAAAGAAAAATCTCAAAAACATTAAGGAAGAAATCATTAGGAAAACAAACCAATATATTAGAAAGTAAATTGTAATGGATCCAATGAAACAAGCAGGGCACAAGAAAAGAATCTTTGAAAAGAGCTAAGAAAAACTAGAGACCTCTAGAAAATAATTAAGAATTAAAGAGAGAAGATGCAAATTAAAAATGTCAAAGGCAAATATACAAAGGAAAAGAGAGGAAACATCATTATGAAATCTAAAGGCATTAATGATAGGAGCATATTATGAGAAGCTCCTCTGTTAGTAAATTTAAATTTGGATAAAAAAAGACCTTTTCTTTAAAAAACACGTGTGAATACAAAAAAATCAGAAAATATTAAAAGTTCTGTATCCATTTTTTAAATGAATTGGTAAGTACAAACCTTTCCAGAAAGAAATATCCAAACCTACATTGTGTTAATGGTGAATTCATCTAAAATTGTAAAGATAAAGAAATCTTAAAGAAAAATATTCCAGAGACTTAAAAATGAAGGAATATATTGCCAATCATTTTTTGAGGTCAACATAAATTGACAAAGACTGGAGAAATACTGGACAAGTTTTTTCAGGAATATAGATGCAAAACTTAAAAAAAAATAGCAAATCTAATCCAGTGATTAACAATTTATGTGTCACAACTGAATTGGTCTTATTTCTGTAATTAATGACTGGCTTAACATTTGAAATAAGTTTAAGTTAAAAGATTAACAGAAAAAAAGTAGAAAAACTTCAAAACAAAATAATCTAAAATTATGCTGAAAATCACATTTGATAAAGTTCAAGACATTCTTATAAAATATTAGTTGTGAACCAGAAATTGAAGTCTCTTTCCTGTATGAGAGAAAAATGGAATTTAATGGTGAAATATTGAAAACATTTCCTATAATTTCTGAATGAATCAAGAATGACCTTTGAAACTATCTTTAATCAGTGTAATAGGAATAAAAGTAAAAATGGCATTAATGGAAAGGAATGAACTCAATGGTTTCATTATTTGTCCATGGCACATTTGCATATGCTGAAAATGCAAAAGAAAACAATGATACATAAAATATTAGAATTATTAAGCATAGCAGTGTCCTAGTTTCAGGAACATATGAATAAACACAAGAAAATATGTGCAATACCATAAGAAAAGCTGAAAATAACAAACATTGAGGGCATTTAAAGAAAACTTCTAAATCAAAGACATACATCATCATCAAAGATCGGAGAAGTCAATATTGTAAACATGTCAATTCTCCCCAAATTAATCTATGTGAAATCTCATTCCAAATCCAGACAGTGTGTGAGTGCATGTATGTGAGTTTTTAAATGGTAGAAATGATTCAAAATATATATGTAGTTTCAAAGGACTAAAAATAGTGAAATAATGTAAACAAAATAAAACACAGGACTTGGACTATTAGTTATCATTTATTATTAAATAGGGAAAATGTGTGCCTACAGATCCACACATATGAAGTCACTTGATTTACAACAGTGTTGATGCCAAGATAAAATTTCTTATCAGTAAGATAAGAAAAAATCTAAATTTGGTGACACATCATTTGTCAGGGAGAATGTGGGAAATAGACAGTCCCACACATTGGTGATAAGAATAAAAAATAGCAAAACTTATATAAAGGAAAATTTGACCATATCTTCTCCAGAGTGCATTTACCTATAGACCAATAAATATCAGCACTAAAAATCTTTCCACAAACAAACTGGCAAAAATATAGAAGCTATATAAAGAGTTATTCAATGAAGTACTATATTTAATAGAATAGGACACAAAAGCACCCCAATGTCTATCAATAAAGGAGTTTTAAATTAAGCTAGTGTGTAAATAAGTTGATTACTAGGCAAACTGCTAAAAAAAAAAGTAATGAAACAATATTTTAAAAGAACCAAAATAAAAGGGTGCGTTACATTGAGAGGAATCATAAAAAGAATGATGGCTAATTTAGCACAAATAGCGAAAGCCAGAAGATAAATAATTAAACCAATAATGAGAAAAATTAGGAATATTTGGGAATTGAGCAAAACACATTTAAAAGCTCATGAGTAAAAAAGAAAACATTAGCAAAATTAGAAACTCTTGAACTGAATGATAATAAAAATACATCTTAATAAACTTTATGGGAAACAGCTAATACAAAGCACGGATGGAAATATACAGACATTAAATGCTCATATTGAATATAAAAAAGGTATATAATTAATGATCTCTCCTCCCACCTTAGGAAACTAAAAAAAAGAGTAATTAAAACCAAATACACAGATAGAAGGTAAGAATAAAAATATGAGTGAATTAAAACAGAAAAACAATAATCAATGAAATTAAATCTAGGTCCTTGAATAGATCAGTAAAGTTAGTTATTATCAGGAGCAAGGAATGAAGAATAATGATTAAGATCAGAAATAAGAGATCACTTAGATTACACAGACACTAAAAAGATAATGAATGATTGTAATAAACATACTAAGAATATAGAGAACACATAAAATATGGAAATATTCATTAAAAGAAGTAATTAGCTATACTACTTAAAAATTAGATATTCTGAATAGGCCTGTGTCTATACTAAAAAGTTGAATTCATTACTACTCCCTCTAAAAAACAAAAACAATCAAAACAAATCACTGCCACAAAAAACAATGGCAAAACAAAGACCCAGGTGGCATTACTGTTAAATACATTTCTCCAAACATATAGAGAAGAAATAAAGCAATTCTAAAATACTCTTTCCAAAAATGTAAGAGGAATAAACACTTCCCAACTCCAGTATTTCAAATGGAAAAAGGAATTTCACGGTAGACCTTACAGACTTTATAAGTTTAATACAGGAAATACTAGAAACAACTTCATGCACATAGATTCACCAACTTAAAGTAGACCAATTCTTCAACTCCCATAAACCATCAAAACATATCCAAAATGAAATACACTGAATACTTCTTTAAATGTAAATGTAATATAAATTTTAGTTTTAAACCTACTGGAAAAGAATTCTCCAGGTTGGATATTTTTCCCTTGTGGATGATACAAATTATTTAAAGAAGAAATAATGCTAATCCAGCCAATCTCTTCCTGGAAATAGAAAAGGAAGGAACACTTCCCAAACAGCATTGCACTGATACCAAATCCACACAAGATCTTACAAGAAAAACACAAGAAAAAGAACTACAGATCAACACTTCTCCTGAATATAGAAGCAAACTTTTCATGAAATTATACCAATTTGATCTATTAATATAGAAAAAAGGAAAGAACCTCATATCCAAGAAACATTTATATGATATATGCAAAGTTAGTTTATTTTCCTAAAACCAATCAATGCAGTCAATAATTTTAAAGAGAAACACAATTTTGTCAATAGCTGCAGAAAATCATTTGGCAAAATTGAGTACCTATTCTTCATATGAGTTCTCATCCAATCAGGAAAAAGTAGAACTTCCTGAACCCCAGTAAAAGGCATCTAATAAATCCTATAGCTAACATCATACTTAGTGGTGAAAGACTGAATAATATTTAACTGTGTCAGGAATAGAGCAAGGATTTCTTCTTTTTCTCCTTCTATTCAACATTAGCCTAGAGGCTAGAGATAGCACAATGAAGCTGGAAAAATACATAACACAGATTGGAAAGAAAGAAGTACAATAAAGACATTTTACTTTTCTTTCTGAAAATGTAGAAAATCTTAGCTTTATTCCAGAGAATCTAACAGAAATTAAAAGGTGTTAAAATGTATAGGTCACCTTCATAAGATTGTAGGATATAGTCAATATACTATATTATACTTACAGTGTTAAGTAGACATAATTTTGTGCTATGTCTAATTCAGCAAAGCCTCTATGTTTCTATGAGGAGAAAGTATAGTGTCCCAGTAAGGATCAAAGTGAATATCAACATTTATATAGTCCCCCCAAGACAAATATCCATCTCCCATCAGGAAAATAGAGATGCCCCATTCAGGACAAGACCATCCAATAGCAATATTTTTAATAATTAGAAAGAAAAATTTTCTCTTATGGATCACTAAGTCAGAGGAAGAAGCAAAACTGGGCTCCAGATTGTCTATTGATATAAATACTGTCTTTGATTCAAGGAACATCTACTGAACGCATGTTAGATGCAATGCCAGGACAGCAGGGAGAAGATGCCGTGATCTCTGCCTCAAGGAGTTCACAGGCTAATCAAAGCGAAAGTGCCGAAACACAGCATCCATAAAAACAACAAACGAAGTATGTTCTCCATGCGGGAGTACTAGTTATAAGATGTAATAGACTTTTATTCAGAAAGGGAATTATAAGCCAATCTGAAGGATAATGTATTAGGCATTTTCCAGGTGGAAAAACTTGACATTGTTAAATAATATTATAAAGATCATGATGTAACAGCAACAATGACCATGGCATTGTTTAACACGAGCATGAAAATTATAGTATCAAGGATTGCAGAAACACAATGTAATTTTTATATTCTCTTTCACTTATTGATTATCAAATATGAATGTTGCATCCTAAAAAAATACAAACTTTGTATTCATCCCTTCACTCAACATACGCCGAGGGTCGTCTGTGTGCTTCAGCTGGAGTAATGACAAAACGTGGCTCCCAGCCAGCCTCCTTGTGCTCACACACCAAGTCATGATTCCATAGATTTTACCACCAGCTTCCTCAGACTTTTGTTTTCTTATTATTCACCCTCACACTCCATTTACATCTTCTCATCTGGGGAAAGGTCTCCTTATAAGTAGAATGTAGAAACTCCTTTGCTCCTGGGTAGGTTCACAGAGGCTACAAATTAGCCTTTCTTTATAGAAAATTTGGCCTCATAATAATAACTCCCTTTATAGAGGCCTTGCAAAGACTTTTCCCTTTCCATGTGGTGTTCAGAGATTAATGGGAATGGTGTCCACATATTTGTGTTGCTGCCAGACTACACCACTTATCTGAAGCCAGTGTCAGGGCCCTATGACTATTAATCACCTCTCCAGTCCCTGAAATAAAATCTACATTGTACACTTCTTGGACTGAGGAAGGGGAAAAGGAATGGTGTGGTTTGGGGCTGCTTCTCATCATTAATTTTCAATTATGACTGCAAGAACTATCCCAGCTTAGCCTCCAGTTGGAGGGCAGGGCTAAGAAAAGGCTTCTGGGAGGACTAATAAGGGCCACATGGAAGGGGAGGAGGGACCTGGGACTTATAAACCCTTTTTTCTTGGAAAAGAAAAATAATATAGAATTTATGAAATTTCTCACAGGGCGGTATAAAATATATCTAATCTAATTGGGAAAAGTCACATAAAGGACAAAACAAGAAGGCATTTTAAAGGTGTAAATAAAAATGACTAAGCCACACCTTTGCTTAGGGTTAAAATTGGGAACCTGACTTTCTTCCCTAGTTAAGATAATTGTTTCCACATTAAAAAAAAAATAATTTTATGACTGCCTCTTCAGTTCTACTGACACTTCTCACTCAGGCAAAGGAAAACATTTCATGATCTTTATGGGCCCGTTGAGGAGTCTTTTTGGTGTGAAATGAGCAAATACAGAAATCTGTTCTTAAAAGGAAGAAGAAAAAGAATCAGTCTCTCTTGTTAGACCCAAGGAATCTGAATAATGAAAAGTTAACTTTATGTGTGGTGTTCTCTACTTTACAAGTGGCTTTTAGATAGAGTATTCTCATCTCACATTATTCTATGTTGCCTGTTTTATAGAAATCTCATTTTTTACCTAAAGTAGCTAAAGATCAAGAAACAAAGGAACACCTTTTATACCATAGGTTAAATGTGTCATAGTTAGGATCCCAGTTTTAGTCTCCTGACTCTAAACACACTTTGTATGGTATTCTGATGCCTTTGAGTCTTTAGGAATTGGATATTGATGCATTTGTAGAAAGTTATTTTATGTGAGCATTCAGACATTATTCTAATTAATAGAAAAAGCCATCACACACACCCCACAACACACCACTCTGGATATTAAGTCACTTTCAGATTGTCCTCATTTAATCCTCTCCCCATTAAATAACTTTATTTAATTTTATTCTCCCTTGAGGACTAATTCCATTTTATAAATGTTTTGGATAAGTAGTACCTTCAACCCACTACAAAAACTGTGTAGGTCACTTCATTTTGTTCTTGGTGGGACTTAGCCAACCATACATTCTCAATAATGACATTTGGTCTGAATGGGGGAAAGAAAGACCAGTCTCCCTAAAACACGATACCTTGGCTATTCTTAGTCTCCAATTTATAATACAAAATCTTGGCTCTTGTCATTTTTCCAAGTTTACTCTTCCAATATTCTATCAATGTAGTGAATCCTTGATATTCTCCCAGTTTGCTCCATGGTTATTTGAGAAACCAACACATAATTAAGAAGGTGACTGATCCACGCTCTGCTACAGCCTTGACTATTCATGGATTCTGAACCCCCTAGCTTGATTGTAGTGCCTGTGATTTCAGATTCTAATATAATAATTAATTGCTTTCAGAAATGAAATTAAGTCTTGACTCAAGACATTGGAGGTAGGCTAGATAGACTTCTAAGGCATCTCTTGAAACTATGATGCAATGCTCACATGCTAACCACTGGAGTCTGATGCCATTGTAACACTTTTATGAGCTGTTTTCTCCTTTATCTCTGTTGGATTTAGGGCATACATACTATATGTAGTTCAAGGGGGAGCCGACATTGAAGGTTTTAATGCTCTCATTTGAAGACTGTAACACGTAAAGCATAAAATGAATGAATCTATTTCACAGTTTTTATGTATACAGACATGAGAAATCTATTACTGAATTATACTTACAAATCTTTTTTAACAGCATGATATATAAAAAACCATTATACTTTATTATTTTTATTTATTATTTCATGAATAATATCTTAGAAAAACCTCCCTTGATTAACCAAGAACTTGAAATTAAGTTTAGGACAGAAATAGTCAACCTGATGTGATTCTCCCATTCCAGGTTTTAACTGTCTAATTTCTGAGTAACAATTATGGCTTGGGAGAGAAATTTGGCACATTTTATGAAAAACAATCCTGTGTTTTGGAATTTTCATCTTCATTTTTAGGGTCCATTGCTACTCTTTCATACTGTTAAGGCTTTGTCATCAAACGGGTTTTTATAGTAGTATAATATCAAAGTAAAAACACTGGAGAATAGGAGATTTACGTAGTGAGTGTGTTAGAGGAAATCCCTCATTGAGTGGCAAAAGCACAAGTTAAATTTCAAGTCTGATGAGACTGACACTGACCTTTATTTATAGTGACAGCTGCTTGTGAGCTGTGGAGACAAACTAAGTTAAGAATTTCCTGTTGATTTTGCTCTGAAGATCATGTGGCAGGACGAACCTCGGATTTGAATATTGAAGCAGAAATTACAAATTTAGTTTCTCACTCACCCCTAGGGGTTAAGAGAAGAGGTTGACTGGTCAAGGCACTTCATTGAGTGAAACTGGCCCTGGATATGAAGTCATGATTTCACATGGAGTAAGTCAGTAAGAGCAGACTTTATCTCGAACATTTAATGTGTGTCTGTATTAGTAAAGATTAAGTACTTTAATGGGAAGCTGCATATAAAAATGAAACAAGTTTTTATAATTTGGTTTTGCTCCTTGAAAGGAAGGAAAGAATGAAAGATGAGTGAAGGAACAGAACAGGAAAATAAAGGAAATCAAAAGAAAGAAAGAGAAGGGAAGGGAAGAAAAAGAAAAGAAAGTAAGTATAATTTTGAGAATCAAGTGAGACAGCACAGACTGAATAACCACTTCTGGATTCAAATCATGATTTGGGTTCACACACTGCAGGACCCAAAGCAAACTACTTAACCAGTGTTATAAGTGTTTATTACGATGACTGTAGTTTCGGCAACTCTGCTGACTGCCACAAGTGCTCTCATAGACCCTCAAGGTGGTTACAGAACTGAGTCAAGGCTTCCTGGTGTCCCTGTCCAATACACAACCTTTGTAGCCCAGACAGGCAGAGATCCCACCTCCCTCATTGCTTGTCCTCACATACCTACTGTATTTTCCTGTTTCTTTGCAAAATCTCTCCTTTAGAAATGGCAGACCCTTCCTCGAAGAGCCTCGGACTTCATTACGGGTTGAATTGTGTCTTCCCCAAATTCATATGCTGATGTCCAAACCCGCAGTGCCTCAGAATGTCACCTTATTTGGAAACAGGGTTGTTGCAGACTTAACTAGTTAAGTTAGGATGAAGTCATACTGGAATTGGGTGAACTGTTAGACCAATATGACCAGTGACCTTATACAAAGGGAGAATTGGACACAAGGGGAGAGAAAAGGAGAACACTGGGTGAAGACCGGCATTACGCTACCACAAGCAAAGGAACACCAAAGGTCAGTCAAACCGCCTAAGAGAAGTGCCTGGAACAGATTCTCCCTCCACAGGAACCAAGCCAGTCAACACTTTGATTTCCAACACATATACTCCAGAGCTGTGAGACAATGAATCCTGTTGTTCTGACGCTCAGTCTGGGGCATTTTGCTAATGGCAGTCTTAGCAAACTAGCAGAGCCCCACTGAGGAGAAAAGTTTCTGCCAACCGAACTAACTAAAATTTGTACACATTGGAAACCCCCCTGGTGGTTGGAACTACCTGTTTCTGGAGATGTCACTGAAACCCTTCCATGGACCTGAAGTACTGACAAGAAATGTTGTCTGTGAAGGTACATTTTCCTCAGTTTGTGAGACACATTCATAGGGAGTACCCCGAGGCCCCTATTCTAGATAAGCTCCTTATATTGCACAAAGTCATTTTATTTGGGGGAAATAGAGAAAGACAATGGGCCTTGTCACTTGTGTTTGTTAGCTCTGTACCTGTAAAAGTGTAAACTTGAGCAAACTGCTTAATGTCTTCCTTCCCTCACTGACAAATGAAGATGCAAATAAGTAGCTTGATTATTGTCAAGAAATGAAAATATAAACTTATTACTCATGCAAATAGCAGATACCCATTGAGCACCTACCAACAAACCCTGAACAGCTAGACACTGGAATTAAAAAAAAAATTGTGCAAAGTGGAACCTGTCATCAAGGTATTTAAAACACAGGAAGGGAGACAGACATATGCACACATAATTACAATATGCAATGAGAAATGCTCTGTTCCAAGTTTCTCTGTGAACTCAGGGGAGGAAGGTATTGACATCTAGGTGTACGTGGGGGATCCAGAAAGTACTTCATTTAACAAGTATGTGTGGCTTAGAGGAAGCCCTATAAATCCATGACACTTGAAACAAGATGCAAAGAATGAGTGGCAATTTACCAAATGGAGACACAGGCTGTGCACAGGACACATACTCTTGCAGGAAGGGTTGTCTCGGTCTATGTGGCTGATGTATATGATGCATACAAGGGCAAGTAGCTGGAGATAAGTCTGTGAAACAGATGAGGTTAAAGAACTTTCTAACCACGAAGGGTTAGATTATCAAGAATAAGAAGTTCCTGCCCTACGAGCTCAAGAGAGGGAAAGACTGATCTTCGGTCATGGTTCCAAGTCTACCTAAAAACTGTTTCTAAACCCACCTCAGTTTTCCAGTAACAATTTACATTCATTAACCTGACTTCTCAGCCAGTCAGCAACTGTTTGGCTCCAGTGATCAGGCTCGTAAGAGGCTGAAATTTCAGCCAGTCTTTAAATGCTTGTGCTTCTGAAACGCCTGCACATCCCTGAATTCCATACTTCCCCAAACCTGATTCAAAATGAGTTCTTTGTTTCTTTATTCAGAGATATTATGCCTTACAATACAGTTTTCCCTGGCTTAGCAAACAACAAGTTCAGCTATGATTTCATATTTTGATATTACTTAGTGTTTTTATCGTTACATTTTCCCACCCCTTTCATTTCCTAAAATGTTTAATAATCATTGACAAAATGCCAGTCTCAGTGTGCCTGGTGTGTGACATGTGGGATCTGTCCCTGGGTTTCATCCAGAAGGGTCATATGGATGCTAAAATGCTTTAAACGTGCTGCTTTGTAAATAAGAGTTTGTGCAGGAGAACTAACTGTTAGCCATTTATAAGGAGATATGCATTATCCTTGTTTCACAGAATTTACTTTCCTTAAACATCACAGTAATGTCCAAGGTGGATGGTTGGATACCTGTTTTCCAGACAAGAATTAGTGTGTCAAAAGTTGTAATAACCTTCTCAAAGAGGAAGACCAGGACTGTGATCTCATTTTGCAATGGCTTCAAACCCAGTGACCTTGTCCTTACGGGATCTTCCATCTTCAACATCCAAGGGTAGCTTAGGAAGGCTTGAAATGAATGTGGCTCTGGCCAGACCCCAAGAAGAACTGCCTTGATGTTGCAAGTTGATGCATAGCCATCTGATGCTCAGCTTTCAGACTTGTAGCTAAAATCAAACCTCACTCCAGAGTGTATACATGCATGTGCTGATACCATTAAATATTTAAAGAAAGTAGATTCTCCCTAACACTACATTCTTTAAGTTGTTATCCTTTACAGAATTATAAATTGATTTTTCACATCTGAATTTGTAAAGAAATATATAAAAATAGCTAATACTTAGGGAGTTCTTAGACTGACATTTACTGAGCACCTACTTACCATTCATGCATTTTATTCCAACAATCCCTCTTGGGACTGAAAATTGTACTTATTATTCCTGAAACATGAAGAGATTGTAATGTCCACAATGACTTACATGTAGTATATGGCAAAACCAGAATGACTAAATTTGCTCTCGATGATGATACTTTTGTTTTAAAAATTAAACATCTCATAAAAATTAATACTTGTACATAAAAAAATTAAATAGGTAAAATAGGTCTTGACAAGGCTTTGAACACTTTCCAATAATACTTCTTTACAACTAGAAGCAATGGAATTTCTCCTTTTGGTCACAAATCACAATTAGTTGAAAGATGCTAAAAATTTATATGTATTTTCCTCAATATCAGATTAAAAGTGTGTGTCTTCTTCTCGATGATTTATCACTGTGGTTAAAGATTAAATAATCCACATACAAAATTTCATAGCCATTCCACAGAGAGGGATCTGAGGATGAGTAGATCAATTTTGATGCTTGACATTGTCATGAAAAATGCTAATTGCTAGGCAGAGAATGGTGTGCTGCAACACTTTTTCTTGACTGATAAAGGTCCAGAAAATCTTCATAGTTGATAAGATTAGGAAACATGTAGAAAATACAACCATTTTTATAAGGTACTTTATCAAGTTTCTGAATGATGAAAATGGGTTAATTGCTTTTTTTGTATTCTGACTTCCGGTGTACCATTCTCAAATACTTGCTGAATCTTGTAAGAAATAGTACTTACAGCATGGATAAATGAAAAAATACAAATAAGAAACTATAAATAAAAAAATTTATCCCTTTTTCACCTTGTGTCTTTTAAAATAAGTCCTCTGGGACACAGCCCTAAGGAACAACTTTGCAGGTCTTTACTATGAAAGGATCAAAGAGCTTATTCGAATAAATTACTGGAGAGGACTCAATGTACCCCAACCTACCAGAACAAACCCAAATAAGAAAGGCAGAAAACAATCTCTACATCACAGAGGAACAGATTAGGAGGTACCATGTGCCTGTCTGTTATATAAAATCTTAGGAAAATACGTTGATAATTATAAGCTTTTATATAAGCTTTACCTCATTGAATTGTTAACAAGCCCTCTACATATTTAAACACATTTGACAGCTTTATGAACCAATTTTAACAATGATAATACTATTTAAAACTTTTTATTTTGAAATTATTTTAGATTGACGGAAGTATTACAATAATAATACAGAGTTCTTTTAATTCTTCACCCAACTCTAGCTAGGATTATCATTTTACATAATTCTGGTATATTCATCAAAGGTAAGAAATGAGAATTGGTATGATATTTATTATCAACTTCCGGCTCATTATGAATTTCAGCAGATTTTGTGCTAATGTCCTTTTCCTTTTCCATGATCCAATCTAGGGTAACACATTGCATTTAGACATTCTTGTCATCTCTTCTATATTTAGTATTTGAAATTTTTCTTTAAGGAATATCTTATTTCTCTCATTTATTTATCCTTTATTTATTCAACCCTCTTTATGTCAGTACAGATAGATATTATTAAACACATGTTAGTGAATTTTTGTATTCTCTGTTAGGGCTTGATACCTTTATATCGTCAATATTAACAATTTAAGAAATAGCTGTGTACTTAATATTACACATTTTATTCAGGAAACTGATTCTAGTTTTAATGGAGTTATATTAAGCAATTTTGGTTTGAAATAAAAAATTCCATATCAAGTTATTACCTTCTACTCTAATCCCAAAGGAAACTCATCAGCATGTTGCTGCTTTATAGATTTTTTCTTACTCTCTAAAGACACTTAATTTTTTTTTCTTTTTGGTGAGAAAAGGAAGGAATAATGGAAGACATGGACAAGAGTCTAAGAATCAGTTTTAGGGTAGGTCTACATGAGATGTCTCAAAGAGAGGAAATGATTAACATAGAGCAGGAGAAAGATATCAAGATTCATTTCATTTTTATGTAATGTAAATACCCAGTAGTGGAGAACCAGCTAAATAAAGTATGGTGATACATAGGAAGAAATATTGCACAGCCATTTTAATGTTTTTAAATGATTTTCAATAGCATGGGAAAGGTCACGAATACAATAGAGCATAAAAGGACAGGATACAAAACTAGACATGCAACAAGATCCTGATTTTGTTTTTAAAAAAGAAATGAAAAGAATATGAAGAAAATATTATAAATAAATATTATTAAAAATATTATTTATAAATATTATTTAAGAAGTAAAAATATTTCTTAAAAATGTAATTACTAGAGGATACATAACACCTAGTAGAGTATCCTGATGCCTGGGGCACTTGGCATCTGTTGAATTAATTACTGAATACAAGAAAAGTTTAATAGTTGTTATGGCTGGCAGTAGAATATTTAATTGCTCAATATTTCTTCTTTATATTCTTTTGTGTTTTTTCCAAGATTTTAATTCTGAACATGTATAATTTGGTTTTTCAACAAGGAGTTACAATTTAAAAATCAGACAACAGTTGATTTTCAACTGGTCTCAAGCTTGTCACTTGTGATGAGATGTGACTCGCTACTGTATCATCTAGAGATTATTTTTAGAAAGAAGCAGTATTTAGGGAGAAAGTCCTAAATTAAAACAGCTCTTTTCTAGTTAATCAACCCAAGAACTTGGCTGCTCAGTGCGAACGGTGTAGGTCACCTGAAAAGCAAACAGAATAATCATAACTGCTTTAGGAGTCTTTGAAGTTATAGATTAAGCCAGTGGGAAATTAGCCAGGTTGCCATTATAGCTGAAAAGTGCCGGAAGGCCCCGGCAGCCAGTGTAATTATGCAAGCTTTGTGAGCCTTGAAAATTCTGTGATTGTTATGCATCCTCTCAGCCTTCATAAAGTTCTGCACCAACCTGCATTCTTTGAACGGCTGCCTGTCCCAAGGCTGAGCAATAAATTACGGGAGAAAAACAAATATTACAGCAAACTCTTCAGAAGTTTCTTTACCTAGTGTGTTCCTGAAGGATGCTAGACATGTGCTTCACCGTCCAGTGACTTGAGCGACGTGGGTAGGAAGGAGAAGCTGCCCTCCTCATGAGATTTTTTACAGGGCTGTCACAGGCATACACACAGCTGTGTTTAATTATGGCTGGAATCTCAACTATAAAAGAGGCCAGCTGCGTGTAGACAGGGGTCGTTGATAAAATTAGAGACTCATCATAATGTGGTAAAGTTTCAGAGCCGTGTTTGAAGGTATAGGAGAGGTGAATCTGTAATGGTACTCTGATAATTACCTGAAGTAGATATATTTTGGGTTCTCTTAAATATGAATACTGCTGTAAACTCAAATGCCATTCAGATGCAGAGTGAACTGAGAGCAAGGGAGGTCTAGGGCAGTGTAGACATTTATTTAATTAGTGAAATAATTAAAGGAAAGGGTGAAAGGGAAAACATATCTCTAAAATGTCTTCAGATATAAGGACAGAACTCCAAATGAAGGGTAAGGGGTAACCCCCAGAAGAAAGACTTTCATTCCCATTTAGAGATTTGCCCTCTGAGAATAACAGGGCTCAAAGGAGGACTCCAGAGAGGATTCTCTGCTAAGAATGAGTGTATTCCTTCAAACTCCAGGAATAAAATCTTTCTTATGTATGACCTCTGATTTTACTGCAGATTCTTTACCAGAGACAACATTTCAGACAAGCAGCATCTGGTTTGGAATATCTGACAAACATATTGTGTGGGAGAGTGGACTAAAAATGTGAGGGGCAAAGATCATTAAGAATTTAGTAAAAACTGTGGATTCCTCCCCCCATACAAATGTCTCCACGCACACAACATGTAGTCTGTTTAAGGGGATCGGAGACCCTCCTGATACTAAAGCACAGGAGCTGTGAGCTCTAGATAATAATCTCTGTTGTAGAAGTTGATGACAAGTAATTTCTTACAACTTTTTCTCCTTGGAATTGAAGGAACATTTCTCAAATCTCCAAGCTAACCTAGCTTGATTCTTTAAGTGAAAGATTTGACTTTTTTTTTTTAAAAAAAGATAGGGACACTGAGGCAAAGAGAATCAGTGTTGACAATTATTTGGATGTGATTCAAGGCTGGGAAACTTGGTCATCAATTTTCTCTTCATGATGTTATTGTTCACTTCCAGTCTACCATTTGGTTTGTAAAAATATCAAGGGAGTTGTTGAATGGGTGAAACGTGTGTGCAGTGGCAAAGCTATTCGGTGCACTAAAGCATAGGGCAGCTATTCCTTAGTGTTTGGATATATTTCACACATTGCAAACATAAAGCTGCACAGACCATCTTAAACCACTTCTGTTATTAAAATTAATAACTGAAAAGGTTATTCTCAAATTCACAAAAGGAACTATTCGTTTTAAAAGTTGATTTATTTATACTTTTATTTTGTATTTGTGTGAGGGAAAGTATCACCAACTACTAAAAAACCAAAAATATGAAACAATAAAAAAATAACAAAACTCAATAGAGCTTTCAAAAGTAAGAACTCCAGTGCAAATTGTATAATAATTTTAAAATGATATCCTTATCCTAGTCTTTCAACGGCATTTGGTTGTCTTGCTTTATAACTAGAGATGGATGCCTACAGCAAATTCCCTAAAATCCCTCTATGTATATTCTTCCCTATCCCTAGAGGAATTGCAGAGTTTACAGAATATCTATTTAACTTTGGAATATAAGGCATTTTGTAAATGCATGCACACATGCACGCATATGTGTTTTATTGCTAACGTTGTTACTCAATTTTACTATAATGTCTATCATTTAATTATCTGGCCATTTCATTTGCTCCATAGACTCTTGGAGAAAAGGTTTCTGATGTATACAGAGGAGAGGATGCTGTCTTTCCTGTACCCCCCAGCCCTCCCCACAGCTTCCCTCTTCAGGACCAAACCCTTCCCCAAAGTGCTGAGAGTGTCAGCTGGTGTCGGTTCATAGGTGAGCCCTCACGTAGACTTGCCCAAGGTTATGGCCCCTCCCGGAATCAGTTTTAGCCAATGACCACTGAGGCAAGGGGACAGAAGTCCATAACCCCTTGCCTCACTTAGTGATGACTCAGCAGGCCACTCCAATCCCAGAGCTCCACGCAGGATCAGAGGAAGCCTCAAGTGCAACTGAAGTTGCTCACCTTCTTCCACTATCCAACCAGCCTTCATCACTTTGGGGGAGAGGGTGGTATCCAATTCACATTTATATACTTTTCTTGCATATCTATGTTTCTTTCATCTTAATCAATATCAAACATTTTTTAACTGACATACTTTATTTTGATTCTATCAGTTTTTCCACAAATGCCATTTTTCTGTGCCAAGATCCAATCTAGAATACTAAATTGCATTAGTAGTTGTATCTCCTTGGTCTCCTCCAATCTGTGACAATTTCTCAGTCTTTCCTTGTTTTTCATCATCTTGACAATTTGAAAGGGTCTTAGTATTTTGGAGAATGTCTCTGTCTTGAGGTTTGTCTGATGTTTTCTCATTTTCACACTAGAGTTATTGATGGGATGAAATTACCTCTGAGGGATAAAATTTGCTTGTTGCGAAATATCAGGGGTACGCGATACCAGCATGACTTATTACTAGTGATACCAACTCGATAATTTGCTTAAAGTAGCACATGTCAGATTTTCCACTGTAGAATTCATATTTTTTTCCTCTTTCTTTCTCTGAAAGTGCCTTACAAAAAAAACTCCTGTATGCAACTCTGTCTCAGAGTCTGTTTCCACAGGATATGAGTTAAGACAACATATATGGTACCCATTTTGTCTCAACTTATATCCTAACTTGTATCCAACTTATAGTCACATATATCAAGTTAAAATCAGTCTCCTTGGGGATGAACAGATGGAAGAAAAAATGCTGTATAATTTAGTCCTTGAAATTCAACTTTGTCAATACCTGTAGAATAGGACCAATATAATCACACTTAGTATCAATTTTGTAGCCAAGCTAATGTTATACCAAGATTCATATATGTTAACAAAGTTTACTAGCAAATTTATTTTGTATAGTAATTTTAACTCAAAGAGTTCATAGAAATAGCAATATATATTCAACAGCTACAAACATAGTATTACTCACATGTATGTTGCTCCTGGCTGAGATTTGATGTGAAATATACATGAAACTCATTTCACATAAAAGTATGGTGCAAGGATCTAAACCTCTGTCTCACCAATTGTCCAAACTACTAATTAAGCTCACCGGAAATTCACATATCCCATCCTGACTTCTTTTGAACCAATTCAATGAAATCACATTTATGAAAATCACTAGCATTAGTAGAATTTTCATTGAATGACTGGGTCCAACAAACTGGTCTTTGTTACATTAAGATCTCCCCTGGGAAAATCTTTACAAGAAAATGTATTCACTTGTATAATATCATTGTCACTTCAGCTATAATACCTTTACCTTTATTTTCAGAAAATAAATATTTATTCAAGAAAATAAAGTTGGTGAGTTTTTTTTTTCCTTTCAACTCAACTTATACAAACGGAAATTTTCTCATACAAACCCTTAAATTCTTTTTGGCTCATCTCATCCTCACATTGTAGTATTTGAATATGTATGTTAAAATTTGAGGTGTTACATAAACTATTTTCTGCACATTAAATTGTGAAAAAAGTGTATTTTTTCACATATTTTAGAAAAACAGTGATATCTAAACTCAAAAAAAAAAGCCACCTTCTTTTCTAAGGAAAGGAATACTGTACTTGGTACTTTTTCTTAAAAGGAAAACATATGAGCAGAGGAGACACGATGATTTAGACCATCGGCTTTGATGACGTTTACTGCGATCTCCTCAGAAGACAAAACATCCTTCATGTTTTGTGGGCAAAGCCTTTGAGAAAAGTGCATGTAGTAGAACATGTCATGTATGATCATGATACCAGACTACTCTTCCATGCCAGAGGACACGAATCCTGAATTTTCTCCCCTTGTAATGGCAGGGTCATACTGGCTATATATTGAGTCACATACATTAAGTTAAATCAGTCTCCTTGGGGACTGAACAGACAGACTTCCTTCATGGCTGGATGAAGTGACTGAGACAGCCGCACAGATGTGCTCATGCCGCTGTGTTCTTTGGGTCACTGATCAAATGTTACCTTATCTGTGAGAACTACCTGAAGACTCTATTTAAAATAACTCACTCCCTCAGCACTATACTCTTTATCCCACTTTCCTGTTTATGCTTTTTTTCTCTATAGCACACATTATTATCCTAATGGGCTCTGTACTTGTACTCTGGCTTGCTTTTTAAGTATCTGTCTCTTGGTTCTAGAATGCCAAGAACATGAGCACAATGACTCCTTTACTTTATTCACATTATATCCCTGGTGCCTAGAACAGTGCCTGATACATAATAGATGCTTTATAATTTTTGATTAACGCATTTGCTGAATATATGTGGATTGTTTGCTACTCTCCATCTATTTAGGGAGAGGCAGCATGTCATGCTGACCTTTGTCTTAGTTTAAGGCAAAAAAATTCAAATGTTAACAATTTTAATCTACTTCTACCAAATAAATTTTTGAGTATTATACTCACAAACAAGCTCTCTCTATAAAACTAATAGCTTATTATCCTCTCTACTTCCCTCCCTACATCACTGTGAATAAAAGTTCAAGTGCAATACTGTGTGTTTGTCAGACCCTTTTGGCCATAGCATTCAAAGTATTGAATTAATTTCTACAATTCAGATAGTAGATTCTTCCAGGAGTTTCTTTCACTTGAGCAAGATTCAATACCTCTAAGTAATAATCTGTTGTACTTTCCCTTGTCAGAGCCAAGGATTATCATTACTTCAAGGTCTGTAAATATGTTCATTACTACCTAACTGTGTTGACCATTACCATAGGGTTACTCATGGCCTCCTGGGTTCCACTGTGGTTTAAATGGTTGGTTTCATTCATTCTCTAGCTATATTGTTGCAGCTTACTGGATGTTTTGAGCTCCCTCCTATTTGATATTAATTCTCACAAACTTAAGCATTTCTTTGTATATATTTCCAAATGGAAAGTTTGGTTCTACAAAGATGTATGTTAGCAGGACTTTAAAAAATCAGTACCAAGAATCCAAATTTTCAGAATTTTATCCTAGGTGCTCATGATTATTAGCTGAATTTTATGGAGAGAAATATCATGATAATATGCATCATCATCCTTAACATGTCAGATGAGTCTTAAGTCTGATACTCATACCCGAAAGGTCATTTTTACATGAGACGAATGATAGAATGGCACACCAATTTCAGAATCTTATCATGCTTGCATCACTTGTTTATGGTTATGATGTAAAGGCTTTCTTCAGAAAATGGATAACTAGTAAACTTGCCTTTGTCTTTAACTTTGCAAGAGCATCCCAAAAAGGATTTGTCACAGGTAATGAAATAGAGCCGATGGTAAAAGGCAGTCAAAGAGACAGACTTATTCAGCATTTGTGCTATTGTGATGGTTATAGGTTATGGCAATTGGTTCCATACATACATACCGGGTCTTCATCTTTCCAATGCTATTTTGACAGTTGCCTTTGGAGTGAGATGACACACAGATCCTTCTTGTCACTTTGATAGTAGTCATCATAGTCACCATCTAGAGATAAAACAGCAGTTCTGGATTACCCTTGTTGGAAATGTCTTTCTTTTGGTTTGGTTATATTATATTTGGTTTGCAGTGTTCCCCAAAGTACCACACATTCCTTTTCCCCTTCCAGATTCAATAGCTTATTATTTCAATTAGACTTTTTTATTACAGGAAACTCTCCACTAAAGGATATTTCAATTTATGGTCATTTACTTTTAATGTGTTTTTTTCATCACTTTTCTTGTCACTTTTCTTCACTGTCAGAATGAAACAGGGACAAAGTCTACACTTTCAACTAGAACAACCCTACCCGCCCTATCAAAGGTGATTATTCATGAGACAGAGGATGGAATACATTTCACATGGTTTGAAAATGGTATCATTTCTTTTCTGATCCAGTGTTCCTGTTCTGACAGTGAGATGGTCATATTAAATATAGTCCCTGTGAATTTGGGATAACTACTTTCCTTGTAGTATCAGTAGGCATTAGAGTAAAATATTCTATAGCCTAGAAAGAAATTAATTCTTAGTGTAGAAAAGCTTATTAAAAATGCTGGCACTATAAATTCCTCCTGCAATTAATAAATGTTACCATATGAAAAACTGTCTCAGTTAAAAAGTTACTCAGAGAAATAACCACAAACTTGAAAGAGTGACAATCTCAGCTTATTGACATAAAACACTTGAAATACTTATCCAAATGAATTTTCTAGAAAAACATTGTCTTTAAAATATTGAGGCTTAACTCTGAGGTGTACTTTTTTAGAAATTCTCATTTGGTGGAAAAAAAGCAAGTTTAATTATTTCTTTAGCGTGCTCTCTCTCCTTGTTTGTCAGTTGCAATGAAAATTCTGTTTGACTAAATTAAATCAGTTCCTTTAGGTAGGGGTATTATTTCTCATGGCTCCCCCTAACCCAGGCATTGTCCAATGTCTCACACATATTAGGTGCTCAATGAATATTTGATGACTATATAAATGGACACTAATTTTTCTAATGCTCTTTTACCCATTGCTTTCTGGGTCTCTTTCTGATTGCCACTCATTCATTCAAACAGTATTTATTTAACACTCACTATGTTCCAGGCTTCTTTCTAAATATTTAATATATATCTGTATATAGTATGGTAAGCAATACATGCCTCCTGACACGTAGTCTAAGAGGTAACCCTTGATAAAATTAACTCAGTTAACTAATCAATACATTTTTTCACTGTTAATAGATTATTCTCTCCAGGGAAAGAGGAAAGTGGGGTGCATCTGATACAGAGTGTGATATATTTCATATATACACACATATTGCACTAAATGTATACACATAATATGTATATTTTGGTGGAATACTGTGTAACTATGGCTGATAATATGACCAAGTATAGAACCATATTGAAGAAAATATATTTTAGGATTTACATGGGAAGAAATTACCTTTTTCACATGTGTAAGTGTTTTCTCAGTCCTTAGCTATTACTATGTTTTTAGAGATATTTGTAGAGTAGTTGGCTTCCTTTGAATGCTGTCAAACACTTTGGTCAGTCTACAGGCTCCCCCAACTTTTGCTTAAATATGTGTCAGCTGCAACTGACCGACACCATCTGGAGAGAGCAAAAGGGGGTCATTTTTAACACCTGGAAGCTTTTCTTCTGGGTAGTGGGCAATAATAACAATTCTGTCAGTCATGTGTCTCCAGGTCCCTACTGCCTCCTCCAGTGAACTTCCTTAT
Source organism: Manis javanica (assembly GCF_040802235.1). Lineage (NCBI taxonomy): Eukaryota > Metazoa > Chordata > Mammalia > Pholidota > Manidae > Manis > Manis javanica. Next base: position 16,611,220 of record NC_133163.1, on the reverse strand, counting down.
AATTTTATTTTTTGGTGGGAAGGTGGAGGAAAGTTAAAATAGGTGCAAGTAACTTCTTTCTGCTAAACTTCTTTCCACGATACAGTGGGAAAATTCCTGGAACAGATGAATTGCACATACATAGATTCACAGGCAGGTCTGAGACTTCAATATTCTGAACTGTATTTTGCTCTTCTTACAAGTACCTTATTATCTTCTTATGTTATTGTAATGATTAATTCAGATAATCTATGTCAAGTGGTAAGTACAATAACTAGCATATTATTAAAATAAACCAAATATATTAATGCTATCTTACCGTATCAACTTTGGACAAGAGAAAAAGGAAGAAATACTTTTTTTTTTCACTTGATTAAAATGATGATACTTGCTGGTGGGAAACAGGAGAATACATAAAAATGTAAAGGTAAAAAAGGAAATGACTTTGAGTAGCCAGCCAGCCACATTTTGATGTATTCAATAATTCTATGTTTTTTTCAAAAGTTTGCTATTTTTAAAAAGCACAGCAATGAACATCTCAACAACTAATCTCCATCTGTGTTTCTGATTATTCCCTTAGGATAAATTCCTATATGTAGAATTGAATTTATTTCCAAAATCAATATTTTTTAAGTCTTTCACTTCACAATATTTTAATGCTTTAAGGAAAAGTTTTATCAATTTACACCACTGCAAGATGATACCCCAGTAATCTTACCCAGACTAGGTTCTCTTAATTGTTATCCATTTGGTGAAGGAAAACTGTACTGTGGTATTTTTGTTTAATTTGTCATTCTCAAATTATTAAGCCCACCCTGATTTTATTTCTGTTTACTTAAATTTCATCTGAAATATGTTTTGCTGTCAGAGTTTATATTCTTTTTGACAATATCCATGCACTTAATTTTTATTTTGAGTTCTAATCACTTGTTTGCAATATAATTATTTACAATTGGTGAAAAATATATATTTCAACTTGCAAATTGTCTTTTACCTTTATTTAGCAAGTTTTCCTTTTAATTTCATCATTTATATCTACCTTGTAAAAGTTTTTCTGCAAGGAAGATCAAATACATTTTAATCTGTGATTTGCTTAAATTTTCTTTTTACTCTTTAACATTTTTATATTTAACTCTTAATCCTAATTTTGTGAATATAAGAAACTACAATTGACACTTGAATAATATGGGCTTGAATTGTGTGGGTCCACTTTTATGCAGATTTTTTCAATAAATTTGTTGGAAAATTATTTGGAGATTTGGACAATTTGAACAAAACAGATAAACCACATAGCCTAGAAATATTGAAAACATTAAGAAAAAGTTATGTCTGGCATGCATACATAAATTATATGTAGATATGAGCCTATTTTTTCATTTACTATTATATACTTTTCTGCTGTGTATATGTGTGTGTCTACATGTGAAAATCTAATAACTGTATGTCAAGAAGTGCATGATATATTTTTGTGTCCTCCCCTTCATCACATTACTTTAGTATCTATCTGTAGAACAATGTGTATAAGAACTTTGCACAAGTGGATAGCCTATCCTTACATAGGCAAAAGGGGAGTGATAGTTCATATAAAATTCATAATGTGTTAATTTTCTTTCTGTTTTATAACTTTGCTTTCAGAGAATTACATCACTGAACAGGCTTCTCGCACTTGGAGAAACTTCATAGCAGTATACCATCACAGGTTTTTTTTAAGTAACAATGTTTTCATACTATGTCATGAATATGACTGTAATTCTGTATGCCATAATAATTTTATAGTGATTCATTCATTAGTGTATAGGACAGGCTGCCACGAAGCACTCCTATCAATTACGTTAAGCTGCCATAAGCCATCATATTGCTGGTGTTTCGTTATTGATGCATGAATCAAATCCTTATATCTGTAAATAAATATGAATTTCCTTTTCACATCTTTTCATTTTTGATGTATCGTGTTAGTAATGTGTATAACATCTACAGTGTTTTGTATCATATAAGACAATATTTATGTAAGTACTAACAGATGATTCATCTTGTATACAGATGTGAACTTTAAATATATTACAGTACCTTAAATGTATTTTCTTTTGCTTATGACTTTCTTAACACTTTCATTAACAATTTTCTCTAGATTGTAAGAATACAGTATATAATACATATAAAATGTAAAACATGTCAAAGTGACTATGTCATTCATAAGGCTTCCAATCAACGCTTTTAGTAGTTAAGATTTGGAGAAGTGTAATGTTATATGGAGATTTTCAACTATATGAGGGGTCAACCTAACCTCTGTGTTGTTGAAGGGTCAACTCTGTATATGCTCTTGTACCTGTTTGCTATTTAGTATGAAAACAGACTTTAATGTAAAGTTTCTATAAGCCTAAATTTCCCAATAATGTGGACTTTGCTTGGTTTACTTTTCTTCAATGGCTGAAGGAGCTGTGTGTTGCTTTTAAGTCCAATAGTAATTTCCTTTGTTTTGCTTAAATATTCATTAGCTTTGCCCTTTCTGATACAACTAAAAATTAAACAGGATACTTTTAAACCTTTTCATAGTATCTGAAACATATTATCAAAATTGCCATTGTCTTTTTAAATTTGGAGTATTAGATTCTTATGATTGCTAAAATATTAACTTTTTTCAATTTATATCTTTCATGTCAACTGTAAAAATTGATATTTATAATTAGACAATTATCAGTACTATACTACATAATTGGTTTTAGTGCTAAACAGCAGGTCTTGAGTTTCCAATTTTGATTCACTTTTAATTCTCCATATTTCATAATTTAAGAAATATTTCAAAAGAGTTGCATGGTAGAAATGATTTCCTACTTCTTACCTACAATAATAACCTAGAACGTTAATTATAAACACAATTTTTTTACCTCTTTTTAAGTCTAACATTCCTCCTCTGAAAAAATTGAGAGCAAAGATTACCTGATTCATAAAGTTGGCATGGGAATTAAATGGACTGGTTAGTTTACAGTTAACCACTATGTTTGACACTATTCAGTTATCATTATCCTGAGATTCCTTTGATCTTGTTAAATAAAAAGGCAATGTGGTTAGCAGGAAAAGGCTTTGGTCATGGATCCTCTCAAGTCTCTAAATGATCTTTTAGTATTTAATATGGAAGAGACTAAATATGAGGCTTGCTTAAGTTACATTCTGTTTTCAGTGTTATTTCTGCTATTGTGGATAGATGCTTATAGGGTACTTTTCTCCACATTTAATGAAAAGAGAAGTGGCCTTCTCAAAACTGATTTTCCCTGATTGACAGTGAGGCATTTCAGGCAGCATGACTACAGTTAGATACCTCTTTCATCTATGAAAGCTATTCTTCATTTTTGTCTCTGAGTATTGTTTCTGTTAAAATTATTAATATTATTTTTTTTGCACTCTGTGTCAGATGCTCCTATAAGTCAAAGGTTGGCATTCATTTTTTTAAATCATATCTGAATTCTTCATCCTTTTGTCTGCCTCTGGGAGAGCTGCTTTTATTTATCATGTACTCACTGATTTGTTCTCCCATTGTATCTATTTAGTTATTTTCTGTCTCAGATGTAGCTTTACTTTCTGCTACTGGATATTTAGCTTTCATGTATCTCTTTTTTTAATTACCCATTGTAGTAAGATGAATTGTATTTCCCCAAACTCTAAGTCCTAAAACCCAATACCAGTGAATATGAACTTTCATGGAAATAGTAGGGTCTTCACAGATGTAATAAAGTTAAAGATTTCAAGATGAGATCTTCTTGTGTTCATAATGGACTCTAAATCCAGTGACTGGTATCCTTTTAATAGACATGAGAGTGATATTGGAGATACAGAGACACAGAGGTGAGGTCAGGTGAAGATGGAGGCAGAGATATAAACCAAGAACACCAGGTATCACCAGAAACCACTAGAATCTAGGAGAGAGATGTAGAAAGAATTTTCCTTCAGAGCCCAAAAGAAGCCAACCATGTGAACCCTTGATTTTTGGACTTCTGGTTTCCAGACTGAAAAAATATATTTCTATTGTTTTAAGCTGGCTGATTTGTGGTAATTCTTAATGATGGCCCTAAGGAAATCCATTTTTCATTTTATTTTTCAATTCATTTAGTAATTTTCATTTTCATTCATTTTCATTCAGCATTGTTTTATACTAAATGACAATTTTTCCAAGGGTTGGAAAGTAAGTTATTTTCAGGTGTATTGTTTATTGCTATTTTTTGTTCTACTTTTTCTCATTTTCTTATTTCTTTTCTTTGATTTTGTCTTTTAAATATATTTTAGTGGGCCATTAGAAAGGTTTCATCGCAGGATGGTAACCGAATGATTTTTTGCACAAAACCTTTACTTGTATCGATAAAGGAATACTTACACACTTTGTAAATCAGAGATACAGTGACTATCAAATCACACTGTAAAGGATATGAGGAAAAGAAAATCTAACACACTGTATTATGCTTAATATTCACTGCTAGAATAACCCTTTATATTTATATTTATGTTTATAGCTCTAAAAAGAAAATCATATAAAAGATGTGTATCTTTCAAATTCAACTCATAAAATCTGTCTTAGTTTGGATTTTCCCAGAAGAAAACCCTAAAGCAAAGATTAGAGTACATTTATTTTGGAGGTGATCCCAGGAAACATTAGTAAAGGAGAGAGGAAGTGAGACCAGGACGGAAAGTCAGCCAATAAGGACTGTTATCAAGCCTTACTACCCCTGTGGATATCTGGGGCTTAGCCAAGTGGGGAACTCTGCCCTAGTGCAGACCACGTTATTCCATTCAAATGGGGACATATTTATACACTGACTGACTTCTGTCATTGGTTGAGCCTGAGGTTATGTGGGGATAGCTGTGTTCCCTGAATACTTCTGGTTTCCTAATTGGGTGGCAAAGCAGGCTCTGGTGGATTGCATTTTTAGAAAAAAAATGCAGGTGTTGTCAATTAAAAGGCAAGCCAGTGTGCTCTGAGGTGTCACAGAGCATGCATAAGGCACCAATTGCATATGTTACAGTGGCGGTAAATTATAGGGATTCTCTCAAGATATCTGAAAGACCAAGATTAGCAGGTGCTAGTATTGATTTCAATGGACACAACACTGAAGAAGTGGGAGCTCTGGAATGCATATCTGTAGTTTTCTTGACCTCTCTGTTATGATTGCTAGTTGGCTGTAGTATCTCCAAGTCTTCTGTTCTTTTAACTTCAGTCAAAGAAGAAAGAAAAGGAGAGATGCTCAGCAGAGATTTTTCTTTGCATGAGTCTTTTCTATCAGGAGAGAAAATCTTGCATAGGGATCCCCCAGCTGACTTCTTAATACCTCATTGATCTGATCGAAAAAGAGATGGGCCCACTTTTCTTCAGGTCCAGGACTCTCAGCCTAGTGTCTGAACACAACGGAGGTTTGCTAGCAAGGAAGATACGGAGAGTGGAGGTGGCTTTTGTAAAAAACAGTCTAGCCTGCTCTAAGACGTACAAGAACTGGCCACTCACATTTCATTGATTCAGAAACATGGTCACCCCCAGTTGCAAGGGAATCTGGGAAAGACAGTCGAGTTCTGGGATCAGTGACAAAAGAAGTTTGATGATCAGCTAGCATCACTCTCACATTATCAAACTTCTCTACAATCCTCTTCCTGAAGCTATAAAATGCAACACAGCAATTACGTTATTCATCAAAGGAACAACGACAATAGTTTAAGGTGCTTTCTAAGGTTTGATTCACTAAAAAATGCTGCTGTCATGCAGTTAACACTGAATCGCATTAAACACTACATGTGTTGGTGGTTTGAAAATTAGAAAACAAATTGCAGGTGTTTTAATTGCCTAAATGTTTTTTGAGAGAAGAATCACTGATAGATTCCACAAACACTTATTGGTTGTCTATTATGCACCAAGACTCTGTTTTTACTTGCATTTAACATTGCACACTACTATTATTTTTAATTATTTAGCTTTACCATACACTGATAACACCTAAAAAAATAACAGGTTTTGTTCTCTTTTTTACACATGAGAGAAGAAAGATAACTTCTTTTTTTCATCAAAAACAGAACAGTGTCTGGTGCTAATTTTGTTCTCTATCACTAGGGTGAATTTGCTTTTGTGATGTCACAGGAATGACAACTGGTCTTCCTTATTGCTGGCGCAAAGGCGAACATGCCAACTTTCATGCAGGAATTTCATCATTTATACTTATGCTAAATTGTATTTCACTAAAGAGCATCATTTATTGCAATTCAATGTAATTCACTCCTAGACTTTAAAAGTGCCCGTGCAATATATTCCTGACTTCTGAAAATCTTTTTAAAAAAACTGTTTTCAGCAAATTGCAGAAACATATATGTTTAAAGCAGAGTTATTTGCATTCACTGCTTTTGTTCATCTGGATTTGCTTGTTTCCCTCTTTAAACAGCATCAAGTTGTTTGATAAAAAGTTAGTGTTGGCCCTAAAACATTTTCACAGAAATTTAAAGATATTTTAAAGTTTATTTTATTGCTTTCAGTCAGCTAATGACATGTACCTTTAGTTTGTTTCTTGATATTATTTTTATTTTGTCATTTTCTTGGTGGAATTTAGACACAATAAAACCTTGTCTTGCCAATGGGTTTCAACCCCAGCAAGTTCACTATGGATTCAATGTGACCAAAGAAATGGCAGTAAAACCTTCTTGGGGGAAAGGGTCATACTCAATTTTATTTCCACGGTGGTAGGTCAGTCACTAAAATCCCGTTCACTCAGAGCAAGTCTGCATGCAGCAAGCTGGTCTCTGCCTCTGGGTCCCTTTGCCGCACAGCCGTCCTCTGGACCTCTGACCTCGGCGCTGCCACCACTCCAGCCTCTGCTCTGCTCTCCTGCAGCCTTGCAACTGTGCTGCAGTGTTGCCCAGCACACTGCGTGGAGCTCTTTATGTAGAGTCAGTAGCAACGTATTGCCCACACGTGTGTAGTGAGCGAGCCAACCAGGGCCAGGTGAGAATACTGGCCACAGGAACTTTCATTTATCCACAAACCTTAAGCCACATAGTGGGGACTATAAGTTACTCTGAGAAGCTCCACTTTGATTACTGAGAAGTGAAAATCGCTGACCCTGAAAGAGGCTGTTGCCCCAGGTTGAAGAAGTTACAAAGACTTAAGAAAAACATGCAGAAACATTTTTTAAAATCCTGAAAAATGCAGCAAGTGGCAAATTAGCAATAGGGCTGAGCATGTTTCCTGGACTCAAGTCAGATGTTTTTTCCATAACCCTCTTTCCACTCAAAATAAAGAGGTATCTATTCTGTTTTCAACTCTTAAATGTAAAATTGAACATCAAACTGACAAAATTTTTTCTCTTGTTCCTTGTTCTATTCCCAATTCTTGAGCAGCCTCTCTTGTGTGATCTGTATAACATTAGATTATTGTTCCTTCAGGAATAACATCATGTATATATTACATATTACACTGCATACAACAGATCAATAAGTAACAACTGTACCTAATCAGCTCTCTATATATTTGTGAAAAGCTTTTATTTTTGGAGTGGGGTCTCAGAGCTATAATCTATTTATATTTTTATTTTTAAAGCAGGAAGTTAAGAGAAAATGGTTGGTGAATTATGGAGTGGGATGGTTCCTGTTTTGTAGCAAAGTCCTCTGAGCATCATGACACTCACACCGACCGCCCCACCCCACCCCCACAGGTAACGGCCACCTGTTACAGCATAAGGTCAGCAATAATCTACTGAGCACTTTGTCTTAATGCAAGACTCTCTATATATTGTTTTGAGTATTATATTGTCATAATCAGAAAATCAGGCAATTAATTTCTACATATTTAACAAAAGAAAATATGAGTGGAGTTGAGGGGCCTTACTTTGAAAAACTCCCCCCCACACACTTACCATGGTAATCTGATTTATTGAACCATTTTTGATAGCCAGGCTCCAAGATGGCCCGAAATACTACCCTCTGGTATTCACATCATGATGTGATGTCTTTCACAGTGGATACAACTAGTTCTGCAAGCAGTAGAATATTGCAGAAATATGGTGTGTGGCTTCCTAGGCTAGGTCATGGAAGATATTTTCACTTCCACCTTGCTCCCTTTTAGATCATTTACTACAAAGGAAGCCAGCCCCAAAGGCAGCTTCCATGCCCCGTACTCTGAAGCAAACCTACCGAGAGGTCCCCATGACAGGGGACTAAAGCCTCCTACCATTTGCCAATACTACTTCGGCAGACACATAAATTAGCCACTGAAGGGGAGCAGAATATGTCACCCAAAATATGCCTTTTGGCATAAGGATTATCTTAAGCTGATTATTTTTAAAGAACAGCAGAAATAGAATCTCTGAAAAAGGAATAGAAGTTATGCTTCTGAAATAGACATTTGCATTTATTAAGAAAATCTCCACTTGTAAGGATGACTCCCTCTTTGTACCAGGAAGAGGGAGGTGACCAAATCTATATAAATTTATCAATGGAGAAGGCAACTGACTTAAATCTTTGTAACCACCACATCCTTTTTTGCTGTGCTTGGCCTGATTACCTCCCATAACTGGCTTCCATCTCTCTCAGCATCTTTGTCTTTATCAGGAGATGTTTTTTAAGGCAATGGTTTGGGCCATTTCAAGAGTTACTCAGCTTTCCTAACTATCTCGCATGTGTACAGGAGTTATAGATGTTATTTAACTTTTGTTTGTTTTTACTCATGTTACTATGTCTTTTATTGCGGGGAGTGTCTCAGTCCAGAACCTAGAACAAAACAGTGAAAATTATGTTTCCTCCCCTACACCATCCTGGAAGATCTTCCAGACCAGTAATCAAGGCTTAAGATACCTGCTTTCTTGGCCAGCATCTTTAATACAGACTCATGAGAGACCTGAACCAGGACAATTCAGCATGGCTACATGTGCAAAGTCTGGAGATGAGAGAGAAAGTTCCAGAACTGAAGGGTGTTATATTTGCCTTGAATATAGATTTCACTGTGTGGCTTCTGGTTAAGAACCTTTGGAAAGGTAGGTCAGAAAGGACACTATGCCTGATTAGACAAGAAGGTAGTTGTGCATGCAGTTCATGTGTACCAGGCCCTTCAGAAGATGGAACAGCAGAATTCCTATACATTTATCCTCATTTTCACTTGCTTCGGTTCATACCCACACGTTCAGCACAAATCCAAGCTAAATTATGCCTTTGAATGGAATGAGATGGGAGGTGCATTGTTTTAACATTCACATCAAATAGAAAAATGACCTCATGTAAATTCTCAACTTCCCTTCATACCTTCTTTTAGAAACTGGTCTCTGTAAAGATTTTTTTTTTCCTAGTTGTATGTTTCCTTAATTGAAATGTTTTATTCCTTGGTAAGTTTTAGAAATTTAGTTGCTATAAATGATTTCTCATACCCTGCCAATATCCTGCTAAAGGATGCTCAATGTAAGCAAATTCTAAGTCATTCAAGCAAGTTGGACAGGTGTCTGTCCAACTGTGGCTAGATTGAAAAGACTGTATAAACAAGACTTTCAGGCTACTGCCTTTACAGACTGGGGCAGTTAACACAATTACTGTGATCTCCTTAATTACCCATAAAGGTGCTAATACAAATATAAATGCTAAATTTTGCAAGAGGGTCTGTGGCAAAATGTTGAGAAGACTATTTTTTTTTACATATACTCATGTAACAATGAATCACCCTAGTTTAAAGAAAGCTATTTGTGGAATTGATAGACATAAGCGAAATCTATGTCAATATGATATGCATTGGAGGTTCTTAATATTAGACATTTTTCTAAAAATAAAATTCAAAGAATTATTGTATGAAGCCCTGTATTATATTGAGCTTCATTTCCTATACAACCTATTGTTCTATCTGAAATGTAGTTTTCCATTTCAAATATGAAATACAATAAATGTATCAGCCTTCTTTCTGTAAATTTCTTAAATCTTCTTAAATGAAAAATTTGGTCTGGAAAGAAGAAATCATCTTTATTCATATTGATAGAACAGCTATACATTTTTAGTTAATGCTTTCAGAGAATTCTGTGGAAGCAGAATAAGTAAGAATGCTTTCAAATTGATTAACAGGGAAGGGCCAAATATGTAAGAATCATCTATAAAAATATACATCATTCTGTTAACATAATCTCCTATAATTATCTTTAATCCACAAAGTGAAACTCTCTTCCTTATGGAAAACTCTTACAGCTACTGAGTGTATTAACTACCCAAGATAAAGAAAAACAATTCTTAAGCAAAGAAGCTATATTATAAATCAGTGATGGGGTATATACACTCTTTCACAAGACCTAATCAGAAAATAGGATCTCTCTCAAAGCATACTTTCAGTAGCCTGGCCTAAATTTGAACCAATGATCTAAAAGATACAACTCTTCATATTTTAAATTTATGAAAGTATATGGGAGGGGGTCAGATTTTCCCAGAGTATGTTATCTAAAGGGCTCTTCATGATTTAAGGGAGACTGTCAGGCTGGGAATTATCTTTCTAGTTTAATGCTTGCACATTGACCCTCCTGTCTGTCCTTGCCTAGTGTAATTCTATGCTATCCTCATTTTAAGACATGTACATAATATATATTTATATCAAATATATACAATGTATGTATACCTATAACAGCTTTGCTGTTGGGTACCTCCAGAGCTAAAATATTCTTGTCTTCTTTCCTTATCCCACAGAGATCCAGAAACACAAGCCCATAATTTATAGTAAAGATTTAGTGGAGGCCATGGAGAATAGAGCATAGACAGCAAATAACTTTACAATGAGTGACGAATGTTATTACTCCTGGAAAATCTTCATCCATTCCTCACTGCAAGGAGCTTCTCAGTGGACATGCCCCTTCTTAGGCTCCCACTACCACCAGAATATTCATGACCCACTGTATCTCAAGATCTCCCTCTCATTTTCTCTTTCAGATACTCAAAACATTTCTCTGGGAATGGGAGAAAAAATCCAAATCCCTATTACTGGAATATTCAGAAAAAAAAAAAACTTTGGGGAACCTTTTCTACCTAGACCCTAATCCAAGACATTTTCTTTCAGAACATTTAGTTCTAATTATTTTCCTTAACAAAAGAGTAGTTCTCTTTGTAAGATAATATTATTTAGTTAGTGTTAAGGAAGATGGTTTGCACTGTAGCCTTGTGCTAATGAAACTTGTGTACTCGCAATTGCATCTTACCGAGTGAGGGGTAGAGACTAATGTGTGGCATGCACACTGTTGGCCAATTCCACCAAGTGTCCAAAATGAAAGCCATAGATACTTTAGAAAAACAACAACATATTTATTCTCATTCTTAGAGGGAAGAATTCATAATAAATGTCCTCCTCATTCTGGAAACACCCATTTTTTTAAATAGGAGAAACGCATTCACTTGACTTGATAAATAGAACCCCAGCTTGGAAAAATAAAACTTTCAAGGGGTCCAACATTTCTCAGAGTTAGCTGATGAGTTTATGTCACCTGATTTCATAATAATCTTTTCATCTATTCTGTGTTTTGATGAATTTTTTATTGTCTTTTGTATGATGATTTGAGTGGTTTTAACAGAATGCTCGTTTTCTAAGGATTGGGACTGAAGACTTGGTAATTTACTGTAAATAGAATACCACTGTTATTAGGGAGGATAAATGGAATTAGATATTAATACTATTGGTTTATTTTTTGCACATAAACACAGGCTAAAATCATCTGCAGATTTAACTCGAGAAAGCAATTTCTTCCTCAGGGCATTTTGGCATTTTGGCAAGGATCTTAAATTGCTGTCTCCTCTCCTTTTTGGCTCTCCTCTCTGGGACTCAGAGCAGGGACTATCCGTTAAGATCTGATGCATGTAGTCATGATCAATTTCCTGCCAGAACAGAAAGGGTGAGCACTTGAATGCTTAGCTCTTGCTTTTTATTCTGTTTCCATGGGTTGTATTTTTCTATCTGTAATAGAAGTGGGAATCCAACTATGTGATGGTGAGAAGAAAGAAAATGAAACTCCTCTTAGGTATAAGAGTATTCCCTATTTGTCTGGTTTCTTTTTCTTTAAGTGAATTTTCTGTAGATCCCAAATTTCTCTAATACATGCAATGTGATGAAAGCTAGGGGAACCCAGACTCAACTCAATGTATATTTCTTTCTGGAGAAATATCACTTGATTTCAAATGTCAGTATCCAGTGTTTCATAGAGAACAATCTGCCTTATAAAGTCCCCAAAGTATCTATAACTGGCTGTTGCTCTCTTAAAGCTTTGGCAGTGAAAAGGCATTTTCATTTTTGTTTGCTTTCAATATATTTGGGGCTTTAAAGACAACTGGTACATTAGAAAATCTTATACCAAATAATGAAAGGAGAGCAGAAAGGGCTTTCTCTTTTTCTATAGAATATATACATATATATATATATATATATATATGTATATACACACACACACATATGTAGACACACAAATATGCATACTATAGGTATTCTCTCTCTCTCTCTCTCTCTCTATATATATATATATACTTTCATACATGTGTGGTATTTAATTATGTATATTATGTATTATATATATTAGCCTCTTTTACTCTTGAAAGCAAAGATTCTGACTTTAAAAATATTTTCCGGAAAAAAATCATATATTTCAATACCTCAGTATCAATTTTTTCAGTTCCTTTTAAATACTTTCCTAGACTTACAAATTTCTGATTATGCTCTTAGCTTTATATGAAGGGTAGAGATTTAAAAATGTATCACATGAAGAATATTCTGCATCTTCTATGAAGCTATTCCATCAGATATGGTTCGTCATGTTATTCAGTCGCTCTAATATGCAGACCTACACAGTGGTGGCACGAGGAAAAGACATCTCTCCTTCCGTAATTGTTATTCTATAAAGAGTGTATGAGACAGTTTCTGCCTTGTTTGGCAGGAAACTCATTGCTAAATTTAAGCTTATCTGCAGTTATTCCCATTAGCTCAGACTTTCTGATAAAACTTTCCACCTCATCTTTAATAATTAATGACAAAAATAATTATTACTGGAACAGAGAGGTTTGTTTTTCTCACCAAACTCACCAACATCAATGACTCAACTGTCATTCTGGAGCATTGTAGGGAGGTATCTCCAAGGTGTAGCTGAAAATTGTCAAAATATGGCAAGTCATGGCTTATACCACATGGCTCTTTCTTAGTAGCTGCACAGCCAGAGGACTTGGTGCAAAGAACTAGAAGTTTCTACTCACCTAAAGACCAGGTGGTTGACAGGCCCAGATTCTTAGCCCACATGATATTAATTTTGCACTTATGTACAGCCCATCCGTTGATGTGGGTTTCCGAACAACAGAACTTACGGAAATGCAATCAGTTACTCTCACAACAAACTTCCTCCCAGCCAGGCTGTGACTGGCACCTCCTGGGCAGCTGTCAGGTCAGAATGATTCCCTGACTGAGGTTCCCATGTTTGCAGTCCGTGATCCTTCCTCCTTCGTTCCAAGCGTCTCTGGCTTAATGGACCCATTGTTTCATCCCTGCAGACGGAGAGCCCTAGTCCCATCTTTTCTTAACTAGAAGGACCATATGGCTTTAAGAGGAACCTAATTTCCTGTGAAAACTAGACCACAAATTATTAGCAACCAAACAACTTCCTCTCCTCTCTGAATTTAAAGAGAACTTAATCTTAAGGAACACGATCAAGAGACATCCATTGCTGAAGGGAAGAATGGATTTTTCTCTTCAACCTGACAAAACTGTTCTCTCCACTCTGGAGTGATTTAAATGAACTCTTAGAATGGAGCAAATAAAGAAAATAAGTTGAATTTTCAAATGCAAATAGTTTGAAGATTGAAATTCTGCTGGTAACTAATGAGCATCTGTGCATTACAGTTTATAATTAGATTTTGCATGCATCCCCTTCACCTTCATAAAAACACAATTAGTGAGATGCCGTCATTATTTTCAATATGCTGATAAGGAAATAGAGGCTCAGGGAAGTGGTAGCTTGTCCAGGAGAGCAGGGTACAAATTAGAAAGCTAGTTATCCCAGTCTGTCTTCTTTTTATTGCGTATCTAAAACATACAGGAGCTTTCTTTTGCCACTCCCCACTCCTTCTCATTTTATGTTACTGGTTTTAGTACATTTTTCCTCCTTTTGTTTTATTTTTAAGGCAACTTTTACTGATTATTTTGAAATAAGAAGGGCTAAAATCTTAAGTACAATGAAGAATTGTGTTTTATATTAAAAGGAAACAATGAAAATTCCATCAATATGTGAACCAATTAAACTTACAAACTGCAGAAGATGATACTTTGTTTGGAGGGAATGGGAATGCAATCCAATACGTGACTTGACTATCTTAAATATGATTCAGGGTTAAAATTTGCCCTTAAGTAATGGCTCCCAAACCTGAAAAAAATTGTTGTCTTTTGTAAAGCAGGGAATCCACACCATGGATAACTCTGATCTTAATTCCAGCTCTCTGTGAGGATTTCACTCAGTCATTTCAATAGGATGGAGTTCTGGCCTCCATCATTCACCTTAAGAGACTTATAAGAAACTCAAATTAAGTAAATGACTGGAAATGTCAAATAATTAAACATCTGCTTTTTAATATAAAATGCATCACTTCATGCCTGTGGTCCCTGTCACTTGATCCCTCCCAGGGCTCTCAGTCTTCAATCTGCTCTTGGCTACATTTAACCTCTTGGCCAAGCCAGACACAACTCCATGCTGCCTATAGAAGCCCTTGGACATTCTTTTCCCAAAGGCCTTCATTGAGGTTTGCTGAGTCTGTGGCTCAGGCTGAGCTGAGAGTCTAATTTCTCTCCCACTCTACCTATGTGAAAATATAGCTGAAGGAAGCAATACATATATGTGTTTAACTTCAAATGGGACTCTTAATGTCTCGGTAAGTGAACACAGGAATGCAGAAAACCTATTCTCTCTAATACCAACTAGGTCCTTCACTTGGGAGAAATGCTCTCTCATCTGATTTTTGAGATGGTGTATCTGGACCTCTTCTTGTTCATTCTTTCTTTAAAGCTCTCTAATAGGATACTTTTTGCAAGGGTTCCACTAACTGCCAAAAAGCAGTTTCTCACTTGTACTTATAGCAAATGAGAAAAATCTGGAGGTGTTTCAACTCAGGAGTAAGCTACATTTTGGCAATGGTATAAATTGCATTTTCTAAATACTATTTTAATCCCAATTTGATTTTTTGACTCTGTTTTCAAATACACAGGGGAGGAAGGAGTTAATTAGGCTTTCTAAAACTTCCAACATCCCAAGACACTTGGATTCTTCCCTTGTAAAGAAAGCTTGGTAAAAATTCTTCTCTCCATCACATAAACCCACAATCTCCTTTGTCTGTAGTCCCTTGCCTGGGCTTACCTACCTGCTTCATTGATTGTCTCATGATAAGGTGCTCAGATAAAACGTAAGTGTGGACAAACTTAAAGAATCATTCGTTATCTGAAATTCAAAGGTATCTTGTGTCCTCTATGCTTATTTGTTAAATCTGGCAATTTCCCTCACTGTGTTCATACAACTACGTGAAAGGGCTATCACTTCCTCTGGCTTCATTTGAATTAAATGCTAAAGCATCCAGTAATTATAGACCTAATTCTACTCTTATCCATACTCACAAGTATTTATCTGACTGTTGCTTTTATTTCCCTTTACTGTGTTTTAATCAAGACTTAACTATGGAGCATCAAGGGAAACATGAAAGGGATGATAAAAAATATGAGCCTCTCTGATATTCAGGGAGTATTTAGTATGGAGGAAAGGGAACTAAGGACTCAGGATAGAGAAAAAAGTTTCATCAGACCACATATGCTTAAGTAGAAGAGGTAGCAAATACATTCCCTAGTTTTTCATGATATACAGCTCAAATCACAGGCAAGTTTATAAGATAGCATGCTAAATTTCAGCATAGTGCTCACTGCATAGTGCTCACTATACAGAAACTAAATGTTATAATGGGCCCCTACTGCAGAATAAAGTAGGATGGATTTCTGCTCATAGGAACTGCTGGTGTTTGAGGAAGTAAGGAATCTGTCACGGACATTATGGAAAATATCCTTGCATTGTTTTCTGCTAGCAGACCATGGAAATTAGTTTTGGGAGGTCCAGGAACCCGAGGGAAGAGGAGAGATGGTAAAAATTTCTGGGTACAGAGTAGATGAAAATTGTTCCTTCCGAAAGGCATGTGTCTTAGATTACAGAGAAAAGTCGACAGTAAAAAAAAAAACAACAAAAAATTGTCACAGCAGGATAGCCAGAGAATTTTAAGGAAGGAGCAAAACTAGTATTCAGTTGAAATGGTTTCCTGTTCTTTACTCAATGAGATTTCCCAGTATTATCTCAAAACCTTCTTTTAATGAGGTGCATGCAAAAGTCTGTATTAGTGAAAATGTGGGGTATTAGGGAGAGAAGCTGTGGCTATATGGGGAATGAAACTGAGGAAAGGGGAAGGCAGTCATAGATCTTGAAAACTTGGAAAGGGATAAAGAAGCTAGCTGAGAAGGAAAGTGGGGCAGGACAAGGCTAGGACAATTCCAGGTGTCATGTGGGACTTCAAGACTTTGAGATGAAATAATATTATAGGAGTGAGTGTCTCAAGCCCTCACCCTTTAACTGAGTATTAAAATGTTTATCTCAGAAAGGAAAAGTGCTTGGGGATATGCCAGTGACATGAGGACAAGCTTTATAATTTTTAGAACATTCCAACAAAGAGATAGGTTGCTGTCTATTACAGTGGAAACCTGGAAATTACTTATACATTCTGACAAGAACATTGCAGAATACATCCTTGCACAGATGGAAGGTAGATGGAAGACTTCTATCATCCTTCCCATCCCACAATTACTTGATTGAATCCACTACACCTTTGTCTCTATCTGCTGTTCACTATACTGTGCTCCCATAGCATTTCAGATAGATTTCAAATCTCCTAAGAAACTAAGTATTTATTATACGTCTTTATATCAGCTATAACACAGCATTAGAAATCATGTAGTAGAAAGGTAATGAACAAAGGAATGATTAAATATAATTTTCTATTACAACTCTAATTGACAGCAAATAAAAATGCAGATGCAAAAGCAAGACAACAAATCACTGTTCAATTTACTTCAAGGTCAAAATGTGTCTAGAGGACCATGTAATTCTGAAATAAGCTAATACATTTTTAGACTACAATAAGAGAATTGTGAAAAAAAATAGAAAGATAATCACCCCTCCATCTCAAGCTACAAAAACTACATCTGAAATACTATTTTTAGTTCTCATTTCTACATAAAAATTATGTTTTCTAATCAAAAGATACAATGATAAATTGCAACATGCAAAAATATTAATATTTGTGAAGGGAAAACTATTCTTATACCCATCATCTAATTAGCCAGTTTCTATTTTATGTAATTCTTCTGAACATTAAATATTTTTCAGTATGATCACACTGTTTAACTTGTTTTATATGTTTTTCCCAGTTGAAATTTTAATTCTGCAATTTCAAAAGTCTTACCATTTTAATGACCATCGAATATTGCATTGTTTGGATACATTACTGTAATTTAATGATTCTCTTACTCTAAGATTGTATTTTAAAACTATAATTATGATGAAAATAAATTCATTTGTAAATCAGGTTTTCCTATATTTCATATTATGTCTGTTACTAGATTCCCAGAAGTAGAATGTCTACAGAAGTGGTATGATCATCTCAAAGTACATATAATCTTATGCTTATAGTATTGTATTTAATACATGGGCTTTGAAGTATTATTTTTGAGCTTTTATAATTGAAGAGATTGAAAAGAAAAATTTGCATTTGCAAAATATGCTGGTGATTTTTAATATTTCCCTAACATGTATTAACTACTCATATTTCTCTGCCTGTCCTTGTTTCTTAGTTGTTTATTCAAGTTTTGCACATATATTTTTGTGGGTTATAATGTTTCACATCAGTCTGTAGAATTTTTTATTTAGAATACATTAATTCAATATGTGTTAATTTATTGCATTTATTTTTACTTCTTGGTATTTGCATTTTGAATTTGGTAATGTTATAGAGGCACAGTTTTACAAACTTTTGTATGGTGAAAAATTTTTTTCTTTTATTTGGTGCATCTGGCATTAAATATAACTAGAAAATCTTACTTATGTATAAATTTGATATTTTAACTTTTTAGAGTTAATTTTTAATCCATCTAATATTATACATCCAATCTACAATATTATTTCTATAAAGTGGGAGGTGAAAATCTACAATGATTTTTTAAAAAATAATCAAGTAATTGGCTAAATTCTATTTATAAAATTACCTTGGCCTCCATTATTGATTTGATATAACTGTTTGATTCTATTTAGTTATATAAAATTGAGTCAAATTTCAATAAAACTATTTTTTCATTGTCCTTGCATTTTGATTCAGTAGAATACCTTTTTAATTATTTATTAAATTTTTTAAAATCTAAAATCCATTTGGGTTGAGCTTTCTACCATTACTCATCTATTTTCAGGTTCCATATGCTATTCTTGTGTGTTTCTATCCAGATTGATTTAAAACCCTCTGATTAACTGAAAAATTACCATTATAAGTTTTATTAGAATCACATCTAAATCGTTGTTTATCCTCTCATTTGGGGCATATTGGAGATTATAATCTCCAAAGTGATCTGTGTTACTTCTGGGCTAAAATGTGGAGGAACAGGGGATTTTCATGGACTTTCTTCCCTAGCAAATTGAAAAAAGTAGTCACCTTGTCAGTGTGGTACAGTCTCCATCAGCCTGGAGCCCTGAGTGTTGTGGACAACACCACTCCCTAGACCTGCATTTGATGTCTATTATAAAATAGCTAGAACCCTTTGTATGTGCTGAGATTGGTGATTAATTGCTTATTCCAACTTAAACTAGGTTGTCCTGCCTTGTTTAGTGCATTTTAAAAATTACACTTATTTTCTGAAGGGAAATCCTACAGGCATATTTTCTCCTTTCTTTTGATGCAATGTTTTGTTTTTTTTTTGTTTTGTTTCCCCATGGGCTATATGTGTTTCTTTTCATTTTACTCATCTTGAGAAATTTTAGTGTTTCCTCTTAAAATAAAAATTGAGTAGGAATTCTGAATGATGTTCCTGCTCCCGTATGTGATCAACTTTTATGGACATAACTGGGCTCACAAAATAAATGTGAGTCAAGAAGTGGGAGCTGTTAGCACTGAAGTAGTCAGAACTCAGTATTCCAAACTATGGCTGAATCCCAGGGAACTGAAGAAGTCAAAGCTAGGAACCTGGACTGGAGCAGCTGGGAGTTAGAGAAGTGGGAACACAGAGCTGGCTGGGTAGGTAGAAGTACCAGGTAAGCCAGTTCCTACAGCATCGTAGTAACGAAGATTGCTGATACCGAAAACCAGAACTAGATCGAGTCTGTGGCTCTACCTTTGAGCTAAAACATGTGCAAGAGGTCAAGGTAGATGGCGACTGGAGTTGTCCTCTGGGTGCTCTCAAACTCAGAAGTAAATCACTTTGGTATGAAGGCTATTCAAAAAAGCTTATTCAAGAAAGGTCACGAGTTAAAAAGCATCATTTCACAAAGATTAACAAATAGACAAGAAGGCAAAAGCCACTATTCTTGAAACTCAGAAGAAAAGAAGCAGCAACCGTTTTGGTCTCTGGTTACTCAAGACCTCGTGATCCGACATACAGTATTGGTAGTAAGTATGTGAAAATGTTTAAGAAAGAATAAAAATACAAAGATGAACTTTAAGAAGGCAACACTTAGTAATGAACAGAAAATCATCCAAAGGGGAAGCTATGAAAATGGAAAATATAATTGTTGAAAAACCTCAACTGATAGGGTAAGCAGCAGAATATGTACAATTGAGGAATTAATGAGCAACAGTGTAGGGATAAGTGGCATGTAGTAAGGAAAGTTTATACAGAGTGGAAAAAAAAGTAGAAGTAAGACATGAAAGGGAAATAAAGTCTAACACATCCGATGAAGGCCTAGGAGAAAGAGAGAAAGAGACTACATAGAGAGGAAGTATTTTAAGAGAGAATAATTGTGAATTCTTAAGAAGGCAGAACTAAAAAATTAAGCAAAAACATCACTGAGATTGAGATGAAAAGTATCAGAGCTCAAGTCCTTTTCTTTCAGGAGGGGGCACCAGATAATCAATAATTCATGAATTTATAAGAATTAATGTTACATATGCATCCCCATACACAAGAAAGATGTAAGTCAAGTGGTTGCAAAAGTCCAAATGTATTCATTATAAATTTAAACTTGAATGCACAAAATTTGCCAATTAAAAGTCAGTATTATCAACTGAAGAAAAACAAAAATATGGTTAATTGCTGTTTATAGGAGATATAATAAAAGCATAGATCCTGGAATAAGAAAAGACAAATCAGAAAAGCTACCAAGATAAGGCTTGAGAAACTATATTAACATCAGGTAAAATTTACATTTTGATAAAATAACCAATAATAGAGAGGACAATGAAATAATGGCACAGTGGTTAATTCTGGCTTATTATCAGGAAGCTAGCAATTTTGAAAATGCATGCACTTAGGATTGTTTTAAATATGCAAAAATTCATTGAACTATAAGAAGAATTATACAAATATCTCAATTTATATCATCTAAGGGAAAAAAGAAGCAAAAATAATTTTAAGTGGATGAGAAAATTTGTATTTAACACACAGAAAATTCTCCATCTAGAATTCTGCAATCAAAAATTAGAAGTATATGTTTTTTCTGTGTGTCTGGAACATTTAGAAAATTGACCCCATACTAGGCTATAAAGTAAGCCTCTTATTTCAAATAATAGGTATCATTCACAACATTCTTCTGATGTGCACTACTTCTTTCCATGTATCTTACAAAGGCACTTAATAATGTTAGTGCAGTTATTTAGCAGCTATGCATTTCCTATCATTAAAAATGCTAAAGAAGCCACTTTTGAGAAGAAAAAGTAATGGGATCTCATGGTCACAGAAAAATTCTGACTCAGTTAAAAAATTCCCAGAACCTTTCAAAGCCTCATGTAGAGGGCAGTAGAGAGAAAGTTAAAGATCTCACCCCTGGCGTGAACATGGCTTAAATCCAGCTCTGGAATTTGTTGTACTGTAGAAATTTGGGACAGGATACTCTACCTCAATGAGCTCATTGATAAGATGTGAACTATATTATTACTGTAAAAATTACATGAGATAATACACATAGAGTCTTTAAAACAGTGTCTGGCATGCATTAAGCAGTTAGAGAATCAACTTTAATTGTGCGAGTTCATACTGACTCAGAGAAGATTCATAGCATATAACATGCTTCAAACTTGGTTTCCCCTTAAAATCATTAACATAAGAAAAAACTCCTTTTTTTTCTCACTACTGATGATCCAAGGGTTTTAAGAGCTCTGAGCCAGAAGCAGGAGTGCAGACCAAATATATATTTCTTATTATAAATCACAATATCACAGACTCATTAAATGAAAAATTAACTGAACACATATTCATTCTTTCAACAATTATTTCTTGAGCTCTTCTGCGTAACAGGCATTTGTTGACCCTGCATTGGCAGGTGGGGGAGAAGATAGGAGGGAGAAGGTAGGAGCATCTTTTAGTCTCACCTAAAGCACAATAATTTTCAAAGAGTCAATACATTTCAATGCATGTCAGATGTCATGGGATAGCCGCTGAATTGAGAAATCTCATTGATTTCCATTTTCCTCTTAGGAATTGTTTGACTCCTACATAGAGATTAATGGACTTTGTGTTTTACTTTTGTTCCTTATGTAGCTAGTTTATGCTCTATTCCCATGCCTTTTTGATGTCATACAACTAATATTTCACTCACCAGATATTTTTGTGCCATTGTGACATTGTACTGTATATTGATTAAAACAATGCATATAAATGACTCAATTCTGCCTTCACTGAACTGAAGTCCGTCTTGGGAGACATCTTTCTTTTAATAAGTACCATGAAGACTGCCAAACTATTGGGCAACATGGCCTTAAGTAACAGCAACAATGATTTATATATAAATTAATATGCAATTAATTTACAAAATCCACATTAATTATTCTAAAATATACTTAGCAAAACCAATCTAAATTTTTCTTCGATTAAGCCTACAAAACACTTTATATTATTGACTGGAATGATCCACTGTGAATGTGAAGATGTTAAGAATTAAAAGAAGACCAAGTGAGAACTCTGTCATGGAGGCTACCAATTGTGAATCTCATCTTCAGAGTTAAGCCTGGGAGTCTAAAGACATTTGGAAAACAGGAACATTTCACACGTCCTGGACTAGAAACCCTTCTCGCCCAGACACATACAGCTAAAGCAACTAGAAAGCGGTACCGAGAATGCATGTGTGTTTATGTGTGTTGCTCGCACATGTACTTTCCCTACTGAGGCAGTATTGACATCTTGCTTAGCATTTTTCTGTCCTGAGCTTTTAAAAAAAATTGTTTTTAAGGTTTTGGCTTCCTGACAGCTAAACACACTGAGAAACAAGATGCTTAGATGCTTTTGTAAAAGCTGGTAATCCAAAGATTTTATCCCCTTTGAGTCACCTGTACAAAAAAGAATTTTCTCCAGTTCTCTCCTTTCTGTGGGAATCAGCTGTTTATTGCTAATTGGTTTATTTGTTAGCTTACCTTTTCCTGTTAATTGGCACTGATCATTTTGCTTCTCATCCCCACCACCCATTCTAATATTATTCATTAAGAATAGTTAAAATAACTAACTATTTGTGTTTACATGTTCAGTTTCTTGATTTGGAAAGGATTAGGTGTAGGCAATTAGGTCTAGGCAACAGCCTTTGAAATAAAGGCATTATGAAGTATTTTGATAGGTAGTGTTTATGGGTGTGACAAAGCATACAAACTCAGTCACCTGATGTCCCAGAAACTTTGAGTTGGAGATAGCTGTCACCAGAGATCCCTGCTGCAAAAGACAAACTAACAAGAGAAAAGCAACTTATTTATTTAATGTAAGAGTTTTGTGACATATGAGCCTTCAGAAGGAAATGAAGACCTACATGTATGGTTAAACCCAGGGGTTTCCATGGTAGGTCTGATTGAAAGTGGAAAGGAAAGATTGATAGGACAGAGTATGAACTATTTCTGTCTGTGTCCCTATGTCTTTGCAGAGAAGGCTGCTCCCTTCTTCTGGGTACAGGGAGGGTGCCTCCCACATGGCAGAATGTCCTTCCTGCACATATCATTTCTCAAATTCCTTCAGCTTGAAATATTTAATAATTCAAAGCACCATATTTGGGTAGTGTTCCTGAACCCCAACAGACAGAATCAGGGTTTTATGGACACCCAAAAGTGGTTTTATGGACTCCTAAGCTCTATCTACATTCATGAACAGTTCACCAATTAGTTGGAAATGTGTAAGTGACATTGTAGAATTACATAGAAAAATTAGTGGTCTGATGTTGAATGACTTATGATGTAAATGGCATTTCATTCTACAGCAGATAAAAAGTGCAAGGAATTTTACTCATAAACGCATTGCCCTTTTAGAAATTCTTCTGTCACTGTGTCAAGGATATAACATGATTTTATTGTAAACTATTTTTTCTAAACACACATGTGTACCTGTGTTCACATGTTTTTGTACGTGTGTGATTCTTTTAGAGGTGCAGAAATTCCTCTATTTTATACTCATCGGTTCTGAAAGGGTGCTTTGACTTGGTGACTGGGACCCACTGACTTCTGGACTCTAAACACTTTCCTAACCACCTGGATCTTCAAATGTAGCATATTTCAGTTTCTCCCTTTTTGTACATGACTGGATTCCCCATCGATTTGTATTGAGCATTTTCTCTGCATGACTCACCCTATGAACTTCCCACTGCATTCCTCTGCTTCCAGAGTGGATAGTTCTGGTCACAGGACCAGGCTTTCTAAGTCATCACCATGGCAAGGAATGTAAGCAGGCTGATCCAGCCGGCTGAGGCCCTGGGTTGGGTAAGTTCCACTTTTCAGAAGTTCTAATGCTATTAGGGCAATTCACCACTCATAAAGCCTATTTTCCACCCAGATTTTCCTAATGTTTTTAGTGTTGGAGATTTCTTCTCAGAAGAAAATTTTGTGGAGAAGTCCAGTAGAGAAAACCTATGCAGGACATGTCTAATTGCAGCAGGGTGAAGTCTCCCTCAGCTCCTGATCGTAAGGACAGTGCATCCTGAGCTTCTGCGGTCCACGCATGGAAATGCACCCATCTGCATGAACACCATCATTTTGTAAGTGACAGAATTAGGGCTCCAGAGCAATAAAAATGACTTTATTTTAAAATATATCGGAGATAGACCTCCGGCTAGAACTTGGGTGAGTGGGCTTTCTTGCCTGCGCCCATGGCAAACTCCACAGGCAATACATATTCCTATATTTAAAAAATCCCAACATCTGTTCCATGGGTCAAATTAAGCAAAAGAAGTTAAAAGAGATTTTAGTCATGATATTTGAGAGAAAGGTTTTGCCTTTTCTCTAGTATTTAACTTGATGGATGAAAGATGCTCCCCTCCCAACCTTTTACTTATAATTAGAGATAAGTCCATTTTCATGATGGTATTCTTACTAAACACAACAGTGCCTCTAAGGAAGGTTCAGCCCCAGATCATTCTTAGAAGCATTTATTTCTCTGCAGTTTGGTGGTCTGCATTAGTCACCTCTACGAAAAGAAATGTTGGTGGGATGCCTTTGAAGTTAGCCAAGTATTAAATAGCCTTTATATAACACACTGGCAAGTTTAAAGCATTAATGTTTATAACTGAATGTAAAATCTGGTGATTCTCAATGGAATAGAAAATATTAGAAACTGTATTCCAAAATATTATATAATTATGTGATCACATTTTGTATTCTTATATTTTTACTGGCTTATAAATTATTTCATGTATTTTTGTCCAATAAAATTATTTAATTGGTAAAAGAAATTACAATTTGGATAAAGACACAATTTAGCTCACTTTATGCATTTTGGCATATTATTCCTTTGTGAAATTTATAAATTACAATGAATGAGGTCATATAAGTGGCAGTGGAAAATAAAATGCATCAATATACATACAATTTTAATAGGATTCAGCACATTTCAAGAACACAAAACAATATGAAGCAGAAACTTTTTGTAAATATTGAAAAACAGCATTCACAGAACCATAATTCTAAGTAATATTTTCCTTTTCTTCTCTGATTCCATACTAAAACTTTTTCTTGCTTTTGGTCTGCAATTTGTGCCTTGAAAATTGGATTCCATTGTTTTTAGGTGTACTAGCACAAAAATCCAAGACAACATTATTTATTTAAACAATGTCATTAAGATATTGTCATAAACAGATATAAAGAAACAATGGATGGCTGGACAGTTAGATGAAAGGAAACAGACATAATTCTATACAGTCACACAAATATGCATACATACAGCAATAGCTTTGGACATGAAATCTGTTGGGGAAAACACCATCTCTTTCCACTCTTCCATTACATCTGTGTTCCCAAATCTGGTATTTTGTGCTCTAGATATATTAAACAACTTGGGTTCCAAAATATTTTATGCTCTTTTTCATATTACAGTCTTTGTTTCTATTCTCTCCTTCTTCATGGATAGCCCTTCCTCCCTGTCTGTTAATGTTAAGGTTAGACATTGTTTCCTCTCTGAAAATCTTCTTACTCTACATTCCAGGAGTTTTTTTCCCTAGTAATATTTCTGGATTTAAAATATTTTCACATATCAGACTTCAGTTGATAATTCTAAATGTTCGAAAGACTCTAAATATCTAAAATATATTCTAAGGTGGCACTCTCACAGGAAACAGAAAGCAAAGTATCTGGAAAAATGATTTCCCTGAAATCTAATTATTTACTGAATAAAATCTTCCCACAATAGTAATTTGTATCTTCTCAGCTTGCCTCATATGTATTATTAACCCCCTTTTCCTGCCATTTAGTACAGGTCTTTTATGTCCTAGGAAAAAACAAAGTCTCGTACAGGTACCTCTTGGATATTGGCACACTTTTCCTCTCTCTTTATTTCTCTTTTCCTCTCTCCCTCTGCCCCTCTCTCTTTATTATCAGATTTGTACTCCATTTATTATAAATTACCCATGCAAAGTGATCAAAATACCCCTCATCTCATCCCCTTTCTCTAGGAACTTTATTTCACCAGATATTCCTTCTCTTGTTCCTCTTTTTGGACATTGTGGGGTGTGTGGCAGAATTTCCAGAATTTCCCACCTGGCCTTAGTCTGTTTACATATCAGTGGATGTCTACCACTGCAGCCTCTCACAGGCTCCAGGACAAGGGGTGGAGTGATAATGGCCATTCTCTCCTCCCCTCCATTCCTGGTACATAATTGGCCTGGCACCTGCCACTTACCAAGGACACACCAATGGAATTCCTCCCAGAAGGGGCAGGCAGGAAGTAGAGAGCAGTAGTGGGGGCAGAGGGCAAGTGGTGGCTGGAGGAAACAGACAGGGCCGGGCCTGGCTAGCAAATTTGAGCAAGCTGTGAATAACAAAAAATAGTTTCTCACAACCTTGACTTTCCCTTGACTTATTTCAGTTCCACTGGTTTCATAGGGTGTTCACCCTGGGTGGAAACCCCTTTCCCTCAAGAGCTACAGACATGTAGTTATATTTTTTATTTCTGTCAATTTCTTATACATTCTCAGGAATTCCTCAAACAGCAGAGATGAAAAATATATGTCAGTTTTAAGCATAGCTGATGGGTATTTCCTATCTGTCACTTGCTTGTTAATTTTGTCTAAGGGGTTTTTCTATGAAGAAGATATCTCCCCTTTGGAATTTTGAAAACATGTGGAGGAATTTTGGGTTGTCTCAGTGAATGGAGGATTTATCTTGGCATATTGTGGGCTAGAGAGAAGAAGAAATGGGGGCGCTGCTCAATGGGTGTAAGAATTCAGTTATGCAAGATGAATAAGATCTGTAGCTCTGTTCTACAACATAGTGCCTATAGTTTACAGTACTTTACTGTGCCCTTAAAAACTTGGTAAGAGGGTAGATCTCATGTTAAATGTTCTTCCCACACAAAACAACAAACAAAAAACAAAGACACACAGGGAAACTCTTGAAGGAGATGCATATGTCTGTTCCATTGATTGTGGTGATGTTTGCATGAATGCACATATATCCAAAATCAATTATATTCATTAAATATGTGCAGTTTTTTTGTATATCAACTATCCTCAATAAAGCTGTTAAAAAGTTATGTCAATGATGCTAGTGATTATGTTGATGTCTGAGAACCCAATGAAATACTCTTACATAATTAACATTGACACGTTGAGGTCAGAGTGAATCTATATAGATGCCATTCAAGTACTAAATTGTTTATTATCAATGTAAGTCATATTATTTTGCCTAAAAATGTGCTTCTTTAAATTATATAATAGTAGATTATAGTATCAATATTTTTAAGCATAGAAAGACCTTTATATCATATTTATTATAAAAAGAAGACTTTGGTTTCTTATGCTACAAGTTCTACATTAAACTTAATGCAAACAGCAACATTTATATTTAAGAGAATCATGTAGACATCACATTTTTTCTTTATGATTTATGATTTTTGGATCTGGTTGAAGAAATTTTCTACTATCCATGGGTTTCAATAATATTCACATATATTTTTTTCTGTTAGCCTTTTATCTATAATACATTTAAATTTAATTCAAATGGAGCACATCATTATACATAATGAGATTGGTTTTTAGTGTGATTTTTTTTCTGTATTGGGAGTAATTTTTCTAACACTATTTGTTTTACAACAGTCCATACTTTGCCTCAATTTTTTGTAGTGCCATGTTATCAGATATTAATTTCCCACCTATCCATTGGCTTCAGAGAGCTCTAATCATTTTTTTTTCTTGCTTTTGAATTCCTGCAAGAATGTTTTACTTTTCTTTTTAAATGTGTTTTTGGCATATATAATATCTATCCCTGATATTTATGAATCTATATTCTTCCTTACAAATTTAGAGTGAGTTTAATTCATAGAAAGTAGTTAGAATAATACTGAGAATATACTGAATTTATACATTTAATGTTTGCTTATTGGCACCTTTATACCATTACTCTCATGAATATATATATATCCCCATTTATATGTAATTCCTTGTGCTATTTAATTTTTATTTTGTGTATTCTCTGTTAAGTCAGTTATTATACATTTGATCATTTTTGTTGTTACTGAAACTTGTTATATCCTGATATTTTTTTGTTGATCATTGTAGCTATGAGAATCATGACTGATTTTTTTTAGGTTGTACATGCATCTGGAAATCCTGTTGAATTATCATGCACTTAGAATACTTTGTTGATTCTGTTACTTTTTTCTACATAGAAGATAATATTGCGTGCCCATATTGAGAATTTTATGTCTCACTTTCTAATCTATACATCTCTCACTTTTTTTTTTCTGTGTTGTACTGTTAGAGGAGTTTCAGTAAAATATTAAACAGTTGATGATAATGGACATCCTTTTCCCTAATCTTACAGGAAAAATTTCTAAAGTTCCTATAAGAAAATGCACAAGTAGTATACTTTGATTCTTCTAGAAGATTGTTTTTTTTTTTTTTTTTGAAGAGTGAGGGAGAGTTTGTCATGGTTAAGATCATTAGCTAGTTAGGTAGGTGGTCTGAGTTCAATTTGTTGTGTTATTATTATCAAAAGTATGACCTTCAGTCTTTAGCTCTCTCTTATGTGATTTTTGCAGATAATAATACCTTGCCAATATGGATTTCTGAGTGTTAAATCAATTAAAATATGTAAAGGTCTTAGAATGGAACCTTGCACATAGGCAATGTTAACTGATTATTAAATATGATTTATTTAATTTGAAAAAATTTGTTGCTATAATTTATTCAAGTATTTTTATTATATATACACATGTATACATATTTTCGTTTCTGAGAATTCTAGTACATGGATGTTTTTACTTATTTATATACATTCTTCATATCTCTTTAATTTTATTATTGCTTATCATCTAATGACTGCTCAATTAATTCCTCTACTAAATATTCTTGCTCATTATATTTCTTTTCTCTATATTCTTGTCTTTTGTATTTTTATTTAAATTATTTCTTACTCATGCTCCAAAGTTTGACATTGTTCTTATATTTGGAATTGGAAGGGGTAGCTTTATATTAGTGTAAGAATTATTGTTTATGCTGAATTTGTAAATCAACTTAATTTTTATTTTAACAATAAAACTTTAAAGAAGAACTTAAAATATGCAAAAGACCATGTATAGACTTTTATGTCTTTTTAACTTTTTAAACTCAATTTATAATAGCTTCTTCAGTAATGTCAGTTGTCACTTATTACAGAATAAACTTTCAAAAGTTTTGTTTTGATTTCTTGAATGAAAGAAAAAGAAAAAAACATTATTCACATTAATTATTCTTTAAAGCATATGATGACAAGGATACAAATGGGGAAGAAATTAATTGGTTTTGAAGAATTTCTTCCACCAATGGAGCCAAACATCATAGTAGCTATTTCTTTACCTTTTAGGTATAAACTTAAATTTAAAAAAAGAATGAAATTAATGTAAGAGCACACCTTTAGATCTAAATGAGATATCATGCTTTTTAGAGTTATATGTGTTCTCATTGTCTGTAGCTATAAGTATATTTGGATACAGTCTCCTTATATCTACTACCAACATTTGAAATAGATGGTAATGCTTCTTTGGCAGATTTGTGTCTACTTTTTTCATGTAGTCAGTAGCATAATGAGCAGCTTCCATGCTGAATGGTAAATGCCAACAAATACTTGTACAAGTTTCACATTCATTGACAATTTTTTGAAAGGCCAGACTTAAGTATCTAAGTTATTATTAAATAGAAGCTTTAATTTCTGAGCTCATTCCTCCTAAAAGACTTACTCCAAACACTAAAAATTAAGGTTAAAAAGTGGTTTTCAATGTTTGCTATACAATAAGTGATAACACCACTGTAGCACAAGCACTCAGGCTATTGTCCATATGCTCTATGATATGACTGGTCAACTCCAAGTCACATATCTATTTCTTGTATATTTTCCCTATAATTTCTCATGTCTGTTGACCCAAATATCCAGTGATGATGATTTTGTGCTTCTCTCAGGCCACAGTGCAGGCCCCTGCACATCTGGCTTGTATATTAAGGGGCCAACATGAATGGTGATGTCTAATACTTCCTTCAAAATTATTCAAAACCTGAAGGTATTAGGTCTCCCTGGATACCCCTTTCAGAGTGTACGTAATGAGCCCAGCTTGATGCTGTGGAAATGCAGGAACTATTTTGCATTTGGAAAGAGTTGGAAGAAGAGCACAAGTTGTATGTGGTTATATTTCAGATATAATCATGTATTAAAATGAGAATTAGCTTCGTAGTTTTCACTATTAGTCGAGTCCACGGCAGAAGCTAGAAGTACAAAGTAGAGGTCTACCAAAGCTGGTTTATTTTAAAGCAAAATTTAAAAAGAAATAGTTTGTTAAAACAATGAAGTCCTAAACTGGAAAGAAAAAGGGGTAAACAGGTATAACTCAGACTCTCCCAGGCAAAAGGGGAGAAATATGGTCATCCTCTCTTTAAAAAACGTTTTTAAGGGTTCCATGTATATCGTTTCATTAATGCATTAACCAAATGTATATTGCCATGCTACATACAGGTATAAGGGGTATGGTATTATCCCCAACATCATATTTCTTTGTTGTTTTTATAACTTTACTTTGTTTTTAAGATTCATCCATGTTGTTGCATGAGAATTGAATGCATTTCCCCTAGTTGCTGCCTAGCACTCTCTACTGCGTTAACAATACTCCAATGGGCATCTTTAATTGAGTCTCCTTGTGGACATATGAGAGAATTTATTTTACAAGTCAGTTTGAGGCACTGTAAATATTTTCACCATCCCACTGACCTAATTGCCTTGTTATATAATAGACTATATATCTCATTTTTTTATTTAATCTGCTTTTCCCATCTTTTATATCTTATATTTTGTAATTTTGGACTTTTGTTTAAGAAGCTCTTATCCACCTCTAGCTCACAAAATTATTTGTCAATAGTTTTGTACTAATGTTACAATCACACCTTTCATACTTAAATCTTTATTCAAATCACCCCCCTTTATTTGCTATTAAGCAGGGAACAAATTTTGTGTATTTGTTTGATTAGTTGGTTGTTTTTTTCTCCTTTTAACAGACCATACCCTTAACATTATCCACTAACAATCCTTTGTTTCCTCATAATTTGTGAAATGACTTTCATTATGTAAGTTCCCATGTGTATATAAAGTTTGACTCTGAGATCTCTATATATTCCATTTGTCTATTTTCCTAATAATTTACAAAAGCCACAATGGTATTTGTTATTTTGTATATTATTTAAAATATCAATATATGATAAGGCAAATATCATATTGATCTTTTTAAATGAAATGTATTCATTTATTTGTGGACTTTTATTATTCATTTTGTATTTTTATAAAATTTTATTCCTTAATAATATTCAACAAAATATTTTGTTTGGATCACATTATATTAATATATTCACTCAGAAAGTATTAGTCTCTGCCTTAATTGAGTTGTCTCATTTGTGTGCAAGCATGTTCTTACTATCCGTTCATTTAACACCCTTTATATGCTATTTACATTTTTTCTTTATGCACATTAGTGTATGCTTGGTTAATTATTAGTTGTTCTCATTGATTTTCAGTTAATGTAAATGTCACCTTGTTTTTATATTTCTTCATTAGTGTTTGATGATATAAAGAAATGCTACTGACTTTCTAGAGGTTAATTATTTGTCAAAATTGCTGAACTATCTTACAGGTTTCAAGAGGTCATTAATTCTATTCATTTTTGGAAATTGATGATCAGAAACTATTTGAAAATGATGACATAGCTTCTGTTTCCATTCAGTACTTATATCCATTACCAATATTTCTTTTTCTTTTCAATAGCATTTTCTAGAACCTCCAGTGCTATGTTAATTAGTAGCACTGATGGGAGCACTTGTATCTTGATAACAAAGTTATCCATCTAAAGATTTATCATGAAATAAAATATTTTCTATCAGTTTTAGTTTATCATATCTATAAATTAAATAAATCCCCTCTTATGTGCTAAGAGGTTTTATTATAGTGTTTAAATTTTATCAAATTATTTTTATTCAATTTTAGAAATTATGTTCTTTTTCTTTTAATTAATGTGATGAAATGTTTTGGTAGAATTACTATTTGATACATCTTTGTATTCCTTGTAGAAATCTATTTGATCATGGTATATAATTGGATTTAAATATTAATGTATTTTTTAGAATTTTTGTCAATCAACCATTTAGTTCAACAGTTAAGTGTGGTTTTTCTCTGGGGAGAAGCATTATTACTTCACCCTAATAAGATGAAGTGAATAGCTTTTGTTCTCATTTAATTTTCTATGTAACAACTTTTATGTTACAGGAATGAAGTCTTATTTGAAACTCAAATATCCCTTCGTCCTAGAGACTTTTTGCTGATGAAGCCTTTGATAATTCTTCAAAATGTTTGATAATCATTCAAGGTCTATATTGCTTTTTGAAAATATTTTCTATTTTCTATGTAGTTAGCCATTCATCTAGATTCTAATGATGGTTAGTTATATTATTTATAATACCTTTTTAATAGCTGCTGTATTTATATAGTTTTGCCCTTTTTTAAAATCTGTATATTTACATGCATCTTCTCTCCTCTTTTCTAAATCAGTTTTGTTAGAGATGAAGTACATTTATTTAATAAGAACCAACTTTTAACTGATTAAAGCACTTTAATCTCTATTTTATTGAATTTTGCATGTTTTCTTTGTTTTCTTTTCTTTTTTGGAGGTGTAGGGGGATTTGCCCCCAGGTCAAAGTGTTTGTTTTATTTTTAACCTTTTCTATTTCTTAATGAATATATTTAAACCTTTCTCCAAACACTGGTTTCATTGTATCTCAAAAATTATGCTGTACAAGATTTCCATTGTCATTTAGTAATAAATGTATCTTAATTCTCCTTTTGAATACATTTTAAACTATGTTGTACTTAAAGTGGATAGTATAGTTTCCTTATGTATAAATGTTCAATTATTCTCCTATGTCTGATTCTGAACTTTATTTCAAAATCCTCAGCATATACCATTTCTATGAAATTGATTCCACATTGTCCATTAAGGCTTCCTTTGTCATCTTAAACATATTTTAGTTTATTTAGCATTCCATATGTTCTTGAAAAGAATAATTCTGTTTCTTGTGTAGGTATTATCTTGGGTTTATTAATGCCATTTTTCAGATCTTCAATATTTCTGCTTATAATTGTATGAATGATTAAATCTGATGACTGTATAGTCCTTAGTGTATGATAAGATTATGAAAATTCATTATTACTTGTATCTGTTTATTATGGCTATATTTTCCTGTTCTATTGTTTCATTTACCATTATATATAACTTTTCTCTTTCCCTGTGATGAATTTTTGCTTCATATTTTATTTGAACAGATTTTAAGACTGCTATTCTACTGATCATTTGGCTCTTATTTGTCTACTGTGACTTCCTCCATCATTTTATTCCAATTTCCTTTTTTTCTGATTGTTTAAAGTTTTTCTTTTACTTATTATAATCTCTCTGAAGACCAGTTTGTGGTATCAAAGATTAATGGAACATTGACAAAATGAAGCGGTGGGAATGAACTAAAAATCTATTAGGACAATAAATATAAAGTATTGTTCTACTACAGTACTGCAAAAGGACTAGTTAAAATAACATGACAGGAACTAAAAGAATATTTCTAAATGAAAGAGTTGCATTGCAACATATATATGGTAAAATATATTTTACATAAATGCCTAAATGTTCTTTTTAAAGTATTAAATATAGTGAGCATGTGAGCTCAATGATGCCAAAAATACTTAAATGTTATGTACAAGTAATTATTTTCTTTTCAAACTGTCTTTAAATAATTATGATAAAATGTTAGCATGATTTTAACTTAACATGGTGGTAATATGGATGTTTGTTATGTTATTTATTGTGTGTCCATGCATTTTCATATATTTCAAAAAAATACAACAGCCCACAAATCTTAAGTGATAAAAGTCCATTGTTTGAGCCTCAAGATATTCTAAGAGCAAAATAGACATTCTATGACTCCAAGTTTTCTTATGAGTTTGTTCATTTATTGCTAAGTCTAGTTGTAAATACTATGGGGAATCTTTCTAACCAATTTAAAATATTTGACTCAATACAAGTGTAAAGGTATTTCCTTGGATTTAAAATAAAAAATAACATTCTGAGGAAATTATTTGTCTATTATAGTACTGTTAAAAACACATTTCCTCCCCCTTCCACCCTTCCAAATATTTAAATATCATAGAGGTTTTCTTATCATGCATCAATAAGGAGACAGGGAGCAATCTGTGGTTAAAAATGCATTTCTTCTGTAAATACAGGACCAAATCCATGCTGGGAATTTGAGCTCAGCACCCAGTAAGCCTAGGTTATTTAATGAATTAGTTTTATACCAGAAACTTATCACTGATCCAACAATGAAATGAAAGATCATCAGGCAAGTTTTGACAACAACACAATTTTTAAAATGAATTTTTAGGTTAAAAATCCAGCATCAATTTCATATTGCCTGCTTATATCAGTTAGAAATTGTGAGAAGAAAATTTGGTGCAACTAAAGACTACAATTTAAACTTCAAATTGATCATGAAGCTGAAGGTCACCTCGATATGAGCAGTTTTAGTGGGGAGACAGGACTGGTGTGATTAAAGACCCAACGTAAAGAGACAAAGTGGAAACACTGGCTCTAGTCAACTTTTACAGTAACTTTTACTCTATCTAAAGAAGAAAATGGAAATCAGGAAGCACTAGAGATGACAGGAAGACAATAGAAAGATACTGTTTGTTTAAGGATATTTTAGGCTGGAGAGAATCATCTTTTAGCAAGAATAAAATAGAATACCGTAGAGAAAGAAGATCTACTAATAATAGTTCCTGAAGTTGTCAGTTTCTGGAGTTGACAAGAGAGAATGGGACTTGAATTTAAAATACAGGATGGCTTTTAATAGAAATAAATACAGTTTGTCTATTGTAGATAGAAGAAAAGTCAGACTGGGCTGGGACAGATGGTTATAGGCTAGTAGATTTAGTGGTTAGGATACGAAATATTTTTCCTCTGCTGCTTCTATATTATCAAAAATGAAATAAATTTTTAAAGTTTTGAGAAGATGAAATAAAGAGAAAATGGAAAATAATTATTAAAATGATCAAAAGAACCAATTGATCAGGAATTATAGTAGGATTGCTTGATATTGTTGAAGGTCCAACTTAAAATGAAGTTCATGTTATAGTTATCTAAATATCTTCAGTTACTTGGCTGCAGGCACAAAATAGACAAAAATTTAGTTTAATGAAGGTTAGTGTTTTAGTTGAAAAACATGATTAAAGATTAGTATACATACAAGGGATGTTTAAATGGCTGGAGCACAAAATATGGCCTAGTTCATCCGTGCTACAGAATGCTGACATTTGCAGGATTGGACTTAGATGTCAGACCTAGTACAAGATTGAAGTGTAAGAGTGCATTGTGTGTCAGGTCAGGAACTTCAGAAAAGGAGTGAAAGTAGGGTTTTTACTGGAGACAGGTCCTTGGTCTTGTTGAGTGAAAGAATTCAAAAACAGACGCATGAAAAGCATTTGCACATTAAGAGTTTATTTGGAGAATAAAGTTCTGAGAAAGACAGGAGTACATGATCAAGAGCCAGGATGCAGGCAGACCTAGATGGGGTGGAGCAACAAAGAACCTTTTTTATATGAAGGGAGATGAATATTCAATAAGTAGATTAGGTTTCAAAGGGAAGAGGGGGAGTCTTCCTGGAACTCGGGCTTACTACACCTTCAAAATGGGTTGGGAAGGATTTTTGACTATATTCAATCCCCATCAGCGTTGTCATGTTGTGGGGAGGTGTGATTTTTACTATGTTAATAGCTTTGGGAATAAAGTTGGCTCCATTTCTCCTTCACGTTGGAACTAGCTATTTTTGGCCAGTCTGTTATCTATATTCTCAGTCCCTCTCCCGAGAGAACATCTTGCACAGAATGTATAAAATGTAAGCAAGCCTCTAACCAAGTACCCCTCCCTCTCCCTGCTTATGTCTAGCTCTCTCCCTACTCTAAAGGGTCATTGACCGCAGTCACAGTACAGTTCACAATATGCATGGAAAACTGAATCTGAAATGTTCAAATTAATATAGAAGGAAAAGGCTCTTGGTAAAACATTTAGAAAAGGAAATAAAATAGCAAAAAGAAACATGAAGGACTTAATAGTTTTGAGAATATCGTATTGGCTTGTTTTCTGCCCACTCCTTTGGTGGAATGTGATTTTCACTGTGCAACTTCCTAGGCTGGACAAAAAAATTGAACATAATTAAGGTGACACTATCAGACCTGAGGAAAAGGATCGATCAGGTATCAACCGTGATTCAGTTTAGTGATTCATATAAGTTTGCCCAAATTATTCCTTAGTGATCACTATGCTCCTGGGTTTAGGTAGTTGATGGTAAGTAAAATTCAAAGGGATGTTGTCTTAGTTTTGGCTATTCAAATAAGTGGCTTAAATGGCAAATATTTATATCTCACATTTCTGGAGGCACGGAAGCCTAAAATTAGGGCACCCAAATCAAGGTTGTAGAATACAGTGCCTGGCAAGAGCTCTCTTCATGCTTCGAAGGTGGCCACCTTCTTGGTATATCCTCACATGGATGACAGAGATAACCTATCTCAAGTTTCCCCTGTTATCAAACACATTCTATTTTGATTGTTTTACCCCATGATCTAATTAGTTTTCAGCCCACCTCCATATACCATCACTCTGGACATTAATGCTTCAACATAACAATTTGGAAACAGAAACATTCAGTCCATAGCAGATATTTAATGCACATTACACATGTGAGAATAAAGAAGGCATTACAAACCACTCATTTTAAAATTGGCATCTTCTGCCTTAGAAATCCTGAGTGACATTTTGTTAAGTGCTTCACAAAAACATTTTCTTCAAAAGCCATTAATCAGCATATTCATTTTTGAAAACATTTTCTGTTGTAGGTGAGACTGACTTTGATGCTTTTCCATACCTTATAATCTAGCTGGGAGGTGTGTCTAAAAGGTCTCTTGGGAGTATTTAAAAGGTCTCCCAAGTATCTGAAAATACTTGGGAAGAATGTGGCATTATGCAATAACTCTAAAGGATTTTTCTCCTGAAAATCTATCATAAAGCCCCAAACAAATAGTGGTTAGTATGGAAATTTAGGGATACATTTACTACACCATTAGTGGTATTTCTGAGTCACTTAGTAATGACACAGAAAGTGAAAATTCAAAAATCCCAAAACACATCACCAGTCAGAAATAGCTTATGGACACAGCAAATTCGTCCTCACACAAGCTCAGCAGAAAAATGTTCTTCAAAAGAGTTCTGTCAGCATAAAATTAATGTAGTTTTAAGAGTCTGTCTTTCTTTACCACTAATTTGAGTTGAATGAATCCATCTGGCTGGGCCACTGCTGATGAAAAGATATGCTGAGAGAAAATAAAATGGTGCATGTACGTCTGTATGTTTTAAGTTGGGCTGTATGAAATTACCATTTTTTGGATTAAAAAAATTCAAAGAACCAAATTCATTTATCTCATGTGGTTCAAACTAGTTAATATATGCATTTTATTGAATATATGCAAAATGAGCTAATAAATCTGATTGTACTGAAATGAAGAATATTTCACATATATACAAAATATGACATTTGACATGTAAAACTTTTTAATTCCACCTTCTTATTTTGCGAATTTCTTAGTTCTCTCACCCATTTCCACAGTAGCTTTATGATAACCGTTTTGGAGAGGAAAATTAAAACCAGTACACAAACTTTTTGATTTAACCAGAATAAAAAATACTGTATTTTTGGAGATAGGAAGATATGAAGTTGGTAAAATGTCAGGGTATTTTCCTATGAGAACTCGCTTTGCAAAATACATTTCATGCTATGGAAAGGAAATTGTCCCAGGTGTTATAGGACCTCATTGACGTCAAGTATTGACCACATGTATAGAAAGTCTGAAAAGGAGGCACCAAGACCAGTCTTAAGAAAACCTGAGCAGCTGAATTTGTCATTTTCTTCCTCTTTCTTTTCACATAATTTTGTTCTGTGACTGGTAAATATAAAACAATCAGCCCCAAAGTGCCCTGTGTAGTTACTTAGCTAAATCTCTGCTGACTTTGCTATGTTTTCTCCAGTATACCCTCCAGCCCAGAATAGTCTACAAGCAATGAAAGTGGAAAGATTGAGTGCATTTTCAGAGTTTACCATTATAATCAAATCAGCCTTACAGTATGTTAATTCGTGTAAAAGGCAACAACCTCTTCATCTTTGTTGCCTATATAATTAGACATAAAGGTAAAGTATAGAAGTTAAAGAGCACAACTTTGTTACAGCCAGTTCACATAGGTCTTTATTTTAATTTTGTTACCACTGCACTATACACAAATTCATTTAATGATTTTTTGTGACCTCCTATTATGTGCCTGAATAAGAGGAAGCAGTTCTAAACAAGGCTGCTTGTCTGTTTAAAGGTCTTGGCCAGCAAGTTTCATTTCTCCTTTAATTTCATCACTATCATAATCAATAACATATACAACATAAATAAACTCTGATTTGTGAATGACTGGTTCTGGGTTCTTCATTTGCTTCTACCTCTGGTTTTCTGTCCCGTCTGACCAAAATACACCAACACATAAGCCTGAAGGGCAGAGATTACAAACCATTTCTCTTTTTCCTAGGCACTTGGCCAAGTTATTTCCTGATCTCTTTTTCTGGATAAGTGAGGAGGTGTTATTGAGTTCTTGGCAATGGAATGTGGATAAAAATGATGAATGATACTGATAAAAAACTGTTTCCAATCTGGATACAAAGAAATTCATGAAGAATTCTAAAGCACTAGAAAATGTTAAAGCAAAGTGATGAAATATCCTGGGCCCCTAAATGGAATACTGAAATGTTGTGTCTCCAACCAATAATTCTACACCATGATCTGAATGATAAGTGTACTTTCTTTTCTTAAAATTTAAAAAGTTTTTTCCCTGAAACTATTAAGATTTTTGAGGTTGTTTGTTTTAACTGTGGTTGAAGGTTTCTGGTGTTGGAAGATATACTCCAACTCCCTCCCTATCGCTTATATTCTGCTCTCAGAAAGAGTTAAACTCACAACATGCAATGAACAGTTTAGAGTTTCTCATTGCGGTAATTCCTCAAGTGACAAAAAAACTAATGAGTTTGAAGAAAGTGGAAACATGAATTATTATTGCCTTAAAATTCTTGCTCAACTATAACCTTTGTTGTGCATACAATTGATACAATCAAATCCTCTCCTATGGTGGAGAGATGAATTCAGAAATCAGGCAGATAGGGGACACATGAATGCCTGGAAGCATGTGAGAGATCCTTGAGGTAAGAAGAACAGAAGAAAGCAAAAGTGAGAAGCACACAATCAAGGCGAGCTTCCGCGACCTCAGAGTTGGAACACACAAGGAAAGCTATTTATAAATATTTGAGGAGGGTATTCACTTACTTTATTCTTTTTACTGTATTTATTGTAACTCCAGAGAGCATACAGAGATTCATGGGTATGTTTGATGGAGGAAAAAGCCCTATTTAACATTATATAAAAACAAAAACAAACCAAAACACCTACTATTAACTAGAGAATTTCAATCAGGTCTCCAACTATTGGAAATAGCGAGGCGGAACTGTCAGGTAAACCCCCTCCTTCATCATCCTGGCCTGGTTGTTGTTATCCCATTTCCACTGCTGTGGTGATTATTTTGTACTTTTATAATTATAACATCCTCAAATCTCCTTATTTAGGATGGTCTACACCGCATGGTAATTTTTCATGACACTTGTCACTTTCTTTGCATAAATATAGTTATCTTAAAACCCAAACAACAAAAACAAACAACAAAAATGTCTTTATTTTAGTATTCCCTATAACTATACTCACAAAACAGTTGAATAAATCAATGGATTTCTCATCTTGGAGATACTGCAGACCGAATGCCTTTGAGACACTTACCAATTCTTAAGTTTCTTCATTCTAAGGTGAAAAATAAAAATTTAACCAAATATTTTTTATTGGGTGGTTGACAGACTTGAGAAATTTTTCAGAGGCATTATATGCTTCTTAGAGGCTGGAAAAAGCAATAACATGTTTTAGATGATCACTTCTCCTAGCTTGAGGCAGTTCTCTTCCACTGCTACACCAGGCCCAGTTTATTTTTCTTACTACCTGCATTTATCTGAATTTTTTGCTACATAACAATAATGTCTCTGCATCCCAGTTTTATATATCTAAAAGTACATTATTATGCCTTATTATTATTAATATACTTATTAATAAGCATATCATTACTAATATTATGCCAGTATTTTCCCCCCATATGTGAACTGATTTTCTCTCTTCTGTTCTCTACATATATATGTATTTTGTTTATATATCTCCATATATATACATAATACATATATACAGCCATGTATATTAGTACACATATTTGTAAATGTGGAATTATAGTACACATACATGTACATGTAATATACACATTTGTATATATGAAAATAGAAGTATTTCTATTTATATCATATAAGAAATAGACATGAATTATTATATATTAATAAATACATTATATAATATGTATATAAACATATGTGATATATATCAAATACTATATAGTATATGTTACTACAATGTATCAAATACATGGTATCCACTATATATATATACATATATATGATGTATTAGCAATACATATATTACAGAGACTTGAAATCTGTTTGCCATGATGTATTAGCTGTGTTATGTATAGCACATTAATTAAATTCTCTATGGTTCAGTTCAATTATCTGTGATAGAAGAAATACTATTACATCTAACTGGTAGGACTGGTACGAGTATTAAAAGATACCACACTGGTAACATGCTAAAGACAAGGCTCCTTGCCCATAGCAGGCACCAAATAAGTTGTGTAGCTGCTTGTTAATATCAAATCATGCCTAATTTTCAGCTATTGGAGTGCCTGGCAGATAATGGTGCCTGGAAGAAAGCAGAAGTGAGAAGCACACAATCAAGGCGAGCTTCTGTGATCTTTGGTGAATGGAGGTAGACCAGATACTCAAGTATTTATAATTTTACTGAAAACAAACTATATCTCAGATCTTATTATTCCAAGACAAAACTTTGTATATCCTTATCTCTTTATATTATATGGCCTAGTTTAAGTTGTCTGTGGGTGCCACTGTTTCCCAGAAAGTGTGCCAAATTGGTCAAGAAAGTCTCAACTTCCAGATAATTCACTCAGTAGGCATAACCCTTCGAGCCTTTAGCAGGGGTCTCATTCCACAGCTAAATACTGGTTATTTCCTCTATTTTAAAATAATTGCAGGATAAGTCAAAATAGAGGTCCACTTTTAAAAAGTATCTCTAAGTCCTACAAGATTGACACCTAATAAAGCAGCTTACATATTTTAACAATTCCCTTTCACAGTAGGTAATGAACCAGATACAGCTCATTCATTACCTACTCCAATGAAGCTGCCAGTTGTAATTTCTGGTCTCTCACCTTGTAGCTCAAACTGGCATATAGAGCTATGAGTCTCAGGGGCAAATAACATTGTTGAATTCATTAATCCCCCTCCCCAAACACCGTTGTTCATCCTGCAGTTGAACTATGAGCAAATGACCTGGGACCAAAAGACCTTCCGCAGAGCTCCTCTGCTCTTTCTCAGCCTGGCACACGTAACAAAGGTTTATGGTACACATATGAGACTGTTTATTGAGTGCTATAAGGAGAACGTTTTCAATGTAACCTGATAGGGAGACTAATATGGGAGGTACGTTTTGGCTTGATGTGGTTACCAAGCCATGTGTGTTGTCAGGAATTCCATAACTTACTTGTA
The DNA here is from genome assembly GCF_040802235.1 of Manis javanica. NCBI lineage: Eukaryota > Metazoa > Chordata > Mammalia > Pholidota > Manidae > Manis > Manis javanica. The sequence continues at coordinate 16,569,221 of NC_133163.1, read as the reverse complement.
AAGAATGAAAAGATACATATATTCTTTAGTTCGTTCTTAGGGGGTTTGTAAATTAGTACGTGAAAATCCACATAACTTGTCAGTGTGTAGTTTAACATAACCTGGGAACTGGTCTATGATACACACTGGGCTATTTAAATCATTTAAAGCATTGTTTGGCAAATGGTTACTTTAACTTGACAAATTGGGATTCCATATTGGTTTCAATGTTGCTTTTGGCTACAGTCTCCTTGACCATCCCCTCCATTTTCAATTTCAAGCTGGTGGAAGTAGGAGGTGGAGTAAGAGAAGCAAATGGTGATATATTAAAAGTTTCAAAGTGTATTAAACAAACTCTCTTTGATTTGTATAGAACATGCCTGATCTGAACTCCTTTTAACTTTTTGGAATTCTTGAAACATGGAATCAGCTTACATAATTAGAGAAGGAGAGGCTGACAGAGAAGTCCTGCCTGCCCTAAGAGTTGAGAGAGCCGCTTAAGAACAAGTCATACTGCAGGCTTCCAAATATGGGCTGCTAGCAAGGGTACTCAACCACAGGGACGGGACTTGGCAGTGACCATCATCCCACCGTCAGCCAAACCAGGTTCTGACATTAGAAAGTCAATTACAGTCAACCATAACTAGCAACTTTTTAGAATACAGAAAGGAGAGAATTTTAGCACAGAGGAGGTCTTTAGAAATCCTCCTGTCCGGACTTTCATATTTTGTACATCTGGAAATGCAGGCTCAATGACATTAAGTAACTTGCCCAAAGCCAGACAGTTAGATGCATGTATGAATCTCCCAAAATTGTGAATTAAGCTTGAAATGAGCTTTCCTGAGACCAGAATGCAGATCTCTTAATGACAGTATACTGATTTTCCTTTATATAATGGAGTTTTCCAAAGATTAGAAGCCAAACTATTTCTGAAAAAAATAGCACAGCATGGTTTTCTATTATTTTCCCCAGTGTGCCGTACTTAGATATTCTACTAAAATTAAACAATCAATTTAATGGACACCATAGTACTGCTAATTGTACATTAGGCACAAATAAGTGTACGTATAATCATACTCCAGGAATGTTAAAAGTCTTAAGGAAAGAAATTGATTTTTTAAATTACAGGACAAAGGTTAAAAGAAAGTAAATATATTAAATGTAGTCAGCTTCTTACAGAGATATGAACTCATACTGAAAAGGCTACAGAAAGGAGTATTGCCCAATGGAGATGTGCCTGGAGGAACTCATGGAGAGAGTGAGCAGGTAATGATATTCTGAAGAGAGAAAAATATGCCATTAACCTTCTAAATAGCTGACAGAAGAAAGAAAAAAACGTGTGAAAGGTTTATTTTAAGTGAGCAGTTCAGGGTACAGTGGCAGTTTAAGCATATGGATAGAGGAACTTGGAAGCTTTGAATAAGCATTCTTATTTTTTAGGTTATGTTACAGGGAGGGGGTCTTTATCACCCCTCATTCGGGGGACTGGACAAACGATACGAAGCAACATTAGAAGGCAGTTTTATTTAGCAAGGTGGAAGTACATTCTCTAAGAGAGAGTGGGCGGCCTGAGGCATTAGGATCAGCTCTGAAAATCTGAATACTTGTTGGTTTTACAGCAAAGTATGAGGGGAGTGTTAACAGGTTCAGGTCATATAACCGCTCTGGCTCTGCACATGCTCTTTCTCATAATGCAGACAAAAAAACCCACGGGTTGGAAGGGATTCTAATAATCATGTGATGGGCCAAGATCATTCTCAAGCATGTCTTGGTGTTCTTTGCTCAGGCATCACCCTTGGGGATTTCCCAGCTCCGTCTACATTTAGTTTTAGGCAAAGAGTGGGTGTAAACCCACCTAGAAATGTTGTTGTCTTCCACCTTTCCCTTGTTTTCTGCTGCTCATATCTAATTGCCTACTCTAACAGGTTAGACAGGTTGAGCTTGCATGAAAAGCCTACAGAATTGGAATCTTTAATATAATAATTTTCACTGTCAATCAGAAGGTAATCAAGAAAGTAGTGGAGACCGTGCAATCCACATAACTGAGGTTGAATTAATTGAAGCGTGTAACAGTTAAGACCAGGAGAAAGTGATACATTCATCTGGATACTAAGTGATGGACTCTGACAATAGATTAGATACTGTATGCACAATAAAGATACAGTTTTCCAAGGCGGGTAGTGGGGAGCAGTACATAGCTGATGACAGTGAGATGGTGGTTTGGTGCATGTGAGGGGATGAAGCTGGGAAAGCAATGAAGAAAAATTAAATGGCTAGGCCATAAATCTCTTCATAAACACTATTAAAAAAATTCAGGAGGTGGAATTTCTTAGAAAGAAGCTTAGCAGACCCTCTACCCACCAAAACAGCCATTTAAATGGTCAAAAATTTTTAAGAAAATCAGATAAATCCCAAATTGCCCAAATGGAGAAACATTCATTCAAAGTCATCTACTAAATCTTGGCAAAATCGGTGAGATAACCTACTTGCTAATCTGCACCCCAGCCCAGCCCTGTGTTCCAGAAGGTCTACCCAGGTTACGTATAGCCAAGAAAGGGGTCCTTACTCTCTCAGCTCCAAGTTTGGGATTACATTTTCACACCACCAGGGGCAGATTGTTGTTTCCCCACATTCCGGGCTTACCCAGCCCTCAACCATAGGCCTTCCCTTACTCTTCCCAAATCAAAAGACAGAAATTTTATTTCAGGACTTCAGAACAATAATACAGAGTCCTTGATCACCCACACTCCCCAGGGGTGGAGGTTCCTCTTGTGATAAATGATATAAGTAAACTTTTTTTTTTGAGAGGGCATCTCTCATATTGATTGATCAAATGGTTGTTAACAACAATAAAATTCTGTATAGGGGGGTCAATGCTCAATGCACAATCATTAATCCATCTCAAGCCTAGTTCTCTTCAGTCTCCAATCTTCTGAAGCATAACGAACAAGTTCTTACATGGTGAATGAATTCTTACATAGTGAATAAGTTCTTACATGGTAAACAGTACAAGGGCAGTCATCACAGAAACTTTCGGTTTTGATCACGCATTATGAACTATAAACAATCAGGTCAAATATGAATATTCGTTTGATTTTTATACTTAATTTATATGTGGATCCCACATTTCTCCCTTTATTATTATTATTATTATTTTTATTTTTAATAAACTGCTGAAGTGGTAGGTAGATGCAAGATAAAGGTAGAAAACATAGTTTAGTGTTGTAAGAGAGCAATTGTAGATGATCAGGTGTGTGCCTGTAGACTATGTGCTAATCCGAGCTAGACAAGGGCAATAAAACATCCATGGATGCAGAAGCTTTCTCTCAACAAAGGGGGGGGGATGAGGTTCTAAACTCACCACTGTTGATCCCCAATTTCTCACCTGATGGCCCCCCTGTGACTGTGCCTGTCTTAGGTTGTTCCTCCCTTGAGGAATCTTACTCGTCTCTGGCTAACCAGTCATCTTCCGGGGCCATACAGGGAAATGTAAAGTTGGTAAGTGAGAGAGAAGCCGTATTGTTTGAAAAGGTTAGCTTTTTACTTCTTTGCAGATTTATGCCCTGTGGCTTCTATGCCCAGCACTTGTCTCGAGGTATCTTTACCACCTGGAGGAATTATGATACTCGGTAACTTTGATATGAGGCACGAATTCTATTTAAGGGTTGTAATTAGGAAGGAAGAAGAAAAGCTATAGATGTAGCATATGAAGGAAACATGGGAGGATTGATTATTTCTTTGACATATCTTCTTGTAGAGTACCTTAAGTATGTATAGGTTTTAAACTACTAACTAATTTGTACACACATATTAACATAATAGGATTACGGTGACATAAACAAAGCAAATCTATAATTACCATCCATCTCCAGTGAAGCCAAGAAAACCATTTAGGCACCCTAGGCATTTGTGAAAATATGTCTATGATATGATGGATATTGTCCAACTGTACTTGAACAGTCTGAGAGAAATCAGACAAATTAAAGCAGCCCATTTCTGGGATCTGTTCACCTCCGATATGTCCTTTTAATCGTAGATAGTCTATAGTTGTAAGATTTTGGAGCGCTACATCTTGCACCCCTCCCAACTCCTGGTTGAGTTCCAACAGTACAGATCCGGTCAAATTCGTTGTCTCACTGTATGCACATGCCAGCCTAGACATCTCCCTTCTCATTCCTATGGCAAGTCCAGGAATCGGTGGGGTGGACGTAGCCATGACCGCAGCATCGCCCGGATCCCTGTGGAGGCTTTTTGATGATCATCCCCTGGCATGAGTCCTCCAGAGAGTGCTGATGCCAGAAGCTCCTCCTCATATCATATCTTAGTTCATTTTCTGGGTATCCAAGCTAGGCCTTGATCTTCTGCATAGAAACAAACAGACTCTTTGCCCACACTTTGACATGCCCTCTATACCACTGTGCAGAACTCATTGGAGGTCAGCACACAGGAACTGTTTTGTTTTTATTAAGAGAAAGGAATATTATCAGAAAAGAGTACCTCCATAGCTGATCATCTGACACCCTTTAAGTGATCAACATTAAGGATATTTAAAGCATGCCTTAATCCTTGATTTACCAGTTGTTTTATCCTACCAAGGAGTAATCCCTCTTTTCTTTCTTTCTTTTTTTTTTTTAATCTTTAATCTACACTTACATGAAGAATACTATGTTTACTATGCTCTCCCCTATATCACATCCCCCCTAAAAACCACATTACGGTCACTGTCCATCAGCATAGCAAAATATAGAGTCACTACTTGTCCTCTTTGTGTTGTACAACCCTCCCTCCCTTTTCTCCCTGCCCCCCATGCATGCTAGTCTTAATACTCCCCTTCTTCTTTCCCCCACTTATCCCCCCCAGCCCACCCATCCTCCCCAGTTCCTTTCCCTTTGGTACCTGTTAGTCCATTTCTGGGTTCTGTAATTCCGCTGCAGCTTTGTTCCTTCAGTTTTTCCTTTGTTCTTATACTCCTCAGATGAGTGAAATCATTTGGTATTTCTCTTTCTCTGCTTGGCTTATTTCACTGAGCATAATAACCTCCAGCTCCATCCATGTTGCTGCAAATGGTAGGATTTTCCTCTTCTTATGGCTGAGTAGTATTCCATTGTGTATATGTACCACATCTTCTTTATCCATGCATCTACCGATGGACATTTAGGTTGCTTCCAATTCTTGGCTATTGTAAATAGCACTGTGATAAACATAGGGGTGCATCTGTCTTTCTCAAACTTGATTGCTGCGTTCTTAGGGTAAATTCCTAGGAGTGGAATTCCTGGGTCAAATGGTAGGTCTGTTTTGAGCATTTTGATGAACCTCCAACCTGCTTTCCACGATGGTTGAACTAATTTACATTCCCACCAGCAGTGTAGGAGGGTTCCCCTTTCTCCACAGCCTCGCCAACATTTGTTGTTGTTTGTCTTTTGGATGGCAGCTATCCTTACTGGTGTGAGGTGATACCTCATTGTAGTTTTAATTTGCATTTCTCTGATAATTAGCAATGTGGAGCATCTTTTCATGTGTCTGTTGGCCATCTGTATTTCTTTTTTAGAGAACTGTCTGTTCAGTTCCTCTGCCCATTTTTTAATTGGGTTATTTGTTTTTTGTTTGTTGAGGCATGTGAGCTCTTTATATATTCTGGACATTAAGCCTTTATCGGATCTGTCATTTTCAAATATATTCTCCCATACTGTAGGGTTCCTTTTTGTTCTATTGATGGTGTCTTTCGCTGTACAGAAATTTTTCAGCTTAATGTAGTCCCACTGGCTCATTTTTGCTGTTGTTTTCCTTGCCTGGGGAGATATATTCAAGAAGAGATCACTCATGTTTATGTCTAAGAGGTTTTTGCTTATGTTTTTTTCCAAGAGTTTAACGGTTTATTGACTTACATTCAGGTCTTTGATCCATTTTGAGTTTACCTTTGTATATGGGGTTAGACAAAGGTCCAGTTTCATTCTCCTACATGTAGCTGTTCAGTTTTGCCAGCACCATCTGTTGAAGAGACTGTCATTTTGACATTGTATGTCCATGGCTCCTTTATCAAATATTACTTGACCATATATGTTTGGGTTAATTTCTGGAGTCTCTAATCTGTGCCACTGGTCTGTGGCTCTGTTCTTGTGCCAGTACCAAATTGTCTTGATTACTATGGCTTTGTAGTACAGCTTGAAGTTGGGGAGTGAGATCTCCCCCTACTTTATTCTTCTTTTTCAGGATTGCTTTGGCTATTCGGGGTCTTTGGTGTTTCCATATGAATTTTTGAATTATTTGTTCCAATTCATTGAAGAATGTTGCTGGTAATTTGATAGGAATTGCATCAAATCTGTATATTGCTTTGGGCAGGATGCCCATTTTGACGATATTAATTCTTCCTAGCCATGAGCATAGGATGAGTTTCCCTTTGTTAGTGTCCCCTTTAATTTCTCTTAAGAGTGACTTGTAGTTTTCAAAGTATAAGTCTTTCACTTCTTTGGTTAGGTTTATTCCTAGGTATTTTATTCTTTTTGATGCAATTGTGAATGGAGTTGTTTTCCTGATTTCTCTTTCTATTGGTACATTATTAGTGTATAGGAAAGCTACAGATTTCTGTGTGTTAATTTTGTATCCTGCAACTTTGCTGTATTCCGATATCAGTTCTAGTAGTTTTGGAGTGGAGTCTTTAGGGTTTTTTATGTACAGTATCATATCATCTGCAAATAGTGACAGTTTAACTTCTTCTTTACCAATCTGGGTTCCTGTATTTCTTTGTTTTGTCTGATTGCCGTGTCTGGGACCTCCAGTACTATGTTAAATAACAGTGGGGAGAGTGGGCATCCCTGTCTGGTTCCCGATCTCAGAGGAAATGCTTTCAGCTTCTCGCTGTTCAGTATAATGCTGGCTGTGGGTTTATCATATATGGCCTTTATTATGTTGAGGTACTTGCCCTATATTCCCATTTTGCTGAGAGTTTTTACCATGAATGGATGTTGAACTTTGTCAAATGCTTTTTCAGCATCTATGCAGATGATCATGTGGTTTTTGTCTTTCTTTTTGTTGATGTGGTGGATGATGTTGATGGATTTTCGAATGTTGTACCATCCTTGCATCCCTGGGATGAATCCCACTTGGTCATGGTGTATGGTCCTTTTGATATACTGTTGAATTCTGTTTGCTAATATTTTATTGAGTGTTTTTGCATCTACATTCATCAGGGATATTGGTCTGTAATTTTCTTTTTTGGTCGGGTCTTTGCCTGGTTTTGGTTTTAGGGTGATGTTGTCTCCATAGAATGAGTTTGGGAGTATTCCCTCCTCTTCTATTTTTTGGAACACTTTAAGGAGAATGGGTATTATGTCTTCTCTGTGTGTCTGATAAAATTCCGAGGTAAATCCGTCCGGCCCCGGGGTTTTGTTCTTGGGTAGTTTTTTGATTACCGTTTCAGTTTCTTTGCTCGTAGTTCTGTGTTTCTTCTTTGGTCAGTCTTGGGAGGTTGTATTTTTCTAAGAAGTTGTCCATTTCTTCTAGGTTTTCCAGCTTGTTGGCATATAGGTTTTCATAGTAGTCTTTAATAATTCTTTGTATTTCTGTGGGGTCTGTCGTGATTTTTCCATTCTCATTTCTGATTATGTTGATTTGTGTTGATTCTCTTTTCCTCTTAATAAGTTGGGCTAGAGGCTTATCTATTTTGTTTATTTTCTCAAAGAACCAGCTCTTGGTTTCATTGATTTTTGCTACTGGTTTATTCTTCTCAATTTTGTTTATTTATTCTCTGATCTTTATTATGTCCCTCCTTCTGCTGACTTTAGGCCTCATTTGTTCTTCTTTTTCCAGTTTCGAAAGTTGTGATGTTAGACTATTCATTTGGGATTGTTCTTCCTTCTTCAAGTGTGCCTGGATCGCTATATACTTTCCTCTTAAGTCTGCTTTCGCTTCATCCCACAGAAGTGGGGGCTTTGTGTTGGTGTTGTCATTTGTTTCTATATATTCCTTGATCTCTATTGTGATTTGTTCATTGATCCATTGATTATTTAGAAGCATGTTGTTAAGCCTCCATGTGTTTGTGAGCCTTTTTGTTTTCTTTGTAGAGTTTATTTCTAGTTTTATACCTTTGTGGTCTGAAAAATTGGTTGGTAGAATTTCAATATTTTGGAACTTACTGAGGCTCTTTTTGTGAGCTAGTATGTGGTCTATTCTGGAGAATGTTCCATGTGCACTTGAGAAGAATGTATATCCTGTTGCTTTTGGATGTAGAGTTCTATAGATGTCTGTTAGGTCTCTCTGTTCTAGTGTGTTGCTCAATGCCTGTGTGTCCTTACTTATTTTCTGCCCAGTGGACCTGTCTTTGGAGTGAGTGGTGTGTTCAAGTCTCCTAAGATGAATGCATTGCATTCTATTTCCCTCTTTAGTTCTGTTAGTATTTGTTTCACATATGCTGGTGCTCCTGTGTTGGGTGCATATATATTTAGAATGGTTATATCCTCTTGTTGGACTGAGCCCTTTATCATTATGTAGTGTCCTTCTTTATCTCTTGTTACTTTCTTTGTTTTGAAGTCTATTTTGTCTGATATTAGTACTGCAACCCCTGCTTTCTTCTCACTGTTGTTTGCCTGAAGTATGTTTTTCCATCCCTTGACTTTTAGTCTATGCTTATCTTTGGGTTTAAGGTGAGTTTCTTGTAAGCAGCATATAGATGGGTCTTGCTTTTTTATCCATTCTATTACTCTATGTCTTTTGATTGGTGCATTAAGTCCATTTACATTTAGGGTGACTATTGAAAGATATGTACTTATTGCCATTGCAGGCTTTAGATTCGTGGTTACCAAAGGTTCAAGGTTAGCTTCTTTAGTATCTTACTGCCTAACTTAGCTCGCTTATTGAGCTGTTATATACACTGTCTGGAGATTCTTTTCTTCTCTCCCTTCTTATTCCTCCTCCTCCATTCTTCACATGTTGTGTTTTGTTCTGTGCTCTTTCTAGGAGTACTCCCATCTAGAGCAGTCCCTTTAAGATGCCCTGTAAAGGTGGTTTGTGGGAAGCAAATTCCCTCAGCTTTTGCATGTCTGGGAATTGTTTAATCCCGCCATCATATTTTAATGATAGTTGTGCTGGATACAGTATCCTTCGTTCAAGGCCCTTCTGTTTCATTGCATTAAATATATCATGCCATTCTCTTCTGGCCTGTAGGGTTTCTGTCGAGAAGTCTGATGTTAGCCTGATGGGTTTTCCTTTATAGGTGACCTTTTTCTCTCTAGCTGCCTTTAAAACTCTTTCCTTGTCCTTGATCCTTGCCATTTTAATTATTATGTGTTGGTGTTGTCCTCCTTGGATCCTTTCTGTTGGGGGTTCTGTATATTTCCATGGTCTGTTCGATTATTTCCTCCCCCAGTTTGGGGAAGTTTTCAGCAATTGTTTCTTCAAAGGGACTTTCTATCCCTTTTCCTCTTTCTTCTTCTTCTGGTACCCCTATAATATGAATATTATTCCTTTCGGATTGGTCACATAGTTCTCTTAGTCTTGTTTCGTTCCTGGAGATCCTTTTATCTCTCTCTATGTCAGCTTCTATATGTTCCTGTTCTCTGGTTTCTATTCCTTCAATGGCCTCTTGCATCTTATCCATTCTGCTTGTAAATCCTTCCAGGGATTGTTTCACTTCTGTGATCTCCTTCCTGACATCTGTGATCTCCCTCCGGACATCATCCCATTGCTCTTGCATTTTTCTCTGCATCTCTATCAGCATGTTCATGATTTTTATTTTGAATTCTTTTTCAGGGGGAGTGGTCAGGTCTGTCTCTTTCTCAGGTGTTGTCTCTGTGATCTTTGTCTGCCTGTAGTTTTGCCTTTTCATGGTGATAGAGATAGTTTGCAGAGCTGGTAGGAGTGACGGCTGGAAGAACTTTCCTTCTTGTTGGTTTGTGGCCTTCCTCTCCTGGGAGAATAGCAACCTCTAGTGGCTTATGCTTGGCAGCTATGCACAGACAGGGCTTCTGCTACCTGCCCAGTTGCTATGGAGTTTATCTCCGCTGTTGCTGTGGTCGTGGCCTGGCTGGGGTTGATCCTCCAAAATGGTGGAGCCCCATTGGAGGGGGAGCGGCTGAGAGGCTATTTATCTCCGTAATGGGCCTCTGTGCTCCCTGTTGCCCAGGGGGTTAGAGTGCCCAGAGATCCCCAGATTGCCTGCCTCTGGGCTAAGTGTCCTGTCCTGCCCCTTTAAGACTTCCAAAAGGCACTCTCCAAACCAAAACAACAACAGCAACAACGAAAGAGGAAAAAAAAAAAAACGGAAAAAAACATGCGATATTGTTTGTCCTCAGGCGCCCAGACACCCGCTCACCGGTCTTGCTGCCATGTTTCCCTAGCATTGGGGTCCCTGTCCCTTTAAGGCTTCCAAAAAGCACTCGCCAAAAAAAAAGGGAAAAAAGCGTGATTTTCTTTGTTCTCAGGCGCTGGTCTCAGGCATCCGCTCACCGGTCTTGCTGCCCTGTTTCCCTAGTATTGGGGTCCCTGTCCCTTTAAGGCTTTCAAAAAGAACTCACCAAAAAAAAAGAAAAAAAACCGCTCCAGTTTCTTTCCACCCGCCGGGAGCCGGGGGGAGGGGCGCTCGGGTCCTGCAGGGCGGGGGCTTGTATCTTACCCCCTTTGTGAGGCGCTGGGTTCTCGCAGGTGTGGATGTGGTCTGGATGTTGTCCTGTGTCCTCTGGTCTCTATTTTAGGAAGTTGTCTTTGTTATATTTTCATAATTCTATGTGGTTTTGGGAGGAGAGTTCCTCTGCTCTACTCACGCCCCCATCCTGGCTCCACCCCCGTGATAAGTAAAGATTTTTTAATGGAGTCAGGGCAACCATATCAGAGGAACTGCCTTGCACATTCTGTTTTCTGAAGCTTTGAACCTGGCGGAACCATCAGCATTCCAAAAAGTCAGGAAGCTTGACAATATCCTGTTTAAGAAGACTGATAAATGTGAACTTTAGCCTAATGACCACTCCAGCTGACTGATCAATGAAATCCAAACCTAGCCCTGCCTGTTCATACCTGTTAAATATTCTTTAAAAACAGTTTACCTAATTTTACTCTTTTTTATCCATAAATACTGAGTCCACCTCCTATAATATGGAGACCATTTGGGTTTTTACCTAAATTGTATACTTCGAATTACAAATTTTTGATCCCAGATAAACACTTTGCCACTTGAACCGGCTTCCTGGTTTGGGGTTGACAGTGTGGAAGAGACAGACATCCCTCTCTGTCATTGTCCCTCTTGGAGCCACGGTGTCACTTCAGGAAAATCTGGTTCCATTTTGGTGCCCAGCTCTAGGCAGTAGCCCCAGGAGGATTTTGCCTAGGGAATAATGATGTCCTAAGGAATAAAGAGCTCCAGAACTGTGCCTGAGGGGAGTGACTTTATTAAGAACAAGAAGTGGATAAACCTACGTGAAGGCCCTCTTGGAAACAATGGAGATCTTCAAGTGAGGAGTAATTAAGTGGAAACTGGTATCTTAATACCAGCAAAATGGCAGAATAGTAAGAAATCTAACAGAATCTTGTAAAGGTACAGCCAGGAAGTTTCTTCCAGAGATCACACTCCACCCTGGGTGCAGGAAGACCATGCATTTTTGATAGGCTGCACCTATGCAGGAGCAATCACAGGAGGTATCACTTGAATGTATTACCCAGCAGCACACAGACCTATAAAGAAAGGGCAGAAACTTCACTGGCCAAAGAGGCTTAAACCAGGTTCAAAAATGAAATTACACACATCCTTGGCATTCAAGAAGATTGTGTATGTCCCTTAAGCTACAGTTTCTCAGCAGAGATCCTGAGAGTTAATGCCCAACCTAAAAGTCCCTGGCTAAATGTAAAGCATAAACAAATATATGAACTCATTGAAACTTGAGAGTAGTCTGCAAGCCACACATAAATAAGTACATATCTAACTGACTACAGAGGCATAAACACAGTCACTGATCACTAAGTGGACAATGCTGGCACAGGGGAAACACCTAGGTAGCTAGATTAAAAGATAAAAACACGTGATGAAAATCTTAGCACTGACATTAAAGATTTGCACATTGTAGGGGAAAAGTTTTCACAGAATTAGTTCAGCTAAATCACTAAACAAATAAATGACCAAGCAAACAGAAACAACAGGGGTAGGAGATCAGCCTCCAGAGTTTCTTAATGTATTTTCTAACATGATCAATTTCCACAAAAAATATGATTCATCCAAAGAAATGGGAAAGTATGACCCATACACATGGGAGGAAAAGGCAATAGAAACTGCATTGAATGATGAAGTTAACAGAGAAAGACTTCAAAGCATTATGATATGTAAATTCAAAGAACTAAAAGAAACTATGCTTAAAGGATTAAAGGAAGGTATGAAAATAATAATAATATTGATAAAAGGGTTACTCTATCCAGAAGACATAACAATGATAAAAATATATTCACTCTGAAACAGCCCCTAAATACAGAAGCAAAAATTGAATTGATAGGCGAAAGAATTCATAATAATAGTTACAGACTTCTCTTCCCCAGTTTCAGTAATGGAAAGAATTCAGATAAAGAGATTCATAATAGTAGTTACAGATATCTATTCCCCAGTTCAGTAATGGAAAGAATAATTAGGTGGAAAATCAACCAAAAAATAAAACAATATATATACCAATAATGTTATTACTCCACTAGATTAACAGATATCTATACAACACTCCCTCCTGCTATAGCAGAATACACATTTTTTTCAAACACACAGAACATTCTTCAAGACAGAACATATTCCAGGTCATAAAACAAGCCTAGATAAACTTAAAAGGATTTAAAACATACAAATATGTACTACTGCAGTAGAATCAAATTAGACATCTAAAACAGGAAGTTTTAGAAATTCCCAGTTACATGGAAATTAAGCAATAGACTACTAAAGATCAACAGGTGAAAGAATTCACAAGAAAAAATAGAAATTAATTTGACACGAAAGGAAATTAAAACACCACATGCCAGAACTTACAGAATGCAGGGAAATCGGTGCTCAGAGAGAAATTTTTATTTATAAACACATACATTTAAAAGAAGTAATTTCAAATATGAATAATGTAAACTTCCACCTTTATGAAATAAAAAAAAGAAGAGTAAACAAAACCCAAAGCAAACAGAAGGGAAAAATAATAAAGATTAGAGTGGGGATAAATAAAATAGAAAATGAGAACAAATAAAGAGAATTAACAAAATCAAAATTGTTTATTTGAAAAGGTCAACAAAATTGACAAATTATTAGTTTAACTGACCAAGAAAAAAAGAGAGAAGATGCAAATGAATAGAAACAGGAATGAAAGAGGGAACATTACTCACATATATAAAAGGATTATTAGGCAATACTATGAATAACTGTAGACCAACCAATTAGACAGCCTAAATGAAATGCATCTGTACAAAGAAAAGCTACTGAAACTGACTCAAGAGAAATAGAAAATCTAAATAGACTTGTAGAAGTAAAGAGAATAAATTAGTAAGTGACAACAAAATTTCCTTCAAAGAAATTTCCAGGACCAGATGACTTTATTGATGAATTCTACCAGATGTTTAAACAACTAGCCCCAATCATTCACAAACTCTTCTTAAATGTAAAAGAGTGAAGAAACATTTCCCAATGCATTCTATGAGGCCAGTATTAATCAAACCCAGAAAAAAAACATTATAAGAAAAGAAAACTACAAATTGCTATCTCATATGAAGGTAGAGAAAAAATGCTCACAATATTCTAGAAAACTGCATCCTATAGTATATTAAAAGGATTATACACTATGACCAAATGGGATTTATCTCAGGAATATGACATACAATAATAAATCAATGTAATATTCCATATTAATAGAACAAAGGGAAAAACAACATACACAAATATCTTAATAGACAGAGAAAACTTTTGAAAAAAATCCAGCACCCTTTAATAATAAAAACACTCAGTGAATAAGGAATGATGGGAACTTCCTCAAGCTGATAAAATAAGATCATACTTAATGATGAAAAATTAGAAACTTTCCCAATAAGATAAGAATAAGAAAAGAACATCCATTCTTGCCAACTTCTAGTCAACATTGTACTATAAGGCCTAGCTGGGTCAATTAGGCAAGAAAATTGAATAAAAGCATCCTAAATTGTAAAGGAATTAGTAAAACCATATAGGTCTTCATATGACATCTTTTACATATAAAATCCAAATAAAACCACACACACAAAAATATCAAAACTGCTAGAGATAATGAAAAAATTCACCAAACTTGTGGAATACAACATAGAAATAAAACTATATATATATATTAGATTGACAGTGTGGAAGAGACTGACATCCCTCCCTGTCATTGTCCTGCTTGGAACCACAGTGTCACTACAGGAAAATCTGGTTCCAGTTTGACCCCTAGCTCAAATTGCTCTCATATGAATGTAGAGAAAAAGTGCTCACAAAATTCTAGAAAACTGGATCCTATAATATATTAAAAGGATTACAACTATGACCAAATGGCATTTATTCAAAAATAAGCTGTCTTTCCTATGCACAATCTGAAAATGTAATTGTGAAACAATTATATTTAAAGTAGCATCAAAATAACAAAATACTTAGGAAAAAGTTTAACAAAATAAATGCAAGGTTTGTACATTGACAAGAATAAAACATGTCGAAATAAATTAAAGAAGACCTAAATAATTGGAAAGGAATTCCATGTGTATGGATTGGAGAAGACTTAATATAGTTAAAACGGCAGTAATCCCCATGTTGATTCACATATTTGATGAAGTCTTTATCTATGTACTAGCTGTCCCTTTTGCATAAGTTATTAGATTAATCCTAAAATTCACATGGAAATGCAAAGATCCAGAAAAGAAAAAAAAACTTAAGAAAAACATAATTGGGAAGATTCACTTTCCCTATTTCAAATCTTAATACAAACCCCCAGTAATCAATAAAAAAGATAGCCATATAGATAAGTGGAATACAATTGTTGAGTACACACATGACCTTACCTTTACGATAAGTTGATTAATGACATACCACAAGTGACGCTGGGGCAACTAGATATCCACATATAAAGTAATGAAGGTGGACTGCTACTTCACACTAAAAAAAATTAACTCAAAATGGATTATAAACAGAAAGCTAACTGCTAACACTGTAAAACATTCAGGAAAAAAATTGTGGAGTAAATCTTCATGACTTTGTGCTTTAAGCAATGGTTTCTTAAATGATGCAAAAAAGTGACAAAAGAAAAAGAGACAAATTAGCTTTGAAGAAAATAGTAAGCTTTTGTTGTATGAACAATACCATAAATTAAGTGAAAAGACAACCCACGGAATGGGAGAAAATATTTGTAAAGCATATATCTGATAAGGACTTTTATCCAGAATATATAAAGTGCTCCCTTGATGCAATAATAAAAAGACAACCCAAATTTTCAAATGGGCAAAATATTTGAATAGATATTTACCAAAAGAAGATATACAAATCAGCAATAGGCACAGGAAAAGGTGCTCAGCATCATTGGTTATTAGAGAAATGCAAGGCAAAGCCATGACATGAAGCCACCTCAGACTCACTAAGATGGCTGTATCCAGAAAGTCAGACAAGTGTTGGTGAAGATGTGGAAAAATTAGAACTCTCATACATTGCTAGTGAGAATGTAAGATGGTGCGGCTGCTTTGGAAAATAGTTTAACAGTTCCACAAAATTTTAATCAGAGTTACTATATGATCCAGCCATTCCACTCCAGAAGAAATGAAAACACATGTCCTCACAAAACCTTGTATATCGGTTCATAAAAGCATTACTCAATATAAAATAGCCAATAGTTGAATGGATAACATGGGATACATGAATACAATGGAATATTATTTGGCAATAAAAATGAGTGACTGACACACTACAACATGAATGAACCTTGAAGATATAATGCTCAGTCAAAAAGAAGCTAAATTGTCACATGATATGTAATTCCATTTATATGAAATATCAGAATTATTAAAACAATTTTAAAAAATAGGCCATTTTATTAGAAGCAACTAAGCAGGAACTATATAATTAAATTTAGATAAATGAATGCCATATATGAAATAACTTTTATATAGTTCCTATGCCTGCATCTATTTAAATATCGTACCTACTTAACCATTCATTGTTATTTAGGTCCCAGAGAACCACTGAAATTCTTTCTGATCAACTCAGTCTTTTAAAAGAAAGATAAATCTGTTGTATGCCATATATTTTTATAGTTTCTCTTCTCATGGTTCTAGCTATAGGCAATTTCTAAAATAAGCAAATTTTTGTCTCCCAACAATTATTTGAACCTGAGTTGCTAATATTGTTGAATATGAAGCTAGTATAATCTGTCCTTATTATATTACCTTGTGCTTCAAATGCTGCATTCCAGTTTTTAAAGTGCAGAGCATATATTTAGGTGGATAATAGAGTTGAAATTCTTAGTCTGTTTCTTGAAAAATATTAAGTGGTCATTTTTATAAGGACATTCTCTAAGATTCCTTTTATTGACTGCTTCTATTTAAAAGCTATGATAATAGGAATTTTTTTTTAATTTTTAAAATTAAATCTATTAATGCATAAAAAGAGTAGTAACTCTTAACTGCCTGGATTTTATCCTAGAAATATAAGGTAGAATTAATATTCACATAGCAATTTTTATATTAATGGAATAAAAGAAAAAAGCCATATGATCATTATTAGATTATCTCATTTAAATATTGCAACCATAAGTTGAAATGGATACTATTACCACAACCTCAGATACATTAAAATGATTTTGTGCCAATAGAAATCTGGATAACAAACTTAACATAGTTCATACAGCTGTTAAGTGAAAAAGAAGGATTCGGGTTCATGTTTATCATTTCCCAGACACTGCTATTCACAGTTTCATTGTACTGACTGTTACATGCCAGCTTCCCTCCTGCTGTTATGTTGTAACTGGTACTGAACCCTGCTATCAAATCTATAAGCTACAACCTTAGGAGTCTTATCTATATGAGGGAATTTATAGCTAATAGAATCTTAGGAGGATCTCTTGGTAATTTGACATGTCTCAGGCAGTAGTTTAGGCCAAGTTTGTTTCAGGAAGGATTTCTCAATGAAAGCAATAATAACATAAATGTCTAATCCCTCTCACACCCACTGTATCTCATTTACTTAAAGCCAAGCTTCTTTTCAGTTATAGGATAGGGAAAAACAAAAATTTTCTAATTTCCTCTCACCATTTGGAACTTTTCTATGTATTTTTCCTTTCAAACACCCCTAAACATACAGGAATCATCTTTACTAGACATCTTGGCATGTATTATCATATCCTCCCTACTAATCAATATATCATAAAACATATATGGATAACCAGGATGCATTTAACATTTCACACTCATGCATTAGTTTTATAAGTATGCTTTAATAAACACATGTTATGACATATTATAATATATGCATAATATTCATAATGATGTATACTTAATACAGTTTTTTCATTAGAAAAATAGGCAAAGAACAAAAAGACATGAAGCAAATATATTTTCATTCAAAGATTTTCTATGCTGAGGAACTTTTTAACAGAGTGTAAGGTGTGGAGCATAGCTACCATCTACCAGTATGCTATTTATTTAAGTATTATTATTTTTTTTTTGTAGATAATTATTTTTTATTGAAGGGTAGTTGACACACAGTATTACACTAGTTTCAGGTGTACAACACAGTGATTCAACATTTATGTACATGATAATTCTAGCTACCAGCAATCACCATACAAAGTTGTTACAATATTTTGACTATATTCCCTATGCTATACATTACATCCCGGTTACTTATTTATTTTACAATTGGAAGTCTGTACTTTTTTTTTTCTTTTTTGAGAGAGCATCTCTCATATTTATTGATCAAATGGTTGTTAACAACAATAAAATTCTATATAGGGGAGTCAATGCTCAATGCACAATCATTAATCCACCCCAAGCCTAATTGTCATCAGTCTCCAATCTTCTGAAGCATAACGAACAAGTTCTTACGTGGAGAACAAATTCTTACATAGTGAATAAGTTACATGGTGAACAGTACAAGGGCAGTCATCACAGAGGCTTTTGGTTTTGATCACGCATTATGAACTATAAACAGTCAGTTCAAATATGAATATTCATTTGATTTTTATACTTGATTTATATGTGAATCCCACATTTCTCTCTTTATTATTATTATTTTTAATAAAATGCTGAAGTGGTAGGTAGATGCAAGATAAAGGTAGAAAACATAGTTTAGTGTTGTAAGAGAGCAAATGTAGATGATCAGGTGTGTGCCTGTAGACTATGTGTTAATCCAAGCTAAACAGGGGAATAAAACCTCCATGGATGCAGAAGATTTCTCTAAGAACAGGGGGGGTGAGGTTCTAAGCCTCACCTCTGTTGATCCCCAATTTCTCACCTGATGGCCCCCCTGCGACTGTGCCTGTCTTAGGTTTTTTCCTCCCTTGAGGAATCTTACCTGTCTCTGGCTAACCAGTCAACTTCCGGGGCCATACAGGGAAATGTAAAGTTGGTAAGTGAGAGAGAAGCCTTATTGCTTGAAAAGGTTAGCTTTTTACTTCTTTGCATATTTATGCCCTGTGGCTTCTATGCCCAGCATTTGTCTTGAGGTATCTTTACCACTTGGAAGAATTATGATACTTGGTAAATTCGATATGAGGCATTAATTCTATTTAAGAGTTGTAATTAGGAAGGAAGAAGAAAAGCTCTAGAAGTAGCAGACAGAAGAAAACATGGGAGGATTGATTATTTCTTTGACATATCTTCTTGTAGAGTAACTTCAGCATGTATAGGTTTTAAACTACTAATTAAATTGCGCACATACATTAACATAATAGGAGAACAGTTACATAACCAAAGCAGACCTATAATTACCAGCCATCTTCAGTGAACCCAAGAAAACCAGTTAGGCACCTTAGGCATTTGTGAAAACTTATCTATGATATGGTGGATATTGTCCAACTGAACTTGAACAGTCTGAGAGAAATCAGACAAATTAAAACAACCCAATCCTGGGGACTGTTCACATCCCATGTGTTCTTCTAACAGTAGATAGTCTGTAGTAGTAAGATTTTGGAGCACTACAACTTGCACTTCTCCTAATTCTTGGTTGAGTTCCAACAGTATAGATCCAGTCAAATTTGTTGTTTTACTGTATGCACAGGCCAGCTTAGATATCTCATTCTTCATTCCCATGGCAAGTCCAGGAACTGGTGGGATGAGTGCACCAACAGCTGTAGCCACGCCTGGATCTTTGTTCAGGTATTTTGATGATCATCTTCTGATATAAGTCTTCCAGAGAGTGCTGATGTTGGAAGTTCTTCTTCATATCGTATCTTAGTTCTTTTTCTGGGTAGCCAAATTAGGCTTTGATCCTCTGTATAAACATAAACAGACCCTTTGCCTTCACTTTTATATGCCCTTTATACCATTGTGTAGAACTCATTGGAGGTCACCACACAGGAACTGCTTTTTTTTTTTTAAGAGAAAGGAATATTATCAGAAAAGTGTTCCTCCATAGCCAATTTTCTGACACCCTTTAAGTGGTCAAAATTAAGGATATTTAAAGCATGCATTAATCATTGATTTACAGTTAGTTTTTTCCTATCAGGGAGTAGTACCCCTTTTCTTTCTTTCTTTTTTTTTTTGTTATCATTAATCTACACTTACATGACAAATATTATGTTTACTAGGCTCTCCCCTATACCAGGTCCCCCCTATAAACCCCTTTACAGTCACTGTCCATCAGCATAGCAAAATGTTATAGAATCACTACTTGTCTTCTCTGTGTTGTACAGCCCCCCCCTTTCTCCCACCTCCCCATGCATGCTAATTTTAATATCCCCCTTCTTCTCCCCCCCTTATCCCTCCCCACCCATCCTCCCCAGTCCCTTTCCCTTTAGTACCTGTCAGTCCATTCTTGGGTTCTGTGATTCTGCTGCTGTTTTGTTCCTTCAGTTTTTCCTTTGTTCTTATACTCCTCAGATGAGTGAAATCATTTGGTATTTCTCTTTCTCTGCTTGGCTTATTTCACTGAGCATAATACCCTCCAACTCCATCCATGTTGCTGCAAATGGTAGGATTTCCCCCTCTTTTTATGGCTGAGTAGTATTCCACTGTGTATATGTACCACATCTTCTTTATCCATTCATCTATCGATGAACATTTAGGTTGCTTCCAATTCTTGGCAATTGTAAATAGCACTGCAATAAACATAGGGGTGCATCTGTCTTTCTCAAACTTGATTGCTGCACTCTTGGGGTAAATTCCTAGGAGTGGAATTCCTGGGTCAAATGGTAAGTCTGTTTTGAGCATTTTGATGAACCTCCATACTGCTTTCCACGATGGTTGAACTAATTTACATTCCCACCAGCAGTGTAGGAGGGTTCCCCTTTCTCCACAGCCTCGCCAACATTTGTTGTTGTTTGTCTTTTGGATGGCAGCTAACCTTACTGGTGTGAGGTGATACCTCATTGTAGTTTTAATTTGCATTTCTCTGATAATTAGCGATGTGGAGCATGCATCTTTTTATGTGTCTGTTGGCCATCTCTATTTCTTTTTTGGAGAACTGTCTGTTCAGTTTCTCTGCCCATTTTTTAATTGGGTTATTTGTTTTTTGTTTGTTGAGGCATGTGAGCTCTTTATATATTCTGTACGTCAAGCCTTTATCAGATCTGTCATTTTCAAATATATTCTCCCATACTGTAGGGTTCCTTTCTGTCCTATTGATGGTGTCTTTTGCTGTACAGAAGCTTTTCAGCTTAATATAGTCCCAGTTGTTCATTTTTGCTGTTGTTTTCCTTGCCCGGGGAGATATGTTTAAGAAGAGGTCACTCATGTTTATGTCTAAGAAGTTTTTGCCTATGTTTTTTTCCAAGAGTTTAATGGTTTCATGACTTACATTCAGGTCTTTAATCCATTTTGAGTTTACCTTTGTATATGGGATTAGACAAAGCTCCAGTTTCATTCTCCTACATGTAGCTGTCCAGTTTTGCCAGCACCATCTGTTGAAGAGACTGTCATTTCACCATTGTATGTCAAATATTAATTATCAAATATTAATTGATCATATATGTCTGGGTTAATGTCTGGATTCTCTAGTCTGTTCCATTGGTCTGTGGCTCTGTTCTTGTGCCAGTACCAAATTGTCTTGATTACTATGGCTTTGTAGTAGAGCTTGAAGTTGGGGAGTGAGATCCCCCCTACTTTATTCTTCTTTCTTAGGATTGCGTTGAATATTCACGGTCTTTGGTGTTTCCATATGAATTTTTGAATTATTTGTTCCAGTTCATTGAAGAATGTTGCTGGTAGTTTCATAGGGATTGCATCAAATCTGTATATTGCTTTGGGCAGGATGGCCATTTTGACGATATTAATTCTTCCTAGCCACAAACATGGGATGAGTTTCCATTTGTTAGTGTCCCCTTTAATTTCTCTTAAGAGTGACTTGTAGTTTTCAAAGTATAAGTCTTTCACTTCTTTGGTTAAGTTTATTCCTAGGTATTTTATTTTTTTTGATGCAATTGTAAATGGAGTTGTTTTCCTGATTTCTCTTTCTGTGGATTCATTGTTAGTGTATAGGAAAGCCACAGATTTCTGTGTGTTAATTTTGTATCCTGCAACTTTGCTGTATTCCGATATCAGTTCTAGTAGTTTTGGGGTGGAGTCTTTAGGGTTTTTTATATATATATATATATATATCAGGTCATCTGCAAATAGTGACAGTTTAACTTCTTCTTTACCCATCTGGATTCCTTGTATTTTTTTGTTTTGTCTGATTGCCGTGGCTAGGACCTCCAGTACTATGTTAAATAACAGTGGGGAGAGTGGGCATCCCTGACTAGTTCCCGATCTGAGAGGAAAAACTTTCAGCTTCTCACTGTTCAATATAAGGTTGGCTGTGGGTTTATCATAAATGGCCTTTATTATGTTGAGGTACTTGCCCTATATTCCCATTTTGCTGAGAGTTTTTATCATGAATGGATGTTGAATTTTGTCAAATGCTTTTTCTGCATCTATGGAGATGAACATGTGGTTTTTGTCTTTCTTTTTGTTGATGTGGTGGATAATGTTGATGGAGTTTTGAATGTTGTACCATCCTTGCATCCCTGGGATGAATCCCACTTGGTCATGGTGTATGATCCTTTTGATGTATTTTTGAATTTGGTTTGCTAATATATTGTTGAGTATTTTTGCAACTACATTCATCATGGATATTGGTCTGTAGTTTTCTTTTTTGGTGGGTCTTTACCTGGTTTTGTTATTAGGGTGATGTTGGCTTCATAGAATGAGTTTGGGAGTATTCCCTCCTCTTCTATTCTTTGGAAAACTTTAAGGAGAATGGGTATTATGTCTTCCCTGTATGTCTGATAAAATTCTGAGGTAAATCCATGTGACCTGGGGGTTTTGTTCTTTGGTAATTTTTTGATTACCGCATCAATTTCTATGCTGGTAATTGGTCTGTTTAGATTTTCTTTTTCTTTCTGGGTCAGTCTTGGAAGGTTCTCTTTTTCTAGGAAGTTGTCCATTTCTCCTAGGTTTCCCAGCTTGTTAGCATATAGGCTTTCATAGTACTCTCCAACTATTCTTTGTATTTCTGTGGGGTCCGTCGTGATTTTTCCTTTCTCGTTTCTGATTCTGTTGATTTGTGTTGACTCTCTTTTCCTCTTAATAAGTCTGTCTGGAGGATCATCTATTTTGCTTATTTTCTCGAAGAACCAGCTATTGGTTTCATTGATTTTTGCTATTGTTTTATTCTTCTCAATTTTATTTATTTCTTCTCTGATCTTTATTCTGTCCCTCCTTCTGCTGACCTTAGGCCTCATTTGTTCTTCTTTTTCTAATTTCAATAATTGTGACATTAGACCATTCATTTGGGATTGTTCTTTCTTCTTTAAATATGCCTGGATTGCTATATACTTTCCTCTTAAGACTGCTTTTGCTGTATCCCACAGTAGTTGGGGCTTTGTGTTGCTGTTGTCGTTTGTTTCCATATGTTGCTGGATCTCCATTTTTATTTGGTCATTGATCCATTCATTATTTAGGAGGGTGTTGTTAAGCCTCCATGTGTTTGTGAGCCTTTTTGCTTTCTTTGTACAATTTATTTCTAGTTTTATACGTTTGTGGTCTGAAAAGTTGGTTGGTAGGATTTCAATCTTTTGGAATTTACTGAGGCTCTTTTTGTGAGCTTGTATGTGGTCTATTCTGGAGAATGTTCCATGTGCACTTGAGAAGAATGTGTATCCTGTTGCTTTTGGATGTAGAGTTCTGTAGATGTCTATTAGGTCCATCTGTTCTAGTGTGTTGTTCAGTGCCTCTGTGTCCTTACTTATTTTTTGTCTGGTGGATCTGTCCTTTGGAGTGAGTGGTGTGTTGAAGTCTCCCAGAATGAATGCATTGCATTGTATTTCCTCCTTTAATTCTGTTAGTATTTGTTTCACAAATGCTGGTACTCCTGTGTTGGGTGCACATATATTTAGAATGGTTATATCCTCTTGTTGGACTGAGCCGTTTATCATTATGTAATGTCCTTCTTTTTTGTTACTTTCTTTTTTTTGAAGTCTGTTTTGTCTGATGCCAGAATTGTAACACCTGCTTTCTTCTCTGTTGTTTGCATGTAATATCATTTTCCATCCCTTGACTATAAGTCTGTGCATGTCTTTGGGTTTAAGGTGAGTCTCTTGTAAGCAGCATATGGATGGATCTTGCTTTTTTATCCATTCTATTACTCTGTGTCTTTTGATTGGTGCATTCAGTCCATTTACATTTAGGGTGATTATTGAAAGGTATGTACTTATTGCCATTGCAGGCTTTAAGTTTGTGGTTACCAAAAGTTCAGGGCTAGCTTCTTTACTATCATACTGTCTAACTTAACTCGCTTGTTGAGCTATTAGAAACACGGTCTGATAATTCTTTATTTCTCTCCCTTCTTATTCCTCCTCCTCCCTTCTTCATATGTTGTGTGTTTTGTTCTGTGCTCTTTTTAGGAGTGCTCCCATCTAGAGCAGTCCCTGTAGGATGCCCTGTAGAGGTGGTTTGTGGGAGGCAAATTCCCTCAACTTTTGCTTGTCTTGGAATTGTTTAATCCCTCCTTCATATTTAAATGATAATTGTGCTGGATACAGTGTTCTTGGTTTGAGGCCCTTCTGTTTCATTGCATTAAGTATTTCATGCCATTTTCTTCTGGCCTGTAGGGTTTCTGTTGAGAGGTCTGATGATAGCCTGATGGGTTTTCCTTTGAAGGTAACCTTTTTTTACTCTCTGGCTGCCTTATTACTTTGTCCTTGTCTTTGATCTTTGCCATTTTAATTATTATGTGTCTTGGTGTTGCCCTCCTTGGATCCCTTGTCATGGGAGTTCTGTGTACCTCTGTGGACTGAGAGGCCATTTCTTCCCCTAGTTTAGGGAAGTTTTTAGCAATTATTTCTTCAAAGATACTTTCTATCCCTTTTTCTCTCTCTTCTTCTTCTGGTACCCCTATAATGCGGATATTGTTCCTTTTCAATTGGGCACTCAGCTCTCTTAGACTTCCTTCATTCCTGGAGATCCTTTTATCTCTCTCTGCATCAGCTTCTCTGTGTTCCTGTTCTCTGTTTTCTAGTCCATTAATGGTCTCTTGCATCTTTTCCATTCTGTTTTGAAGTCCTTCCAGAGCTTGTATTATTTCTGTATTCTCCTTCCTTAGTTCTTGCATATTTCTCTGCAAGTTCATCAGCATGGTTATGACTTTTGTTTTGAATTCTTTTTCAGGATGACTGGTTAAATCTATTTCCCCAGGTTCCTTTTCAGGGGAAGATGTAGCAGATGCGAAAGCTGTCTGGGTTAGTCTTGTCTGAATCATATTTTTTTGCCTTTTCATATTGATAGGTTCTATTGACTGTCAGCTAGGAAGGCCAAACTTCTCACTATTACTGGCTTTTCTTTACTGGGACAACTGCGACCCCTAGTGTCTTGGGTAATTGTGTGTAGACTGGGTCTTTGTGTCTTGCCTGGCGGGTATGGAGGTAGCGCCCCAGAGGGGTAATGGACAGGGGTGCTGTTTGGCTGTTTACCTCAGTGAGGGGTCTCAGAGCTGTTGCCCAGGGGGTTAGTGCACCCGGTTTTCCCTGTAATTTCCAGCCACTGGGCTGTGACCTATGTTGTTTCCGTCCAGCTGTTACATCCCTGTCCCTTTAAGACTTCAAAAAGCACTCGCTTTTCTTTGTCACAGGGGCATCAGCTTCAGAACCCACTCAGAGGTCTTGCTGCCCTGTTTCCCCAGTTTCCAGCCCTCCACACATGCACTGTGTCTGCGCTCTGGTTCAGGTGGCTGGGGCTGGGTGTTTAGCTGTCCTGGGCTCCCTCTCCCTCCTGCCGGGAGCTGGGGAGAGGGGCACTCAGGTCCCACGGGGCTGTGGCTTTATCTTACCCCTTTCACCAGGCGCTGGGCTCTCACACATGTGGATGTAGTCTGGCTGTTGTCCTGTGTCTTCTGGGCTCTCTTTTAGGATTAGTTGTATTTGTTGTATTTTCAAAAATATATATGTTTTTGGGAGGAGATTCCCACTGTCCTACTCACGCCGCCATGTTGGCTCCACCCTCAATAGGAATTTTATTCATAATCACATGGGAGGTGAAAAAAATGGTGTGGAGAGTAGATAATACCAGGCTGAAGGTGGGTCAAATGTTGCTGAGATTGAATAGTGGGTACGTAGGTACTTATTATGTTATCTTATCTTTTATTGTGTCTTTATAAAAGATCATCAAAAATAAAAATAAAATAAAATAAAATCTATAAAAAAATAAGTAGTGAAGGACTAATGTTGAATAGAAGTAACATAGGAGGAAATAAATCTTTTATCACAAATTATGTTAGAATTTAAAAGAGAAAATGAGAATTTTAAATGTGAAAGGAATGTCATTATATAATCTAATATCAATTGATGAATGTCTTATGTTTTATTTCAGTCATAGGATAATAGATAAGCCATTAATAGAATTACATACCACCAAAAAAGATAGAAAGATGATAGAGATAGATGTTAGATGATAGATGATAGAGAGATAGATAGAAAGATAAATAGATAGATAGATAGATGATAGATAGATAAAGATATAGATAGATAGATAAAAGATATAGATAAAAATTTCTTCTACTCCTGACTTGATTTTACTTGTGTCCCTAAATCACCTTTTTTGACTGTGCTAAGCTCCTGTTGTTATGTAGCTCCACTGGCAGAGATGAAGTCGTCCCTTTTTAAAATATCTAAGGTCAAAGAAAATAAACATTGATATGTAATATCATCTAGAAAATAAATGCATTTATGAAAAATAGTAAGCATTTCTTGCTTTTTTTCACTTTCTCCTACTCAAATGTTGGGATTTTCACAGTGGAGGAAAAATGAAACAGGAAAAGGAGCACTTGATGACTCTGGTAGATTAGTGGCAGAGTAGATTACATGTGTCAGAATTTAAGGTGTGAGTTTAATTCTAAAGTTAGTAGGCTCAGATTCTTGGTTGAAATTTTGATAAGGAAAACCTAGAATTGCATGTCTTTCGTTCTATAACAAAGGACTTTTGAAATGTCTTAATTGTCTACAAGCATTAAACTGCATGACAACTGACAAACTAAGAGATTTCTACAATTTCACACACCAATGAATTGTGAGCTACTGCAGGAAAAAGTGACATTCCCAAAGAGTATCTAGAGCAGAGAATGATCACCAGCTAGGTAAGTCAGTTATATCCTTAGTAACACTGTGTAACAAAGCAGCCCAAGACTTAGAGGCTTACCACACCAGTCAGTCACTCGCATGCTAGCGGCCTTGTTGAGGTGGCTCTTCATCGGGAGGCTGTGGATTCATGGGTCACCTGAGGTTTGGTTGATCTAGGCTGATTTTGATTGAACAGCTCCGAATGGTGGCTTCACGTAACCTCTGTTCCAGGTATCTCTCATTTATCTGGGAACAAATTTCCGAGGTCAGGTTCATTATTTGGTGATAACAAAAGCAAAGATAGCACATGATACAGGTCTAGGCTCAAACTGACATGTTATAACTTGGACCCAGAGCCCACTTGTTGAAATAAGTCTTATGGAAAAGCCTCTATTCATAGAGAAGAAAATATACTTTGCCACTAATACTAAGATTCAAAGCCATATGGCAAAAGTCCCAGATATAGGCAAGGCTGAAGTCTTATGAATGACGGCTCAATCTGCCACATATGGGAACCATATGTTCTTCATAAATGGTCTTTATCTAGTACATCCAATTTGAAGTTTGCAATGTCTCAGTATTTCTGCTGAGGATCATTTCCACTTGAAATGTCTCTCTTTCATTTGCCTGCTATGATAACAATCATGATAATAGATTAAGTCATATTTTTTGGAAATTTATGAAGAAAGAAAGGGCCGAGAAAATGGAAAAGTCATATTCCAAGCCTGTGTTATTATTGATCTTATATCCAGCATTATTTCTGTGTATTGTAAATAAGCTAGCAGATTGTTTTTCAGCAAGTTTTAACTTCCTTCAGTCTTCAGTTCAAATTTCAAAGTATTGTCTATTCTTGATTTGTAATGAGGATTATCATATATTGCTTTTTGATAGCCAATACATATTAGTGTATTGCATAGGAGCTGAGTGTCTGCTTTGTGAATGCAGTGTGATTACTGAGAGGTCATTTCTTATTTATTGTCACCATGGAGCATATATAGTTTTCTTTTGCCACCTTAGATGGCACTAAAGCCCTTAACATATTCTTTGTGAATACTTTGTAAATTTCACAATAAATACAGACCATGATTATCACATTAGAAATGTGGAAAAGGAGATTGGGTAACAAAGCATGTATTAGGTGTATCCTCCATTTAGGATATCACCAGGCTGAAATCACACTATCAAGAGGGGCTGCAATAAGCCTAAGTCTTGGGGTTCTCTTCTGAGATCACTGAGAAGTTCTCTTCTAGATCACTGGTTCTTGGCAGAATTTATATCCTTGTGGCTATGTGGGTGAGATCCCTGTTTTCTTGTTGGTTCTTTGCAGGGGATGCTCTTGGCTCCCAGGGGTCTCCCACAGGTCTTTGGCATGTGGCACCTTCCTCTCACAACACAGATCTTTACTTTTTTCTAAGCTGGCTACAGAGTGATAAAGTCCTCAACTAATTAGGGGAGACCCACTCAGGGAAACATCCCTTTAGATGAAGTTGACTGATTGGAGCCCTTAATTATATATGTTAATATATTTTGCCATATTAGTTAACATAATCATATGAGTGATATACCATCACTCATTCTTGATTTTATATATATATATATATATATATATATATATATATATATATATATATATCACTAGTTGTTTCCACGTCCAACTAATAAGTTCATTTCCTTCTGCTTTAAAATGGAAAAAAACAGTTCAAATACATTTATGAGTCATAAGAGTGGTCAAGTAATTTCTAGCAACAAAGACTTCATACATTCAGTTGGAAGACAAACACTGAAAGTATTTTCAATATGTTTATATGCCAGGTAGAGGATGAATTATCTGGCCTTCTCTTGTTTACCTAAATCTTAGAGCCTTTTCACATGTATTTCAACATTTCATTATAATAAAAATAATATCTGCAAGGAAAGTATCTATTTGACATATTTCTAATCTATTTCTGTGCCTGATATTTGCCCAACCTGAACCTGAAAGTATTAACAATAAGTTGCATACTTGTTTTAAAAGCCTGGAGTACCTGCTCAACTTTATAATTCATTATATTATAAGGGTGAATAAGGTGGAAAAAGGGAATAATATATTTAATATATAATATGTATCCATACATTAAATACGTAAGAAATATATAAATACCATATGTGAAATTTTATATAGTATCTATTATATATATATATATATATATTTCTCCACACACCTGTATATATATATATATATATATATATATATATACACACACACACACACCTGGGTTTAATGAAACAGCTCTTAAAAGTATATGCGGGATCTCCAAAAATTAGATGTCATTTAGCTAAAGGTTTATTAGATATGTAAGCCCTACAGAATTTACATTTTGTTCTGGTAAAGTGTTTGCACTTTCTCAGGAATAAAGAAAGCTTCATAAAAGGAGAGAGAAATAGTAGTAGGTGATTTGTGTGTAGACAAATACTTAACCTTCTTCTCAAAGTTCCGGGTTTCCCCACCCACATATAGATCAATGCCAACCTAGTAAATTGACATTTTTAATTAACACACTAGAAAGGAACAAACCTCAGTCTTGTCCCATTTCAGTACAGCAGGGCAGCCATTCAGAATTTGATGCTGTGGACATCTACGAGGTGAGTAGATGACCAACAGGGACGTCCAGTAGGGAGGCTCCAAATGATGAAGTGTATTTGCAACGTGCCAGATTCCCCCTAACACTGTTGTTGCATGTACAGACTATGCTTTGAATATGTACTTCACTTCTTTCCTTACAGAATGCTCAATACATATTGATAAAATTATTTTTAATTTTTTTCATTTTTGAAATAATGTCGAAGTTAAAGAAAAGCTGAAAGAACAATACAAGAAATTCCCATCACTCACATCTTCCAATTGCTAACAATTTACTACACTTTATCCATTGACCCACTATTCTCCCTCATTCCCCTCTCTACAGAATATAAAATATGTATACAACTATATATATACACACATATATATAGAATATATATTCTATTCTACAGGATCAATCTAAGTATGGATTCCCTGCCATGAATTTAGCTCTCACTTACTCTCTCAAGTTATAAGAATAGAAAATAAAGTGCATTATGTGGCTTCAAGCTGAAATTTCCATTAAAATTGTTAAAGTCATAAACTGCAAGTGGGAACCAAAAGATGAAATTACAACCTTTCTAATACCCCAACCAGGTATGCTTTATTTTTATATAATGGATATTTATTCCTTCAACTCCACCAACACCAAATTTGCACAAAATTGCCTTTAAAAATAACTTTTTTCCCCTTTAAATAAAGAAAAAGGAAAGAACAACCACTGAGTTTAAAACTGTTGCCACATTCAAAAATTTATTTCAGAGACAAATGACTTTTTTTAACAATTAAAATAAAAAGAATCCAATAACAAAAGATGGTAATTTAAAGAAATAGTTGTTCATGTGCCACTATGAGATGGCCTAAGTAGATGTTTCTTAATTCTTTCTGCTTCAGGGAATCATTTTTAAATGACAGTGTAAGACGAAATAAGGAAATAGCAAATGTGGATGGTTTGAAAGTATATTTTAAAGGTACTTTTTAAGCATTTCATTATAGACAGGATACAGTATTATTTACCACCTAAAGATGATGATACTTTTAAAATCATGATGGAATAAACCTTTTATAAAATACAGCATCACTATTCTGTCATCCAAAATGTTAGACGTTACTTTACATTCTAGCAAGCAGACCCCAAAACTGGACCTCATATGTAGTCCATAGGAGTTTGAAGGTGAAGATACTTAAGTCACTCAAATAGAAACTGGGACTACACTTTGGGAATGGATAAGCTGATCAAAGGACACATTATATTTAAAGAACTGATGAGAAAAACACATTGGTGAACACCCGTAAAGGACTGGCATGGGGTAGAGGCAGACCCCAAAAGAATCATACTAAAATGTAACGTAATACATGATACAGAAAAGGGATATGCAAAGTTTTGTTGGGATTCATAGGTCTGAATGAAAACATATGCCCATACAAAGACTGGTATATGGATGTTCATAGCAGCATTCATATTAGCAAAAACATGGAAACAACCCAAATGTTTATCAGTCAGTGAAGGAAGTAGCACAATAGTGTGTCCATACCATAAAATGTCATGCAGTAAGAGATAGAACAGAGTACTTATACATTCTCCTCCATGAAAAACACTCCCCCCAAAAATACATAAATGAAAGTTCTCAGTCATAAAAGACCACTTATTCTATTAATCAGTTTATGTAAAATATTCATAGAAGGGAAATGTATGTATAGAGAAAGTAGGTGGTGGTTGCTTTGGGCCAGGGTGGAATAAGGAATGGGTGCTAATGATATCCTTTTGGAGTGAAAGAGGTGTTCTAAAACTGGACTGTGGTACTGCTGGGCAAGTTTCTGGCTTATTAAAAATCACTGAATTCACCCTTGGAATAAGTCATTATTTTGATACGTATGCTTTAACCAATAAAGTGGGAATAAGTTTAGTTTGGATTGGAAAGAAAGAAAAATTAGCTGTAGTTATAGGAAGACCTCACAGAAGAAGAAAATTTCAGGGATATTTTAAAGCATAGGTGTTATTTCATTTTATATTTGTTTAGCATATCTGTCTCCTTACGAAAGGAATAAATGTAGCATAAGTAAAAGTTGTATTTGAATTGAAATTAAGCATTAATGCAATATGAAAGATAAATACCTAATTATACAGGATGAGACAAATCAACAGTACTGAAATTATCCAAGTTTTAGTTACAAATTCTTGCCTTGGATCATAGGAAGAACATGTGAGATATTGCAAGGTTATATAATGCTCATTGCCTAAACAGTACAGGACTTGGTTTGGAACATTTGAACAAGAGCAGACAAGCTAGAATCTGTGGGCATAAGTAGGACACAGTTCAGCAACAACAGCCATAGTTTACTGAGCTCTTATTTATGTTTTATCCCCCTTGCTAAATGTTTTCCATGCTATATCTCATTTAATCCCCATAACAACCCTCTAATTTAAGTGCTGTTTTCACCTTCATCTTACTACGATGTCTACTCCTGTTTATGTAGACCCACAATTCACAAAAGCTGGTTACTGCTCAACAATTCAACAGTACTGTTCCTTGCTTTGATTAATCAGGGTGCTCTTTTAAGTGTGAGCTCATTACCAACCTCCCGCATTATTTCCCCTGCCTTATGTAGATAGTCTTCATGGGTCAACCATGACTTTCAACATTTTCTACCTTGACTCCCTCACCCCATCTAGGTTTGTCACTCTTCACTGCCAGCCTTCTCTCAACTCTGCTTGTCAAACGCCAACTATCACAGTCCATAGCCCCACTTGCTGATATCTGCTTACTTAGATTCAATGAAAATAGGTCATGATATAAATTGAAGTGTGTGTTGAGACAATCTTCATCATATATAATTGGTTTAGATGCATTCTTTTACATTTTAATGAAGATACTCTGAACTTCAGAATTGTAATTTGATTTTTGTCAAGAATTTAATTAGTGGTGGCTTTGCCCTTTGTATGCCACTTTTAAAAAGTACTACTCTAGGTCTTTAAGGGTAGCCATTTTTACTAAGATCATTCATCCTGAACTCCAAATCAGCACATTAATCTGCTCTTTCCTGGTGCAAAAACATTATAGGAGATGTGTCTAGAATTTATATGGCTTTATTTCTAATTTCATGGGGAACAGTATTTTAAAACAGAAATAAAATATGACAGAAGATACATACTTGATTATCTTGGCTCCTCTGAGAAATTCTCCTAAATGAAAAAAAAAAGAAAAGAAAAAGGAAATTTAAATGCATAAACATACAAGCCAAAGGAGAATAGAAAATGTGATAACTGTAAATGAAAGATATCAACAACTTCCTGAGGATGGAAATCAGATATAGGAATAATGTTATTTGACTTAATAAAGAAGAGCAAATTGAAATCAGTGTGTGCAGAAGTATGTTAATTCACAGAATCACAGAAAGATTATGGCTTTGGAAGACTCAGTACAAGCAACTGTAGAAATGATTCATAGACCTAAAAACCTGAGAATGAATTCAAAGCCGCACAGCTATCTTACCCTTCAACTCTTCCCATCACACAAAATCTCCGGAAGTTGGGTGGGCACTTTTCACCTATCCTTGCAGGATACTAGAAGTATAATGGAGAAATAAAACCTAAGAGGATAGTTTCTTAGGGAGACACTTGATACAAGAGAGCAGAGGTCAGAGACAGAGAGAAAAAAAAGAGGGGGCTGAATTAGTTAGCTGTCTGAATGGTGGATTTTCTCCCAATGCCTTCACTCATTCAGATAACTTCTGGAGAAATGAAGAGGTTTCCAAGAACAACTAAAATAAGGTGCCAAACTTTGAGAGATGTGCAGAGAATATAAGACCTTATATGTATATTATCTTGCAGTGAAGCAAACATGCTTTCCAATAAGTATCAAGCAAGCAGATTTTTAGTGTTCCTTCTTAAATATAATGAAAAACTAACATCATGACTCATTTGAAGGAAGCCTCCACAATGATAGAGACACAAGTAAATACACAAAATTCAAAGACAACATGGGAAGCAGAAAAAAATATTTTTAAATATGTCATCAATACTCTCATAAAAAGTGCTATTATAAGATCACAAAAACAATTTTATAGATATCATTATGAATGAAAAATAAAATACCTCATAAACTAATACAAAAAGCAGAGACAGTAGGAGGCGAAAGTTTGATAATAGGAAGATCCCTCAGAAAGTCCCAAGTATCATTAATAGGAATTTTAATATCATACAAGTAATTACCAAAGACTGAAGGGTGTAAATATGTAAATGGTGAAGATCCACCAAATCCCTAACACAGTGAATGAATAAAGTCTCTCAGAAGGCACTATATTATGAAATGTCAGAACATAGGCAACTTTTCAAAAATGATACCAAGAACTTCAAGGGTAGGAGAGGGATTAGGAATATCTCCTAAAAAAGTGATGTAATTCAGAATGGTTTACAGCTTTTTAAGAACAAGACTAGTTCTTAAGAACAATACCAACAAGACTAGAAGTCAAAAGGTAGTAGATCAAATTCCTTTAAAATTCAGGGAGGAAATAATATACCCAGCTAAACTATGAGTAAATCGTGCTAGAAACTAAAACATTTCCAGGTATAAATTTTTAAAAACCTTTTACTTCAATGATGTGTCCTTTCTTACAAGGCTACTAGAAGTTCTGTTTCTGAAAAGTCAAACCAAGAAGTAAGAAGATAAGGTAAACATCAAAGGAAGTCACACAACACAACACAGAAGATTGCTGACTGAAATAACCAAATGAGCAACTGGGCACTTCAACCAATGGCCAGCAACCTGGCCAGACTGGAGCAGGAAAGTAGGGTAATAAAGAGGAAGACCTCTGACTGAAAAGTAGGGAGGGAGAGAGAAAGCCCAGAGATACAGGACAGGGGAAATATCATTGGTGGAGCATGTAAGAGAGCTGAATCATCAACTACCAAAAAATGAAGTCAATAATAGATATTATTTAAACCTGACAAATCAATAAATAACCATAAAGATGTTCATTTAAAGATATAGAACTGAGTTTAGGAAAGCATATCTAAAAGTCATATTTTAGGAACTGAATTTGGAGAATAAGGAAGATTGAGCAAATGCACAAGTTATTTTAATATATGACCAATAGTGCTATTTAATTTTACCTTACATCATACATGTGATTTTTATGTAAATAAAAATTAATTATAAAGAATGTAATAAAACCTACAAATATCAAAATATAAAATAATTTTGTCACAGGGATGGAAGTATGGCATAGGGAATATAGCTTATAATATGCTATCTTCATATGGTGACAGTAATTACACTTAGTCTGGTGAGCATTTAATAATGTATATAATTAGTGAATCACTAAGTTGTTCATCTGAAACCAATATCATATTGCATATAAACTATTTAAATGAGCAATGGTTATTAAAAATAAACTATAAGAAATCCCAGTTTCGGGGGAAGAAGAAGGGGGGTATTAAGATTAGCATGCATGGGGGGAGGGAGAAAGGGGAGGGTGGGCTGCACAACACAGAGAGGACAAGTAGTGACTCTACAACATTTTGCTAAGCTGATGGACAGTAACCGTAATGTGGTTGTTAGGGGGGACCTGATATAGGGGAGAGCATAGTAAACATAGTATTATTCATGTAAGTGTAGATTAAAAATTAAAAAAAAAAAAGAAGGAAAGAAAGAAAGAAAAGGAGGATTACTCCTTGATAGGATAAAACTATTGGTAAATCAAAGATCAACGCATGCTTTAAATATCCTTAATGTTGATCACTTAAAGGGTGTCAGATGATCAGCTATGGAGGTACTCTTTTCTGATAATATTCCTTACTCTTAATAAAAAAAAAAAAAAAGCAATTACTGTGTGCTGACCTCCAATGAGTTCTGCACAGTGGTATAGAGGGCATGTCAAAGTGTGGGCAAAGGGTCTGTTTGTTTCTATGCAGAAGATCAAGGCCTAGCTTGGATACCCAGAAAATGAACTAAGATACGATATGAGGAGGAGCTTCCGG
This sequence comes from Manis javanica, assembly GCF_040802235.1. Taxonomy (NCBI): domain Eukaryota; kingdom Metazoa; phylum Chordata; class Mammalia; order Pholidota; family Manidae; genus Manis; species Manis javanica. Next base: position 16,533,937 of record NC_133163.1, on the reverse strand, counting down.
CATCAGCACTCTCTGGAGGACTTGTGCAGGAGGATGATCATCAAAAAGCCTCCACAGGGATCCGGACGATGCTGCAGTTGTGGCTGCATCCAGCCCACCGTCTCCTGGACTTGCCATTGGAATGAGGAGGGAGATGTCTAGGCTGGCATGTGCATAGAGTGAGACAATGAAATTGACCGGATCTGTACTGTTGGAACTCAACCAGGAGTTGGGAGGGGTGCAAGGTGTAGCACTCCAAAATCTTATGATTATAGACTATCTACGGTTAAAAGAACATATGGGATGTGAACAGATCCCAGAAATGGGCTGCTTTAATTTGTCTGATTTTTCTCAGACTGTTCAAGTACAGTTGGACAATATCCATCATATCATAGACAAATTTTCACAAATGCCTAGGGTGCCTAAATGGTTTTCTTGGCTTCACTGGAGATGGATGGTAATTATAGATTTGCTTTGTTTATGTCACCGTATTCCTATTATGTTAATATGTGTGTGCAAATTAGTTAGCAGTTTAAAACCTATACATACTTAAGGTACTCTACAAGAAGTTATGTCAAAGAAATAATCAATCCTCCCATGTTTCTTTCCATATGCTACATCTATAGCTTTTCTTCTTTCTTCCTAATTACAACCCTTAAATAGAATTCGTGCCTCATATCGAATTTACCGAGTATCATAATTCCTACAGGTGGTAAAGATACCTCGAGACAAGTGCTGGGCATAGAAGCCACAGGGCATAAATCTGCAAAGAAGTAAAAAGCTAACCTTTTCAAACAATATGGCTTCTCTCTCACTTACCAACTTTACATTTCCCTGTATGGCCCTGGAAGATGACTGGTTAGCCAGAGACGGGTAAGATTCCTCAAGGGAAGAACAACCTAAGACAGGCACAGTCGCAGGGGGGCCATCAGGTGAGAAACTGGGGATCAACAGAGTTGAGGCTTAGAACCTCACCCTCCCCACCCCCCGTTTTGAGAGAAATCTTCTGCATCCATGGATGTTTTGCTGCCCTTGTCTAGCCTGGATTAATACTTAGTCCATAGGCACACACCTGATCATCTGATCATCTACATTTGTCCTCTTACAGCACTAAACTTTATTTTCTACCTTTATCTTGCATCTACCTACCACTTCAGCATTTTATTAAAAATAAAAATAATAATAATAATAATAAAGGGAGAAATGTGGGATCAACATATAAATCAAGTACAAAAATCAAACGAATATTCATATTTGACCTGATTGTTTATAGGTCATAAGGTGTGATCAAAACCGAAAGTTTCTGTGATGAATGCCCTTGTACTGTTCACCATGTAAGAATTTATTCACTATGTAAGAATTCGTTCACCATGTAAAAACTTGTTCGTTATGCTTCAGAAGATTGGAGACTGACGAGAATTAGACTTGAGATGGATTAATGATTGTACATTGAGCATTGCCCCCCTATACTGAATTTTATTGTTGTTAACAACCATTTGATCAATAAATATGAGAGATGCCCCCTCAAAAAAAAAAAAAAAAGAAATCCCAGTTTCGTGACTGTATTGCAGGCAAAATGTCCATTGAGAATACTGATTAGCTGTTTTCATTAACATTTGTGTAAAACACCCAAGCCAATACCAACAATGAGAAATTAAAGGGGAAATTAGTTTAGTGTTACAAGAATTAACATTGCTTCATTCTAATAAGTCGGAAAGTTCTGATGAACAAGAATAAATACCTGCATTTTAATGATACAGACTATATTCTCAATAATAATAACTTTAAAATCATATAAGGCCATATAGTTAAACAAATAATATTTATATGAACAATATATATATGAAATAGATATAGAAATTCATTTCAGTGAGGGAGCTTCTTAACTCTATGAAGTTATATGGTGTAATAATTTAATGTGGTCCCATGAAGGACGCAACAATTCAACTCACAGAGCCTGAGAGTCCTATCAAATGAAGCCAAATGGTCCGTATAAATCAACAGTTATATCCAGATTTTTCTCATATCAAGCCCATTGATCTTACACATTAATATCAAAGGGGAAAAATGGATTATGTTCACATTTTTTAAAATGTTTAATAATAGAGGATGTGGCATAACTCACTCTGAAATTTTTAATTTTTTCCTCTGATGGAGGAAATGTCTGGTCTGCAGGAAGAGGGACGTTCAGTCTCTTGTCATGTTGAAGCTACAAATTTAGGGACAAGTGCAGACATTTTATATTACCAATTTTATAGTGTTTATTATTATAAGAAGAATTATTCTTAGTAATTCTGCTTTTACATTTCATATATGTCATATCAAATTTAATAAATATTAAAATATATAGAAAGAATGGTTTTCATGGTGTACAAAATTAATTTATTTCATGTTTGTTTTGTTGAAAAAAATATGGAGCTAGTGTTTAATCAACTGGAGCACAGCTCTTCACCCATTTCACATTTCTCTTCTGAAACTCAACCACCACAATCATCAACCAATAGGTATTTCACACACACACACACATACACACACACACACACACACACAGACAAAGTCAGATTAAAGGATGGAGATTATAAATGAAAGCAAGGGGAAAGGACAAAAATCTCACTTCTTTCCCATTCTTCATTGTACAGCATCCCAGTTATATGCTTCATGTTTCCATGTGCTTGTGTGTGTTAAGAGCTTTAGTTGACACATTTGTTATATACATTTGTTGTTGCCAAATTAAACAATCCTATTAAATATTGGGGATCAACTATATATCTATAAGGGGGAAATAGGTGATGGTATACACAACATAAAAAACATTATCATTGCTCTCTTTTAGTTATATATATGTATATGTGTTATATATGTGTATATAAGTGTAAAATTGTATTGATATGTATGCTTAAATGTTTCTGTGTATCTTGAATATAGAATCTCTATGAAATGTTAACTTTAAGAAACACTATCTTAATGCTCAACTCTGAATGTTTCAAATGCTCCAGACAAAGTTAGGAATTTAGTTGATGGGGTGGGTAAAATCACAGAATTTCCAGAATTTGCCTGGCCTTAGGCCATTTATGTATAAATAGATGTTGTCCACTGCAGCCTCCCACAGCCTGTGGGGCCAGAGGTGGAGAGAAAACAGCCATTCTGTCCTCACCTCCATTCCTGGTATGTGATTGGTCTGGCATCTGCCAGTCACCAACTACCCATCAGTGGAGCTCCTCCTGGCATAGGGTGTCCCATGGTGGCAGAGCGCTAGCCGCAGCTGGAGGAGGCAGCAAGTGTTCAGCCCTGCCAACGAATTTAAGCAAGCTGTGAACAACAAAAACAATTTCTCCCAACCTACCTTCATTTATTTCAGTTTCAACAGCTTCATGGGGTGGGGCGAGTTGCCCCTGTCTGGGAACACCCTTCCCCCAAGAGCTACAATGAATAAGTTTTAAAACATGAAGATCATTCCCTAACATTACTATAGTATTATTAGGGAGGGGGCTGTTTGTTCCCCTTGGTTCTAGGCCCCTGCACAACAAAGAATTGAAGGGCAGAGACACAATAGTGAAGCAGTTAAGGTTTTATTTGAAAACACTACAAAGGAGGAGTGGACCCTAGTCAAGACAGACAAGGGCAGGTTTACCTGAACAAAGCAAAGGGGAAGGGGAAGCTCATTGAACTGCTGCTTGGTAGGGCACATTTCCTGCCAACTCCTAAAGCCAGTGTCACCTGACATTCAGTGTCCTGGGATATTGCATGGGAACTAAGTCCCTACCACCCTAAGATTTTGGGGAGACACAGAGCACTGCATGAGGTGAGATTATTTTCTGAGAACTTCCTGAAGACAAAAATTCTTTTTCAGGCAGGCTACTAAGGAGCAGTTGCTTCCAGATCATCAGGCAATGGAAACTTGCAAGCCCACATCAGAGCTCTCAGCAGCCCCTCCCTACTTCTCCGAAGTAGGACAGAAAGAGTGACACACTCAAAGAAAGGCAAGGGTGGGCAACCTCAGAGTGGAGGTGCACCCAAAAGCTGGGATTCTGTCTTTTAAGGATTTTCAAGAATGAGATAAATGTAAAGGGTCAGAGGGCATAGGCTTGTCAGGCAGACTCAATGTCTATCTTCAGTCAATATATCTAGTCAGTCCTCTAGGTAATTTTGTAGGACAAACTTTCTATGCCTCTACAATATAGTGGCCACTCCCAAGCATTGGGAACACATCGGTTAAGATTGCTTGCCCTGCCTTAGGATAAGTCATGGGCTGATAACCAAAGAATATGTTAGGAATCTGTCTTGCCCATGGGTTTCAGCCCCAGGCAAGTTTGCTATGGATTCAGTGTGACCAAAGAAATTGACAGCAAAACGTTCTTGGGATGAAAGGGTTATACTGAACTTTATTTCCAAGTGGCAGGTCAGTCACTAAAATCCTGTTCACTCAGAACGAGTCTGCATACAGCAAGCTGCTCTCTGCCTCTGGGCCTCTATCCTCAGTACTGCCACCACTCCAGCCTCTGCTCTGCTCTCCTGCAGCCTTGCAGCCTTGCCACCATGTTGCACCCGGAGCACTGGGTGGAGCTCTTTATATAGAGTCAACAGCCATGTATTGCCCACAGGTGTGCAGTGAGCTAGTCAACCAGGGGCAGGTGAGAATCCTGGCCACAGGAACTCTCATTTTATCCACATAATCTAACCTTCCAACTCTCTGCTCTTAGCCTCAAGATAGATTCCTTTTGTTCCCACTATGTTATTCACTTTCAACACTTTTATGAAAATGATAATAATGCTTGTCTCATGTCTCTGCCCTATCTCACCTGCATTAGCTAGGGCAAGTCTCAAGGTCAGCCCAGATTCGGGCATGTGGAATGAACTCACATTGCAAAGGGCATTAACTCTGAGTCCTTTCTGACTTTCTGGTTTTATATGGTTAATTCTTTGAGTCCCATTTAGTGAGCTTCCATGGCCTTATTCTCCTTCCATCCACTCATATCTATTTTTCTAAGAGTATTAGTCAATAATAATAAAAATAATAATAACACAAAGAAAGGTTTCCATTAAGCATTTATTAACTGTCAAGGGACTTAGTGCCTTAGTATATCAATACTTTATAGACTTATGGGATTACTATTTTTATATTCATTTCATAAATGAAAACCCCAATATCACACAGATAGTAAATTCCAGAATTGGAATTTGTGCCTAATGCACAAATATTCAAAAATCAATTCAACATGTACATATACCAATAGTATTCTTGTTCAGAATACTAGGATTAAACATGCAAATACTGTCATATATCTAAGATGTAGTCTTGCCAATGGGTTTCAGTCCCAGGCAAGTTAGCTATGGATTTAGTGTGACCAAAGAAAATGATAGCAAAACATTCTTGGGGTGAAAGGGTTCTACCCAACTTTATTTACAGGTGGCAGGTCAGTCACTAAAATCCCATTCACTAAGAGTGAGTCTTCATGTAGCAAGCCAGTCTCTGCCTCTGGGTCTCTCTGTCTGCACAGCTGTCTTCTGGGCCCCTCTATCCGCACAACTGTCCCACACTGCCGTCCTCCAGGCCTCTCTGCACAGTCGTCCCGTTCAGCCATCCTCTGGGCCTCTGTCCTCGGTGCCACCACCACTCCAGCCCCTGTTCTGCTCTCCTGCTGCCTTGCAGTCATGCCACCATCATGGCCAGAGCACTGGGTGGAGCTCTTTTTTATAGAGTCAACAGCCATGTATTGCCCACAGGTGTGCAGTGAGTTAGTCAACCATGGCCAGGTGAGAATCCTGGCCACAGGAATTCTGATTTTATCCACAGATGTATATTTCTCACCAAATCTAAGCCTTCAAAGACACCCATTGTCTTCTTGTCAGGATTCATACTGACAGTCTTTTTTGTGCTGAAAAGTCCTTTTTCTGTTTCATATCAGATACTTATACATATTAAGATAAATAAGAAAAATATTTTTTTACTGAAGGCAAATTTATGCACCTAGCAAAAAGGTATTTTGATTCAAAAAGAAATTGTTATTTCATGCTATTTGTATTGTCTCAGAAAGCACACACAAATATTGTTACCATAACAACATTCATGCTTCTGATTTATTTATTATTAGCTTTTCAGTAAATACTGTAAAATGAGCAAGGTAGTTGGAATATCTTTTATATCTCCAAAGAGTAATAAACAAAAGACAATTAACTGGTTATTATTTCCACCGGCTGAACTCTATTTTGAGGGAATTTGATTAATTAACAGCAAAGATCTGTCATCATTATATCCAGAGCCTTTTCTTTTTTCTTTTTTCAAAACACCAAAATACTGCTAACATTAGTTTGGAACAGAGTGTCCTGTCCATTTTCTGGGTCATTGCTCCTGAACTCATTATGCATATAATTGGAAAATGTGGCTACTGTTAATCAATGTGAAAATGTGATTTCCCTTAGAAAAGTTAATAGTAATTTTGAAAAATGAAAAAAAAATAATATTTGAAAAAAGAGGTAAGCAACATTATGGATAATTATACTGAATGTTTGACTTATCATTCAAAGGTGGGATTTTTTAAATTAACATTAAATATGTTTTTATTTGGGGAGGGGAAATTTAGTAACATACTTAGAGATTTGCTTGTGTCTTGCATGGACTTTCAATCTTCTTTTGTTACAAGAATGGTATATGCAGCCTTTTAGGTCAATTGGATTTGGAATTTTTTTTGATTTAGGACTGTGTAGACATGAATAGCTCTGTCTCTTGGCTCTCCTTGCTCTCCTTTCAGATTAATACATTGCAATACCACATGAACCTCCTAATCAGAGCATTCAGCTGGGGCATCTTCATTATGCAGGTTAGGCTATAAACAAAGACAAGCATGAGCATTGAAAAGCGACAAAAATGCAAAGGATTGTTTTTTCTTAAAAAATTCATGAACATGCTGGCACAGTAACCCAACTGTGAGTGTTAGGAAATTTCATAAATCCAAATTGACAAGTTCAATCTCCAAATGCTATGTGAATCAAGCCGAAGGAATTCATCTTGCTTCCCGTGTCATTTGCAGAAAAAGAAACCGATCTTGAAAAGGAGGAAGTGTATGGTACTGAGCATTTACATTTCTGAAACCTTAATTTTCTCACTTTTGGACTCAGATAATAAAATTTTCCTTGGTCATTATAAGTGCTTGGCTAGAAGAGAGGAGATATTGATTTCTCCAACCCTTCTTATGGTTTAGTTGCTATATTTTATCAGAATTCATGCTCTGCTTGCCATAAGTATGCTATTTGATGTATATTTAGGCTAGCCTTCTGGGAGAGCCCTTTGAGAGATTGAGAAGTAACCTCATAGTTCAGGTGTATTTCTGTTGCAATGTTAGAACAGACATGAGACAATTTTTCAAATAAATTAAAATATAAATAAGCCCAGTTCATAGGTAGATAAATTAGCCTCATTAATAATCTCTTTGCTGAGAAAAATATTCATCCATCCCACCTCCATTTATAATTTAAACATGGTAACTTTAAGCTATCTCCAGGCAATGTCATATCTTTTGTTCTCCTAAACAAAGAATGCTCAGGACTGGGGTTGAATGTGATTATCCATATTTGCAATATGCATACAAACTTTTAAAGTATTTAAGAGAAATGCACGAGTGTTTAACTTAGATATTCCTAGATTGCACAGGTGTATGTTTGGCAACTTTACCTGAAGCTTCCAAACAGGTCCTGAACCAAAAATGATTAGTTATTAATTTATTTTAGTAACTGACTTTCCAGAACAGATCTGGGCCTATGTGAAATAATAGTTTCCTTCCCTTCAATTGCTGGTCTGTTTTTATTCTTCCAAGTAAAGCACATTTATTTCTTTCAATGATGTCATATTCAAGAATTTTTTAAATTTTGATTTATTTTCTGTGAAGAAGAGGAATGAAGAGAGGAAAGAGAGGGAAAGAAAAAGAAGGGAAGCCCACTGGTGCTCTATAAGCAACATGGTCTTTGGTGTTTAAAGACCAAAGTTTGGGTTGTGGGTTTGACCCCCTGGATTCAAATCCAAATGCTGCTGGCTTAGGGGTCCCTGAGATTAGGAAAATTACTTATCTCAGCTTGTGTCTCAGTTTCCACATATGAAACAAAGAGTTAATTACCAACTTTTGAGCTTTCTGTGAAAATCATATGGATCAATTCCATGTAAATATCTTTGCACAGAGTCTGGTATACAAGAAGCTCTCAGTAACTCTTAGCTCTTAAAAAGTAAGTCCATGGTCCTTAACAACTAACCTTGGTCAGGTTAAAATCTAAACCAAACTCAATTTGAAACGTTGCTTATTCCATAAGAAAACAAGCCATCCGATATGAATGCACTTTGTTGGTCTGGAATTTGGGCTCCAGATGAAGCAATGTTAATTTAGGGAGTCACATTTTAAACTCATAATTTAATTTAAGTTCAATTCTCAAGGTGCCTTGATGACACATCTGGAAAAAATGGAATTCTTTGGCACAGAAACCATTTCACATAGAGTAAAGTCTAATTCGTGATACTGTTGTTTGGCCTCACCACTGATTTGGTGATAGAACATTCCAGATGTGCAACAAGCCCTTTGTCGGACATGGTTTCATGAATGAACACAGTGATGGAGTGAGTCCTGGTGATGTTATCAATAACCAGAGCAGAAGGGTGACGCAATGCAGACGAGGGACTGTACTGTGTGTTTACAGTGTAAAAATCACTACAGAGCACATTTGATTTGCAGTTGTGTCGTATGGCCTTTGCATAATATTTTAACAAGGTTGGGTGAATAATTTAAGCAGAAGTACTCCAGGTCTACCAGGTGCACTTACATCTGAGATTGAAAATTGAATCTGAACAAAGACACATTTTCACTGGAAAATAGCAGGCTTCCGGGATAGGTGGAATAGCAGGTAATATTGGAATGGTTTAACGGTGCAAAAAGTTCTGGTTTCCTGCTTCAGAGGGTAACCTTAGCACTTGCTGAGTGTGTGAACTTGGAAAAGTCACTTAAATTCTCCAGGTTTCAGTTTGCTCCTCTGTAAAAAGGGAACAATATCAGTGCCTTCTCATGGAGGTACTGTGAGAATGTAATGAGTCTGTGCATATAAACCATTTAGAATCATGCCTGGCACATGATGAACCCAAAATCCTTAACTAGAACATGCGCAAAATACATGAGAAGTGTACAGAGATTAGGAAGGAAGGAGAAATAAGATCTAACCTCTAGAGTGTACCAAGCATGTGGCATAGTACCTTTTCCAACTCAGTTTCCCAATTCCACCCAACCCATCAGGGTTATGCTAGGACTTCCATAGGCCCCTTCCTCTATTAATTTTTCAAATTATATTTTATAACCATATTGTTGGAAAGACACATACATGAATGTATATGAGAACATTTATTTTTTTTACCTAAAAGTTCAGGTTTTGTTTTATTTTCTGATTTTAAAAGAATTGAAAACATGTTTCTTGGCCCCTGAAAATACTGTGGTCCCAAAGCCTAGTGATGAAGTCAGCCCTGCACCCAAGATCATTATTTAAATGTTAGAAATCAGAAGAGCTAAGAAGCCAAATGCAGTTTACATATTTAATATGTGGCAGAACAGGGGTTTAAACTCAAGTTTGACCCCGAGTTCACTTTCTCCTCTTCTGTGCTTCTCGAGGGAGGTACATTTGATTGGATTTAAGCCTTTCTTTGTCACAGTCCCTCCTCACTCCCAGAGTCACCTTCCCCTGTTGAGTTTCTCTTGCTGGCATCTCTCTCTTACTTCTTCCTATCTTTGATCTCTTCTTTTAACATCTCTCAAGGATTCCCTCTATTTTCCAGAATCAAAACAGTCATTCCCTCCAACTTAGGAACCATATTAAAAATAACCCAGTAGATTACATTTCACAAAGGTATCAAAAGACTGATCATGGCACATGATCCCCTTTGAAGAATATTCTCATTTGTGTAAAAGAATCCTGAAGTTGAAGATGTTTTACACGAAAGATTGCCTTGATAATTGTATTATTTTGCTCAGGTGGTAACAAAGTACCACAAACTGAGTGGATTAAACAATAGAAATTTATTATTTCAGATCCGGAGGCTAGAAGTCCAAAATCAAAACGTCAGCAGAACCCCTTCTGAGGGTTCTGAGGGAGGTCCCTGCTATAAGCCTTGCTTCTTAGCTTGTGAATGAATGGCTTTTCTCTGAGTCACCTCACATCATTGTCCCTCTATCTGTGTCTGTGAATCCAAATCCTTTTTTATAGAGGGGAATCCATTACCCTCCTGGTAGTTTGATTACATCTCTAAGGCCTGCCTCTTAATAAGAGGACATTCTAAGGTACTGGGAGTTATGATTGCAACATATGAAATTCGAGGGACACCACTCAACCCATAATTTACAGATGGAAATATAATAAATGACCATTTGTGGAGAAAGTTTTGATAAGATATTGTTTTCCAGCGCTTCTGATGCCACTCTGTTAAAACAACCAAAAAAAGTCCCCTCATTCCTATGGGCAATACCTTCATGTAGACCTCTACTTTCTTTTCTGAGTCTGCTTTAAAAAAATAACTTACTTACCTTTCTGTTTCAGTCTCTCACCTCCTCTTATAATTAAACAGAAGCATACTATTATTATGAGGTAAAAGGATCATGATGCATCTAAATCAGGATTTCACAATTTCGACACAATAGGCATTTGGGGGCAGCAAACCGTTTGTTGCGGGGGTTATCCTGTGCATTTTAGGGCATTTAACCACATCCCTTGTCTCTTCCCACTGGAGGCCAGCAGTATCGCTTCACTCTCAAGATCTGACAACCAAAAGTGTCTGCAGATATTACAAATGCCCTTTGAGGGAAGGAAGGGCACATCACCTCTAGGTGAGAACCACTGCACTAAGCAAAGGCAGTTGAAATGCTCAGCCCAACAAGGTATTAACAGTTACTCTACATAAAAATTCTAATAAATAGTGATTGTCTTAAAGAAACCTTAAGATCTTTTAGAACAAAAGCTCTAATCTTTTTGCTTTAACACCAAGTAGGAGCTAAAAGAAACTGAGCTACAAGACTTCATGATTATTAAACAAAAAGGTTGACAGAAATTATAACTGATGAAATGTGAGTTGTCTCCTGGCCTTCCTCCTAACACTGGGAGCTGAATTATTTGTCCCTTTGCATCTCAGTGATCTTACAGAGACTGTGCACACTTGAAACATTGACAATCACAGTTCATTACAGTGTGTTTACTTGGGTGAAGTGTCAGGGAAATAGTGTCGTTTTGGAAGCCAAAAGACCTTAGTTCTCTTACTTCTATCCCTAGTCTGTCATTTATTGCAAATGTTTCTTTTTTGCTTGCATCCTTTCATATGTTCACTCATTCATTCATTCATTTGTCAGATTCGGTGAGTACTTACTGAGTACCAGATGCTACGTTAGACATCATGGAAGCAAAATCATTATGGATTATAGACACATTTGTTATGTGTTATTATTGAGGAAAACAGGAGTAGAGGGATCTTGGACCTTGGCAACAAAAGTCAATTATGTCTCAGTAATTGGTTCAGAGGGGAAATGCAACCCAGGCATATCTAGTGTAGGTCAAGATTTTTTGACTGACGACTGGGAGAAGAAAGCTTTTGTCCCTGTTAGACATGAATGAGATGCCCGTGGCCTTGGCTGTTACCAGCAGCCAACTCACAACCACAGGGAGAATCTCACATAGGTGGAGGAAAATGAACGCAGAGCAGAGAGATGAAAGGAAGCTTCATAACATGACACCATTAAGTCACCAGATGCACCATTTTTTGAAGCTTAACATCCTATTTTCTGATACTGTGCCAAATACTTCTTTTTAAAAATAGATTGTGTAGCGTGTTTATAATTTGCTTCTGAAAACATTCTATCCAATTCAATCCTCCATAAGATGAAGATAGCAACTGGGAGACTGCAATGTTTTTTGTTTTTTAAAATTCTGTGAGACTCTTAATTGATCTCTCCTCTGTTAGTGTGAAGAATGGGAAGTTTTTATATGCCTTTTAGAGGAGAAACTACGTGGATGTGCTCTGGATTGAGCTCCCCCCTTTCTCATCTGTCAAAGAAGAATCTTCTGAGTTCCGTCCAGTTGTGTCTTGTGCAAAACCAAGGTCCACCTTCAAGGTTGCTGGGGAGCTTGTACTGGCACCACATTGACGGTCCAACATTCTAACCCACACCCATCATTCCAAAATCCTTACACTCAATTCTCATGCCTCAAACTCTTTGTAAATGGCTTTGATTGCTGGTCTTGTTGTGAGCTGAGGAATAGAAGTATTCTTAAAAAATAAAATAGTTATTTTTTTAATCAGAAAAATATTGTTTCTTACAGATTAAAATGCAGAGACTTCAAGCCTTTGAGGAAATTATAATGAAAAAGGATTCCTGCTCTACCTGCGTGTATGGCCTGTCCTCCGGCAGCCGAGGACCCAGCGGGCCCTGCATGCTGCTCACACGCGCTTCTCTGCATTCTCCTCTTTTTTTCCATTCATCGTGGGAGCCTGTGAAATCTCACTCGTGCGGTCTTTCAGCCAGCCCGGTGAATGACTTTCTGAACATTTCCATAACGCCCCCCTACAGCAATTTTCAGATCAACAATCTCTGCAGATTTATTTTGATTAAATATATCAATGTTGAAGACCGTATTTGATAGAAGAAAGTATGAATTGTAAATTCCTGAAAATTGTCACGTTTTTCATTGAAGGCATTCTTTGACAAACTGCAAACTAATTTTTGGAGTTTGTCTTTACAGAGTGTGTATATTTATATATATGTGTGTGTGTGTGTGTGTGTGTGTGTGTGTGTGTGTATACTCATACATATGCATATATATCTTCATACCTGTGAATGTTCTGTCTATCTGTGTTCTGGAAAGGAGCTTCAGCCCTCACCCATCTCACTGAGGCAGTATTAATAGGACTATCGTGCCATGCACCTGGTGGCACTGTCTCTAATGTGTTGATGAGCGAACAGTGATATAAGGCATGCCTGTACTATAAGAAGCTTTGAGTCTGGATGAGGAAATAAAAAATCATATATAATCATTTGTATAAAACATAATAGTGATTCAACAACCTGCATCTGCCAGGGGATAGGAAAGTCAGGAACAGTTTATGAAGGAGGAGGGATTAGAGCAAAGTCAGAAGGGAAATATCAGATTAAAATGAATGGTAAGGACTGGGGGAGAGTCTACCCATCACAGTGGGAAATTAGGAATTAGACCACACACATCATAGGAATAAGTATATAATTGGTGTGTAACAGTAAAAGCTATAATAATGATAATGGAGACTTTCAGGGGTACCAAATAGTCTACAGGGCATTTTGCATATGCTCTTTATCAGCCAGATTTTATTACCCACTTGTTTTCTGCAATAAAATAGGTAGCTTTTCTTAAAAATAAATAATATTCTGGTACAAAACATGTGACTACTTATAAATACATATTATGTATGTACAAAACACAAATATACATATTTCTATTACATTATATGTATGTAAATAGATAAGAATGTAAAATCACCTGAAGTCTCACAATTGAGAAAATTACTTAATGATTTCACACTTACTCTTTCATGGATCCTTTTTATGAATTTAAACACAAAGTACAAATGAGATTCTACCAAATATTCTGTCATAGGTGTGTGGGTGTTTATATTTTGCAAAAGCAATCTTTTTTTGGGAGAAGGGAGGGACACTGCATGGTGAGAATGGTTTAACCTTCTTGACCCACTCTTGCCCTACCCCTGGCCCAGACAATCTTTGCTAAAAAGTTTGATGGATTGCTTTTTGTACTTTTCTTCATGTTCATGTAAGCCCATGCAAACACAAATTCACAAACTTGCATACGTACAGAAGATTTGGTTAACTTGTATCTTACTAAAAGTTGATTGCTCATGTTCTATGAACTACACAACATCTTATGATTTCCATATAATATGTACATGTTGAAAATCTCTCTAAGTTAACTTCTATGGATCAAATTCATTTGTTCATGGCTGCATTCAGTGGTACAGATGGGCCAGTTTATGTGACTGTTACCTTTTAATGAGTATTCACATAGTTTTAAATATTTTATGGTACAAAGGGTATGATGAAAAAGCATCTTTACATCTGAATTCTTTCATGTTGTTGTTTTTATTTTGTGCCAAAGATTTCTGGGCCTAAACTAAGCCATTGATGGGTTATTTTACTTAATTACTTAAATATTAAAATATATTCTGATGGATTACATTCCAACGGTGTTATAACAATTCATGTTTTCAATAGCCAGCAATGTTTTCCTAGTTTGTTTTTTTTTTAATTTTGGTCAATCTAATAGGTATAAATGAATATATTTTTCTGATTTTTAGAGATGTTCAACATATTTTTGGTTTATTGAATATTTTAAGGAATTTTATTTAATGAAAATTTCATGTATTTAATGGATATTTATTCATTTATGAATACATACATTTAGTTAATTTATTTGTTTACCACCATTCAAATTCTGTCAAATAACTGACACTGAGTATATTTCCTGTGTTTCTGTTCTCTGAAAGAGTTTTTTCAAGTACATAATACAGTTCTGTTAACTAGTCACCATGCTGCATGCTAGATCTCTATAACTTATTCATCTTTCATGCATAAACCTTTTATCCTTTGACCAACATCTTCCCATTTCTCCCACCCTCAGTCATAGGTAACAGCCATTCTACTTTCCTTTCTATGACATTGGCTTTTTTCCTCCCTTCCCTCCTTCATTCTTTCTTTCGTTCCTTCCTTCCTTCCTTCCTTCCTTCCTTCCTTCCTCCCTTCCCTCCTTCCTTCCTTCCTTCTCTCCTTCCTTCCTTCCTTCCCTCCTTCCTTCCTTCCCTCCTTCCTTCCTTCCTTCCTTCCTTCCTTCCTTCCCTCCTTCCTTCCTTCCCTCCTTCCTTCCTTCCCTCCTTCCTTCCTTCCCTCCTTCCTTCCTTCCCTCCTTCCTTCCTTCCTTCCTTCCCTCCCTCCTTCCTCCCTTCCTTCCTTCCTTCCTTCCTTCCTTCCTTCCTTCCTTCCTTCCTTCCCTCCTTCCTTCCTTCCCTCCTGCCTTCCTTCCTTCCTTCCCATATGTAAGTGATACTATACAGTATCTGCTTTCTAGGTCTACCTTATATCACTTAGCATAATGCCCTCCTGGTTTATCCATGTTGTCATGAAACTGGAAAATGGTTGAATAATATTCCAATGTATGTATGTGTGTATACATGTATGTAGTCCCACTGGCTTAGCTTTTCTTGCTTGTGCTTTGGTATCATATCCAAAAAACTCATTGCTAAGACCAATGTCAAACAGACTTTTTCCTATTTCTTTTAGGACTTTTATGGTTTCATGTCTTAACATTAAGCCTTGAATTCATTTCAGGTTAATCTATGTGAGTGGTATAAAATAGGGACCTGGTTTCATTTTTCTGCATATAGGTATCTATTTTCCCAACACCACTTATTGAGGAGACTATCCTTTACCAATAGTGTAATCTTGGTGCCTTACCAAAGATTAGTTGACTATATATGAGTGGATTTATTTCTGGGCTCCCTAATCTGGTCCATTGGTCTATGAACCTGGTTTTATGTCAGTCCTATATTGTTTTGATTACCATAGCTATGCAACACAGTTTCAAATCACGAAGTGTGATGCCTCCAGATTTGTTCTTCTGTCTCAAGATTGCTTGGGCTATCTGGGGTATTTTGTGGTTCCACATGAATTTAGGATTCCTTTTTCTATTTCTGTGAAAAATGCCATGGGAATTTTGATAGGGATTGCATTAAGGATGTAGATGGCTTTGGGAACCATGTATGCTTCAGCATATTAATTCTTCCAGCCCAAGAATCTGGGCTTCTTTGCATTTATTTGTTCCTTTCTCAATTTTTTTATCAATATCTTATAGTTTTCAGTGTCTAGGTCTTTCACCTCCTTTATTAACTTTATTCCTAAGTATTTTGATGTTTTTGATGCTGTAGTAAATGGGGTTTCTCACTTAATTTCTCTTTTGGTAATTCATTGTTGTTATGTAGAAAACCAAGTAATTTTTTATGTTGATTTTTTTCTATCCTGCAACTTTAATGAATTCATTTATTAGTTCTAACAGTTTTTTGGTATAGTCTTCAGTTTTTTCTGTGTAAGATGATATCATCTGCCAACAATTTTACATCTTCCTTTCCAATTTGGATGTCTATTTTTCATGCCTGATTGCTCTGTCTAGGACTTCTAGTATTGTTTTGAGTAGAAATGGTGAGAGTAGGGTCCTCATCTTGTTACCAGTCCTAAAGGGAAAGCTTTTAAACAGGATGAAAACTTATAACAGGCTGTGGAAACTCATCTTGGTCTTCACCAAGTGCTGCACAAACTGGGGCAGGACACCCCAGCAGTGGGGTCTGCCTATGGATGGTCACAACCCTAGGTGGTCATTCTCATCCCTTGCTCATTTGATGTTATCCAAATCCTCTTCCATTTCTTGTGGGTCAAGTGCTAAAGACTGTATTTAGCCTGTTAAATTTAATCAATATTTAAACAGATACAAGTTTGAACTAAGAAAAAAAGAGGAGGCGCCAACTGTGTGTGGTGTTACCTGTCAAGTTCCGGAGAAGGTATGGCAGTGTAGTGTCTGTGCAGCACCCCAGCTGAGGTCAACGACCAGCAAGTCCACAGTCAAGTGTGTAGGTGTCTGCAATGGCAGTGATATCTAGAGGTCTTGGGGTCCTCCTGTTCTCCTTTTTACCCACAGGGAGAAATTATAGCTTAGGGGAATCCCTCTGGTTGTTGGGGCTGTTTTGCTAACAGTGAAGAGCAATGGCAGAGCAGGGATTCTGGGCTCAGATTTGCAGAACCACCAGGGTACCTGGGGCTGAGAGTACAAGTACATGTGCTGCAGCAGTGGTGCCTGGGTCCAAGGTGTTGACATATACAGATCCCCCACGGAATGGAGGTCTGGGTCTTGAAAGCTCCTTTCGGTGACTTTGGTCCCCTGGAAGGGGTGGGATGCAGCGTCAGCACAGGCCTAGGAAGGACAAGGTGTAGCAGTGGCCTGGACCCCGGGGACAGCAGGTCAAAATCCCAACTGAGGCCCCAGGGTACAGAGCAGCAGTAGTGTACACCTGGTGACTGCAGGCTGTATCTGTGACTCGGGACCCAGATGGCAGGGCACAGCACTAGTGTGGCTCTCATGATGATGGTGAGTCGAAGCTGTCACCCAGGGCCCAGGGGATGAGGCGCAGTGCAGTGGGAGCTCTGGCGTTGTGGCAAGGAGCTGCCAAGTCTGGATTTGTTGGGGTGCGAAGTCTGGATTTGTTGGGGTAAGGGGCTCAGCAGCAGCTCAGGACCCCGGTGGCAGGTCTCCCTGCAGTGACAGCCCTAGCCAGGCCTCCAGGCCGTTGTGTCAGCTGCATTTAGAACTGGCAAAGACAGGGTGGGGTCCTTGGTTGCAAAAGCTGCAGGTGTTCATGGCAGTGAAGACTTTTTATGGGGTGTTAGTCCTTTCTCTTTGAGGCTCCTTCTTGGCATCATGCTGCCAAGCTGTCAAAAAAAATAAAATAAAAACTTCAATGAAAAATCAGCTCACGCCAGTTGAATGGCTATTTTCAGACAGTCAAGAGGAAACAAATAGTGAGGAAGATGTGGAGAAAATGGATTCCTCATGCCCTGGTGGAGGGACTGTAAATTGGTGCAGCCATTGGGGTAAATGGGACTGAGGGATGGTGAAATGCTTCCTACAGTTTGTGTCCGAAAAGGGTCTCATATTTCTTTGTAATCCAGAGCTTTCCCAGAGCTATTTCAGTCAGTTTGTAGTTGTTTATTCATCTCTTTTATTATTTTTGTGGGACAGATGAGTGTTGGAACCTTCTATTCTGTCATTTTACTTACCTCACCTATGGACTTCTTTTCAAAGCAATCTATCTATCTCTATGACAGGATAATCTATCATATGCCTATTTATATAAAATTATACTTTATTCATCTTTTATCTGTTCATACTTCTTTTATCTGAACTTTCCTCATTTTTTTCTTCTGTCATTTTTGTTAATTTGAACAAGGTACTCTTTAAAACAATTTTTCTCTTGTAGGTATATAGATGTTTTATTGCCCTTTCAAACTACTGATATGTACGTTCCTTTAACACTCACAATCACATATAATCAAAGCTATTTATTTGCTATTATATGAAAAAACACAGTGTTTTGCTTACCAATTCACTAATTTCCTCAACAATCCTGCACTTAAATTAGTATGAGGAAATCTTCAGAATTATCTTACCATTGTGATAATGTCAGATGAGACTTTTACAGTATTTTACTCATGTTCATTAAATAAATTTTCATCACTTAGGAGGAGGGACCCAGTGATAAGTGAAAATACCTATACAAATGAATGAGAAAGGACTTATGGATGCATAAAGGAGAAGGAAAGGAACCAAACAGAAGTAGTTATATAATCAAATGTTTAAATTTATTTTTAAAAATAAGATATTTATTTGGGAATGTCGAGTTAAAAAGTAATTCATTCAAGTCACCAATATCTAAAGAACACAGATGAAAAAAGCAATCATTATTTGTGTAAATAAAAATGTGGCTATAGATAGACAAGTAAGTCTACAGCAAATTGGGCCCTTTATGTGTTACTTGATTGTTCTGCTTCACCAAATGGAACTACAAATAAATCATAATCATTTATGTTTTTAATTAGATCTAGTTTAAGTTCTAATAACCTAACCTATTAAATAATTCAGAGTCTCCATATCAAGGCTTTTTTCCTCTGCCCTGGCCCAAGCCTGTCTCATCACCCATATTTATAAAGGACTCTTAAAATCTTCTTCTGGGGGGGCGGAGCCAAGATGGCAGCGTGAGTAGGACAGTGGGAATCTCCTCCCAAAAACATATATATTTTTGAAAATACAACAAATACAACTAATCCTAAAAGAGAGACCAGAAGACACAGGACAACAGCCAGACTACATCCACACCTGCGAGAAACCAGTGCCTGGTGAAAGGGGTAAGATACAAGCTGTAGCCCAGCAGGACCGGAGCACCCCTCACCCCAGATCCCCGCGGGAGGAGAGGAGTCGGAGCGGGGAGGGAGAGGGAGCCCAGGACTGCTGAACACCCAGCCCCAGCCATCCTCACCAGAGTGAAGACACAGTGCATGCGTGGGGTGCTGGAAACTAGGGGAGCAGGACAGTAGGACCTGTGGGCAGGTCCTGAAGCCGGCGCCCCTGTGACAAAGAAAAGCGAGTGCTTTTTGAAAGTATTAAAGGGACAGAGACCCCAACAGCTGGACAGAAGCATCCCGGGTCACAGTCCAGCAGCTGGA
Source organism: Manis javanica (assembly GCF_040802235.1). Classification (NCBI taxonomy): domain Eukaryota; kingdom Metazoa; phylum Chordata; class Mammalia; order Pholidota; family Manidae; genus Manis; species Manis javanica. The sequence goes on along the minus strand of NC_133163.1, from coordinate 16,514,645 downwards.
AATTGCAGGGAAATCCGGGCACACTAATCCCCTGGGCAACAGCTCTGAGACCCCTCGTGGAGGTAAACAGCCAAACAGCCTTCCATCCATTACCCCTCTGGGGCCCTGCCATAGCACAGCAGAAGCCTGAGGCTGGCAACACCCTCAGCAAGGGAGCTTCCTCCATACTGGCCGGGCAAGATACAGAGACCGAGTCTACACGCAATTGCCCAACACAAGCCACTAGGGGTCGCATTTGTCCCAGTAAAGAAAGGCCAGGAGCCAAGTGGAAAGAGTCTTGACTCTCCCAGCTGATAGATGCATCAATAGCTCACCACTGCACCTATCAACATGAAAAGAAAAAAAATTTGATCCACACAAGACTAACCCAGACAGCTTCGATATCTACATCTTCCCCTGAGGAGGAACCTGGGGAGATAGATTTAACCAGTCCTCCTGAAAAAGAATTCAAAACAAAAGTCATAACCATGCTGATGGACTTGCAGAGAAATATGCAAGAACTAAGGAGGGAGAATACAGAAATAAAACAAGCTCTGGAAGGACTTCAAAACAGAATGTATTAGATGCAAGAGACCATTAATGGACTACAAAACAGAGAAGAGGAATGCAGAGAAGCTGATGCAGAGAGAGATAAAAGGATCTCTGGGAATGAAAGAATATTAAGAGAACTGTGTAACCAATCGAAATGAAACAATATCCACATTACAGGGGTAACAGGAGAAGAAGAGAGAAAAAAACGGGATAGAAAGTGTCTTTGAAGAAATAATTGCTGAAAACTTCCCCAAACTAGGGAAGGAAATGGCCTCTCAAACCACAGAGGTACACAGAACTCCCATGACAAGGGATCCAAGGAGGGCAACACCAAGACACATAATAATTAAAATGGCAAAGATCAAAGACAAGAACAAAGTATTAAAGGCAGCCAGAGAGAAAGGAAAGGTCACCTACAAAGGAAAACCCATCAGGCTATCATCAGACTTCTCAACAGAAACCCTACAGGCCAGAAGAGAATGGCACAATATACTTAATGCAAAGAAACAGAAGGGCCTCAAACCAAGAATACTGTATCCAGCATGATTATCATTTAAATATGAAGGAGGGATTAAACAATTAACAGACAAGCAAAAATTGAGGAAATTTCCTCCCACAAACCACCTCTACAGGGCATCTTACAGGGACTGCTCCAGATGGGAGCACTCCTAAAAAGAGCACAGAACAAAACATCCAACATATGAATAAGGGAGGAGGAGGAATAATAAAGGAGAGAAATAAAGAATCATCAGATCGTGTTTATAATAGCTTAATAAGCGAGTTAAGTTAGACAGTAAGATAGTAAAGAAGCTAACCTTGAACCTTTGGTAACCACAAACTTAAAGCCTGCAATGGCAATAAGTATATACCTTTCAATAATCACACTAAATGTAAATGGACTGAATGCACCAATCAAAAGACACAGAGTAATAGAATGGATAAAAAAGCAAGACCCATCTATATGCTGCTTACAAGAAACTCACCTCAAACGCAAAGACAGCCAAAGACTTAAAGTCATGGGATGGAAAAACATATTTCATGCAAACGACAGAGAGAAAAAAGCAGGTGTTTCAATACTAGTATCAGACAAAATGGACTTCAAAATAAAGAAAGTAACAAAAGATAAAGAAGGACATTACATAATGATAAAGGGCTCAGTCCAACAAGAGGATATAACCATTACAAATATATATGTACCCAACACAGGAGCACCAGCATTTGTGAAACAAATACTAACAGAATTAAAGGAGGAAATAGAATGCAATGCATTCATTCTGGGAGACTTCAACACACCACTCACTCCAAAGGACAGATCCACCAGACAAAAAATAAATAAGGACACAGAGGCACTGAACAACACACTAGAACAGATGGACCTAATAGACATCTACAGAACTCTACATCCAAAAGCAACAGGATATACATTCTTCTCAAGTGCACATGGAACATTCTCCAGAATAGACCACATACAAACTCACAAAAAGAGCCTCAGTAAGTTCCAAAAGATTGAAATCCTACCAATCAACTTTTCAGACCACAAAGGTATAAAACTAGAAATAAATTGTACAAAGAAACCAAAAAGGCTCACAAACACATGGAGGCTTAACAACACCCTCCTAAATAATGAATGGATCAATGACCAAATAAAAATGGAGATCCAGCAACATATGGAAACAAATGACAACAGCAACACAAAGCCCCAACTACTGTGGGATGCAGCAAAAGCAGTCTTAAGAGGAAAGTATATAGCAATCCAGGCATATTTAAAGAAGAAAGAACAATCCCAAATGAATGGTCTAATGTCACAATTATCGAAATTAGAAAAAGAAGAACAAATGAGGCCTAAGGTCAGCAGAAGGAGGGACATAATAAAGATCAGAGAAGAAATAAATAAAACTGAGAAAAATAAAACAATAGCAAAAATCAATGAAACCAAGAGCTGGTTCTTTGAGAAAATAAACAAAATAGATAAGCCTCTATCCAGACTTATTAAGAGGAAAAGAGAGTCAACACAAATCAACAGAATCAGAAACGAGAAAGGAAAAATCACGATGGACCCCACGGAAATACAAAGAATTGTTGGAGAGTACTATGAAAACCTATATGCTAACAAGCTGGGAAACCTAGGAGAAATGGACAACTTCCTAGAAAAATACATGCTTCCAAGACTGACCCAGAAAGAAAAAGAAAATCTAAACAGACCAATTACCAGCATAGAAATTGATGCGGTAATCAAAAAATTACCAAAGAACAAAACCCCCAGGCCACATGGATTTACCTCAGAATTTTATCAGACATACAGGGAAGACATAATACCCATTCTCCTTAAAGTTTTCCAAAAAATCGAAGAGGAGGGAATACTTCCAAACTCATTCTATGAAGCCAACATCACCCTAATAACAAAACCAGGCAAAGACCCCACCAAAAAAGAAAACTACAGACCAATATCCGTGATGAATGTAGATGCAAAAATACTCAACAATATATTAGCAAACCGAATTCAAAAATACATCAAAAGGATCATACACCATGACCAAGTGGGATTCATCCCAGGGATGCCCAGATGTTACAACATTCGAATGTCCATCAACATCATCCACCACATCAACAAAAAGAAAGACAAAAACCACATGATCATCTCCATAGATGCTGAAAAAGCATTTGAAAAAATTCAACATCCATTCAGGATAAAAACTCTCAACAGAATGGGAATAGAGGGCAAGTACCTCAACATAATAAAGGCCATATATGATAAATCCACAGCCAACATCATCCTGAACAGCGAGAAGCTGAAAGCATTTCCTCTGAGATCGGAAACAAGACAGGGATGCCCACTCTCCCCACTGCTATTTAACATAGTACTGGAGGTCCTAGCCAAGGCAATCAGACAAAACAAAGAAATACAAGGAATCCAGATTGGTAAAGAAGAAGTTAAACTGTCACTATTTGCATATGACATGATATTGTACATAAAAAAACCCTAAAGACTCCACTCTGAAACTACTAGAGCTAATATCGGAATTCAGCAAAGTTGCAGGATACAAAATTAACACACAGAAATCTGTAGTTTTCCTATACACTAACAATGAACCAATAGAAAGAGAAATTAGGAAAACAATTCCATTCACAATAGCATCAAAAAGAATAAAATACCTAGGAATAAACCTAAACAAGGAAGTGAAAGACCTATACCCTGAAAACTATAAGACACTCTTAAGAGAAATTAAAGAGGTGACTAACAAATGGAAACCCATCCCATGCTCCTGGTTAGGAAGAATTAATATCGTCAAAATGGCCATCCTGCCCAAAGCAATATACAGATTTGATGCAATCCCTATCAAATTACCAGCAACATTCTTCAACGAACTTGAACAAATAGTTCAAAAATTCATATGGAAACACCAAAGACCCCCGAATAGCTAAAGCAATCCTGAGAAAGAAGAATAATGTGGGGGGGATCTCACTCCCCAACTTTAAGCTCTACTACAAAGCCATAGTAATCAAGACAATTTGGTACTGGCACAAGAACAGAGCCACAGGCCAGTGGAACAGATAAGAGACTCCAGACTTTAACCCAAACATATATGGTCAATTAATATTTGATAAAGGAGCCATGGACATACAATGGGGAAATGACAGTCTCTTCAACAGATGGTGCTGGCAAAACTGGACAGCTACATGTAAGAGAATGAAACTGGATCTCTGTCTAACCTCATACACAAATGTAAATTCGAAATGGATCAAAGTTGAATGTAAGTCATGAAACCATAAAACCCTTAGAAAAAAACATAGGCAAAAATCTTTTAAACATAAACATGAGTGACCACTTCTTGAACATATCTCCCCGGGCAAGGGAAATAAATGCAAAAATGAACAAATGGAACTACCTCAAGCTGAAAAGCTTCTGTACAGCAAAGGACACCATCAATAGAACCTAAAGGTATCCTACAGTATGGGAGAATATATTCATAAATGACAGATCTGATAAAGGGTTGACATCCAAAATATATAAACTGCTCACACACCTCAACAAACAAAAAGCAAATAATCCAATTAAAAAATGGGCAGAGGAGCTGAATAGACAGTTCTCTAAAGAAGAAATTCAGATGGCCAACAGACACATGAAAAGATGTTCCACATCGCTTGTCATCAGAGAAATGCAAATTAAAACCACAATGAAATATCATCTCACACCAGTAAGGATGGCTACCATCCAAAAGACAAACAACAACAAATGTTGGCGATGTTGTGGAGAAAGGGGAACCCTCCTACACTGCTGGTGGGAATGTAAATTAGTTCAGCCATTGTGGAAAGCAGTATGGAGGTTCCTCAAAATGCTCAAAACAGAAATACCATTTGACCCAGGAATTCCACTTCTAGGAATTTACCCCAAGAATGCAGCACTCCAGTTTGAAAAAGACAGATGCACCCCTATGTTTATAGCGGCACTATTTATAATAGCCAAGATATGAAAGCAACCTAAATGTCCATCAGTAGATGAATGGATAAAGAAGATGTGGTACATATACACAATGAAATATTACTCAGCCATAAGGAAAAAAAGAAATCCTAACATTCGTAAAAACATGGATGGAGCTAGAGGGTATTATGCTCAGTGAAATAAGCCAGATGTAGAAAGACAAGTACCACATGATTTCACTCATATGTGGACTATAAGAACAAAAGAAAACTGAAGGAACAAAACAGCAGCAGAAGCACAGAACCCAAGAATGGACTAATAGTTACCAAAGGGAAAGGGACTGGGGAGGATGGGTGGGAAGGGAGGGATAAGGGTGGGGGAAAAAGAAAGGGGGCATTACGATTAGCATGTGTAGTGTAGGGGGGGCATGGGAAGGGCTGTGCAACACAGAGAAGACAAGGAGTGATTTTACAGCATCTTACTATGTTGATGGATAGTGACTGTTAATGGGGATGTGGGAGGGACTTGGTGAAGGGGGGAACCTAATAAACATAATGTCCTTCATGTAATTGTAGATTAATGATACCAAAATAAAATTAAAAAAAAAAATCTTCCTCCAGCGTGATTCCAATTTCCAGGGAGTGGGATATAAGGAAGTCTGATAAGTTGACTACTGGATTCCTCTCTGCTCTTGTCCCTCCAGTTTTATTGCTGAAAAATAGTCATGACTATTTTGAGAGATATGTTACTACTTAAGAGGAAGAGGAAATTGTTCATTCTGATACTTGTGAATAGATTATAATGATGACCAACTCTTGTATCTCGTTTATGCATCTTTTACCACACACTGATGCGGTCACCTCCTTGGAAAGCACCACCACTATTCCAAAGTGGTCAAACTGAAGGAAGTTCTGTCAGCCACATGAGCTGGAACCTGTTCTCTGATGGGCTGTAAGTCTGTACGTGCGTGCACACACACACACACACACACACACACACACACACACACACACACACTTCCTCACTGTCCATACATACTTATTCCTGTTCCCCTTTCCTCTCCCTCCTTTCCCTGCTAAGAGTGCCCTGTCCCCAAACTTCCAATGACCAAACCTCTTCACTTCCTGTCACCAGTTCAGACATCATTCCCTGAGCAAAGTTTCTCCACTTGGGTGTTTTGAACTCTTCCCTATTAGAAAATGCCAGGAAGCACCATACTATTTCACAAGAAAGGGTGTAATAATCCTGAGCTTCAAAAGTACAAAGATCAGAAGAATCATCTCTTGCCTTCCAAAAGGCTAACTGAACTACATGCAAATAACCAGTGTCCTCTCCAGGGTTCAGTTCTACCGCTGAGGACTTTTGGAGGGTGATTGTCATTAGATCATGAAGTGCTAGCAATAGAAAGCTGACTTGCCTTACCTTTACATGATCCTGAGCAGCCATCCAAGTATTCTAGAAGAGTAAAGAGAATTCTAGCTAGGGAGCTTCTGAGTTTCTAAGAACTAAATCATTTGCTCTCTTCTCAAACTATTACCACCTTAAATTCTACCCCACCAGACAAGGGGCTGGTTTCCTAGGATGAGTTCTTGTCGGAATTTTTACAGGGATCCACATTCATGGAAGCATTCAAATATGCCATTCATAAATTATAGGTAAAATAGCTTTTAGATGGCATATGATTTCAGACATGCAGTTAACAAAAGCCAAGAATAATTTATAATCCCTGTTATGTGAAATTTGTTTTATCTAACCTTGATTTGTGATAATTGATGGTATAGGTTTTTCATAAAAGAAAACTTTATAAATGTTTGTTCCTCTAAGTTAGTCCTGAATAATTGACTGAACAAGGTCAAATAACGTAACTAATTTTGGGATTCATTCCTAGAGTAATTTTGGGGTTATATTTATTACGTAAAAGGAGATTGGTTTCTAGAAGCCATTAGATGCTAGGGTTTGAAAATAACAAGTAGTCAGGGATAGGCTTACCTGTGTAAGTCTTTCATGGCTGTTAGGAAAAAGCTCTGGAGATTTGGTCTGGGAACACTCACCTCCAGTATTTAGAAGAAAATACTTAGATATTTAGGGATAAATAACTGAATACTCAAGTGGTATCTGAAATCAGATAAGACATCCTTTAGTGATATAAGAAATAAAACCAATAAAGCTATTTTACTCAATTGGTGACCTAAAAGGTTATCAGTTCTTGGAAATTAGACCTAATGTTTTGATCCCCAGTTTGCATAAATCTCTTTTTCATATATTAACGTGAGGCATCTTTTTCTTAATGCTTTAAGATGCCTCAGAGAAGAGCATGAGTTTCTAGGTACACAATTCTGGATTGAAAAGCCGTGAAAGCCACCTCATATCGGTAAACCTCAGTTTTCTACTTTGAAAACCATAAGGATTATAAACCTATTTGCTGTGTGATTGTGAAGGTTAAGTTATATCGATGAAGTACAAGCATTTAACATACTCCCTGTCACATAGGTATCACTTGATAAATCATTGCCCTAACATCTTTCTTGCCATATAATTATCTGATTTTGAAAACCCAACAGTCTATTTAGCTATCTTACATTTTTCACTTTAGATCTACCCAGATTCCCCAAAAAAAGGCAACATTTTTAAAAAAATTGTCTTATCCAGAAATCAGCGATTACAAGGAAAAGAAACCAATTCAAAATTGTTTAGAAAATCAAGTGGGGAAGTTTGTTAGACGGTCCAGAGATTTCTGAAGAACAGAGAATGTGGTCAGTCCTGGGAGGAGCTGCCAGCCACCCAGGTAATGTTGTTTCTGCTCACCATCTTCAGACAAGCATACTCTGTCCACTTAAGGCTTGACCTGGCTGCCCCAGTTACTCTCATGCCCCAAATGGTGTGGACATGCTGACCCAGAGACCACAGCTAATTTGTCTAGTTGCATCTGCTACAAACTGTCTGCCTGAATCAGACTTTTTGCATTAAAAGTCTACCTCTAGCTCCATTTTCCCTGGAGGAGTTGGGCAGACAGGAGATGAATGAATAGGAAGTAGGTAGCACAGGGTCACATACAGATTTCCATGCAGAGATCCTCCCTCCAAGACAGTGAGTTGGACCTGTTCTCTATGAAGGGGATTTGGGACAGAAAATAAAATGTTGACTATCTCACAGATCTCCGCCTTCTGCTAGAATAAGGCATACACAAGAGGCTGCCAACTACTGAACTTCCTTTCTAGGAGAAATAATATGTTTTATATGATTTTTTATATGACAAATCACGGAGCTTGTGATCTCCAAGCATGATGCTCACAAGATGATCAGAGACCCTTGGAAGTTGTCCTACTCATATTTCATTAATTTCCTCACTGTTTCTTTTTATCTGGCTCTTTTAAGCTCAAATCCAATTCATCTATTACTTCCTTTGATTATTAGTAGATGCAAAATGAAAATGGCATGGTTGGTAACAGTATTCACCTGAGCCTGTTGCTCTATCTGGAAAACGACTAAATAAATACAAATCTATGCCTATAATACTAAACCTCTTTTCCCCTCCTAAAAAATAAATTTAAATATCTTATCTTTATTTATATTTAAATCAGGGTATATTAAAATGCATAATATGAGGTGCGATAACCAGGACATGCTGGATTGCACAAATCATACATTTTCTATGTCATTTCAAGTACATTAATTCAAGATTTAGAACAAGACTTTTTTTCCTTCTTGCACCTCAGTGATGAGCTTATCTGTAAAAAAAAAAACAGGCAACATCTGCTAGAGCTATAAAACAAATGAAAAATTAATTAGGTATTTGAAGGTCTCCTTTCGAGACAATGGAGCTTAGTTGTGTCTTAAATCCTCTTACAGCTTAAACTGTGTGTTCAGTCTGGAAAAGATCTTTCTTTCTTTCCTGATCATTGTGTTTTCAGATAATTTTCTTCTTCTTGGCTGGCCTGGGAGTTCTGGTTAGAGAGCTGCAATGTCCTTCATTAAGTTACAAATGCTTCCTCAGCATCCAGAAAGCCAGCAAGAGTATCCCCACATCTTTAATAACTTTCTTATTCTTAAATCTTGCAGTACTAGAACAACTTGTAAAAAATACTTACTCGCACACACACACACACACACACACACACACACACACACATCACACATATATATATATATTCAGTAAGTGTTTGGTATCTGTTGCACCTTACTTATGTTTACTTTTTTAAACCTTGTCTTGCCTTCCTGTTGGTTTTCTTAATTCTAATACAAAACATTTCAAGATTCTTCCTAATGCATGAGTATTTTAAAAAATACATCCACTCAATATTTTTTAAACACCAGATAACATGCTATGTGCCAGGCTTACATAAATAAATTTAAAAAAACACAATTTTTGCCTTCTAGGAAGTTTACACAATGTAATTTAATGTGAAAATAAAGTATGTTGAACAATTTAATAGAAGTTTGTTACAGTATGTGGAAGCTTTTGTCTTCAAAGTCATTTAACTCATCTGTGGGTATTTAAAGGGAGGAAACTCCTACTACATGTTTGGAAAAATGAGGAGAAGTTCGCTTATCGGAGTGGGTGGGAGATGTCCCAGGTAGTAAAAGAGCATGGACAAACATCTGTGTTGTGAATGACATGACATGTTTTTGAATATCAAATTATTTTACGTATTTGGAGCAGAAAGAATGGCTGTAATACAGTGATGACACACATACACACCCATATACACAAAGCAATAACAGCGGTGGGAAAAAAAGGCACCTGAGCTTTATACCATAACATTTGTCAGCATATATTTGTACGCTCGGAGAAGGGAAATTTAATTTGCCTGACAAACTCCTAGGAAGAAAAGCCCTTGTTCATTCAGGAATGTGAAGACATATTCCTTGGACCCTGTGACACATTTTTCCTGCCACAGTTGTAGCCACAATGGAGCATATCTCAGTGGCAGCTGCCCCAAATATCACTGGACCTTTCCTAGGCCTGGAACAATCTTCAAACAAAGAACTTCTTGAGCCTTAACTCTGGACAAATTAAGAAGAGAAGTATAATGCCATGTGATAGCTGCTCTTCAGTTTTCAGATTCAATTTTTAAAAAGTCCCAGATTTAATTACATTTCTTGAGCTCATCTCCTGTGGCTGGTTGCTGTGGAAGGGTATCTGGTCAAAGCACCAGAAGATTGTCACAAAATTCATTTTTGTTCCCTTCTTTTTCTATATCTGATAGCCCCCAAATGATTGTCCTCAAGTTAGTCCTACAATCCCTTCCTTCCTCTATCAGAAGGTGAATATTAGAAATAACTGAGTTGGTACCTAGTGATTTTCTATGAAGCTAAGCACATGAGATTTAAAGATTCTGTGCTTCCAGCACCCATTTCTGAATGAGATGCCTTCCCCTTATGACTAATCTTTCTTGCCAAGCCCAGAAAGTTTTCACAATTTAGGTTTTATAATATGATATTTGAAAAATAGCATTTTATGAAAATCATGAGTTATTACAGAAAATTTGGGAATTATAGAATATTACACGGAAGTAAACCTGAATCAGGCGTAACCTGCAACCCCTTGGTGTTTAACTACTCTGATGGTTTCAGTCTATTTTCACTAATGTTTTACCTGTGAATTAGTTTTTTAGGACTGTTGCAACAAAGTACAACAAATAGGTGCCCTCAGCAACAGAAAGCCATTGTCTCACAGTTCTACAAGCCAAAAGTCCACACAAGACATTGGCAACATCCATTCCTTCTGGGGGTCATGAGGCAGAGCTCTGCCCCTGGCCCCTCTCCTTGGCTTATAGATGGCTGTTTTCTAACTGTCTTCACACCATCTTTCTTCTGTGCCTATCTCTGTGGCCAAATTTCCTCTTTCTAAAAGAACACCAGTCACACTGGATTAGGAGCCACCCTATAATGGCCCCACTTTAACTTAATCTCCTCTCCAAAGACTATCTCCAAGAAACATTACATGCTTTGAAGGGGAAACATATCAATGCATAACACCCTAATTGAGTTCAAAAGGCAGTTCAAGTTTGACATTCTGCGCTTTATTGAACATTATAATGAGAGCAAAGTTCTGTATTAGTGAACAGATCTCCAAAAAAAGAGATGTTTTTAAATATTTGAAAAAAAGTTTGTGATGAATTAAGTGAAAGTTTTAGAATAAAATTATGCCAATTGAAAAGAAGCTTAAAAATATATTTGTGTATGCATCTGTTTTTTTGTATGTATGCCCTCTCTTTAAAGTCTGTGTGTGTGTGAATGTGTCTAGAACTCTAGTAGAACAGGTTTGAATGACAAAATTTATGGACACATGTATGATTCAAGCACTGGACGGTTTAGAGGACAGGTCCCACCAGGTTGGGAGGAGGTATTGTATTTTTCTGGTTTGTTTATTCCCCACACCCAATAGGAAAGCAACATGGAGAGGGGAAATTTAATTTGCCTGACAAAGTCGTAGGAAGAAAAGCTCTTTTCATTCAGGAATGTGAAGACGCAAATGATGGGATACAAATGATTAAGAGTGTTCTCCTCCTCCTTTCTATGAGATGGTCTGTCTTGTTTTGTTTTGGAAGGCTGAGAATGATCATGTCAGGAGTTCATTGTCAATCCATCTTCACTACTGATGGACTTTGAGAAATTTATACCTAGTCTTTGACACAGTGTTTTTTAACAAAAGTTTAATATATAAGCCTTTTATCACTTGTTTAATTTTATTGTTTTAATGAGTATATTGTTTTACTTGCTTTAGGATATGCTGCAGTGAAAAACAAACCCCAAATTTTAGTGTCTTACAAAAGAAAGGTTTATGCATTAGTGCTGTTAGATGTTCTTCATGATCTTGTGATTTGAATCTGGGTTGTCTTTACTTAGAGACCCAGGCTGAGGAAGCACCACTGTCTGAATATGCCACTCTTACGGAAAATGGAAGAGAGAGAGAGACACATCTCACAGATCTTCATGATCTTAAAGCTCTGCTCAGACATCAGATTCACTCATATTGCATCAACCTCAGTTTATGACCAAGACTGACGTCAGTGGTTTAAAAATGTAATCATCTTACAAGGAGTTACTGTGGTTCACCCAGTGTTGGGGAAGAATATGCTAAATATCATCTCTCAGGGATGACAGAAAGAAACTAGAAGTAACAGTGCAATATGCTACAGCCCATTTTTGTTTTTTGTCACAAAGATTCCTTCCCTCTTGGAAATAAAATATACTCATTTATTCCTGAGGGAAAACATCCCAAAGGTCTCATTCAATCATAGCATTAGGCTAAAAGTCCAGAACCTTGTGGTCCTTTCAACATTACTTGCAGATATAAGTCATCTGTTGATGCAGAAATTGATGAATCACGTGCTTAAATTATCTGCCCCTGCCCCACCACAAACACGTCCAACATAGAAAGGTCGATAAGAGGCAGAGCAAACACAATTAACCCTCTTATTTAGAAAGGGAAGATAATAGGAAGCATGCCACAGCCCGAGGTAAAAAACAATTCTGAAATCCTGCTAAGCAGATGTTTGACAGACGTTCAACCTTGCATGTAGGTGATGTTTCCTGGGTAGGTTCTGGTTCCCTCTCCTAGAAATAGCAACTCATCCCTTTATACTCCATGGTCTTTGTGTCAGAGGGAAAAGAGAGAAATAGCAGAACCATGAGACAGTTGTTAAAGTTTCTGCATATGTCACTTTGTGCTTATTGCATTAGTCCAAGCAATTCACATGGACAAGCCTGGCACTAGTGGGACAGAGAAGTGGGCCACTCCCACAGTCCCGCAGAGGTAGTTTGCATTTAAGATACTTGCGGGAGAAGGGAGAGAACGAAAAAAATACTTGGAAACAGTAATGGATTCTATGACAGTGGATATTTTAACACAGAGTTAGGAACAACTTGAGTTTTTGATCAATGAGCCAAAAAAATCTTAAATTGTTAATTTCTAAGCTTCAAAACAAAATAGCCTATGGTATGTAGACCAATAGACAGATATCCCTTATTTCTGAGCAGTTAATACAATATTTTTGCTTATTTTTCCTTATGGACAAAAAAATTAGTGAAAAGTTCTTATTAGAAAGAATGCCCATTAAAAATAAGCTCGATCTACACTCATTTTTATTATTGATACCAGTTGACTATTGTAAGTTTCACAGTGCTGAGTGAAAATTTATGCAGCTCGATTTTATATGTTTTAAATAGTAGCAGTCCATGGAAAATGTTTTTTTTTAATAAAAGAGAACAGGTGTTTCTAAACATTCCAAGTCCTCCCATCTTGCACCCAGGTCAGCTCCTGTGCTCCTGTAATAAGAAGTCATTTTATTAGTTGTGCCCCAAAAGATTATAGTCATTTCTTCCCAAATCCAATTTTGGTTCCAAAATCTAAGAAGAAAAATCAAAAGGTTTCTCTGTCTTTGTCTTCAAAACTTTGGCCCTACACTCAATTTTATTTTATTGTTATTCTGGAAGATAGAGATGGGTCAATAAAGAACTTGAGAAAACTGAATTTCCTGGAAGGCCCTGTAGCAAGGACATGAAGCTGTGCCGACTCACAATATACTGGTTTTAAAACTATAGAGACTGCTGTTGGTCAGCAATAAAACTGAGGAATGTGGGGTCAGAAGTAAAGAAACAGAAAAGAAACTCCATTATCTGTTAGTAATAAAACATAATCCCTCAAAAGATAACTTTGGCATAAGCCATGGGATAAGATCTGTCACATTCAGAATGTAAGGAAATAGCCCTCACCCCAGAGTCTGCTAACTCTTGAATACATGTCTGCCTTTGCAGTAGAAATACTATAAAATACAGAGCCACTTTCTGCTATTTATTACTGCTTCTCTGAAATGAACCATTCCTGAAATTTAATGATGGGGATTTTTGAAAGACACAGTGGCAAAGCAAAACAATGCCTCACTGACTCTAACAGTTAATTAGAAAAATGGAATAAATACATGCACTCTTCAATCCATTTACAGTGCAGCTTATCTGAGAAGAACAGATAAAAGCAAAGAAGCATTTGATGCTACAAAAGTCCAAGTGATGTCCATGCTGTGCTATCCTCATTTCAAAATATTTAAAATTTTTGAGATGTACTTCACATACCATAAAATTCACCCACTTAAAGTGTACAATGGGTGGTTTTTAGCATTTCCATAGAGTTGTGCAACCATCAGGCAGTCTAATTTTAGAAGATTTTCATTATTTAAAGAAACTGTACTCATTAGCAGTCACTCCCCCAACCTCCAGCCATAGTCAACCACAAATCCACTTACTGTCTCTATCACAATAGTTTGCTTATTTTGGACATTTCATATAAATGGAATCAGATAATATATATGCATTTGTGACTGGGGTTTTCACTTAGCATTATGTTTTCAAGATCCATCCCCATTGTAACATGTGTCAGTAATTTATTCCTCTTTATTGTCAAATAACATTGAATCAAATGGATATGCCACATTTTGCTTATTCTTTCCTCACTTGATGGACATTTAGGTTGTTTCTACTTTTTGGCTCTTATGAATACCTCTCCTAGGGACCTCCATTTTTGTGTGGACACAATTTTATTTATCCTGTGCATATACCTAGGAGTGGAACTGCTAGGTCACATAGAAACTTTCTGTGTAAGCTTCTGAGGAACTGCTGAATTGTTTTCCAAAGTGACTGTACCATTTTACATTCCTACTATCTGTGTTTGGCATCTACATTTTAAACTCTTCATTTTCATAATCCTAACTTATAACAGGTGTGTTGGAATACCAATGGACTACTTACTGATAAGGGTCAAAACATGGTTGATGGTGTAATAAAGTGACAGTCAAGTTAAATTAGCCCTGAAATCCCATAAGACTCTTTTGAAAGTGTCAGTAAATAGTCTTCACAATTGCCATCATAACAATAAGCTGTGTAATTATAAGCTGATGTCCAAAGAGATCCTGGCTCTCATTAACACTTAACAAAACCCCTGGGATTCAGGGAAGGAGCCTTCATATTTTTAATTACAGCAGAGGACAAAACAGGTGCTTTGAGTTGGTGTGGTCCTGAGTCTACCACTGGGCAAGAAGAAAAGGGATTCCCAGAGGATTGTCAGGTTGCTCCAAGTGGCTGAAAACGCTTTACTTACCATATTTAGAAGGAGAAACTCTTTTAAGAATTTGATGGTATAACGGTAGGAAGGGGATCTCCTATTATGAGATTTACTTAGGACCCAGTAAGTTGTTGTTTCACTTTTAGAGACGGATCTAAAATGTGAAAAGATTGCTTTATCCAGCTGAGAATTGAAAAGGAACATCTCATGGATAATTAATTGGCCTTATTACATGAGTGAATCCAGCGCAAGAAAAATAGTCTTTTACATATCACAATCACCTTTGAAAACCAAATAACATTAGAAAGAGCCCATTTATTTTTAGATATTATTTGTCCAGATGCTCTTTAGCAGCTGAAAGGGCGGGGGCTAGGAAGAACCAGAGTTTGGAGTATGTACGTTACCTGGTGCATTTTCAGTAGCTCTTTTTGAAGCTATGAACAGCTGACCTTTGCACTCCACACTGTAAGTATGGAACGTATATATTCTGTTTGCCCCATGGAAATGCTAAAACTGGTCCCAATGATTTCTAGTCATACTTTTATAAAAGGCTTCGTCTTTTTGGTGTCCTACATAATATAATGTTTTGTTTCTTATTCCTAGGTTAATCTGTATAGTTAATCTCCTCCACTACCACTTCTCATCCCATACCTTTGGATTTCATCTTGCCATTTACATAGGACGCTAACTCTAAATGCACCATTTACTCACCATTACCTTCTGTGTGGCTGCACAGAAGTGAAATGGCTCTGCTTAGCACAGATAAGCCAAAGGCTGCTGCTTGTTTACATGTTCCTGCCTCGATGTCTTTACTCAAGTTCTTTCTATCCTTTTACCTTTCTCCACATGCCACATTCATTAAGGTGTAAATCTCATCTTGCTCATCCTTAGACTGCCCAGCAGAAGAGTCATTCTTTAAAGCAGCCATCACCAATGGATCAATTTTATTCTCCCTGTTCTTATCAGTTTCTCTCATATTTTAACAGAAATTGGAATAATACATGTTTTCCCTATTGGACGGCCAGAGCTGGGGTTTACTAAGAGAGTAATATGTTCCATGCATTATGCCCTTTAGGTTATAATAGAAACTCAAAAGTGTTGAATGAATGGTTGAATTTCAGTTCCATTTATTTTAGTTATAACTACACCAGAGTCTTGAAAACATTAAAAGTAATAATGAAATGATCAATGCCGTTTAAAAATGGAATAAGATACACATGGGCTCCTACTTCAACAATTGGCAATACACCTAATGGACAATGTTCTGTATTCTATATCCAAACCTGACAATATATTTTTAGATAAGAATGCAGAATTGTAGAACCTGGGTTGTGGTTGGGGAGGTGCATTTTATTACAGCCCTGCCACTACAGAAATCCGAGGCATCTATCATAATAATGGTATGTCTCCATTTCTGCTTTTTCAAATGGTCATGGTAATTAATGGAGGTGATGGACACTCACTCAGGTAGTCGCCAGTCAGCAGAGGCTTGGTTTCCACCTGGCTGCAGGTACTGCTGCTGTAGCCCCCACCACGCTCCTCACCATCTCAGGCAGAAAGAGCAGGGCCTACAGGCATCTTTTCACCGTGAGGGCTTTCCCGTGTGCGGTATGTCCTTCTTGGCCTCCTCAAATACTGCAAGATCATTGTGAGCCTTCAGTGCATTACCTGGCTGAGGTGTGAGCATGCGCTCTGCATTGACACGAATACCAGAGCATTTTGGTTCTTAGGGTAGGATTCCACGTGAGGCTACTTGCTCTTCTTTGCCTGTGAAATTACTGAGAAGTTAAGGCCAAATCACTTTAACTCTGTATCATTTTTAAATATTTTAAAGTCAAATATACCATCCGTAGAAAAGAATATACTAATATGTGTGCATATTTTAGAATACTATAAAATGTATAAATCTGTCTACCTACCACCCAGCTTAGGAAATAAATAAGAAGGACTCAGAAACACTATGTGTGGCCTCCTTGGCATTTTTGTTAATAATTTTCTTGTTTTTTGTTTGTTTATAGTGCTATATACATCCTTATACATATCACTTGACTTTAATGACATTTCACTTAATGAATTATTCTATGCATATTCTTCTATGACTTGTTTCTTTTCAGCAATAGATATTTTGACTTTATCCAAGCTGACACTTGTTAACTACAAGTGTCTTCACATCTGCCACTTTAAACGTGTCACAGTGTGTTCATTCTTTCTGTCCCTGATGGGCAGTTTGGCAGGCAGAGGGCCTGGAGGGAGAAGTCTGTGGCTCCTCCAAGTCAAGCAAGTCAGCAGGCTACCTGAAGGAGATGCGGCAGGAGGAGTGGCGGCCCTCACGCTGGGTCTGCTGTGCTTCATGGCCTTGGAGGTGATGGACACTCACTCAGGTAGTTGCCAGTCAGCAGAGGCTTGGTTTCCACCTGGCTGCAGGTACTGCTGCTGTAGCCCCCACCACACGCCTCACCATCTCAGGCAGAAAGAGCAGGGCCTACAGGCACCTCTTCACCACCGAGGGCTTTCCCGTGCATGGCACGCCCTTCTTGGCCTCCTCAAGCACTTTGGCAGTAAGTGCTGTTTACTCTGCAGGCAGCGGGTCCGCCATCGCTGTGGCTGCTGCCAGCTCTACTCAGCTGCACCAGAGGCTCCTGCAACAGGTCCAGGCGCTGGCAAGGTCCACGTGGCTGGGGAAGAACCTCTGGAAGGTCTGCTGCATCTGCACGACTTCCGCAATCTTGTGTAAATGAAGGCAAAATGAAGTTAACATCGAGAATGAGAGTAAACTAAAGCAGAATTGAGGGGCCCTCAAGGAAATAGGGTCTGTGTACACCTTGTCTGAAACTGATTGTTCTCAGAAGAGCATTAAACTTCCCATTCTGCCAAATCATAAAGGACCTGGATGAACACCAGATGCCTGCCACATGGTAAACTTTTGCCTAGTGAATAACCTTAGCTACATACCACTAAATGCAGGTCACAGTATCTTTAGCCAATGGTAGTTCTTTTGAAACAACTCATGTGATGCCCCTTAGAGTTCCTTTTCTACCTTAAAAGCCCACAGCCCTTTCCCACATGTTTTGGAACATGCACTTGGGTTTCCTCACGAATCTGTGATCCCGGACTGCAATCCCTGAGACTCCAAAATAAATACAACTAATTGTTTTACAGTTTTGCTTTTATTTTGGTCAACACTAATTTTCAGATTTTTGTTGTGCAAAGTACGTCAGTAAACATCTTACATATTGTCAAATGCACACAAATAAGAGTTTCTCTAGGGCATGCACATCGCATTTCATCAAGTGTAAGATGTCATCAATAGTAAGATACAGAACATTGTTTTATACAAATCAGAATGAAAATGTTTCCAATTAAACTGTATCATAATGCTTCCTTATCAACTTAAAAATGCACTTCATGTCTGAAATATTCAACTGATAAAAAGCATGTTCTAAAATCAGTGAAGCAGAGTACTTTGGAGGTGAATTGCTAGACCTCAGAGAATGTACATCTTCAAAGATACTAGGAATCATTCCAGCCATTTTCAAAGTGATTGTAGGGATTTATACATTCACTTGCTGAGTACTAGAGTCCCAGTCCCTTTACATCTTCCCGCTTTCAATTTGATTTTGTCCACTTCTTGTACCAGGCTGATTTTAATGTTTATTTTAAACCTTATCAGTACTTTACTGCTTTATTGAGAAACATTTAATCTGTTATATTTTCAGAAATAAAAACCTATACTAGTAATCTCCATTGGGTAATGTATTCTCTTGAGCATCTGATGAAGCCTTGTCTAATTAATTTTCTCTCCTCATATTTTCTCTGTCTTCACTACATGGCCAAATTCATGGGGTATTTTGAAAGTCAGTCCAAATTTCACCTCCTGTATGAGCTTCCTTCCCAGATACACTCTGGAAGGATGAAGAATTAACTCTCTGGTCTCAAGAATCCTCTTTACTCCATTAGAGTGTATTTATATGTTTACGTATTTATTGTGTCCAATAGATTAAGTCTTTATTTCTGTGATTACCATTTAGTGTGTACTATTTATATATTAATTGATTAAAAATTTTAAATGGAAAATCATTATTTCCCTCTAAAGGGATTCGTATACTCTGGTGGCCAAGACTATGACAGCAGCCTGACTATCCTTTTTAATTTTTGGTTCCAAGGCTTGCTAGATTGTAATTCCTCCTCTCTGGCCTTTTCCAGGTCCAAGAAACTATAGCCTTTGTAATTACCTGCTACAGGTACACACAGATCCACAATTATGCTAACTGGTGGTAAATAAGAGAAAAGAATAGATACCACTATGTGTAGAAAAGGAAACACTCATCTCCATCATGCAATTATAGATATTGCCTCATTCATATTCTTCAAATCTGTACCACCCCTGCTATGTGTTAGTTTAAAACCCCATGGAATTCTCTTAGATGACTATGGCAAGCTCTAAATCAGAGTCAATTCTTCATGAAACAGAGCCTCTCACTTTCCTGGCTTCTGCTAAGGCCCCGGAAGGCCCATCACATTGTATTCATATGTTCATGTAAAATCTGCAAAAGTCAGCTGTGTGAACTACAATCTGTTTAAAAGATTATCTCTGTCTCCTTCAATTCCTCCATCACACTTCTAAATTGCTGGGTTTGATGTGCTTTGGGGCATTTTTGGAATCTAGTTAGAAGGGAATTAACACTAAATACAGATACGTATGAAGATGACGTAAAACACAAAATAGACAAGGATAGCAGAGACATCAAGGACAAATAGATTAAAGAGTAAAAATAATTTAAGTAGTAGTTAACTTCAGCTACTGCACAAGAAAACTTGAAATACTAGGAAATCTTATAACTCATACATGCAAGAAATTAGATAGAGGTTTCACCAAATTTTACATCAAACCTGAAGTATTTTAATTGCATTACCAGTAATGAGATACTAGGCTTAAATTAACTTTTCTGAGTCATCAATTTAAAAAGAAACAAACCAAAGTTTGGTCATGCTAGCGGAAAGACTAAAGTCTCTCTCTTTTCTCTGTAGAAAAATGTCTCATGAAGAGTCAATCAACAAAAATGTGGTCAAATTGAAGAAAAAAGTTTTACAGAGGAAGAAGGTCAGTAAGTTAATTCATATAAACGGTACATTAGTTTTTATATTTTTATTTGTGTACAGTAGGTCAACTTTAAAAACTTTGTAATGTGTTCGTGATTTCATTTCATACCTGAAACAAATATTTACTCGTGGACTTAGTTTTGCATTTTTTTTCTTAAATAATCCCTTCTCCTCACTTATATAAGCTTCAGGCCCCACACAAGTTGGAGATACTGCTTTGAATGCATCTCCACTGGCAATACTTGTAAAACTCAATGCTTTCCTGCTACATATACATGATGCACATTATACAGGAAATTCAGGAAATATTTTTGGCATAAAGGAATAAATGAAGTAATCAAACTATACATTCTGCAACCATTGACTTTGTTCCTTCCCCTATTAAACTGGTTGCCTCTTTAGGATTTTTTGCAATATAAATATAACTTACATATAGAAGGTGCTTGATACCTATATGATGAATCAGTGAATCAATCAATGGATTAATAAACCTATAAATTATGGAATTATCTCTCTGTCCTGGTTGCTTTATTTATAACTTCCCCTCCCATATTGCAATTTTTCTGTCTAGGATATCGGTAGAAAATATTTCTATTACTGTATTTATTCTTAATAAAGTTAAAAATTGTGTGTGAGATCTCTAAACAAGAGCTCAGCCCTGATTAAAGTCAAACCAAAACATGAGACAAAGTTAAAATGAAGTGCCTCTTTTCCCTTGTATTTTTTTCTCTATAATAAAAGGACAGTATATTCATCTTTCCTTCCTTTTTCTAGTGGCAATTTCTTTCACATACAAGAAATAATAAAATCATGTAAGAGCTGAAAGGTATCTGTCTTCCTGAGTAACAAAAGGTAAAAATCAGTTTAAAGCTATTGCTCAGACTATTCCTTGGTAAGAGAATAAGATAAGGGACAGCAAGTAATGATGAGACCTCTGATTCCAGTGTGCAGGAAAGTTCTGATGTCAGGAGGTAGATTTAATAGCTATTGTATGTTGAAAGATAGAATAAAAAGAAATTGAATTCTGTTTTTAGAAAATTTTGTTTCTCAGAAAGTATTTTCTTCCGTGAAGTCACTAGGAAGCACGGTATTGTACCCAAAGTTGAAGGAAAAGGATAATAGTAATAATAAAAATGAACTCCCTGTTCCCATCTATTTCCTTGGTTCTTGTTGGACTTTATCTTCCCAAATAATCTAACAAAAGATCAAGGCTATAGGTAGAATAAAGAAAATAAAACTTTTCTGGAGAAAAGTTCATTTCAGAGTATATTTTTGGGCACATTACTATGGTCAAACCCAGCTATGTATTTCTCATATAAGAAGTTTTTCTAGTAAAATGTCTTGGCAATTAGTGCCCTCAATACATGGACTCATAAGGTTTCACTGCAGTGAATAGTATCTCCAACACATGCTAACATACAACATGAGCACATTATAGTCTGAGGTTGTTAATGTAACAAAAAGAGGGAAGGTGCTAAGGTCCTGGGGAAAAACTAGCTAAAAATGAAAATTCCCCTGGCACCATTCAGTAAACAAAGCACAGAGGATTCAGGAGAATAGGATAGAGTCTGGATGTTTCTGTTGGGTGTGTGGATTAATACCTTCCAGAAGCCCTTACTCTCTCTCTTCCTCCCAGCTCTTTCTTATTTCACATTCTCCAGCACTTTTCCTCCTTTAAGAGATCTATAGAGTCATTTTAGAAAGGTTCAAGCAGCCCGTGCCATTGTTATAACTTACAGATATTAAACTTAAGGATGAGGCTGAATATTCCACTTTTCAAAAGTGCTTTTAATATGAGATAACGTGCAGCAAACTTTATTACAGAAATTTGAAATTAGGAACTGCCAAGATTATTACTCTTCTCCAGTCAGTTCACTGAATGGAAAGGCTTGTTATCTTTCACAGTTTTACAACTGAGATGATATATATGAAGATAAGCTAATTAAACTCTGGGGATAGGCAAACATTAGTTATTATTACTGCCAACCAGTTTAAGTCTTACAAAAATAATGTGAGAAAACATATCATTATTCCCATTTTACCCATGAAAAAGAAATTACCAGTTCACTCTTGCTAAGCTATTATATCAGGAACCAAGAATTGGAATCCAAAGACTGTTTCTAATGTGCCGACCCAAATTCAAATACCAGTTAACAAGAAAGTCAAAGAAGAGACATTTTCTTTGATAATGACATCAATATATTAAAAGAGCACATCAGATTTCTTTTTCTGAGGTGATCTTCCCAATTGCATGACCATGACACTTTTTGTCGTTGCTTTGCTGTGTTTTCCCATGACAATGTAAATATTTTATTTCACCCCTAGTTGGGAATTAGAAGAGCTGTCATTGATTTTTTTTTTCCTTTGGAAAAAAAAATCAAGCTCCTTCATCTTGTCATCTTTTCTTCTTTTAATAATAAGCCAGGGAGTTGATACAAGAGTGGAACAAATTATCATTTGTCTTTTTTTTCTTGTGTCCAGTCTTTGTAGTTCATACTTGACAAATGTCTGCCTTTTGCTTGTTTTTTTTTTTTTAAGGACAAAGGATAACTTGAGCACATCACTCACCTTTTAGTTTGCCATTTGGCAGTGGAGGCTATCAAACTGCTGCTGATATCCTTGGAAGTGTCTTCCTGTTGCAAGATCATTACATATGACACCATGACCCAACAGTCCATGGGAGTTGGGAGGGCAGAACAAGGGACAATTCAAGTTTCTGAAACATGAAATTGTCTTTGTATTCTTCCCCTTTCCTTACAGATGCTATTTCATACATGAAATATTCTTAAATCCTTTTGGCATCAAACAGGATCCCACCCAGCAATAAACTGACTCTCAGACAGGTGAAGCCCTCATGGAGCCATCTGTGATAAGAATGGCCCCAAAGAGAGTGCAACCCTCTTAAATGAAAGAAACTGCAGCAGAGATAAGAAAACATTTGACTCCCAGATTCTGCATATGTATGTGGTCGTTGTCGGGATTGGCTAAGAAACTATATGCATATAAATCTATGAGAAGAAAAGATAAAAATGTGCTTTGAGAACTAGATATCCTCAAATCTTATCTATCCCTGTGTGCTTGCACAATATTGTTAATAAAAGTACTATGACTACTTATTTTAATAAAACAAATAGATCCTGATTTCTACATAGTTTATATTTGTGCACTATAGTTATTCAAAATAGTCAATAATGCAAATATGCCTAAAATTTTCTTATGCTTATGTGAAAAAGATACTCAAGGAGAATCTCAAGAACACTTCTTCACTAATTAGAATACATCTGTTAATTTAGCCCATGCAATTCCATAATACAATATCACATACAAGACTGCATATCATCTGTTTCATTCAAATAAAGTAGCAGAAGGAAAGCAAAGCATTTTTCATATTTGTTCCCAAGTAACCAAACTTCTATTGTACTTTTTTCTCTATTTTCAGCCATTAGAAATTTAGTGATTATGGAAAACTGACAAAGAGTGGTGAGTGGTGGTGGGAAGTGAGTTTTCTCATTTTCTTGAGTCATGAACCAGAATAAGATATTGTCCAAGGAAACAGCATTCCGACTGTTTCATCTCCTCTACGCCAGGCACACTCATTTTGTTGTCTGATGAAATGGTAGGTGAATAAAAGAAAACAAAAAAAGGGAAAATGGTGTTTGTATGTTTTGAAGAATCAACCCAGAAGTACCTGATCATCCTAATAAAAGGTTGCAGAACCATTCCATGCACAGCACCATAACCTATAGCAAGATCTCTGTAGGGCACCCTGCAGCATGGAATATGGCTTCCTGCCTGCTCTTGGAGTTCTGTTCCCAGAGGCTTAAACACCAGTGCCTAAGTCTCTCCTCTGTGTGGTCCAAGGCATCACAGTAACCACAAGAACATCACAGAGATTTTGTTCTGGGTCAAGGGCTGTCACACTCTACTGGAGAACAGCCATCTAAAAAAAGTGCCAAGGCAATCATCATGTATTGGTGAAATTACCTTTTGAAAATCCCTTCAAAAATCTTATTGGAAACTGACATATTGCCTTCCAATTCAGTGACTCCAACAGAGCAATTTTCCTCTAGGTTTGTATTAGACCGTTTTATTGGTTCATCATCAGACCTAGCAGCTGGATGAAGATTAGGGATCTGTTGAAAAAATGTATGTATCTTTAAACATTAGAAGTCTATTGAACCAGTTAAGGAGAATCCCTCTAAGAATGATGAGGAAGCTGAAGTGGATTAAAGGAAAACAAATTGGCATCACTCAGCTCAACCTCACTTAGAAAAAAAGAGGAGCAACAGACAGAATGACATGCACAATTTAAATTTTCATTATTTTCTCTGTTTCTCTCTCTGCAAAGTGTATATGGCTTGTTTTATGTAAGTTAAGTGCACATAGAATGGGACTTCATATAGATTAAGCTGCCTGCTTCAGAACAATTGCTATTTAAAGACAATTTTGAAAAAAAAATCCCTGGGAATGCAAATACCATTTCGTATCTCAAGCCATATTGCAATTGCATTCTGACCTACTGTGAGATTTGAGAAAATGTGTTATATAAAGAATTTTGAAGAATCAACCCAGAAGCAAGCACCTGATCATCATCCTAATAAAAGGTCACAGAACCATCCCATGCACAGCACAATAACCTAAGGCAAGATCTCTATAGGGCACCCTGCAACACGGAATATGGGTTCCTGCCTGCACTCCTGGAGTTCTGTTCCCAGTGGCTTAAACACCAATATATATATATATGTGTGTGTGTGTGTGTGTGTGTGTATTTAATGCACACACATATATTGCCTGCTATATTTAACCACAAACACAATTGAACTGGAGAATGAGGATATAATGGCTCTATGGGAGAAAAGTGCTATATAAATCAGAGGCTATAAATGTACTACATATAAAAAGTCCTAGTGCAATTTTAAAATTTAATAACTTTGGGTGAACCTATGGCAGAAGCAAATGGTTAAGCATCATGTGAAAGCATACATTATAGACTCTAAAGTGGATATTTAATGCCCTTTTATTCAGTGCTTACTGGGCTCTCAGAAAGTAATGCATTATTGGCCCATTAGTTTTCGCAAAAGCAGTGGTCAAAACTAAACTTACCTTCTTGGAGTTTTGTAGGTTTGCATTTTTCCTGATCTTCCATGGTGACAATTTCTACTAATGCCTTCTTCCAACATAATGCTGCTTCTGCTATTCTATTTTGAATACCTGACAATTGCAGGCATTTCCATTTTCAGGTCAGTTAACATGCACATCACTTTCTTACCATCTCACCTCTTCCATGGCAATGCATCTATTTGAACTTCAGTAAAATTTCACTTTGTCCATCAGACTACCATTCTTTAGCATGTTTAAACATCCACTATGACTAGAAGCTATAGTACGTGATAAAACCGATCTTCATTTGCTTTATCTCATTCTAAATAATCATAAAGTTATTATTTTTCTTTAACTTTAAGCAGAAATAAGTATCTTCTTTATTAATACCCTTAACTTTCTGTTAATATATCTGTTGCTTTTTTCTTTTTTGGTTTTTTGGTGCACTGTAGTTCATTTCATACAAATCAATCTAATTCTTGCAGCCAGAATAAATCCCCACTGTATACTCCTTTTAGCTGAACGTATGAATAAAATGTATTAGCAAGAGGAAACAATAGAAATATTTTTGTCTTTCCATACAAAAAATAAAAAAAGAAGATGCTTTAATAAAAACTACTTAACAGAGGTGTGGGCAGCAGTGAGAGAACAAAGATAGATGATAGACACCAAGACATCAGTTTCAGAGGGACGTAATCACCACCCTAAAGCTGTGAAGACAATGAACGGAAGTAGAATTACCAGAGTCCCGTGAGAACAGAACATTTAAAAGAGGGAGCTCTGGTTATGTGAGGATGTAGTTACTGCCAAAGATGTAACTCTGATGTAGGAAAGATAGGAAGACATAATTTTCCTCCGTCTCCCCTCACTCTCCTGTGTCTGCCTGGTGTTTTTCATTGGATGAACCCAAATGCAAAACAGCCAGCAAATACATCTGAGGCATGTCATCCATATGGTTCATCCTCCTAGGTCCCGAACAAGGTAGAGAATTGTGGAGAAGACTCCACTAGGACGAAAGAGAGACTTACTTGGCAGTTACAGGCACCTCAAGGGTTCACTCTTCACAAGGGTGGGGTTCTCATGAGCCATGGGCTTTAGGGCATCTCTCTAGTTTGCAATCACCTAAGTGTTTCTAGAACTGAAACAGCCGTATGTCTTCTTAGACTGACCCAGTTACAGGATGAAGATTATGAAAGTGATACATTTGTTAGCCTTATTCAAGGAATAACATTCAAAATGTTTTTCCCCCTTTGTCAGGAGACACTACTTACCATTCTTTTCGAAAAATTGTTCATAAAGTGGTCCATTTCAGTCACTCCCTTGGTGGCAACCACCTTCTCCTGGGTAACCCCACCAAGGTCATCAGTAATGGCCATGGGCTGTAGTCTTGGGGTCTCCACTCTTTCCAAATTTTAAGTTCCTTGGGTTTTAAAAGGCTAGTTCCCATGACCAGTCAATTATTAGTTGTGCTAATCCTTGAAGATGACTGGCTATACCACCCTAAGCAAAAATCTCCCACCTCCAGGATGAGCCACTGGTCTCTGATCTTTCAACTCATGTCCAGAAACCATGGTGGGTGCTGGACCAGATGAGTGACTCATTGTACCAGTGGCCAAGCAAACAAAAGTGCACGACCCAACAATGTAAACACAAGGTCTTCTAGAATGGACTATACTGGGAGTGATGCTCAATGATAAATCATCACAGACATTCAGAATCTGCACTGATGCTTTGAGAAGCAGCTTACAGGGATACAGTCATCAGCCTCTAGTAACAGATCCTGCCTTGCATTGTACATTTAAAGTGCATGATGAAGGAAAATATCAGCTTCTCCCCAGAAGAGATCAGCATGGTTCAGAGACTGAGTACACATCTTTGTCTCATTCCATCATAAAGCTCCTCTCTAGCATGATCAATGGTCAGCTGCAACTGTACAACACAGCAGAATCAATGGCATAGCTACCACCTCACACTTTGTCAAGATAAACTGACTCCGGTGTATCCAGTTTGCCAAGGAGCATTCTGGCAAGCCACTCTCTATGGAGTCATTCTTCAAAAAAGTTACCCTTAACTCTTGTTTTTCTGTGTGTTCTATTCTTTTTAGATCTTCATGTTAAAAAAAAGTTTGCAATATTTACATTTGAAGTAGTATTAATAGTTTATCAATGTTTGTTATAAATACACAAGACAATTATATTTATTATATGAGAACGTTAAATACTACATAATACCATAATAATTAATTATATGAGCTTCCTATAATGACATGAACCCACTTATAAATATCACAAAGATTCATGCTTAGAGGATGAATTTTAGCTAAAAGTGAAGCTATACACAGCTATTCATTGGAAACATGGTTTAGGTCAGCTAAGTCAATGTTCGGCTGTCATTTACTTATGAACATTATTTCCTGTTAGTCAGTAATATTGTGGTTGGATCTCACTACTGTGTTTGTTCTACAGTTATATTCAATATACTTGTAAACTTGCTGCTATTTAAAAGGATACGCATCTTAAATATAATTACCACTCCTAATAGAATTCTAGATATGACTTGCATGTATGGATCTAATATTTGTTACCCATTTAGGTATACTTTTTATGTGGCAATTGACAATGATTGTGGAAATACCTGTACTTTTCCTTTGTGTCATTGGATGTGATTATATCCATTCACTTCAGAATGTGTCACCCATAAAACTCTAGGTGAAACACCCTACAGATCTAAGGTTTAGGCAGAGTGCACTAATCCTTCTGTTCTTAGTCTTTCATTCAACAAATATTTATTGAGTTAGTGTGAGCAACTATTTCAATCTTGGACTTCAGAGGTTTCCTGCGAACATGAATCTTGAGCGCCAAATGTGAACAAGTCCCAGGCAAACTGGGATGTGTTGGTCATCCTATGTATCTATTATGTGCCAGCCATAGTAAGAGTTCTATTCTAATGGAGCCATGTGCCAGTGGAAAGAGACTATGCTGGATTGTGATAAGTGCTAAGTAATAATAAATAAAGAAAAGACTTCTAATTTTGATCAGGGTAGTAATAAAAATTCATTGAGAAGGAGTAATGTAAGTAAAAGCATTAAGAAGATGAGATGACATTCACGCTGCTATCTGGAGGAAGAGGTAAGAGGCCAGAGAAACAACGAATCAGAGTCCCTGAGGTTAAGTGTGTCTGCTGTATTCTAAAAATATCAAAGAAGGTAACCTAGCATGACTGGAGCAACTAAGTAGAAGCACCCATAGATGAGGTCAGAAAAGTAATGAGGCCAGAAAATACTTAAGCAAATGGATCATTATAAGGACATGACTTTGGAACCTTTTTAGCAGATACATAATATGCTTTCACTTCATTGAAGAATCATTGTGCTGCTGTATTGAGAATAGACTATAGAAAAGGGGCACGAATTAAGGCTAGAAATCTGTTTGGAGAGTACTGTAATAATCCAAATGAAAGGTAATGATGGCCTGAGCCAGAGAAATAAATGTAGAGGTGGTGAGGACTGGTCAGATCCCGGACATAGTCTGAAGGTAGAGTGGACAGCATTTCCTAAGGGATTGGACATGAAGTATGGTGGAAATAGAAGAATCTTAGATGACTAATATTTTGACCTAAGTAACTGAAAGAATTGAGTTGCTCATTATTGAGATGGGGAAATAAGAGGAGTAGGGCTGCAGGGAGTGGGGATCATCAGAAGTCCAATTTGAGGCCTATTCCATTTGAAATGGCTATTCGATCTCCAAATGGATATGTTGAATAAGCAGGTGGCTACGTAAGTCTGGAGTTCAAAGGAAAAGGGATGAGCTTGTTAGTCTTTGAAACCATGAAGTCAAGTGATTGTAGATATAAAAGAAAAGATATACAAGGACTTAGTGCTGGGGTGCTTCCAAAATTTAGAGTTCTAACAACAACAAAAAAGTAGCAGTAGAGAAGTAGGAGGAAACGAGCAGGCTGTGCTGTCCTGGAAGTGAAGGAACTATTTCAAGGAGGAGGAGTGATCCATTTTGTTGCATGCCGCTGATGGGTGGTGCAAGGCAGAAACTAAAGATGGCTTAACAACGGGAAGGTCGGCTCAGTGATGAGATCTTCAGGGACTTTGAAAAGAGATGTTTCAGTGGAAAAGTCTGACTGAAGTGAGTTCAAGAGAGGATGGGAGGAGATAATATTGCAGAGAGTGTGTGTATGTAAAACTCCTGGGAGTTTTACTGAAAAAGGAGAGACAATGGAAGCAGAAACTCGACATTGAAGCATGGTTAAGACAGGGAGGTTTTAATGATGGGAAAACAATAGCTTATGTGTGTGCTGCTGAGACAGGTTCAGAAAAGAGTAAAAACACTGAAAGAGAGACAGAGAGCAGGAGAAGTCCTTAAGCAGAGTCCTTAGGCGGGAGAGCGCGCAAGTGTGGGGGTGGTATGTCAGTCAATGTTCTTAGGAGCAATAATAAACTTACCCTAGTTTAAGAGAAAAAGGATTTACAAGCGATTTAAGGACTCTCGCAGAATCTTGAGGCAGGACAGCAGAAATAACATCCAAATTATAATGTAGGACTGCCCCATTGGAGACCCCACTGCCCCTATCCCACCAGCTGCACAGAACATGGATAGGCTGGCTGGAACCGTGGCCAGTGACCCACGCAAAGCTGTCTGCTTCTGCCACTGCTCCGTGAGACAGGAACCTGCAGCACCTGCTTCACTGTTTAAAGCACAGTCTGGTTGGGTGAGCTGATGTCGAATATAGGTCCAAAGATCTGGAGAGAACATAAGAGACATAAGTCTGGCTTCTTTCTAATTTGGAGAGGTGTGACCACTTCAAAATTCCCCATACACAGGAAGAATGCTTGAAGATATGAAGTGTTCAAAAAGACATGGCAAACGTTTGTTTTAGTATGGTTCTAATATTTCCAGCTTAAAAATTTCTTGACTTTTTGAATGAGACCAAAAGAGTTTAAATGTACCCATACAAAACATAAACGTTCATAAAAATGGATTGGCCAATGTTAATATTCAAGTTTTTTAGGCACAGATTTGTCCCTCTCTCCCCTCACTTTATGTCCTTATATAAATATATGTATATACATATATGCACATATAGGGATTTTATATATATTTCTATCTTTATAGATAGATAGTTAAATAGGTAGTTATAGATAGAAAGACACACATCTATCTTATTTTCTTAAGGCTTGAAATTGAATTAGTGCTCACATTTGAATGAATAACAAAGACCTTAGTAAAGTTTTATCCTGTCATTCTACATTATCAGATGTAGGCAATTTTGGTTCGAAGTAAGGACACTATGTTAAACACATTTTCAGATTCAATATTTGTGCTAATTTGCTTACCTTACCTATGATTCATAATTCCTATTCTTAAAGCAATTGAAAAAATCTGTAGTCATGGGAGATGGTTTGCACAAATATATATTAAAACAAAGATCTTTTTAAACCTACATGCAACCTAAGTTATACTAAATAGCTCATTATTTTACTCAGCAATCCTTCAACATAAAATTCTTTATTTAAAACTCTATTTATATTTAAAGTCTCCACACTAGCAACTGAATTAATATATTTTCATAACAGAATGTCTCTCTGTGGGATAATAAAACCTTACATTTCATGTATTCAAGAATTTTAAGAAGTCATCTCTTATTTTGTTTCCTTCTAACCTAATATAAAACTTTAATTGTAATGAAAGTATACTTTTTGGTAGAATATTTAACATGATTTGAGCAAGAGATTTACCGGAGTCTCAACATTCTGAAGTGTCAATACACATAATATCGTAACATCCTGGGTTCCAGCTTCATTGTTAATGACTTTTCTTTTGTAGACAGCTTCACTCAGCAACTTCAGTTAACTAACATTTCTATGCAGGGGCACTTTGACATTGTGCTATCAAAGGAGTCAAGTTAGTTTCATGAAGTCTCAAGCCTCACTCCATGCACACATTTTTGGAGGTAACTTCAGCAAAGTTTAGCTACTCTGATCATCAGTTTCCACCGAGGCAATTTCTGTGCCCCAAAACAAACCAATATCCACTCCCCGACTGCCTCCCATGGTCTTTAGGGATTATGTAGTAGCTCCAGTTACCCCCTAAGCAGGATCAGTGAATTAATTTCTCTGGGAAAAAGCCTCGAGTAGCAGAGACCAATTATAACCCCCCAAGTAACTATGAGAGAGAAATTTCTCAGCCAGACAAGCAGCACTATGAGAACTGGCCTAGGCTGGATAAATGAATGACAAAATATGGCCTTTGGAGTGTGAAAAGTTTTCTAGTTTCAGTTAGTGCAGAAAAGAAATTAGGCAAGATTGGGAGTGCCAGTGACCAATCAGCACTCTGAGAAGTTCAGAATCTACAAAATTGTGGAGGTAAGTTTGCCTGTTTGTCTATCTTTATGTTTCTCTATCAGAGTGATGTGAAGGACTCCAGGATCCCCACTTTTTTCCAACTGCAGCTTATGCATACACATTCACACATGCTCTGCAGATTTATCCACTGACATTTGCTTTTTGTTGTATATAGTTTTGGATATATAACTTAAAAAAATTACAACTGCCTTCAAAGATTTAAGGAGCCTGAGCATCTGTTAAGGTTGACATGTTGGTATAAGTAGTAAATGATTCTTATCAGATTGTTTGTTCATTTTTGCCACATTCATTTATAATCACATTCAAATAACTAAAGAATGCCAAAATGAAAAAAACTGAGGCCTGTAGAGTCAGAAATATCTGGTATGCAACATGACTTTGCCAGTTTTTATTTTAGGAAGAGACTAAATCTCTCTGTGTTGGAAATTTCTCATCTAAACTATTAAGGATAAAAATATCTCACCTAGAAAGTGAGCAGAAGATGAAATTCGGTCATGCATGTAAGTCAGATAACTAGAATGTAATAAGGGGAAAATAAAAACTCATTCAATCTGTCCTCTGGATTTGAAAAATGTGGGGGGTATGGAACATTGAAAGGAAATATTTAATTAAGGTATGACAATTTCTGATAGAGAAGTATGATATGGGAGAGAAAAGGAGTGCACAGAAGTTGGAATGGTCATATCCCTGGGAAGAATATTTTGAGTATAACAAAAGCCGGATGATAGATAAGGCTTCATTGGGATTTTGCATACCTTAGAAATTGAGCACATTGCATTAATGAGGGATCTGAAGCACAGAATGGAAAGATTGTGACAGGAAACATTTTCTAAGTGTCTTGGAGATGGGGCTGGAGTTGGGTGGAGTCATTCTGTAAGGACAGAGCAAGACCAAGAACAGCCTTGGCATTCATTCCATCAGTACTTTCCAGGCGTCTCTCATGGCCAAACATGTGATAGGAGCTGGGGTTCCAGAAGAATGTAAGACATTAAGGACTCTGATTTTATGAATCAATTTCTGTTTAATGGACAATCATCTGCCCCTTAAAGTTTGGTATCTCAAAGGTGAGCACTGGTTTATGTATATGACTTATAAAATACTCAACCACCTCCCACATATACATTTTGAACTAGGAAGGGGATCAAGATACCAAGTATAGAATATCAGGTTTAGAGCTTTTATTATCTTCTCTGTATGTAGGTCAAGGAACCTCAGAAGGTGTCAACAGTTAATAGAAGGTATATATAAAATATACTTACGTAAAGACACATATTTAATATATTTGAAAATATATATTTATGAATAATACATAAAAATATATGTGTTTATATATAAAATGCTGTCATTAAAAGGAAGTATCCAAGGAATTAGGAAATTACCCTAGAATAGAAAAATACTACAGAGGTGGACAGTCTATGGCAAGATAAGAAGTGTCATAATTAAATCAACACACTGATTTCTTCCTCAAGACAGTATTGCTACCAGCAAAAAGAAGAAAGAAATTAGCTTAACTGAACAGTTGACTTACATTTTGGCTCAAGTTCCTTCCCTTATCGGGGACTGTTAAGCATAGGCTTTCAGACCCACAGTCTATCTGCTGGCCCTATTTTGAGTAACACAGTCATAGAGGACAAGGAAAGAGAGGCATAGGGTAACTAGTCATGTAAACTGCTGCATAATTTGGGCAAGATAAAGGCTATGAAAATTTCACCTTACTTGTTAGGTGATGTTTGGCAATCTTTGAAAGAACAGTTTGGGGAGAGAAGTAATGCTAACAGGTTGGTTACTGAAAAGAGTAAAACCCTGTGTGTCATTCATCTCTATATCTTCAGCTGCTGGCATGATGCCTGGTGCTGGTAAATATATATTAATCACCTAACAAATACTGAGTGTAGTAGTAAAAAAATGATGAGTAGGAAATGGAAACGACTATATGTAAGTCATAATTTTGAGGAAGGGGATAGAAAATGTAAAGAGGGAACACTCTTTACCTGGAATGATTTAAGGAAGTGACTGAATATGAATATTTGAAATTGAAAATGGTATGGGAAGATGAAGACAAAAATGTTGGTTGAAAGACAGGATAAAAGAGAAGATGTAGGAGAAGGAAAGGAGCTAATTATGAGGACATGATTACTCTGCATCTGTCATTTACTAAGTTGCTCAGAGGAGGTTAGAGAGAATTAGCCAACCATGATTGTGGATTCCCAAAATACTAGCAGATAGTTTTGAAATATGATGTAGATTGATTATAATGATCATAACTTTACTGGTCAGAGGAAGAAACATGAACGCCGTGCATGTGCACACACAAAACCCAGGCTGGTAATCTAACTAGTAGGAAAAATATGCCCAAAATACAACCTTAATTGAATAGACCAAAGGGAAGGGTTAGACTCTCCAGGGTGACACACAAAGCATACTGAATATATGGATGAATAGCTAGAATTCTGAGTGATCAGTATGTTCTACAGTCAAGAATGGACCCCAAAACTGATTCTACATATATTTAATGGATGCTCTCTCAGCTCAGTCAAAAAGCCCCCTAAAGCTTGATCCTAAAATAAGATGATGAGAAAATCTCATAGTTAAGGATGCAAATAATTTCATTCTGGCTGGCAATCTGGATCAACAAATCACTTTACTAGCTGCCAAATCATCTTTTTATTTAACCTATCTCAAAGGACACAACTGAAAAGAGTAAAACCCTGTGTGTCATTCATCTCTATATCTTCAACTGCTTGCATGATGCCTGGTGCTGGTAAATATATATTAATCACCTAACAAATACTGAGTGTTACTTGCCTAGCATCTTATTCTCTGTGATGGCATTAATGTGGAAGTAGTAAAGGGCCGTACAGTACATATGTGAATCCATAAGTGGCAGTGTAATCTCTTCAATAAAAGAAGCCATCCTACAAATAGAAGATTATTATCTTAGGAAAACAGAGTCAAGAGCTTCTTTACAAAGAGTTAGGCTTACATAGATAGGCAGGGATTTCCAGAGTCTTTTAGTAGTAAAAGTAAAAGAAAATTAGAATGCCCACTGCAAATAAGAAACATTATTTAATACATCAATTTATCCCCAAAACTACTACTACCCAATAGAAATTATTCAATGGTGGCCATGCTCTATATTTATGCTCTGCAGTTTATTAGGTCACTAACCACATGTAACTATTGAACACCATTAAAGTGGTTAGTTGAGGAATGGAACTTCAATGTAATTATAATTTACATGTAAATAGCTACTTGTGGCTGGTGGCTACCACACTGGACAGCACAGCCCAAAACCTTCTAAACAGCTGAGCAAAATTTACACTTGGTCATTTTGATTGTCATCTTCCCAGTCTTGTTCTCTCAGTGAAAGATGAGAAACCATGGGTAAAGAAACTGTTGTACTTAGGAACACAATCCTCCAGCATCTTTCTAGCAGCCTTGTAGGTGCTCAAAATACCCAGATCTCAATATTATTTGGTGAAATGGAGAAATTATTATATTTTGATTCTAAATGAAAGCTAGTTATCTAGAGTTTATATTTTTAGCTTTATTAATGAAAAACATTTGGATACAGAGTTCAGCATAGTCAAAAGGTGATAATTAGGAGGGAGAGAGTTAAGTATAAAATAAATGCTAAGTCATACATAGTGGTAATATTTGTCAGGCTACTATTTATGTAGAGTTTTGTTTCTTTTATCCTTATTTCTGGATTTCTAATAAATCTCGTAATTTAAATTTTAATAAACAGCATATGGCCAACATGCAGTAGTACATTTCACAAGCTATAAATGCTCATTTTCCTTGCCTCTTTAAGCAGATAATATCCACATGGATATTCCATGGGGTTCTCCCTTATGCTGTTTGGCTTCTGGCTTTGTAGTTATTTTCATTATTACAAATAACACACTTGTACATTTTATTTTTATTTATAAAATAGTGCTCTGGCTATATCCGCCCTTTGCTACCATTTTTAAATATTTTTGTATTTTTAGTCATCTATCATGTAAATGGAGCTTGAATTAAATTAGGAGTACTAGTAAAAATTAAAGAAAAAAATTAAAGAAAAAAAACCTCTGAAGTACAATTTCTCTACAAATACATAATTAATATTTTATTTGTTGCATTTTGTTTAATGAAGCTGATTTTTTTATTTGGTAACTCTTATTTCAAAATACTCTTCAAAAGCTTTGGCAAGAAGTTGTTCCTACCATTCAGTGGCCTAGGAAGTATGGTGGAGAAGAGCATACCGATATCCAATAGAAAACTTCTCAGTAGACCTAGAAAGCATTTGCACACTTTCAGGGGGTCCATACCTGAGCTTAATGATCTCAGGAGTTGGTACAGTCCATTCATCCTGATACTTTTCTTGATCATTCCTTGTTCAGATGCATTCTTCTCTTTCTTTCAATCACTTCCAATCTCAATAGAAACAGAAGCCTGGAAAGATTTTCTGTGCATGCTCTAATCAAAATGATGCTGGTTAAATACATGAAGTAACATGTAACAGTGCACCAATCGACCCACAGCAAGCTCCTGGTTGATTTGTGGAAGGGCATTGTCCATGTAACACAAAGGGGAGTCAAGGTTACTCTGGAGTGATGTCAAGTTAACATAAATTACTCTTCTGAGAGGCTCCTGGCCATCCTCAGACCATTAATCACTGACAAATGAGGATTCTGAAAAGGTGCCTAGATCCAGTGAATGCAGTTCTCTTGAAAATGTTCAGCAGTCACGCCCAATATGGTTCCAGCACAGACAGCAAATTTCAATACAGCACCCTGTCCCTGGAAAATGGCAATAATGACTTATGCAGAAGCTCCTCCAAATTCCTCTTCAGATTTATAGTATAGATGCTGTGAATTTTCCTTTAAGAGATGTGCTGTTCCATTTGGTATTCAACTGAGAATTTGAGAAGATAAACAAAGTAGACAAAACTCTAGCCAGACTTATCAAGAAAAGAAGAGAGGACACAAATAAACAAAATTGGAAATGAAAAGAAGTTACAGCTGACACCACAGAAATATAAAGACATATAAGGGAATTCTATGAAAATTTGTATGCTAATAAATTCGACAACCTAGAAAAATAGACAAATTCCTAGAAACATAAAATCTTCCAAGACCAGCCCAGAAAGAAACCAAAAATCTGAACAGTTTTATTGCCAGTAAGAAAGATTGTAATGAACAAAACCCCAACAAATAAAATTCCAGAACCAGAATTCTACCAAATTCAGAATCTGAATTCTACCAAACATTTCAAGAAGAGCTAATACCCATCCTTCTTAAAGTATTTCAAAAAATGAAACTGGAGGTAATACATTCAAACTCATTCTATGAGGCCAGAATCAGTCTAATACAAAAATCAAAGGCATTAAAAAAAAAAAAATTACAGATCAATATCCCTGATGAACATAAATGTAAAAATACTCCACAAAATATTGGCAAACCAAATTCAAAATTACATTAAAAGGATCACCCATCATGACCAAGTGGGACTTATTCCAGGAATGCAAGGATGGTACGGTATTCATAAATCAATCAATGTTATATATCACATTAACAACAACAAAAAAGGGATAAAAGCCATATGATAATTTCAATAGATGCTGAAAAACCAGTTGACAAAATTCAACATCCATTCATGATAAAAACTCCCAACAAAATGGGTATAGATGGAATATATCACCACATAACACAAGTCATATATGATAAACCCATAGGTAACATCATACTCAACAGAGAAAAGATGACAGCTTTTCCTCTAAAATCAGGAACAAGACAAGGATGCCACTGTCACCATTTTAGTCAACATAGTACTGGGTGCCCTAGACAAAGCAATCAGAAAAGAAAAAGATAAAAGGCATCCAAATTGGTAAGAAAAAGTTAAACTGTTTGCAGATGACATGACACTATACATAGAAACCTAAAGACCACCAAAAACCATTAGAACTAATAACTATATTCAGCAAAATTGCAGGATACAAAATCAATATGAAGGAATCCTTTGCATTCCTAGTTACTAACAACTAACTAGCAGAAAGAGAAATCAGGAAAACAATTCAATTTATAATTGCATTAAAAAGAATAAAATACCTAGGAATAAATCTGATCTGAAAGACCTGTACTCTGAAAGACCTATACTTTAAAAACTATAAGACACTGATGAAAGAAATTGAAGAAGACACAAATAAATGGAAATCAATCCCATGCTCATGTGCAGGAAGAATTAATATAATCAAAATGGCCATCCTACCCAAAGCAATATACAGATCAATACAATCCCTATCAAAATAATGGTATTTTTCAAGGAACTAGAACAAATAATCCTAAAATTTACATGGAACCACAAAAACCTTGAATATCCAAAAAAATCTTGAGAAAGAGGGAAAAAGTTTATTGGTATCACACTCCCTGATTTCAAGTTATAGTACAGAGCTACAGTAATCAAAACAGTATGGTACTGGCACAAAAACAAACCCATAGATCAATAGAACAGAATAGAGAGCCCAGAAATAACCTACATATATATGCCCAATTAATATATGACAAAGAAGGCAAGAATGTACAATACAGAAAAGACAGTCTTTCCAGTAAGTGGTATTGGGAAAAATCAACAGCTATATGCAAGAGAATGAAACTGAATTACTGTCTAACTCCATACACAAAAGTAAATTTGAAATGGATTAAAAGCCTAAATATAAGACATTAAACCATAAAATGCTTAGAAGAAAAGATAGGCAAAAATCTCTTGGATACAAACATAAGTAAGTTTTTCTTGACATGCTTCCCTGAGCAAGGGAAACATAAGTAAAAATGAAAAATGGGACTACATCAAACTAAAAAGATTCTGTACAGCAAAGAAAACAATCAACAAAACAAAAAGTAAACCCACAGAATGGGAAAATATATTTGTAAACAGTTCATCTGATAAGGTGTTAACATCAAAAATATGTGAAGAACTCATATACCTTAACACCAAAAATCCCCAAATAACCCAATTGGAAAATGAACAGAGAATCTGAACAGGAATTTCTCCAAAGAAGACATTCAGATGGTCAACAGGCACATGAAAAGATGTGCCACACTGCTAGTCATGAGGGAAATGCAAATTAAAACCACCCGGAGATATCACCTCACACCAGACAAAATGGCCACTGTCCAAAAGACAAGAAATAACAAGTGTAAGCAAGGTGTGAAGAAAAGAGAACTCTCCTATACTGTTGGTGGGAATGTAAATTGGTGTAACTGTTGTGGAAAGCCATATGGAGGTTTCTCAAAAGACTAAAAATAGAAATACCATACACCCTGTAACTCTACTTCTAGGAATTTGCCCAAAGGAAACAAAATCCCTGATTCAAAAAGATATATGCATCCTTGTGTTTATTGCCACATTACTTGCCAAGATATGGAAGCAACCATAGTGTCTGTCAATAGATGAATGGATAAAGAGGATGTGATACATAAATACAATGGAATATTATTCAGTCATATAAAAGGGAAAAAATCCTGCCACTTGCAACAATAGGGGTGGTCTTAGAGGTTGTTAAGTTAAATAAGCCAGGCAGAGAAAGACGAATACCATGATTTCACATATATGTGGAATCTAAAAACAAAACAGAAAGAATAAAGCAGCAATAGATTCATAGACACTGAGAAATGACTGGGTGGTTACCACTGGGGTGGGATTGGGGTGGGTGGATAAAATAGGTGAAGTGGATAAAGAGGCACAAAATCTCAAACATAATATAAATTAGTCACAGGGTTGAAAGTACAGCATAGAGAATATAGTCAATAGTTCTGTAACATCTTTCTATGTTGACAGACAGTAACTACACTAGTTGGGGGTGAGCATTAATAATGTATATAACTGTTGAATCATGATGTTGTATACTTGAAACCAATATATCATATATCATGTACATTTCATTTAAAAAATAACAAAAAAAGAGAAAAGGAAAAATTAATGGAGTCTGATATTGAAGGATAAGGATCACAATAATGAAGTTAAATTCTCAAGATGCTTGAAATAGCTAGATATATAGAACAAGATATACTGGCATCCAGCGCTCATGTTTCCAAATGAAATTAAAACTGGAAAATTAAACCTTTATTTGGCATTTCCCATTATTTTAATGTAAGAAAGTGAAATGTTTGTTAATAGTACTCTAGAACCCAGAGTACTGTCTCAACCTTTAGGCTTAAACCTGTTGTAATCATATGGGGCCATGGGAATGACTTAATTTTTAGAAGCTCTGTAAAACAGTGTATGATAATAAGAATACATAATTCACAGGGTTAATGTGATTATTAAATGAATTTAGTACAAGCAAATACTTTTAAAAAATGCCTGGCACATAGAATGACATTTAATAAAATAGTTTTTATTAATGTTATAAACATATAGTCAGTCATATAAAGTCAAATCAGTCTTAATTAGCACTGGTTCCAGAGATTAATGAAGATAGAAAAGAGCATAATTTACCAATTCCCTGATCACCTCTGAATGCTTTGTGATTCTTCATTTAGATGTCATTTATACCTACTTGAAATCACTCCAAAAAATGGCATATTCTTTTTTTCTTAAATCCCCCATTTGATTCTCTGAAGATCTCAAAATTTATGGAGTTTTCCTTAAGAATTAGACTTACTGCAGCAGTGGAGCCTCGGTCAATAACGTAGACTTCATATTATCGTTGGGTACAGCAAAGAACTTTGTGTCAGAATGCTGTGAGTTGAATTCTCATGATTTTCTTGTTTGATTTTCTTTTCTCCCCACCAATTATACAAGGGACATATGTTTCCTAAATTGACTTATTAAGAAGTATTTTCTGAAAGGGGCCTTTCAACACCAGATGAACATAGGCATGAAAAATAAAAAGGATTTTTCTTTTCAAATCTCCTTTTCATTGCATTCAGAAAACAGCAGTGTAAGGAAGGGCTGGTGGTGAGGCAGAAGGCATTATAAGAGGCAGTGAATGCATCATACAGTTTTCAGCATAGAAAAGCTATTTTAAGAGACTTTGTAGAAGGCAAGCTCATTTGCAGAAAATCAAGAAAATTTCATAGTTTTTATTCTGCCTTCTGTCATTTGAATACAAGTGAGATCAATGGAAGTATTCTTGCCCAAACTGAAAAACTAACAATCAAACATAGCAGTCATAGATTGACCATTTAGAGTAAGGTTTACAGGCTAACTTTCAGGATCACAAAGCCCACCTAAGAAGAGTACTGTGGAAAAGACTAAGCAGCCAAAAGGTCTGTGTGGCTTTAAACATTAATTAGTATTTTGACATTTCCAAGACATGGTAATGTTTTACAAATGGAGAAAGTAGAAACAGGAAATATTAAATGATTTGCCTCAACCCTCAATGCTATTGTATCAATTGAACGAGAACTAAATTCTTTGACTCATTCATTTAAAAATGACCTTTCATGAAACTTGCATTTAATTATTTTCAAAATCATTGCCAGTTCTTTTATCCCAAGAATTTTCCATTCCTAATGTTTATGCATACCTCAGTTA
Organism: Manis javanica; assembly: GCF_040802235.1. Lineage (NCBI taxonomy): Eukaryota > Metazoa > Chordata > Mammalia > Pholidota > Manidae > Manis > Manis javanica. Next base: position 16,473,539 of record NC_133163.1, on the reverse strand, counting down.
CCAGGAGAATATTTTGAGTGCTGTATTTAGGAACATAATTAAGTGGTATATTTTCTGAACGTTTCCATATCTTTTTCCCATATTCTACATGAATACCTGTGTATGGATTTCTTTTAGCTGCTGATTTTCCAAAATCCCTTAGGTACTACTTCATACATTTCTAACTTTTAGTCATTCCAAATATGGTTCCTTTGAAGATACTATGTTTTTACTAACTGGAAGCTTGTAAGATTATTTTTTTCTTTTCCTTTTAAAATTAAAAAATTCTGCAAGCCATAGACTGATAATATTTTAATCACTATTGTTTTAATTTTGATGATATTCTATGAATGTTTCCATCTGCACAAAGCTTTTCATCATCTCAGGAAAAAAAATGTTTTCAGTATATTTTTGAATGATGTTTCACTTCCATTTGTCTTACTGAGGTATTCTATTTCTATTTATTTAATCCCTGTTTTTCTTCCCATCCTAGGGGAGTCTAAATTTTCTTTTACATCTCCAATAACGTTTTCTTCTTTTACATCTGTCTTTTGCTTTTGTGAATGAGGACAATATGTTTCTCTTTTAATTTACTTTCCATTCTTTTCTTAATTCTCTCAAAGATTCTAATTTCGGCTCCTTGTTATCTTATAGCTTCTCCAATTTAATGTGATTATATTCTATTGCATCATTTTTCATGATATCAAACCTATCTTCTCAGTTTCATTGGATTCCTTTAGTAAATCACTTCCAGTGATATGCTTTTTTAGAGACATTCTTTAGTGGAAACATCTGGGCCACGTTTGTTATTCCTTTTTGTTCACTATCATTTCAAAGACCGAATGCTGCTGTTGCTTTGCTTACTCATCCTTCCGTGGCGTGAGATCTGTTTAGCGTTTGGCAGCATATAAGATGATGCAGTGTCCTTAATTCTCCTTATTGTTTATATGAAAAGGAGAAGCTTCTCACCTTCATCTTCCAAGATAAGGCTGTATTACAGAGTAATTACCCACTCATTTTAGTTATCTGTTCCATTCTCTCCACTTTGAGTTTATCAGCTCTTTGACATCATTTCAGGCACCTAAAGGTGTTCACTGTCCAATATGTACTGTTTCTGGTATTCCTCTCTCCAACTACAGTTACATTGCTTTTATTAGCCCTTAAGCATCATAGGATAATGTGACTGCATCCATTGCTTTCAAATTTTTAATTATTGTACATAGCTTTAATCTGGGGGAGTAAGAAAAGGGGTAATGCATATTGCATTCTTCTACCTATTGGTTTATGTATTTGGTCATTTCTATCAGTATGGTCTCATGTTGATTTTATACTTGGGTTATAGTACAATATTATGTTATTTATCTCATTGCTCAAATTATTCTAGCTTTGCCCACTGGGAGCTCTTTCTATCAAGCCCCTGTGTCCCTGTAATATGTCTGCAATATTTTGTTTACTTGAGCACTTCCTCCTTTCTGGCATTACAAGATTCCTAAGGGTCATTTTGTGTATTTCTAGCCTCAGCCCTAAAACCAGTCACTTCTCCAAGGAGCCCTGGTACCTTTTATTGGAAAATGTTTTTTAGAAACCAAAGTAGAAGTGATAGATTTTTATCTTTCTTATAAACAAACAAGCAGAAAACTATGATAATGAACTGATGCTTACTTCCATGAATATCTGAAATTCAATTCAACTCATACCCACAGTTCAATTTGCTCTTCTGCTAAGTTAGTCAACGTTATGTCTTCACAGAACAAAAATGATGGGAGGTATAGCGTCTAGTTTAATATTTTACAACAGAATTTGATATTTTACTATTCCATCTAATTCCACTGTTAGCATTTCATATTGTGAAAATTTACTTGAGCAAAACAGCAAATTTTAAAAGTTTACACAAACTCACAGAGTCTAAATTTCACCTTAAAAATTTATTTCAACAAATGACATAGTTTCATTTATGAAATATGTTTTTAAAATATCTTTATTTTTGAATAAAAAATCAGAAACAGGAGCTTTGAACTGCTAAGAGAAAGGCTGGTTCTGTTTTTATCCTTTCAATCTTATCATTTATAACCTGACAACTATATCACAAAAATAATAGAGCACAGCATTTTTGTATCCCTTATAAAACCAATAACAAAATAACTAATGGAACTGGACAATAAGCCCTAGGATCTGGAGAAGGGAATTAAAATGGAATCAGTAGAGAAAAAACTAGTTACACATGAACTTTAGAAAAACGTATGAAGTGAAATTCTAGGAAAAACCATATTGTGTTTGGAGCTCGGTATATGAGCTCCATTCTGAATCCACAGGCAGCTGTCTGTGTAACCTTGGGATTTGTTACATTTCTGACCTGTGCATTTCTTAGTGAAAACTGAAGAGAATTTCCCACTCAGCTCACTTTCCAGCATTCTTGTGAGATCAAACAACAATGCACATGAGGGCTATTTTTAAACTACAAAATGCTGTGCAAATGTAAGTTGCTTTTATTAGTCTTAATGAATATGTATCAAGACATTGTAAAGAAGAACTGTAATTCCTGGACTGAAAGGAAAAGTGTAGATAATGAAGTGGTTTTAATGGCATGTCCATGAAATTCACCGTTCATTTGTGTACTTCTAACAGCTAACGTGGAAGAGGATCAATCCCAGTCAGCGAATGCTTGAATTAAAAGTGACCATCAAAAAATGTGATTCGTCTCTGTGTTTCTATTGCCAGTGCCCTAGTTCACCAACTTTGATGGCCTTCAAACCAATGAGTCTAAATAGTACTGCAGGAGTTACCTTTTGAAAGCCCTGTATTACCATGTCATTCCATTGCTCTGTAATAATCAGTGTCTCCAGAAAAAAATCTAAATTCTTCAACATTATATTAAAACATCCAACTTACCTTTCCATGTCTATATCCACTATTCAATCATACAAAAGTTGTGCCTCAACTCAGACTGTTATGACTGTTTTATGAATATGCAATTCTTTTTCCTGCTTCTGCTTAAGATTGATAGGTAGTATTTATCACAAGCAAGTGACAAATATGTGTTGACTTCTTTCTAAACAGCATTACACTGACAACTGTAGATGAAAGGAAAGGAAAGGAAGTTTCAGTATCTTCTAATTACTAACACTTGTATTCACCACATTGAAAAACACTCCAAAGGAGTAAAAAAACATGGGTAATCATAGATAAATTATTTATTTAGATTGTCAGATTCATTGAGAATTTGAGGAAAAAGATTGCTGAGTTGAAAGGAAGTTTTAGAGTAAGCAGGACTCGAATTGGCTCCTGACTGATTACAGGAATATATCTGGGTGCTATCTGCATATGAATGAGCATTCTCCTTTGGAAGAAAAATTGGAAACCATCTGGTGGATGAAATGTTTTGGTGATGAATATCTCATCATTTTAGTTTATTTATCCCTTCATTTATTCATTACTTCTACAAATATTTCTTGAGCACCTATTATGTTCCAGATACCTTTCCATTCACTAGAGATAAAAGAATAAACAACAAGCCCCAGCTCTCAAAAGTTTGTATTTTAGTGGTGTCAGCTGACCCAAACAAAGAACTAAGTAAATGCAGAAATGTCAGGTGCCAGTAAGTGCTATCGAGAAGAAATACAGCTGAGGAGGTTGAAGGAAAGGGATGGGGACAGGATGGTAGCTTTGTGTAGGGAGATCAAGGAAGACCTCCTTGGTGAGTGTGTGTCTGGGAAAGACCCAGTCACTTGAGCAAATGAGTCAGGTGCACACCTGGGGAAAGGCCTGTCCAGAAGACAGGAAGTTTCTGGGCCCTAAAACAGGGGCATGCTTGAACAATTCGAGAAAAGTCGTGGGACTTTGTGACTACAAGCAGAGAGCCAGGGAAAAGAGGGTTGGAGACGCAGTTAGAGAGATAGCTGTGAGCACAGTCAGCTGGGGCCATGAGGTCAGCTGAGAGATTTTGGGTGCGATTCTGGGAAAGGTAGTAATTGGCTGTGGGCAGACGAGTAACTCCATATGACCTGAGTTTAAATCAATCCTTCTGGCTGCTGCTGAGAACAGACTTTGAGAGGCACAAGGAGGAAGCAGGGAGCAGGGAAGCCGTAGAGTAACCTCCAGGTGAGAGAGCTGAGAGAACCTGGGGTTGGCCTTGGGCAGTTTCTGCAGAGATGGGGAAACGTCCCTTCTGCTTTCCTGCTGCATTTGGGTAAAGCAAACTCTTTCACTTGTCCTAAAGCCATGGTGCAGTCCCTCCTTGTGACACTAACCACATTTGTCTGCTTTTCCTGTTTTCATCACTCTCTAGGTTACAGTTTTCTGTCCAAACAACCTTTCAATGAAGAGTCTTTGAACAGGTTATTTTCTCTGCCACAAAGATTCTTCCGACCCTTATTAACCTAGCTGATTATTCTCACCTTTTAAATTTCAATTCTTCAGAGAAGTTCTTTCCAATCTAACTAACTGGGTCAAATTCTCTGAATGTAGGCTCTCATCACATGTTTATTGCACTTCAGAACAGTGGCCACGATGACAATTTTATATCTATTTATGTGACTTCTGTATTGTTACCTATCTGTTCAATCAGACTGAGTGCAAAGAGTGAATCACATGGTTTTATTTGCTTGCCACTAAACACCTCCGTGCCTACCACAGTGTTTTTATTCATTAACATAAAAGGAATGCTCTTCAGGCAGGTAGTTACACCAAAGCCTCATGCAAAGAGAACAGTATTTGGCACAAGGATAAATGTATTCATATTAGTTTTTCAAGGTAAAGCTGAAGGGCTTTGATTTTACCATGTATAAAATTCAGAGTTTGGGGGTAACTGGGATAATACTGTAAGTTTCCTCAGGTTTTAATATTTAAGACAAATAACTATCCTTACTAACATCATTAATTTCCTCTTTTGATTGTAACATGTTATTTGCATAATTCTAAGAAACTGCATAGCTGCAATTACATTTTTGTTTTTAGATTAAGTAGAATGAGTCTAAAAAGTGTAAGTATGCATAATAGAAGTAGAAGAGTTATCAATTAAAATGGACATGAACTATAAAGCTAATTAAGATAGGAAGCTAGAAAGATGAATCTCATGACAATTTTAGTGGCTTTACATACAGGCAGAGGGGTGGTGCCTCCATGTGGTGACTTGAGAGATGTGTGCTCAGGAACCAGGATTCAATGGGCTGTAAAATATTGTTGGTGCATGGAACCTGGAGAATATCCATGCGTTAAACAGATCTCTCAACATAATTAGAAACTAGACCACTCTTTTGTGGCTTATTTAGTACCCAGGCAAGAGGTCAGTTTAGGGGCTTAACATCTACCCATTTCCAGAACAGAGAAAGGGTCCACCTAGCTATCACTGAACATATAGGAATCACCCCCAAAATATCTGATAGGAGGAAAACCAAGGGGAGGAAAATACACACTGTAGATGTTTATCAGATTGAGATACTTGAACCTACATGTTGTGTCTGTGTGTGTTTGGGAAGGACAGTGATACTACTGAACAGGAGAACAAATCAGTATTTGTCTGAACAAAATTTTTGCAAGTATCAGGACGATGAAAGCAATGAGAAGAAAAATACTGGAGCAAACACACAAGTTGATTTTTTTCCCTAAAAACCCTAAAAGTACATTTTAGTTGATGCACTGATGTATTATACTCTAATATCATTGGGTAAAAACAAAACATTCCTTCCCTCACATGAACATATAAATTTCCCATCTCATCAACATCCATTCCCCCAGTACTACCAGAACTCACTGAAAACACCTGTAATATGACATCATCTTCTCGCATTTTGAGAAATAATCAGTGAGGGTGTCTGAGGAAAGATAGACAAGGAAATGGGATCAGGATGATTAAAGGTACACACGTGTGTCATGTGTTACACTTGAGAGTTAAGCTATGTACAGGATTTAAGGGTATAATATAAACAAGTGCTGCAGTAAAAAATGTCAGTTTTGTGAATAGCATTAGAGCTTGGCCTGAGAGTAGGAAATTTGTGTATGTGTGAATGGTGGGAAACAATCTGTTGAAATAAAAGAATGAAAAACAAAACAAATAACCACCTATTTAGTTTATCTGACAGCTGTCTTGAGACAGATACCTCAGATTCTGTCATTAGTAGCAACAGGTTTCAAACAAGCCCACCCGCTTATACGGTTTGAATTACGCTATTTCTCTATTTGCTCCAAACTCCAGCTTTCCTGACTAGTCAAAGTTGGAAATTCAGTAGCATAAACCCTAGAAACAATATCAGTGACATTATTTATATCCAGAGAAAAAGAATCCCTTTTGAATTATGCACAATCTCTTATAACTTGCCTTCTATTTCCTTTTTTCTTCATCTTTCAAACCATGGAATTATTTTAATTTTTCCCAATTTCCTGGGTAATGAAAACTCAATGAAATTTTCCATCTGGCAGTATGACATTTTGAACCAATAAGCAAGCATGTTTAGTTTCCAAGCATATACTCTCTGTTGTCATAGATACTTTGCTATTGATAATGACAGTATTATCCATATGAAACTCAATATTAACCACTTCAATAATGCTAAGTTAGGGAAGGAAATGACTTCAACTAAGGGCCAAGAAGGGCTTCCTGTATTTCTTTATAAACAAAAATTAATCACATGGCACACTTACTATTGGCTCTAGCTAAGAAGATTATCTTATTAAGAATTTATTTTTCCAGAGCAGTAGAGCAGTGCTGGGTTCAGAGAATTGAGAGAAAGATATATTTTCCATATACCTTCTGTCCCACAAATGCATAATCTCCCCCATTATCAGTGTGTCCCACTAGAATGGTATATGTGTTACAATTGATGAACCTATACTGACACATCATAACTACCCAAAGTCCATAGTTTACATTACAATTCACTCTCGGTGTTGTACCTTCTATTGGTTTGAACAAAAATAATGAGGTGTCCATCACTATAATAATACAGAGTATTTTTCACTACTCTAAAAATATTCTGTGCTACACCTATTCATCTGCCACCCTAACTCCTGGATGCCACTGATCTTTGTAATCTCTCTATAGTTTTGACTTTTCAAGAATGCCATGTAGCTGGACTCATACAGCATATAGCCTTTTTAGATTGGCTTCTTTCAGGTAATAATACACATTAAACCTTCCTCCATGTATATATATTTCCATGGCTTGATAGTTCATTTCTTTTTTAGTATTAATTTACATTCCATTGTCTGGACATACAAAATTTTTATCCACTCACCTACGGGTGGCTTCCAAGTTTTGACAATTATGAATGAAACTTCTATAAACAATGTGAAGGCTTTTGTGTGAATATAAATTTTCAACTCTGTTGAGTTTGGACAAATGTATGAATGTGTAAATTTACACTTGTATTAATACCAAGTAGTGTGATTGCTGGATCCTATCATAAGAATATGTTTTGTAAGAAACTCCCAAACTGTTGTCCAAAGGTGCTTTACCATTTTGCATTCCCACAAGCAATGAACAAAAGCTCCTCTTTCTCTACAGCCCTGTCATCATTTGGAGTTGTCAGTGTTCCAGATTTTGACCATTCTTAAGTGTGTGCAATAGTGTCTTATTGCTTTAAGTTGCATTTTCTTGATTAGCTATGATATTGAGCATCTCTTCATATGCATATTTGTCCTTTATGGGAAGGTGTCTGTGGAGCTCTTGGTCCTATATTTTCATTGGGGTTGTTTGTTTTCTTATTGTTCAGTTTTAAGAGTTCTTTGTGTACATAACAGTTCCCTACCAGATGTGTCTTTTGCAAATATTTTCCTCCAGTCTGTGAATTCATTCTTTTGGCATTATATATAGAATAGCAATTTCATTTTGGGTATTGGTAATATAAATAATATTGTTTTTATGTTCAAATCCCACTTAGTCATTGCTGGTATATAGTAAAGCACTTCACTTTTGTATATTAATCTTCTATCTTAAAACCTGGATGTAATATTTCCAGGAGGTTTTTATTATTTTTATTGTTTATTCTTTTGGATTTTTTACATAGACAATCATGTTATCTATGAACAAAGATACTTCCATATCTTCTTTCCCTATCTACATGCTTTTCCTGTGTCCTCTTTTTTCATAGTTAACCTGGCTAAAAGCTTATCAATTTTATACTGATCTTTTCAAAGAATGAGCTGGGGTATATTGACTTTTCTCTTTTGATTTCCTGTTTTAAATTTCATTGATTTCTATTCTATTTATTATTATTATTTTTTAATCTGCCTATTTTGGATTTAATTTGCTGCTCTTGTTCTAGTTTCCTAAGGTAGAAAATTTGAGGTCTTTCTTCTTTTCTAATATATGCATTCAATGCTATAAATTTGCCACTCAGCACTGCTTTTTCTGCATCTCACAAATTTTGGTTAGTTCTGTTTCCATTTTTATTTAGTTCTAAATATTTTGAATTTCTCTTGAGATTTTTTCTTTGACCTAGGTATTGCTTAAAAGTGTGTTGTTAAATCTCCACATATTTGGGTATTTTTGTTTTATCTTTCTGATACTGATTTCTAGTTTAATTCCATTGTGGTATTATTATATAATTTCTTTCTTATTATTCTTCCAAAAAATACACTTAATCACAGTATTTTTCTTTTTTCTTGCCACTATAACATGATCAGCATAAATTTGTCAATTATAATAGGTCACTTTTCCTTTTAGTTTTCTATGGGTATTTCTGTTTGTCAAATATTTTTTGGCATCTATTAATATAATCATGCTTTTCCTCTTTAACATGTGATATGATTAAATCAGCTTATCATTGTAAAATGTTAGAATTCATGGAATAATCCCCTAACTAACATGCATTGCTTTCCTACAGGCCTACTTAACTTGATATTTTAATACTTTGTTAAGAATTTGACATCTCTGTATCACCTCACACCAGTTAGGATGGCCAATATTGAAAAGACTAGGAACAACAAATGCTGGCAAGGATGCAGAGAAAGGGGAACCCTCCTACACTGCTGGTGGGAATGTAAGCTAGTTCAACCATTATGGAAAGCAATATGGAGGTTCCTCAAAAAATTAAAAATAGAAATGCCATTTGACCTAGGAATTCCTCTACTAGGAATTCATCCAAAGAAAACAGGTTCTCAGATTCAAAAAGACATATGCACCCCTATGTTTATCACAGCACTATTACAATAGCCAAGATATGGAAGCAATCTAAGTGTCCATCAGTAGATGAATGGATAAAGAAGATGTGGTACATACACACAATGGAATATTATTCAGCCATAAGAAGAAACAAATCCTACCATTTGCAACAACATGGATGGAGCTAGAGGGTATTATGCTCAGTGAAATAAGTCAGGCAGAGAAAGATAAGTATCAAATGGTTTCCCTTATTTGTGGAGTATAACAACAAAGCAAATTGAAGGCATGAAACAGCAGCAGACTCACAGTCTCCAAGGGACTGGTGGTTACTAAAGGGGGGGAGTGTGGGAGGGCAGGTGGGGAGGAGGGAGAAGGGGATTCAGGGGTATTATGATTAGTACACATGGTGTGGGGGAGGTCACGGCAAAAACAGTGTAGCACAGAGAAAACAAGTGTTGATTTGACTCTGGCGTCTTACTACACTGATTACCGTGACTTCAAGGGGTATGGGGGGAAACAGTAATATGGGTGAATGTAGTAACCACATTGTTTTTCTTGTGAAACCTTCACAAGGTGTATATCAATGACACCTTAATAAAAAAAATAGTTTAATAATGGGCAAAGCTTAAATGGATTTTTTATATCTTAAAAAAATAATAATTTGATGTCTGCCCATTAATGAATTTATCATATAACTTTCTTTTCTTTTTTAACCTTGTCTTTTATGTTTTCAAAACTATATTGGCAAGAGAGAATAAGAATGCTACTTTATTATTTTTGTAAATAGCTTGTACAAGATGGAAGCTGTTCATTTTTTAAGGAAAAATAAAATACTTTTATTATTTAGGCTCCATGGTTATTTTGCTGCAAATTGTTGACATGATACAAGCTCAAAACTTTCAGGTCCAGCTATTTATGTTCTTAGTGGTTTTTAGAATTATATGTATGATATATAATGTAGATATACATCAGATAAATATGCAATATAAAAAGGTGTGTATGCTTTCAAAATCTGTTTTGTTTCAAATTTATTGGCATAAAATTAATATAAAATTAATAATTTTTTCTTTTTTAACTTTTTAAATATCTGCTAGATCTGTGTGTTTTTCTTTTTGTTCTCAAATATAATTGGTCAGTACTCTCTCTTTCAGTCACTCTCATCATTTGTCTTCTTGCTGAACTTTTCAAGATAAAACTTTTTTATTCTTTCTTATTTTGTTGTTTCCTATCTCATTTGTCTATTCCTTTAATGCCAAATGTTAGTAAACTATAGCCATAGGCCAAATTTGGCTCTCTGACTATTTTTGTAAATAATTGGAATACAGACATATCCATTAGTACTTGAGTTGTCTACGGCTGCTTTTCTACTATAATGTAGAATCAAGTAGTTGTAACAGAGACTAAGTGGCCCACAAAGTAAATGCTTACTGACCTTTTGTGAAGTTATCAGACTCATCGATATTATTTTTTCTTTTTTATTTACTTGAATTTGCACTATTATTTTAATTAATTAAATACTGAATTAATTTCCAAGATTCCTTTTGAAAGCGTGTTTCATGACAATAAATGTCTCTATATGTATATATTTAGCTGTGTCTCACAAATCTCTATATGTAATATTCATTGATACATGCATTTATCTATATTTTGTAATTTTCATAATCTTCCATAATTCATAATCAATTTCTTCTTTGAATTAGAATTTATTAACAAATATTATCTCATTTCACAACTTATTGGAGAATTGGTTATATTTTTATTATTGATTTCCAAATTCACTACCTTCTAGCTAGAGATTGTGACCTATAAGGTACTGATTAATTGGCACTTGTTAAAATTGTTTTGTGGCCTTTCTCATGAGTGATTTATAAATATTTTTTGAGTTCCTGAAACAACAACACATTCTTTCCTGTTGAACACAAGATTCTGTATGCCTCCACTCAATCAAGATATTTTTTTCTATCTGCTGTTAATTTTTGAGAAAACTTTTTATATCTAATCCTATGATAGTATTTGGAAAACTATCTTTGTACTTCCAATATTTTGCCATATATATTTTTTAGCCTATGTTTAGGTAAAAATTTTTTTCTATTTTTACATTTTATGAAGAATTGTTTCTTACTACATAATTAACTCCTTTACTCTAGGTATTCTCTTTCCTCAAGGTCTATTTTGTCAAAAATTAATATTAATACAACAGCTTTCTTTTACTTATTATTCAATAAGTATGATTTCCTTTACTTGATTTAATCTTTCTCTTTCATCATGTGTGGATGGATCTTCTATTATGAATAGAGCTGGATTTTGTTATTTTCTTCAATTTGAGAAATTCTTTCTTTGTTACTAGTATTTATTGTGCTCATTGACAAGTTTGGATATTTTCCTACCATGTTATTTTCTGTTTTATATTTTCCATGCTTTTTCTTTTATTTATATATATATATATATATGAATATAAATGTTATATATGAATTCACATATGAATATATATGTATATATTATATATACTTCCCTAACTGAATGGCATTAATTCAATGACTCAATTTTGTTTATATCTCCATTAGAGATCATATGTATTATGGTTCATGTCTTATTGGTTGTGTTTAAATTTTTCACAAAAACAAAATTTTCTCTCCACATGAACAATAATGTGTGAATTATCAAATGATTTAATGTAGTCAATTCTCTCCCATATTCCTTAATTGTTAGTTTGTTCCCAGTTTTGACTACAACTTATTTTGACTTTCCAGATTAAATATTATTATTGACTTTATCATCAATGCATATTTAGAGTTATTTAAATATTTATCATTATATTTCTCAAAATTGCTGTTTGCATGACAATCCTTCCATTCATTAGCAATTATTAATGAAATTATGAGTGGAAAATTCAGAATTTTCTAATTTGTTTTTATTTTATATACACAAGATTTTACTGCACACATAGACATTTTCTCTCAGAACTTAAAAATATCGTCCCAGTATTTTCTGTCCTTTATTATTTTTGATGAGACATATCTTTTCATCAGAATTCTGTTAGTGTTTGTTTACTTTAAAAAAAAACAACTTTTCTCTTTAGATTCTTTATGACTTTAAGTGACTTTGGTGTTCTACATGTCAATATGGTTTGCTTAAAAATGAACCTGCTTTGTACTTGGTGTGATTATTTAAGTTTGAACAGTCATGTCTTTTATGACTTCTGGAGTTTTGTTATTAGTTAAAATGTATTCTTTACATGTTATAGTTGCATATTCTATTTAGTTCCTCTATTTGAAATTAGTTTTGGGATATATAGTCACTATTTTAAGTGTGTCTTCCACATCTTTTAATGTCTTTTCTATGTTGAAAAATATTTATTATTTCCTACTCCCACATAATTTCTACATATCAGTCTTTCAGTCCATCAATTCTGTGTTCAGCTATATCTAATCTTATCTTCAACTCATCTATTGAGGTCATGATACCAAAGAATATATATATTTTTCTAAATATTATCATTATTTTAAACATTTTTTTCTTTTATCTTTTCCATTTTGTCCTCTTTCTTCCAGTTTTTGTTTTTACTTTAGGAATCATTTTTCATTATTTTCCAGATTTCATTATTACATAAACTTTCTTTGTGCCATATGTTGTTTAATGTCTGCTGACTCACCTTCAGGTACATTATTTCTTGATGTTTTTGTGGTCTGATTTTGAGCTCAATTTTTTCTTTTTTTTCTAGGTGGTTCCTATCAACTATGGTTTCTAGCAGTATCCATGTAGTAACATTTTTACATTTTTCTTGATTTAGTGTCATTTTACATTAATTTCTTGGCTTGGAAATTCCACTCTTAGAATAATATAGATCTAGAATTGACATACAAATGTCTAAACTTAACATTATTTAGTTCTCATGAGATACATATTTTTTTTTCCTTTTCCAAGTAGAACCCAAAACAGTTCTGTATATTCAATGGCTCAACAACAGAGTTTTCCCAAATCCTAGTTAAGCAGGGATAGTGTATAATGTTGAGCATCCAAACATATAACTCATGTTTGTGGTTGAACTTTATACTCAAGGACAACATACTCCTAGTTCATCCTGTTACCAACTCCTACGCTTACTTCTATGGATTGTGTCTTTTTCTCTATTAAATCTCCTTTGAATTCTCTTCCATTGTTTCCTCAATGGCTATATTTTTTACTTTTCTGCTCCTTTATCGTATTAAACATATCTGTGTTTATAGCAAGATAATGTATCTGTGCTTGTTCAGCACACATTGCAAAAATAAGAACTTCAGTTAGAACTTCATCTTGGGAGAGTCACTTCATTCCATTAGGCCTCACTTTTCTTATTTTTACAATGAAAGTTTTTAATTAGATAGAAAACTCTCCACAAAAACCTATAAACTTATGATTATCTAGTGTATTCACCAACTACTGGAATAAGGAATGGAATGTATGACAGAGTAGAAACACAAGCATAAACTATAGATAGCAATTGGGAGTAAATATTTATGTCCCCTGCTCTTGAAATATCATACGAGGTCTTTTATAGACATATATACTGTGTTTTTAACAGGTAGTTCTGATGAGAGATGTTATCTAATGAGACATATGAACAGAGAAAAAATTTTCAGGAAAGGCAAATCAATTGTTACGTTAACATAGATATCGATTTATGTATTTAGCATAATATGTATTCTGGATTATCTCCTCCTGACCCCCACTCTGCCATGTAGTGCCTTATAAACTCTTTGTTCTTTTCAATAGAAGTTGACAAAATTAAGCCCTGGTGAGTTTGTCGGTTCTTAAAGACGTTACTTGAATGCCACTTTGAAGCAATTGACTGGACTGCAACTAGACTGCAATTGACTGCAACTAGAGAGATTATATAACCGACATGAATACTTTATTAAATGTTTTTCCATATTTCTTGATTTTTATGGCTCTATACAAATAGGCAAAAACATGGTCTGCACTGTTTCAAATGATGTAAGAATTTTGACTGGATGTCTATAACCAATCATAGCATTATACAAATAAACTGCCTATCATCCCTGTCCTTTCGGCACAGTCGCTGTGGACTGGGGCAACAACTCTTTGTGTTCAAGCCTTCCATCAAGGAAGTAGTGCTTATATCTCTTTGATCCTCAAATATTCACATTTTTGGTGGATAGTTGGAAACACCATTGTAATACTTGGCATCATATTTAATGAGGTATAAAGAGAGTGAAATCCTTTGATTGGTTTCTGTACTTTTTTCCACATCGTTTCCTTCACACTGGATATAAATGACCCAAAATGTATTCTGGCCCAGAGATAACTGGCAGATCTCAACCTGACAAGACATTAAATCAATGATTTAAAGATAATTAAATTTATACAGGGAGAAATAAGCAGTAAGGCTGGCAAGTTAGGCCCAAAATTTGAGGCAGGTTAAAAGTTGATGTGGAGTGCAGATTTGATTCAATAGGCAGAGCAAAGCCATTGCAGATTTGCTGCATGAGTGCGGAACATAGAATTCTGCTTTATAAAAGTTAATCTAATGCCAACCGCAGTATGTATGAGAAATATAAGTTCCACATTGTTCATATTGACAGTAACAAAAATATATCAATTAAAAATTATCTCAGTTAGTAAAAACCTTCCTCTTAATTTAGGCTGCAGGACTCAGACATTTGAGTCAGTGATGAATCTAGTGGCTTTCAATATGTAGGTATAACCCAAATTTGATTTTAAATGTAAAGCTTTTCTTATGTGTGTCTGTTTCAAGTTTAGAATTTCAGTTTCTCAGCTCTTTTGTTTGCCTGGAAACTTGGTTAGTATTCTTATATATAATTGAAGTGTAAATGTCACAGCATTTCTTTAAAAACAAATGCCAATTAAAGTGAGAGATGTTGGCAACAGACACAAACTCACTCCATTTTTTATAACATGTTCTGACCTTTTCATTACTTTGGTGGTAATTATTCTATGTTTTTGAGAACAACAAGAACTCAGATGGATTGTTTGATACAATTCTCTCCTTTGATTCAGAGTTCACATTTTTCCCTTTCCTCCCATACATCACTGGTGAATTTCTTAGTTATAGTTTCTAAGGTGTATTTTATTCATTTAACTAACAGCTTTATAGGTTTGCTCATTTAAGTTTCAGGAAAAATTAACATGTTGAATGGTTGAAGTACTCTGAATTATCAATTACTTCCATTATACCTATTTTAGAATTGAGATTGCATTGTTTCTAGCAGTTCACTTTTGTTTCTTATAGCAGATGATAGAGAACTCCTTTAGGAGAACGATGGTATCTTATTCATCTTTCTAACTTCAGTATCTAGTATATTCACTGGACAGAGAGATAGATATTAAATTAATGAACATAGCTTATATATACAAACCTCTAATGACTTCTGTAATGGTATTGGATGTTTCTAGAGAATAGCTAAGGCTTGTCATTGTTTTTGTATTGCCTGCAGCCTTAATGAAGTATTTTGTTTACAAACTTAAGTAAAATAGAATTATTTAAAATACTTTTCGATTTTCCACTCATTTGTAACTTGGCATATAGTTAATAACAGATAGTTACTCTATAGACATGTTAGTTCTCCTAGAACTAGCCAGTGTATTTTTAGAGCAGTAAAACTCAGCAAAACAAACAAGCTAACATGAAACAACTCCTAACGCACAATTCTCTTGTTTCTGGGTAGAGATAAGAGGTTGCTTCAATTTGGTTTGGTGATTTAATAATCATTGCTAAACTGTAAGCAACCTTGGAAATGGGGTCAATCTAAATCTAGGATAATGAAAGCAATTAGTTGTGCAGAGAATTAGTACTAATTTGTGGTTTCTGTGTACACTATTGAGAAAATATGGCACAGAGATAGTCACTTTTAAGCCAAACAGAAAGCCAGTGTTAACAGAATACAATATCGTCTAATGTATAACAAAGACCTTAAAAAAAAAAGTTAAATCCAGAGAGAAGTAAGGAATCAGATGATTACATCAGTGGATATACTGTCAATGTGTGTGTGTGTGTGTATTTCTGGATATGTGTGTGTGTGTGTGTGTGTGTGTGTGTGTGTGTATGACTGCAATATAACAGAAACAACCAGAAGTGAATTGACAGGTGCCTGTCTGATCTGATGACAGCTAGGGGGTAAATAACTCACTAGGCCATAAAAAACCATAAGGACTTAGAAACGGCATCCAAAGATATAGAGCATGTGTACAAAATGCAACTCTAATCAGAGCTTAGGAGGAAAAACAAGTGGTTGTTAACCAGTAAATGACAACTTTCTTAAATCAGTTCAGAAAAAGCCTTGAGTTACTATATTCAAGGTGTGTTTAGAAGCACAGATGTGACTTGAGAGAATCCAGAGACTGTTTAAGGCCATGACCACCTGTGGCCAACAGGATTTGACCTGAGTGGGGCTTGGGCTTCCTCTGGTGGCCCTACTTATTTCTTCAGGATATGTGGGGAAGCACCAAGATCTCAGGTAGAGGCCTAGAACCCTTAGAATGATGGGGTGTTTTTGTTTCATTATACTTGCAATCTGGGACAAATCCCATAGCTCATCAAAGGAAGTGATGGGTATCCATAGAGATGCTGTTTGAACATTCGATCCTAGATGCCGAATGTTGGGTTTTGAAGTTCTATATCAACCTACTCTTACTAAATGAATGAGCAAACACAAAAAGTTCTAACGATTCATATTTGTTGCCATATCTTGGGTCAGTTTGAGGCCATTCTGACGTGAGTCATTTCATGTCCAACAAACTGTGCTCTCCTCTTTAAGTTCAAACTTAAATGGACAGTAACCTTCACTGTCATTCATTACTTCATGCTAGAGTAGGCAAATGGAATAACGGTGCCAATTATTTGCATGATTTAATCATTGTCTACATGCATTACTATGTAATTCTAATTTTCAACCAATAATTTCTAAACAATTTGACACATAAGAACACATACCTCTTAAAATAGGAGTTGGCAAACTTTTTCTGTAAGGACACAAAAAGTAAATATCTTTGGCTTTGCAGTAATATATATGATCCCCATAGCAACTATCAACTCTACTGTTTTACTGAGAAAGTAGCTATAGGTAAACTGCAAATAAATCAGAGAGGTTGTATCCCAAGAAAACACTATATCCGAAAGAGGCGTGAGCTGGATTTGGCCATCATTTGCTAATCCCTGTTTTACCTAATTACTAAAATAAGCCACTTGTATCCATTGTCTTGAAACTTTTTGTATTTCTAGGTAATTGCCTTCTGAAATGCTGTTTTCTCTAAGATCATGACAACTTTTTTGGTCAATACTGATTCTCCCAATACCAGGGGAAGCTTAAGGATAATCATTTAGGCTGTCTATTCCAGATTATATGTGTCTCCACAATATCCCCATGAGAAGTAAGATGTAGGGAGGATTTCTGTCTGGGTCAAATAAAGGAATAAGAAAGCAGAGGCAATGTCAGGATACCAGGGCATGTTCCACTTCTATGTGGAACCACATGCCTTAAGTGAACAAAATCGCATTCACTTGTCATAAACACCAGCATACACTGCTATTAAACTTCTCATCTCTCTTCCAATCTTGCAATGTGTTCTGTAACATACATAGGTCACTTAAATAAGTAATGCTTGTATAATGGACCATTTTATTAAAAATAAATTAGTCCACCATTAACAAAAGAGATCAGGGGGAAAATGGAGTGTGTACAAATTCTGTTAGATGCTCTATTTGATTGTGTGCATTCACAGAAGCTTACTCGATGAAGCGACCGTAAGATGTATAATTATGTTGAACACTCAGACAGCTACTCTGCTAAGTGCTAAGGCATGTAAGAGTTTGAACCACATGAAATTGCTCTTTTAATGTCAAAAAAAATAGACTATCAGCAATTTAATGAACCTCAAAAAGCAGTGAAGATTGTCATTGACCCTTTCCCCAGGGACTCTATAGTCTTATCTTTGGACAAGCTATCACTAGTATAATTAATGTGTTACCAACGGGGAAATGTAGAGTGCAATCGGATGTTAGAATGACAGGATTTAACAGGTGGAGGATATCAGAGAAAGCACCCTGAGTAAAGGGCACTCAGATGGAGACCAACAAGACAGATAGGATTTAGAAAAACTAAGATGGAAAGAGAAAGAAAGGGCAGGAAGGACTACAGAGAATGTCTCAAATCTTGAGTTCAGTTATCTCCAGGCTCAGAGGAAGGAGAGAGATAATGGTTAACATGGTTTCAATGAATTGTGTTTCATATCTATATGCTTTTAATATACAAACACATTTAAATTTGTATATATTTACATATATAGTTTCCCCCAAATATCTTAGTGTTGGTGGAGCCAAGTCCAGAAGGCTGTTAAATCTCCAGTTCTATGAGAAGTGTGGTCAAAAGGGAGAACTCATAGCCCAGTTTGTTAAGTTTCACGAGATCTCTAGCAAGAAGTAAATTGATAGATAAATCTGCAATTGAATGTCCTGCCAAGTTACCCTTCAAAGTCTTGGTTTCTGGTCAAGTGTTATCTCTCTTCTGCCCTGATCTATCATTACGATATCATGAGAGCTTCCTTCTCTGCCATTTCATCAGCATTATTATACTGAGACCATCCATTTACATTTTACACTTCTCTGCTTGTGTACCAAGAGTATATTTAAGTGTTTCAGTTTGTAAGTGCATCTGAGAATGAAAGTGCACTCAAGACATGCCTTAATGTGGAACACACAGGTTGTGAGTCATTGTTTCCTTCTTTGTGAAGATCTAATGAGCACTGGACACCATGTTAGTCCTCTCCAGGTGTGGGCACTTCCTCAAGCCTGCAGAATAGCTCTTGTAAACTGTTTTCAGTGTCCATGTTTGCTAATAATTTTTATATAAGGAATGTCTCCATGCATGATATGAGACTTGTTTGAACTATAATCTAGTAGTGATGTTAGGAGGGAGGTGTAATAATCCTCACTCCCACAAAATTTCTGGGTGCATCCGTTGACCAAATGTAATCTAAGAAGTGGGCATAAGTAAACTGAGTTAGGGCCAGTTGAGGACAGTGTGAACTGTGATTGGAGTGTTCTGTTCTGTATACCAAATAGCACATATTTTCATTTTGGGAAACCGAAGCTTGGGCGAGGAAATACCATTTGAATTCTCTCAAAACCAAGCATCATAAAATATTTCTAAAACATTTTCACTTTGGAGGAGTGAATGATAACGACTCAAAAGTTTCAATTTTCTCGTTAACATACATTCCCTTTCCCAAAAGCCCTTTCACATTCCATGTGATCCTTGCCTTGAAGGAGTGTCACTGACTTAATCTCTGGCATTTGGTTAAGGAAGAGATGTATGCAAAGATGGAGTAATTTGCTGCTAGCTGCACTCCTCCCCTGACTCCTACTCCAATCCACTCCCCCCAAATTTGTTTAGGAATAAAGGCTTAATGTGAGATACCTCATTCTTGGCAACAGTACCTATTGCTTTGGGTTAAAAAAAAAATCCAGGGGAGACAAGACAGGAAATCTGTTGTCACCTTGCTCACTGGTGAAGGGAAGTGATATCTGCTCTAAGGTTAAATCGAGGGCAGCCAATGTCTATTTGTTTTCAAGAAGTTCAGGCATTGAGGGAATTGTTAACATCCTATTCTATTTGAATCAAACACCTGCATTTACGTGCCTTGGATAATGAGGAAAAATGGGGTCTCTTAAATATAGCTCTTTGCTATAAATTGACAATCCATCTTAAATTTAATTATTGTCACTGTCAAAGCATAGACTTGGAGAGTCAGAGTGGTGTCACCGAAACGTTCCTTGACCAGAGGTAGGCACCTGGTTCCAATCGCAACTCTGGTCCTCATTAAGTGTGTGGACCAGGTTGATTAATTTCACATCTTCAGGCCCCTCTTTCTCTGGAGTATCCACTTTCTCTCCTTAATGGTCTTCAGTGCATCTAGCCTCCCATTCTTACCCAGGCTGCCTTTTACTCAGGATCTCATCTTTTCCAACTTGGATGATTATAAGAAGCTCTTATCTGGTTGCCATTTTTCTAGTCTCACCTCTTTAAGCATCTTTTATATTGCTGTCAGCAGCAGCTTACAAAAATAAAAGTCTCATCCTATATCACTCTCTCAATTAAAGTCTTTCCTATGGTTTTTACATGGATGTCCAACTCTTCAGCTTTGCATAAAAAGAACTGCAGGAATGGGGAATGCCTGTTTAGTGTCCTTTCTCAGGAAGTTTCCTACAGCCCATTCATTCCAAAACAATTACATTTTCCTGAGTATTCCCATTCTATTTAACTCTGGATGTTAAAACTGTGTATATTATTCTCTGCCCTCCTTCTACATGCTCAGTTGTGTCACTCCTTGTAATTCTCCAACAAGCTCAGACATCACCTCCTTCTGGAAGCTTTCCCTGACTACCCCAGTCAGAATGTGTCTGCTCAATTGCAGATGTCACTTACTGAGAGACAATCCAGCATAAAGCTTCTCACAGTGGACATTGATGGAGACCACTTCCCTTTCTGCCTCCAGCCACTCCTAATAAATTGAGAGATTTTTGAGGGGAAGGCCTTTGCTTTCAACTCTTTTCCTTCTGCAAAATGCCTCATAACTAGCAGTGTGTGTAATAAATGAAAATAAGGCAAGATTCTAATATTCCATCCATTTATGGCATTCCATAAATGAATAATCATTCAAAATAATTTACAATCTAGAAAGTCACTGGTATGGTATTTTATCTTCCCTTTTGATCCAAAGAATAGAGGTGTGAATTAAGTAGGTTTTTGCAGAATAGAAAGGAATGCTAATCCTAATCCTAAATCTGCTCCTCATATCAAGTGGCAACACCTTCCCGCTGGTCCACCACCCCACCCTGGGTCACATGTAACCCTCCGGAGAGTCACATTGCACAGGGATGTAGGTTAATAGATGCCAACTGCAGTTCAGAGAAGATAAAAAGTGGAGTAAGGATTTTGTGAACAAAGAGGAAAATGAGAAACTGATAAACAGGAAGTACTTTGGGTTGACCAGAAGTTAGATTCATGAAATACTCATTAAATATTTTTTTTTCAAGGCCCATATCAATAAACAGAAAAAAAATTTAAAGTGATAAAGTATGCAACATGGCATCATATCTTAATAGACACTTGGGAAACAAGAAATACTATAATTTGTAATAAGTCAACTACACAGGGCTGAAGAAGAGAGAGAAAGTGGCTTGGAAGTTATGCAACTTGAATTCTCTTCCTAGATCCACTGGTAACTGCTATGTGACTCTGGTTTAGTGCCTTAATGTCTCTGGGCTTCATTTTTATTTTTTTCTTGGCTGTGGTCTAAGGGAGCTGATTTATATAATTCTGATTTCTTTCCAGTTTGGGGAAGAAGTATGGAAACCATAGCTCTTTGGGAATGCAGACAAACTTCTCATGAAGGAAATATAGCCAGATCCCAAGCAGAATAGGCTGCAAATTAACAAAGGAAGCCAAGACCGACTAGGAGCTCCATCCTCTTTCCAGTCTCTTAGAAGTCATGGGTCATGTAGGCCTCATAACTCTTTTCCTTGCCACAATTCCTCTGATTCAGTAGCTGGTAGAGACCTTACAGATCATCTGGTTTAGTCCCTTATTTTACTCACCTGAGGCCTGAGAAGATAAGTGATTGGTATAAGCTCATGAGCAGGCTGGTCTGTTCCCTAATGGCACCTTTTCTCCTGCTGTCGGCTTGCTTCTACCACCAGTGAGAATCTCCTTGGCTATTTCCCCCACCCCATACCATCCCACACACCTGCGTCTTTCCAATACTCCCTCTGAAAGGGAACAAGTAAATTCTGTGCTACTTTAGATGACATATGTAGATTCAGTTTCTCCATCTTGCCTGTCCAACTGCTTTCCTCACCCCCCTCCCCTAAACAGAACAGCCAAATTCTACAGCACAGTCTTCTTTATTCAGCATCAATAAGAAATGAATTAATTTGCAGAATTGCACTTCTCAGCCCTTTCTTGGCTACCATTGCTACTTATAGAAACCAATGAAAAGGAAAAGGCCGTGGATGCCTTGATATGAACATGCCAAAAGATTGGCCTTTTTTATTCCCCATGGTTGTAGATAAATAAATGTCAGTTATCATGTGAAGAGCTAAGTATAAACATGGAAACTATAGTCATAGGCAGGACAGCATCATTTTAACCTTCAATGTATTATCACGGTTTGTGCTACCTTTTCCCTTAATACCCTTTTTCAGCCTACTCGCTTGTGCAGCTTCTCCCTATCTGTGGTGTATCCTTCCTTTAGTGGTTTGTTCTCTCTTTGGTCTCCTCTTTTGAGTATTTGAATGTTATACGAGCAGAAAAATTCTGATTTCCTTCCTGTTTATCTTTCTATGATAAACAACTATGTATTAGATACACAAGCTTCTGTGTTCCTTTTTACTTCTTGGAGGCATGTTTCATTTGTTTTTTCCTGGTCTCCACTTTTTCATAAAAATTGAGGTAAGAATAAATAAATAACTGTAGCCACCCATTATCAAATTGCTCTGTTCTAAGTACCTACCTGGTAGAAACAGAGATGGTGATGTGGTCTGTATTTATTTTAGAATAAGTAAGTTGAAAATAATGCCACAAATTGAAATCTAAGATGAAACAAAATGAAGATACAAAGGACAAGGAAATAAGAAGAAATTAAGAGATTACTAACACAAACAACACTCAAACAAATTTGGTTTACAGGGCCATGTTCACTTCTCGAATTACCTCATTTGGTAGATTCCTCCTTACCTATAACCTGCTTGGGTCGGCAATTTTCAATCCTCTTTTCCACACTGTAGGGAAAATTAAGTTGCTTTGTTTCTCCCATTTCTTAGTTATATTTGATTCCATCTGTTTGTAGCTCCATAGCACTCTATTTAGGTTAATACCACCCATAAAGCTAGGGGAAATGATTTGTAATTAAAAACTTAAATAGTTTAGCAAGCTCAAGCTACCGCAAAATTCTTCTTAACAATTGTTTGTAGTGCATTGGACATGTAGCAGACTTTTCGCTTTCCATTTGTTAAATAAATTAGCATATATTACTTATGTTATATTATTGAAGAAGACAGTATAACTTAAAATTAGATGCTGCAAACTTGGGCTGGTTTAAGTGTTAAATTAACTTTATTGCATATTTTTCCTAGAACTTTGACAGAATTCACTTTTAGCTGATCCTGAATTATTTTAATAATAAAAATCCCATTTAATTGCAAAGCACAAGTTATTTTAAACTTTTCTCTGGAGGAAAGAAATCTTGGCTGGTAAATTAATACTGCTATTACAAAGAATTTGCTGAGAAAGACAGCAGTGCCGAGGTTTCCGCATGGTCTGTGATCATCGAGAAACCTCATTCTCTGGGCATCACTATTAAAAACCATCTAACAAGTTAGGTTGAGCCCACAGGAAATTGACATTTTCATTCTATTAAGGTTGCTAAATGAATTAATAACGTGATAATGTTGCAAGGGGGACATTAACACTAAGTTAACAGATCAATGTTGAGGAGTATAATTAATAGATAACGAGCAGTTCTAATTCCAGGTATCAGCCCCCTTTTTAAAGAGATACACATTTGATAGTTTTTTATAGGTCTCTGTATGCAACTGGAAGTAAACTCTGAATACATATCACCTACTAGAGATGGTTATGAGAATTTTAGTGAGAAAATGCAGGAATGCCTAGATTTAAATCTTGGTTTTGCCATTATCAAGTTCTGCTATCTGTGACAAGTTACTTAATATCTCTGTGTCTCAGTTACCATTTGACTCAAAAATGAGGTCCAAGACAGCTATCTCTCAGAACTTGTTTGAAAGTTAGAGTTAACAAATATAAGTACTGGAACAGCGCTTGACAGGTAGTAGATATTTAACAAGACTTGTTTCTTTTACTGTAATGCCTATTGTTCTTTCCTCAGTATGTCTGAATTAACTTGATTTACATGTATCATATATTTGTACTGAATTGTTTCAGTCAGGGGATAGCATATAGTGATGATTTAAGTTTTTGTATTATTATTCATTTTACAAAGTGTTTTCTCAAATGTTTGTGTGAAAAATACTATATGTAATCACTCACTATTGCTTATTTTAACAAAGCAACTTTTATATCAAAAGATATAGAAGAATCTGAGGGCTTTTTAATGTTCCCAAATCTAAGCAAAGTTACTATGAATGTAATTTATTATTTTTATTATGTAAATATATATACATATATTTTGTTATTCCATCTGTTTCAAATAGATGGATGAAAATATTCATTTATATACTTTTTCAATATAAAAAAGCTTTGATCTGGGCACTGAAATGTATCCATTTTCTAAGGAAGCCCTTCATACAGAGCTTTTACTCTAGGATCTAGTACATAGATAAATGTCCAGTGTTGGCCACATAATAGAAGTTTAATTATTCTTAAAAAGAAAGTTTACAACTAATTCCATATGTTGTGCTTCATAATTATTATTCATGTACAAAACTGCTCTACAATTTTTATTTCAATATTTCTCATATATTTTTAATTGTTAATACCTTAAGTGAAGCCCTTTGTGTTGGTAGGCATAATAGGAAATTTAATTTTATGTTCTTTCTTCATATGTGCTTTATTTGACTTCTACTATCTCCACCCCCATTTGCATCCCTGACTGAATTTAATCCTAACCATCGTACACAAAGCATTCACATTCCCCTCCACCCTTCACTCACAGACTACCAACTGCACCATCAGTGCATTTCAAATCCTAATGAAGGGACTATAGACTGTTAGACATTTTCCGATATGGAACCATTGACTTAACATCAATTGCATTTCAAATCTGCCTGTGTCTTCTTCGTATACTGATGTTCTTTTCCCGCTAACCTGGAGTTCTAGGCTTTTAAGATCAAGATACTCAGAGAAGAGATGAGTTTGCAGTGGTTCTCAAAGTGTTGCTTCTAACTATCTGAATCAGAGTTATCTGTGATGCTTATTTAAAAAAGTCACATTTCTTGGTTACACTGCCATAACCTGAATCAGATTCTCTAAGGTAGTTTGAATTTGCGTATTTGATGAGCTCACATGTTTTCATTGTGCATGCTAAACTATGGATGCACTTCGTAGACAAGTTTTATCAACCACCACAAAGTGGGAACACCTACTGCTATTGCTGGCTCCATGAGAAAAACAAATGTGCAATTCCACACTTCTGGGATAACTGCAACGTTGCAAGTAGAAAGGGCTTAATTTTGATTTTAAAAGATTAAATTTCAATTAAGTTTATTTGTTCATTAAAAATACTACTGCAATCTTGATGCATTAAACAGTCCATTTAAGCTATTCCTTTTATTAATTTTCAGGATTTTCATTATAATCACTTGTATATATTTCCATATTTCTATATTTTCCATTATTAAATAATATTTATGAAGTATTTAAAACATACAGGCACTGCTCTTGGTGTTTTACATGCATTGTCACATTTGATTCCTCCAACAAACCTATCTTGATTTGTACATATGAGAAACAGGGTTGTTAAGATCCAGTAAATCATAGCCAAAATATGATAGAGCTAAGATTTTAACCTGTATGTCATGTTTCATGTTTTTAATGCATTAGATTATTATTTCCTCTTCACATTGTGAGTTTCTAAATGCAGGAGCTCTATCTTCCATAGCCTTATATACTCTCACATTATCAATATTAACATCACACATGCCACACAAAGAAGACAAATATTTACCAACTCTGTTCAGCACAAACCTCTCCCGAAATCCTACCCTGTAGTTGTAATCAGATGACAGTTTCTGTCAGTGTAGTATTGGGTCTATAGATTTAGTGTATGTGAACAATGATCAACTGCATCCATTTTCTCCTCTAAAATATAATCCCATAGTAACAGTGACAATAAATGAAGGCTGATACACTGAATTCAAAAACTAGCAATCCTGGTTAAATGAAATGTCAAGATAAATGCTCATAATAAAGTGAAACCTAAGTCAATGGATTCAACATGATTTAATTCGTTGTGTAGTTAATGCTTAAAATCCCTCATGCTTTTCCTCATTTAATTTCTATATTAATATTACGTCTAGAACCATGTTGCTTCAATAGATAATTGGTTAATGTGACTAAGTGATTGGAAATGTATAATTAGGAACAAGTTAAATCCACCTCAATTGTAACTGGCGTGCATTTAGTGAAATTTGCTTAAAAGCAAAGATTTGCTTTATTGATTCAGAGTTGGAAAGGAACTCTAAAAGTCAAAAGATACAGCCCCAAGTCTCCAAGCAATCCAAATCATTATCCAAATTATCTATTGGTTCTATTGTTAAAGATAATCACTTGATTTGTTCCAGAAAGTAGTCAATAGACAGATTTTTAAGTACAAAATACCTTATTGTCTATCATACTATGTTGTACAGCAGATCTATCTACCTGCCTCCTCCACCCCCTGATAATCACCATTCTATTGTATATTTCTGTACCTTTGACTGTTTTGTATGTTTATGAGAGGAATCATGTAGTATTCATCTTTCTGTGACTGACTGACTCATTTCACTTTGCATAATGCCTTCCAAGTTCATCCATGTTGTTGCAAATGGTAGGACTTCTTTCTTTTCTAAGGCTGAATAATATTCCATTGTTTGTATATACCACATTTTCTTTATCCATTCATCATTCAATGGACATTTGAGTTGTTTCCTTATCTTGGCTATTGTGAAAGTTGCTGCAGTGAACTTTGGAACTTTTCAAAAATCTTGATTTCAATTCCTTTGTGTATATGCCCAAAAATGAATGGCCGGACTACATGGTGGTTCTGTTTTTAATTTTTTTAGGTATCTCCAAACTTTTTTCTATACCTACTCCACCAATTTGCATTCCTACCAATGTACAAGGGTTTCAATTTCTCCACATTGTCAGCACTTGTCTTTTTTTTTTTTTAATAGCCATCCTACCCAGTGTGAGGTGATGTCTCCTTGTGGTTTTGATTTGTGGTTCCCTGATAATTGATGTTGAACACTTTTTCCTTATACCTATTGGCCATTTGTATGTATTCTTTGAAGAAATGTCTATTCAAGTCCTTTGTCCATTGTTTAACTGGGCTGCTTCTTTGCTATTGAGTTACTTAAATATTTTGTAAATTAACCCCTTATTAAATATATGGTTTGCAACTATTTCCTCCCATCCTATAAGTCGTTTTTTAACTCTGTTGATTGTTTCCTTTGCTGTGGACAAGGTTTTTAGTGTGACGTAGTTCTACTTAAGTACTTTTGCTTTTCTTTGCTTTTTTGGTGGGTTGTATCCAATAAATAATTTATTAAGAGGGCAAATATCATCTTAGTTGTTTCTACCACAAAGCAAACAACAACAAAAAGAGAAACAGGAAAATTTTGGAGGTAATGGGTATGTTTATTACCTGGATTATAGCAATGGTGACATGAGTCTATACCTGTGTTTAAACTCACCAAATTGCATGCATTGGTTATGTACAGTTTTTTCCTATACCAATTATACTTCAATAAAGAAGCTGAGGGAAAAATTAAGAAAACAGCCATTAGAAAATAGTCACATTTACCTAAAAATGCTTCTAGGTTGGACCTCTTCCATTCTTTCTCCATGCAGATAGTGTCTAACCTACCAAGCTGCCATATGATTCAATTCATTCAATGAGCTCAAACTGGTTCTATGTGCAGTAGTCAGAATAAAATTGTGTTGCTGATCAGCACTTAATTGCTTATGGATACAAAGAAGACTTAACGAATGGAATACACATTTTTATTAACCCATTGTTTATCTGACACTGGCTGGTACAATGCTTACATTGATGGCCCCTATTAATATCCTCCCCATAACCACACCCTTTGCCCTGTAACTTTTACCCTGTAGTCCCCTGACTCTGACTCTGGCTCAACCATGTGACTTGCTTTAACCAATGGGATATTAGCAGGCTTGACACAAAGGTTTGAAAAATCTCTTGCACATTTACACTGTTCATCTTACTTGACTGCAATCACTGCTAGAACAGGTTTGAGCTAGCTTGAGAACAAGCCTTAGCTGGCCTTCTGGAGGATGAAAGAGCATATAGAACACAGCCAAATCATTTTAGCCTAAGTCTCAGACATATGTGAGAACAGAGCCATGATGAGTAAAACCACCTAACCAACCCTCACCTAATTACAGAGACCAGTTCGGATCATCTGACCCCTAGAATCATGAGAAATAATAAACATTGTTCATTGAAGCTGCTATGTTTTGGGGCCTTAGCAGTAATAGCTAACTGAAATACGTGGCAGGAATTTTATGAAGGACATATGAATTATACTAACTATACAACTTCTCCATCTTATTTGTGAGTGCAGATGTGTAAGAGGATAGTAAAGTACATATACTTTTGTGCAAAACTTGATATTTCCAGTGTACCAAAGGGGCTGGGGAGGATCGTAAGGTATTATAAACCAGAACTGCCAGACTCAATTGTTGAGATGTATGTTGCTCTGTAACGGTCACAGATGTATACGGATTAGATTTACAAGTCAAGTCAGAAAGCGATCATTTTATCATCAAATCTGGTCTTAAATAAACAACACCAGCTTCAGACTATATTTTTGTATTACAATTAGCAGTACAAAAACAATTTATGTTCACCATCTGCAGATAAATGATCTTGTATAATTCTTCCAATCTTAGTAACAGAAATTATAAAAATTTAACTATTCAAAAATCTCCTTAGCCCCTGACCTCTACTAAAAACAGTCATTGGCACTTCTTTTTGGTTTTAACCCAAGTTGAAAATAGATATCTAATTATGCTTCTGCAGTTTCTATGTCCTGTGACCAAGTGCAAATATGGCATCAGATTTCTTAGGGATGATTTTAACCATACTTGGAAAAATTCTGTTTTGCCTCAGTGACTTCTTGATTACCAATTAGTGGAAGAGGACTGAACTTACCTGGTTGCAAGCCTTGATGACATCAATGCAGAGCTGCATGACCCTGGGCAGTTAATTTCTTTCTGCGTGACTCTGTTTCCTTACCAGGTAAGAGAGCAAGAACCAATAATCTTTCACCTCACTGACTTTAGGGAATAAACTATAGATTTAAAAGTATGGGATTTAGAATAGGCAGACCCTGTGCAAATCCCATCTCCACCATTTACAATGTAGCACTGAGCATTTTAATCATTGAATGAGAACAATAGATATTTAAGGGCTACTATATAGATTAAATGGATTAAGACACTCTTGTCTTCAGTGTTATAAACCGTAAGTCTTCAAAAGGGCCCTAATGAGAAGCATTTCTTGTCTTTACTAGGATTTGAACATTTTGAGAAATAAGATAAGGAGTAGATATAGAGGTCAAATATCCTTAATGTCAGTGGGAAGAAGATAACTTTGAGAGAGAGCAAATGAGTATATATGTATACCCCAGAATCTGGCTGTTTACCCACCAATCACAGGCAGAAGTGAGGCAGAGTACTAGCTAACAAATGATAGTACAGGTAACATGTAGCACAGGGTGGGACAGAAGGAAACCCGTGCTTTCTGGGAGTAATCTTGTACCCAGCAAAACGAATGGTAGAGCTGAGCCAGACAGGCACCCTTCACAGATTACTAATAAGTTAAATCATTTTATTACCACTTGATCAGCAGAGAGGCCAATAATCATAATGATTGAATTCGCTCTCCGGGAAGAAAGCTGTAAAAGGGGGTGGAAGTATGGCCAGCTAATAATAAGCAACCAATATCCAGTAGTTATTGTGATTACTTTTTGAAATGTGACATTAGGGTTTTTAGATCACTGGCATTTTATTCAGACCTCTTTGATGTGCAGTAACATTTGTTACCCAGCCAAGTAGGGTCTGTTTGTCAATGTGCATCCGAAAAGCAATCACCGACCTTTTGCAGAAAGTTTTATTGTAAGACAGGGGATCAAGGAGACAGGGGGGTGGCTCAAATCTGCCTCCCCAAGCATTACATAGGGAAGCTTTTATGCATCAGGGTAAATGTTTATCCCTTAAGAACAGGTAGTGTTCTGGTTGTTTTACGTGGTTGGGTTGTTCTTGTATAGCGCACAGGGGTAGCATGCTGTTTGTTCTTGTATCATATGTTTAGATAAGATCCACCCTCCTCCCTGGGCAGGGATCTTAGAATGCTAATGAAGCAAAGGTTGCTCTAGGTCTTTTAGGGTTCTGTGCAGGCCCAGAGAACCGGTTCCAGCCTGCTCAGCAACTCTTTGCCAGTCTCCCTTCTCACACGGATCTTGAGGTTTCTAATAAATGTTAAGTACAAACAGCTCAAGAAAAAAAAAGTTGGCAATTTAACCCACTAAACCATGGTTTTACTTAAACTTACATACAGGAATGACCATTTGAGATTTGCAGTTCCTGTTATGCTGAATTGTCTCTTTCTAGACATACTTCTTTCCAGAATACTTGCTAAAATTCTACCCAAAGCACTAAAGTTGCCTAACATGATTACTATACTTCTAGTTTTAATAAGAAATACCATCATTCTGAGGCTATTGTGATAGGCATTGCATCAGTATGTCTCAAAACATGTATAATAAAAGTAGAAAGGTTGACAAAGGGTTGGGAAGGCAATGAAATGTGATCAGGATTAATGGATCTAAACAGATTAAACTTATCAAAATTAGATGTGTGTGTTATCCTCATATGTGAGACCAAGACTTCTGCAGCTTTTAAATTTTTGGAGACATGGAAAAAGGCACAAAAATAAATCTTACATTCATAAAAACAGCATTTGTGATTGGCATTAGTCAGAGTAAAAGTAAAATTGATTTGTCCACAAATCCTGAATTTTCTGTACATTTCCTAAATAGAAAATTCCACAGTGCTTGTAGCTATCTATATTCATGATTGTAGAGGAAATCTCACATTGGACCCCTAATTTAAACTCTTAGTTTCATCTCCTGTGACATTAAGTAACATCTTCTCTTCCTATGGCAACCATGTGTCAGGAGGCTACAATAAGACAATGAATAGAAAAGTGCTTTACACAGTACCGATACCAACAGTACTTGAAGTTATTTTTGGATGTTTTCAGTCTTCTGAATGCAAGTCCCATGTTTTCTACATCCTTTATTGACTTTTCCCTTTTCCCATTACTTGAGGCGATGATGTAAAGACAACCTTTCATATAAAGTAGGACATGAAAACTGCCTAATGTGAATATTGATGGAGAATCTACATGAAACCAATTAGAGTGGGAGAAGTATAACCTGATGCAATGCCTTAAACACTGACAACACTAATTATCTGATATAAGTAGAGAGATAATAAGTTTCTCACCCATAAATGACCAGGTGAACTTCTTTCTCCTGAGGTCCTATCAAGAAAGGGGAGAATGTGGCCCCACTGTTCTTGTACACAACTTAACTTGCCCTCAAATCCTACAATGGCTGTCCTAAGGAGAAAGTGAATATTCCAAGTGAAAACAGAATTGAGTCATTCCAAAGAGAATTTCTTTTTTGTCAACAGTAGACCAGGGCTTCCAGTCCCACAGAGTTATAACAGCCCCAGGCGAAAGGAGGAGAGGGAAATAAAGGTCTTTTCTTCCTTTCTCTACTTTAAAGCTACAAAGATGCCTTCTGATAGTAGGACACGCTGTAATTTTGTTTTAATGTCTTCAGTAGAATGGTGCCATTTAGTTCAGCTTTTAATGTGGCCTTAAATTGCTATTTTATTACCCTTGTTGACATTCTGGAAGCATGAAATTAGCAAATCACATTAAAGAAGCAAACAAAAAAGGCAAGAAACCTCAGACTAGTTAAACAATGCCAGCATAATCCACACATTTGAATAATGTTCTTACCTTAAAACACTGAGCATATATTTGAAGGTTTCTTTTTTCCATAACCAATGAATTAATTTTATGAACAATTGCATATTCCGTTACATTGCAGATGGATGCACTCATGGTGACCTTGAAAGATGCTTTGTGTTATATGGCAGAAAGAAGATAGTTTGTAATTGTTCTGCTTCCTTCTAAGAAATAAGATTCCTCTTCATTCCACTTTTGATGAAAGCATCCTGTTCTTAAAACAATACGTGGCAACGCCTTTGCTGTTCCACCCAAATGGCACTTGCTTCTGTTCTAACAGTGAGATTTTTATTTCAAAGAAAAACAATTTTCCAGTTATAATGTGAAAACTATTTCAATCAAGATACCTTTATTCTGTGCTATACAAATCTTTCTTGATTTATGATAGGATTACCTCCAGATAAACCCCTTGTAAATTGGAACTATCCTAAATCAAAAATGCATTGAATACATCTAAACTACCAAACTTCATAGCTTAGCCTAGCCACATCATAGCTTACATTGCCAACAGTGGGACAAAGTCATCAAACACAAAGACTATTTATAATAAAGTATTGATTGGCTCATGTATATTATTTAATTTTGTACTGAGAGTGAAAAACAATGTTTGCATGTGTTCAGAATGGTTGTAAGTGTATCAGTTATTTACTCCCACAACCATGTGGTTGACAGAGGACTGTGGCTTGGGGTGGATGCCCAGCATGACTAGACAATCATCCTGCAAATCACTAATCCAGGAAAAGAACAAATTTCAAAATCTGAAGTGCAGTTTCTACCGAATGTGTATCACTTTCCCACCATTGTGAAGTGGAAGTCGTAAGTCAAACCACTGTCAATCAGGGACTATTTATATTTTGAAATGTATCTATCTTTGTTTTTTTCTTATCAAACTAAAAGTAGTAGTTTAAAATAAATTAGTATGTTTACCTATTCTAGTTTTATTTAATAAAGGAGATAGTCCACTTCAGTGAACTGTGACAAAGGACAGGCTATTTATAGTACTCCTTTTCATTCTTGGCTTTTTGACAACCATTTCCTATATCTAACAGGGCTCTAATTTCATGATGAGAAATTTTAGCCCTTCCTCGCTGGACTTAGTTTGGTAGGACTGTATTGAGGTTTCCTCTTCTGCTAGCCAAAAGGTAGAAAGGGAACTCAAGCTCGGCTGACCTGACTGACCATGTCAATTTGAATTTTGAGCAGGTCAGAGGGAATGAAATTCTTGGAGTTTTAGAATTTTCTAGTTTTATAAGTCTTCTAACAGGTGGCATCACTGTTCGGCAGAACATAAGAGCTAGTAGCCTACCCAGGCTTGAATCTTGACACTGTTACTTGGAGTGTGACACTGGACAGGTAGCTTAACCACTCTGCCTTGGTTTGCTCATTTATAAATGGGGACAATGACAACACCAAACGCATACAGTTGTGATGATGACTGAATGAGCTAGCAGATGTAAACACATAGTAGTGGATGCATATTTGCAATGAGTACTGTTTTCGCCCATCCCGGCAGTGGTATCTTGACCATTTTGCTTGTGTTTGGTACCAATTTTCGTGTCTCCTTCCCAGCCTCCAGCTCTGCGTCCATGCTCCTCATTTCCAAGTTGATTCTTCATCTTTCTATTGATTCTGAGCCCCAGGGGATCTTCCAAGAAATTATTTTGTGTTTAACTTACTCACAATCATTTTCCAATGCTCACAACCAGAAAATCTTTTCTGATACACACTGATATTGAGATTATGTCACATCTACACAAATCCAGAACACATTATAAGGTTTTCATTGAACAAAATCAAACTAGAAATTGGCAGATGAAAAGCTGGATGTTGAACATCTAACATGAAGATACATGTAAAGTCCAAAAATTCAGAAGGTGTTCCTTTGGTTGAGTTACCTGTAAAATGACTCAATTAATTATGAACCAGAATCAGTATTGTAGTGTGTTTCTTTTGCAACAAGTAAATTTGAGTCCATGAGATCTATAAATATACTACTGGGAACTCTCCTGGGAATAGTAATGCAATTAGGGTCATAAAACACTCTTTCATCTTTTGGTTCTTACACTTAAAGCAGGAAATTAAGACTTTAATGAGGGCCCAGAGGAGAACAAAGTAAATTATTAAAAGAATGAAGGAATATACTACATACAAAAAGACAAGAAGAATTGAAAATTTTCAGAATAGCAAGTAAGGCCTTGTAAAGTGCTGGCTTTAAATACATATTTAAGATTATTTTATGAATGGTGATACATTTCTCTTTCAGATCTGTATCAAGTGACCAAGCTTGTGCAATATAGGCTCAGCAAAGGGAAGGCCTTACAGACTACATTTTATGGGAAAGAGAAACAGGGAATGAAAAAAGTTGCAAAGTTTGGAATATATATTCTTCCAGAATTTCTTATAGGGATTTGACATGGTTTCCCCTGAGTGAACCAAGGCCCATAGCTGTTCTACGTAATTCATAGGTGTGGCAATCTAAATTAAGGTCCACTACCTAAGGTCCACACAAAAGCTGTATTGTTTAAGTACCTCTACCAAAAAATTCAAGGAGTCTTTTCTCACCAGTGTCAAGTTCAGGCCCAGAGGAGACAAAAGAAACGTGAAAGGGCTTTAACTGCTTGTTACCCTGAACTTAGATTGAGCCAGAGAGTAGACAGAAGAACACTCCATTGAATTTCCACCAAGCTAGGACGTTGATGATGCTTTGGCATGAAATAAAGAGGGCCATAGATTTTGATTCTCATGGACACTCTAAAGAGCAAGATTTCATGTGTGTGAGACTGTGATATGATATGTGTTTGGACATTCATATGACCAAACATATATATCTCAGGTATATTTGGTCTTCATCCACAGTTCCTGAAAACACTGCAGTCTTAAAGGTGAAATGGGTGTTTTGCCATGTTAATGAGAGACTTTTGGACTCCACCCAAGGGCACGGCTGCAGGCTGAATCAACAAATAATTGGCCAATAATTTAGTCAATCATGACTATGCCATGAAGCCCTCACAAAAACCCCTGAGAAGAGCTTTTGGCTCTCTTTCCTCTGCTCTGTCTGCTCTGCTCAGCAGGATCCTGCTTCTCAGTAGGAGAGAGCGTCCATGCTTGGGGAACCAGAACACCTCCACGTGCCACCAGGCCAGGCCCCAGGCTCCGCAAGGATGGAAGCTCCTTTATTTGGGCCCTTGCCCTGTGTCTCTCTTCATCTGGCTGTTCAATTGTATCCTTTATTAAGATGGCAAACGTGTTTCCTGAGTTCTGTGAGCTGCTCTAGCAAATTCATCAAAGTAAGGGGGAGGTTCTGTGTAACTCTGGGTAAAAGTAAGTTCCCAGCCTGGGGCAAATTACCTTTGAAGCTGAAATAGTCAAAGGGAGAAATAAAGTTGGAGAAACCCATTTATTGCTAATAAGCAGTTGTCCACTTCTGCTCATCTGTATCTCTCACAACCCAGCTGTAAAAAGGGACCCCACCAAACATCTCTGGTCCAGATACACCCTTGAAACTTCACCTTTGTAATCACTTACTGATATGGAGAGGGACTACTTCTCTCAATCCCTTGGAAAGACCTATTGAAACAGAGATGCACTAAGGCCAGGTGAGAGATTCTGAAAATACTGCAATTTTACCCACAGCCCACACCTCCATAAATCTTGCCTCAAAATCTACTAACTCCCCATTTACTGCAATGGTCCCTCTGTGAGAAAACTGGAGCCTGGTTACAGCCAGACTAACAATATACAACAACAACAGCAATAAAATCATAATAATCCTCAAGCCATAGGATTCAGCTAGGTCAAAGTTCATAGCTCACCCATTCCACAGGCAGTCAATAGCTGAATGGGTAGGGAATTCAGAGCAACCATCACGTGATAGCTCCAGCCAGGGGACGTGTCCAGACCACAGGGACTGTAGAAGAAAAGAACCTTAAGGGGTGATAAAATACATGTTTTAATGACACCAGCATAGGCAATTCTTGTCCATTAGGTAGGATGCTTGCAAGAAAGTGGCCCTGTGATAGGACAGTGGCAGGAATGGGATCTCATCTTGGTCTGCTATACCAGACTTTCACCCCCCTCCCTGTGGGAGTTACAGATGGGTCAGCATATAGGGCTATGGGAGGTATATGCACTGGCCATAAAGATAAAACAAAACTTCCACATAAGATGCTCTTACCCACCAGATGTTTTGGGTACACCACCATGATCTTTGGTGGCCATTCTGCTGTTACTCCAGGAACACACAAGAGACCAGCTTCCAGGCCTTTTCCAAAAGGTGCCAGAAGGGACAGCCATTGATAGTC
Source organism: Manis javanica (assembly GCF_040802235.1). NCBI lineage: Eukaryota > Metazoa > Chordata > Mammalia > Pholidota > Manidae > Manis > Manis javanica. The sequence continues at coordinate 16,437,347 of NC_133163.1, read as the reverse complement.
CATGTGTCGTAATGTCCAAGGCCATGTCCACTCAACAGCTTCCCAGCTTTAACACAGTTGGGGCTGGCAGCAGGATGTTGCTCTGCTGGCCATACCCTGACTTCAGTAAGTCCTCTTTGGTTTGCACACACAACTGTATAGGAGAGGCAGCAATGTGTGTCAGCATGTCGACAGGGCTCAAGGCTCCTTTTTGGAGCTTCTCACTCATACACCATGGCACTGACCATAAACGAACTGACGAGCCCCATAGACTATTAGTGTCTGACTTGAGGCCAGATTTCAACAAACCATTGTACATCTCTGTCATTCCTTCCGCAGTAGGGTTATATGGTACATGAAACTTCCACTTTATCCCTAATTGCTGCACCCATTCTCGTAACATATGTCCAGTAAATCACATGCCTTGATTGCTTTCAATCACCTGCAGCTGGACATAGGCTGCAAAGAGATGCTCTAGGCCCCTTTTGGTGGTTTTCTGATCTGCATGACATGCAGGAAAAAGCAACCAATAGTCTAGGAGCTGTGTCCACACAAGTCATGGCATACTAATATCCTTTTGATATGGGTGGCGGCCCAATATAAGATATATAGTCTATCAGCCACCTGATAGACTATCAGGTGTATCAGCCCCTTTACTATTGTCCCATGTTGCTGTGGGACTCAGTGTAAGTCCCTCTTAGAGCACACAAGGCACTCCTTCTGGGCTCTGCTGACTTCTTCAAAGGTCAAAAGAAAGCCCCACTAAAGGGATACTGCCCACATTGTCTTTTGCCCCACGTGCAACAAATGCTGGTGTAGCCATTGGGCCACATCAGAGGCAGGTTTTTCTTCTAGACAGCGCACCTGGGCCAGTGTGTCTGCTTCATCATTCCCTGGGGATGCCAAAGGTGATTGGCATATTTGGTAATACATGGTAACAGTCTTAGTCTGACCAGAGGCCCATAGGTCTTGCCACAACTCTTGCCTCCAAAGGGACCAGTAACCAAACATCCAGTTGACATAGTACTATATTGGTAGCCACAGGATCAAGCCTCAATAGAGCCCAGTAGACAGCCCAGCTGTCAGTGCAGACAACTATAGGGGAGGGCTCCTGGATGATCATGAGCCATACTGCCCACGACTCAGCCCATTGGCTGCTCTTCCCTTCTCCAACCTCTATCCATATTGTGTAAGACTTAGGATGGAAAGCCACAGCCCTTTACTTTGGGGTATATACCAAGCATCTTCAGGTATAAGGGATTTTCCCTCCTGATAAGGACTCTTGGCTCTCACTGGTTCAAAAGCAAGTTCTTGCTTTCCACTAGTATTCGTCACTGGCCCCAATAGGCGTTGAAGTTCTTTACTTTAGGGACTAGTAGACAGGGCGCTATGTTGCTGTAATTAAGTGCCCTATTTGGCCAGTGTAGACATCGGTGCCATACCACCCCATGGCCTTTGGGTACAGTCTCACACCCACCCTGCAATGGAATAGGTGGTTATTGCCTTGATTGGAGCTGTTCTGGTGATAGGCTGTGTAGCCAGCAAAGTGTGGTACACAGCAGCCAGTTGCTTCTCTATCAAGGTGTACCAGACTTCTGCTCCTTTCCATAGTTGTGACCAGAATCCAATAGTTTGGTGTTTCTGTTCAAGCTGCTGCCCAAGGCCCCATCCACAACCATTTTCCATTAAATGAACATCTAGCTCACAGGGCCTTGATGACTCCATTACACTCAAGGCCTGTACAACCTTGACTGCTCATTTAGTAGCAGTAAAAGCAGCTGCACATGTCTCATCCCAGTCCCACCTGATGCACTTTCATACCAACAGATACAAGGGCTTCAGAATTTGTGCCAACTGCAGGATAAACACTGTCCAATAGCTCAAAAGACCCAAAAACTCTTGTAATACTGCCACAGTAGTAGGGGTGGGGAAAGCCTGGACCTTGTCCATGACTGCTTCAGGAATAATTTTAGTTTTACCTGACAGGTAATTTAAACAAACCAGAAATTTTAAACAAACCAGGTCCCTGAACCTTGGTGCTGTTCACAGCCCATCCTTTCTCCTGTAGATGTTGCAGCAGTCTAGGAACTGCCCCTTCTAAATCTGCAAGAGAATCAGACGTGAGCATAATATCATCAATGTAGTGATATAGCCACACCAGTTGCGGTTTCTTCCGTGTGGCCAAGTCCTGGGCTACAAATGGTAGGACTGTGGAGGTATCCCTGTGGAAGGACAATAAATGTCCACTGCCAGCCTTCCCACATGAAGGCAAACTGTTCCTGACTTTCCCATGCTACATCAATAGAGAAGAAAGCATTAGCAAGGTGTACAATCTAATGATATGTTTCCAGTTCATGACTTAGTATGTCCATAAGGGCTGCTATAGAGGGGACAGCAGCATGCAAATAGTGTGTGACTTTATTCAATTCCCTGTAGTCCATGGTCAAACACCAGGAGCTGTCTAGCTTTTCATTGGCCACATTGGGGAATTAAAAGAACCATGAGTGGACTTCATGATGCCCACCTTCTCTACCTCCTGTATAGTTTCTCTAATTTTCTTGTGCCCCCCAGGCAACTTATACTGCTTAGTATTTGTCACCTGCCAAGGTACAGGCAGATCTACAGGTGGATGCTCAGCATGTCCGCTAAGAACTGCCTTAACCAGATGTACCCTCAGTCTGAACTCACCTGCAGTGGTCTGTAACCACAGGCCCTGCAGGATATCTACCCCAAAATATATTCAGGGATGGGAGAAATGCACACAGTATACTCCTTTGGCAGTAAACCCTCTATCCCCAATAGGATTTGGGCTTTCTTCACTCTAATTGCCTTACCCCTATGGTCATCTATCACAGCAGGGGTCCCAGGAAAATGCTCAAGGTTGCCATAAATCAAAGAACATGCAGCTCCTGTATCCGCCCATGCCAGGAGACATTGTACATTCACAGGGGACTAGTGAATTGCTGATTCTACATGTGGTCTCCAGTCTCCACCACATTCCCCGAGGTGGGGACCTTGACCCCACCTCAGTCAAACTGCAACACCCAATCATCCTCCTGTGGGGGTGAGGGCCTGGGCAGAGCCTGAGTACTGTCCCCCAGGAAGCCTTGTAGGAACACAGGCTGAGCATGGTGCTTTGCCTCCGGCTTCCAAGTCCTGAACCTCAGTGGCTGGAACTGCTGCTCTGGCTTTAATTGGTGCCACAGTTCTAACAAGATCCTATTGGGCTGCCCATCAAGTTTTTCTTTCTCTACCCCAATCTTTATCAAATCAACCTACATTTGAGTCCTCGAGACCTTTATTGGGCCCTGTGCACCTCCCCTTTTAGTCGTAGCCCGTACTTCATTCCATGCTGTCATTGTTTCAACTTCCCCCAGATTTTCTAAACTACAAGTAGCCTCACGATGGGTTGCCCTCTATGGGGAACAAGAATAGTCACTGGGGACCCAAAGAGAGACCTGGGTGCTGTCTGCAGCACCAGATTTCTCATTCCTGTGGTGAACAACTCCTCATCTGGGCCCTGGAGTTCCATATTATAGATGATATTTTTCATGCCCAGCTCCCATAACATCTGCTGGAGCTCTGCAAACATTTTCCAGCCAGTGGGTAAGTATAGTAAATCACCCCGATTAGGCCAAACCACCCTGATGGCTGCTGTCAGACAATCCAGAAGCTTCTGATTCTCTGAGGCGTGGCAGGCACTTTGCAACCACTTCAGAGGGAAGGGTGAGTCATCAGGGAAGCCAGTCCATGCATTTCAGAACCCGATATAACAATGTTTTCCACCCCCATATCACAAAGACACAAATGTAATGTAGGCAGAGGTTCCCACGGCTTCTGCCTACACCAGATGCTCATGTCCACCAGCTCATCCTGGGTAGAAGGGTTGAGCATGAAGTGCTCCACAACCTGGAGAGGGGATGACTCCTTCTCCTGAGGAGTCCATGGTGGTTGCAATTTTACTTTCTTAATTACAACGGGATGGCACTTTAATATGGGAAGAGCTGGTGCTTTGGGCAGTGACCTTGGCAACAGCTCTGTCCTCAGCTCCACGCCCTCTTCCCCAACATCTCTACCATTTCTAGGGCTGAAGTCCCCATTCTTTCCTCTCCGCCCCCCATGGCCTCCTGCAATGTGGATTCTCCTGCTGCCCGCCTCCCTCACTGCAAATGTATCTTCCAGGAGCGAGCTGTCTTCTCAATAACTGTCTTTCTCTCTTTAGGGCATCCAATAGGTCATCACCAAGCTCTTCTACGTGACCCCAAAGTGTGTCTCTCCCCTGCCAAGTGTGTCTCTCTCCTCAATAAACCTCTCTCTCTACTTGATAGCTCTTTCTACCAACTTGAGAAACAATCATCCCACAATCCCGGCTGTTACACAGCCACTCAAGGCCTCTGAACAGTCTTCTATCTCACAGAGTACTAATTCCACAGCTTCTGGTGTCTCCACCCTTCCCCATATCTGGGAAAAGGCCCACCCCTCAGGAGGAGCTTTACCCTAGACCAATTTTCCACAAGGGGCTCCCCAGTTGGAAGCCCAATGGACAGGGAGCTCCCAAGTGAAGATGCACCCTCTACTGCTGCAGCCACTGGGGCCTCCCCACCATCCACAGGAGAGTATCCAAGTATCTCCCCACCATCCCTAAGGGCAGCCCACCCAAGTGTCACACCCATGAACACAGACTTCAGGTTCATAGGTCATGCCGACTACAACCAGGTGTAACTCCAGGGAGAAAATAAGTTCTCAGCCCAGGGAAAAATACCTTTGCAAATGAAATCTGTCAAATGAAAGGCAGAAATAAAGTTGGAGACGTTATTTATTAAGTTGGAGAAATCCATTTATTGCTAACAAGCACTCATCCACTTCTGCTCACCCATGCCTCTCACAACCCAGCTGTGAAAAGGGACCCCACCAAACCTTTCTGGTCCAGATATACCCTTGCTCCCCCCATACTTTTAATCACTTATTGATATGGAGATGAACTACCTCTCTCCACCCCTTGAAAACATCTATTGATATGGAGATACACTAAGGCCAGGTGAGAGATTCTGGAAATACTGCAATTTTACCCACATTTTGGGAACCTCCAATCTGTCATCAGTAGGTCAGAAGCACAGGGAACTGCCTGTGGTTTATGACCAGCATCTGTAGTGGCAGGTGGAGTGCAGTCTGGTACAATGGAGCCTTTAACCTTGGGAATCTGGTGCTGTCTCTGGGAAGATAGCATCAGAATTGAGTTGAGTCCTCAGACATCCTGCTGATGTTTGAGAACTGCCTGGTGTTAGTATGTGTAGGAAGACCCCCTCCCACATACTCACACACATTGGAATTGGGTCTAGGAACCTGAATGGAGTTATACTACTATTACTGCTGTGTATAATATTGTTATTGTTATACATATATGTAGGGAAAAAAATACACCATTGTATTTGGTGTCAAATGAGTGGAATTAACAAAAACATTTCAGTCTATTTACATTTAGAATGTCTCGAAAGTAGCTTCTCTCTCCATTGGTAACTTTTCATTCCATAATAAAATTGCCCTTTTAAATTTTTAAGGGAAGTACAATTTGACAGATTTATAGTATAAAATGAAAAAAAATTATAAATAAGGGTTATTGCAATACAGTTTTGCAATCCCGCCAAACCTGAGAAAAGCACAGGGATCAAAGCTGGGACCAGGAGGTCCACGGACCGCTGATGGCGGACCAGTGGCGCAGTTTGAATTCTGTGCACAGCTCATATACACAGGCTCACTTCTGTGTGCCGCCCACAATGCTCTCACTTCTGGGCTGTTCTCGGAAGTTCTTCTTCCTGTTGCCTTTTAACCTTAGCTGCCTGCGGCTGTTCTTGTACCTCCCTACTGGGCGTGGTACCGGCAGGCAGTTCCTTGAACTGTTTCTGCTGAACATGGTGGCTTTGCCGTCTCATGCCGGTGGAGGAAGGCAGCTCCTTGAGCAGAACCTGCGGGACGCGGCGAATGTGCCTTTCTCACATCTGGCTCTCCGCAGGTTATAATCCATAATCTACTGTTAAATTGTTCTTATAATTTCAGGAATAGTCTGAGGAATCTGTTTCAGCTGCTTACTCTGGAGAGCCAGGATAGTAATGAAGTCTTTATCTTTAAAGAATTACTGTGAGTAACCAGAATATGAAGATGGCCAGATCTTCTAGTTTCATTTTACACAGCGCTTAATTATAAGATAAAGAGGAATCACTAATAATTTTTAGAACAGAATCGCTATTTATGCTAATTAGATAATAAAAATGTTAAATCTGAAATAGTTTATTTTTTCAATAAATATCAGTGCTTCTGTCACTTTAAAAATATTTAACTAATTTAGTCATCATAGTCAGGTCCTATGATTATCTGTATCTTACAAATAAGGAAATTGAGGCCTAGAATGCTTCAGTGACTTATGCAAAATTACACAGTTATAATGAGATGGAGTCCAACTTGAACCCAGGGAAACTGGCTACAAACTCTGATCATTCTGGGTGATCGGGGAACATCCTCAGGAGAGGTGTAAGTCTTAAACAAGGGAAGTTATTCCAAGAGATCTTGTGCACAAGCTTCGATGTCGTACACATCATTTTTGGACAACATGCTAGGATTTCTTCCAGCCTGTAATTTTGTGATGCTCTATACTTGACAAAGGAAATGCTGAAGATACTACACAGGGTGACCAACATGAGCAAAGCACATGCATAAAGCTCTTTGAGGGCGTTTTCCTACATGTGGTCACAGTGGTACTTGTACTTCAGTCTCCTGGAAAATAACAAAGTCAAGATGGTCTGATATTTGTAGTTGAGTATTAGAATTGTCAAGTTGTAAGTGACAAAATGTTCTTTTAGGAAGTCTGTTATAGTTACTGACATTCCAAACCAAAAATCCAGGTTTCTGTCCAAAGCTTAAACCAGGTGTGAGAACCTGAGACTTTTACAATCAGTTATGTAATAGGGATGTCACAAACCACCAAAAAAACACAAAAACAAAAAGAAGGAAGACAAATCAAATATGTTTATTTCTACGGCTAGTGTATAGACAATGAAATGGATTGAATAAAATCCAACTATGGGTGTATCTGGGTTATATCACAAAGCACTCTTAAGATGCCTTCCCTGTGATTAACTATTAATACTCTGAAAAAAGTAAATATATACCAAATTGCACTTTACAAAGTTATTTGCACTACCTTGCTGAGAAGGGCTGAGGAAGGTCAAACTATATTATGAATATAGACTTATGGGAAACTTACCATCTTAGAAGCATGAGCACCATTAAGTATCAATAGGTTTGTTCTGCAAATGTATTTAGACCACACCATCAACCAGATATTAGGTGTTCTACACCCTAGTGACTTTCACGTCAGAATTCAGGAGAGCAAGTGTTTGAGATGCATGGTCTCATTTTCTGCCTACTCTCTCTCACTCATCATACTGCTATGGGTATGCTTGGTATTCAGGACACCTGAACATCCACTTATTCTGACTTTCAAAAAATACTGACTAAATATCAATTCCATGTTGGATATTGTGCTAAAACATGGGATTTAGTAGGAAGCACAAAAGAACATTGTGGAGCTTGCAGTCTAAGAGGAAGAGATGCATATTTTACTAATTCAAATTTAATTGAAAGTTTTGAAAAATATTGTAAAGGAGAAAATGATGTTCTGTTTTGAGAGTAATAGAAGGGGTAATGGAGGACAGGGAAGGCTTCTATGAACAAATGACAGAATTTTTATTCTTGAATATTCCCTAACTCATACCCTTCCAAGTAATTAAGCAATACAATTTAATTGAAAGGACACAGACATTAAAATTAAACAGCCAAAAGTTAAAAATCAAACTATGTAGATTTATTTCACCTCCTTGATTATTGGTTTGCTTATCAGTAAAACGGGATCATTATTACCTTGAAGGGTTGTTTGGAGAGCAGAAAATGTCAAATGTCTGGTACACAGTGGGAACTCAATATTAATTATAGCATTATACCTGCTATTATTTTTGTTACTGTCAATGATAGCAATAAAAGTGCATTTGTTGTCTTGGGCTATCTGCCTCTTTGAGGATGCAAGCATTTAAATCTTTAAGCTAATATACAAATTTATACTTTTAAAATTGTGTGCACTGCCAAATGCCTTTAGAGGATATACAAATACAGATGCTGTCACTGATGTAGTCTGTTCATCGTAAAGTGAAATAGAAGACTGGCAGTTTCATTAGCAGTCAGAAGACTAAGTAACTCTGATTTCAGAACTTTATTAGGCTCTGTGTTAATTGTCTGTGAAAGTATGGACATGAAAGATAATGTGGTTGTCATCACGTAAGTCCCCATGTGATTTCATGAACAATTTCATTGAAATAAAACATTTCAATCAAGTCTCATGCATTGATCCGTGCACAATAGCTTCCAATGCAGCTATTCTCTTCTTGAAAATTTCCATTAAGAAAAAATTTCTGGCAAGTTCTCTGACTGAGCATCATTCAAAGTTGAAAATTTTTTTTGTTTAAGCCTACAGTATTTTTAATAGGGAATCTGTGAGTGGCTCAAGTCAAGTGTTTGCCTTTAGACTTTAGAAAGTAACTAAAGGGATTAAAAGCAGGGCTCTCAAGAATTTTAAATTCAGAAATATTTTTAATATTCCTATTTTTAAAATTACTATTTTAAAGACAGAAATAGGAATTAGCCAATGTTTGATCTCCTTTCCTGGGTGGGACAGCAGATCAGAGATCTGCTTATAAGTGATCTGGGAACTTGAGCTGGTCATGGAGGTACAGATCCTTTGGGGCCAGTCTTGTAAAAAGTTGGAGTCTGGGAGCAATTACCAAGGGATGAATTCTGAGAATTTCCACTTCCTACAGGAAGTCTAACAGGAATTTATGAAAGTATGTCCATGATAACCTGTTTCAAAATTACTCACAGAATTTCTTAAAAATTCCAAAGCATCACCAAAGAACTATGTAATTACATTCTCTAGGGTTAGATTGTTGAGGTCTGCTTTTTAATGAGTTCTTCAGGTCACTCATATACATGCCAAAATTTGGGTGCCTCTTGTGTAGACAACCTGGGCCGTGGTTACCATATCCATCCTGTGCAATAATACACTGTCCAGGGATCATGGAGAGCAAGTGTGTGGTGTTGGGAGCAGAGTTTAGAAAGGAAAGACTGGGTAGATTTTCCTTAACTCAAAAGCAGGCAGCTTCCTTCAAAATTTGTACTATTCTGTAAACACATTCATATACTGAGTGGTTAAATATCCAGGCCTAGAAAGACAATGGTAGACTATGAAAAGCTTTCACCTAAGATGTGTTTCCCTATCTTGAATATTTATTAAATTCCATCCAAGCAGGCTACTGATGGAGTAAATTACTTCAGTGATTTTTTTTTCTGTTAATGTACAATTTTGAAAATTTCTTTGCTTTAGAAAAATACATAGCATAAAAAAATTATGTATCTGTGCAAATAATATGTATGTAGAATATATGTGTATTATTAAATTAAAGTCTGTATTTAAATTCTATTTTTACTAGCCTGTTTTTTTTAATTGCAGGTATAGAAGAAAAAAATGCATCAGATATTTGTTAAAAATGACAAGGAAGTCTTCATTCAAAACAACTTCAGTAGGGGTCAAGACTGTTGCAATGGGTAAAGAGACTGAGCTCATTTTCACTGCAACAAAAGGCAAGAAAATTTCTAAATACTTGGTTGTGCTAATGAGGAAGTACTGGGTGGCTTTAGCGGGGAGGTTGGCTGGAGTGATTAGGCCTTCTGTGTTTACTAGTCGTTATTTATGGAAGTCGGGCTCCTGCCCTTCCAGAGGGTCTAGGGCCCTATTTTTCTTGATGATTACATTTCAAAAGGATGGCTCGCATCCTTTTTCCTTGAGAAAGATAGTTTCTGGATCATGGGAGATTTATATTCTAAAAGGGGAGAGGAAGAATTTACAATTGCAAGTTCTCTAAAGCAAATGTTCTAAGAAAAGGAAGATCCGGGGACTACAGTCAGGAAGAAGCCTGTCTAAAGCTTAGCCCAGCTGAGGCGAAAGCTAAGACCATCTTGGTCCCAGAGTATGACCAGGAAATGCTCTTTCCTTAAAGGCACATGGAAGATTTTTCCATTTTTTATATTTTCCTCGTGTGATTTTGGTTTCAAGTGGTGTCACCTACTTTCTCCATGGTGTATCCCTGTACTTGTTGGAGTAGGAACATCCATTCTATGATCTCCGCTATATATCAGCAACATACAGGAGCACTTTACTTAGAATTGCTTCTTAGTGTGTTTGGATCTAAAGTTGTTAAACTAGAGTTCAAACCTGAACTAGTAGTCATCCTGATGTTCAAATAAAACACATATTTAACTTAGTATAGACTAGTGATTGAGGTTTACTGTTTTTATCTGGAAGTTTGGTAGGATGTATACATAGTAGATCTTTAAATCTGTGGACAGTGATCTGTTAAAGTAGATTCTCGGCATTTGATTATGTTTGCATCTCGTACTCTAACATGGGGTGGGTGTCACTTCTGATCCAGAGGAGTTTAGTGCTGAATGTAGGCATGAAACTAAGAATTCATGAAATATATGCCTCAAATTAAAATCCACCATATTATTTTTTTCTCATGTTTTCTGCCAGTGCTTTTTTCACCCACACCACCCAAGAATGCTCCGTTCTTTTTCAAGTGTTTGCATGTAACAACACCCTTGCCACTTAATGGGAAGTGCTGTCACTCCTACAAGGTGCTCTATGCCTGTTCCAACTTTCCGCAACATCCTGTAGAAATCAATACAAAGCCGCCAGTTTGTTAATAAATCTGCAATTAAGATGCAATGAATTTTGAATGAGAAATGATTTCTTTTAAGTGTGACTGAGGACGATGCATTCATAGTGAAATGAGAGAAGGACAGTAAAAACTTGACTTCAAGCTTCTCTAGCTCTTTTCTTTACCTTATAATTTCCATGCTCCTAGAATTTACAACCACAAATTTACTACGTTTCTTCCTACCCCAAGTTCATCTAGGCAAGAAAAACCTAGTAGACTAAATACGGCAGGCATATGAAGACATTTTTAAAGGTCAAAGGTAAATTTAGTGATTTAAAAAATGCCTTGGGATAATTTATAAATCCACTGGCTCATTTCCCTCCATCTGAGTAAATCTTAATTAGGATAATCTTATTCTTGCATTCCTATAGTAATTTTTCTAGAAACAAAAACTCCAGCCCAGTCTTTAATTAAGGCATCCAACGTTGCTGATTATCCTCACAGCTTAACAAGTAGTGCTTAACATTTATAACCTTCTATAAAGAAGACAGGAGACAATCTTCACATTACTAGAGCAGCATGCCATATGAATCCAAGAACGACTGCTCTTCTCCTAAGCTTCCTCAAGAAGAGCCACAATGCCTATCCCATTCGAACCATGATAGTGTTCCAGGTCTCCCATGTCATCTCCCATACCACACCAGTCATTAAGGTAATACAGTTTTGTAATATTAACACACCTAGCTGCCATCTCCTCGACTCCCTCAGTTCCTTCTCCTATTTGTGAAGCCTAAAATATTGCCATAAGCTTCTCATTAACCTTTTTTTTAAAATTTCTATTACTGCCAGTTCCAACTAATCATGACAGTCATCTTCATAGAATAGATTTCCTTTCATTGTGCAGATTTAAAATATTTTATACCTTCCCATAATTCAATAGATAAGGTCTGGCATTCAAAAACCTCTGTTATCTGGTCCCAGCCTACTATTCTGACAATTTACTTGCAATGGCCTTCAATGAAATCACTAAAGTGCTTCTCACTTCTATTCCCACCTGCGGTATCCGTCAGTGTCATCATTTTGTGCAGGTCTACACTGCAGCTGTCCTTTAAATTCTCTATCAAAGCAATAACCTGACACCTTCCTTGATACCTCTGACATGCTATGACAAGCCCAGCTACAGTCATCTTTCCTCCTTTGAACTCCTGTAGAATTTTTTAGCTGTCATTTCCTTAACCACAGTAGCATTTTGCATTGTTGCTAGGAATGTTTTATTTCTCCCCATGAACTATAAACTCCTTAAAGGAAGAACCATGTCAGGTTCATTTTTATTTTATTTTTTGTAAAAAAAGTGTCTTTGACATAAGAGTTCTTCAATAAGTTTGAACAATTCTTGGATGAAGTATTGATGGACAATAAAGTAAATATAGAAAATGCAGACATTGTATTAGTTATCAGCTGATCTTCCTAAATTATTAATTTTAATTATGTTAACCCTAACTTATCTATTTTATGACCATTCCTTTTATATTGAAGTTCATTTCAATATTGAATCAAATACACCAGGCTGCCTCAACACTTTAAGGATTACTTTCATTCTCATCACTTTCCTACACCAAAGTCTTACTTTTCTGAACAATTTTCAAACTTAAATTAAATTGCTAACATAAACCACTTGAATTGCATCACATTTCAAGAAGGACAAGACTTAATTCTAAAACATTATTGTAACATTTAATATTGTATTAACCTCAATTATATCTACTTACAAGAATGATGGAAAGACTATCATTTCCAGAATAGAGATCTACCACATAACTCAGAACATTGACTTCTATTATTCAAAATGTTTTCTAACATTCAAGTAATGAAAATTACATTCAATTAGGAAAAAAGCTGTTTACAAGGATACCCAAGATCACAGTCATTCAAAACAAACTGGTTTCTTATGGCTGTGATAGAATGTGTAAATAGGAAGTGGATGATTTATATTGTCAATTGCACAACCATATTGAATCATTTCTAAAATATAATAAACTGTAAACCTGCAGTTGCTGACCTCTTTATACCTGATCTATTGTGCTACACACACTTCGGAGGGAAATTGAGCTCATCAATCAGACGATAATGTTTACCAGTGCAGAGCTTTCTTCTGAGTTGATGACTTTCGGTAGCAAAAATACATGAATAGCTTCGCAAACATCTCTGGGATAAAGACTTTGTCATTTCTATATGATTCACAGACAGTCTTTCATTTTAAAGACCTAACCTTTCTGCTAGTCCAATTTGACCAATAAGAAATGCAGAGAGACTTGAAAAATTCAAGGTCTCCAAAGTGATTTGAAGTCAAGAGCTTTTAGTGAGGAATTTGCTCAGTTCTATCTGTGGAGCATACACTGTACTGAGCAGTGTAATAACTTCTTCAGAAAGGGTTCCTTTTAAACTAAAGTATGTACATGCCTTTGGTTTGGAGTATCACCGTTGTATCTGAAAAATAAGTGTTTCTTCTCAAAAGAAAATCTCTGAAGATAGTGTTAGTTGCCACAAAGTCAGAAAAGTTCCCTGTGAGAATATAACTATCGGGTAAGAATCTGTTCTAGTCTCCACAGCTCACTCCTTGCCTCTTCTTGCCTTCCAGTATTTCTCTAAAACACAAATGGCTCCTAGATTAATATTTCTACTACATTATTTTTAATGCCTTTCCTTTGTTTCTTCACCCCCTATTGAAAAAACTATGAATAAATTCCACTTGTTTACAAAGTAAGGTCAGTATTACATCTCTTGTAATTCTGGGTACCCTTAAAACCTTTCCTAACTTATGTTCCACCCCTATACTACAAGAACCTGAGCCTCTTTCCAAACTAATTTTCCAAAATAATTTATGTTGATTTATACCTATTGTTCCCTCAAACAGGCACTTAACCTTTCTTTTATCCTTGATATGTTTGCCTTCTCTCTAGTGCAGCGCCTGCCTCTCCATTCAGACTGTAAGCCAAGACTTACCTGCCTTGGAACCTCAGCACTAGGTTGAGAGGGGCCCTTAATGAATATTCAGGGTCATGATAGAGTTTTAAGGTCTGTTTTTCTTTCAAGATATTCAAGATGAAACAATCATTTGGTATGTCATTGAATTTTAGACCCTAATATATATAATATACAAATATAAAAATCAATTGCATAACATGGTAAGAATTCAATATGTGTTGTACCAGAAAATGTAAGTTGGCATCATTTCCCTCTTGCTAGTTGGAAAGCACAGAACACTGCTGCAGCCCACGTACTTTTGGAAAGGAGTTCTGGGACTATCTGGAAAACTTTTATTTTCCCCTTTCTTCCTGCCTTGAACTTAAGAGGAGACAGAGCTGGGAAAGCTGTCCTATGATCCTGTTTAGATAGGCCAAGAGAATCACAGGGAAGCATTTATTTAAGCTATTTTGTCTCACTTGTAGTCAAAAGAATGTCTATCTGATACAGAATGTAGCCATTATTAACTATTTTTTGGCAACTATTTTGCCTATGTCAAAGCCAATAAGCTTTGTACAGAGCAAAGAACAGTTAATAAATTGATGATTTATGGATACATTGTCCACATAAAGTCCTTCATTGAACACATATATCTATTGTAAATGAAAATTATTTGTATCTCACAAATTTGTTTGAATGCCAGAAAAGTGGAATCCGAGTATTTGAATATGTGAAAATGAATTAACAAGTTGGAAGACATGATTTTGGAAGGATATAGCCTATGTACACAACAGCTGGCATAGCTGAACATTAACTTTATGTTAGGTAAGCAATAAGTCAGATACTTTTGAATATGTAATTTTTAATCGCCTTAACTATACTACATGACCAGTATCACAAACTGTTACACCAAAGAGGAAAGCACTTGGAAAAGTAACTTTTTCAAGGTCACACAGGTAGGTAGTTATAGAGGTATGAATTAACTTGAGTTTGATTAATTCTAAATATGTAATCTTAAATATTTTATATATTCTCTAAGGCCATAGTCTAATTCAGAGAATTGAAATACACAAAAATCACTATTTATAGATTGAAATCTGTTTTATCTTGTCTTGCTGGCTCCAATATAACATACTTCAAATATATCTTTCACTTATTCAACCAACATTTATTTAGTGACTACTCTGTGGTTATACTAGGCCTGGCGAGTGCAATATGGGACAAAATAGTCATAGTTTCTTTCATCAATAGATATGCAACCTACTAGATGTTAAATTAAACTGTAGCTATTAAAACAGGTCTTGTATGAGAACTTGGAGGTCATTTACACCTGTTTTATGTCATTATAGATTCTTCCTGGAATTGCCTTAAGCTGAAATTAGAAGGATGAATAGAAACAGAGCAACCTAAAGGAAATAGTTAAGATGATTCTTGGTAGATATAACATGATATGTAAGTGAAAGAGTGGAAATAGATACAACTTAGAAGCCAAATTGAAGTAGGACATGACAGCTTTAATAATCACTTATTTATATGTCCTTTTTTAACTAAAAATATAAAAGTTACTAAAATAAGCTTTAAGTGTCAGAATAACATGATGAAACTTGCATTTTAGAAAGGTATGTATGGTGTGGTGAATAAATTTGAGGCATTTGCCTGAAATCAGCAAAAGTTTCCATTCATTTCCTCTTTCAGGTTGTCTGTTCAGAGGCATTTGCAATACCCCATGGAAAAAATGGTGGCAAGTCTGCCCTTGGATGTGACAAAATATTCTGGAAAGGCCAGTGGATACCCTCTCAGTTCCTAGATCTTAAGTCAGTGGGGCTGGGGAGGTGAAACAACCATTAATTACCTCAGCCCATTACTGGAGAGGTGATGCTTTTAGGGAGATTGCATGCAAGGAGATAACGCAAATATGTGATGAAAAGTTTGAGGATATCGGGGTGCTTTTCAATGGTATAACATGAATTTCATGGTGCCAAGTGTAAGGATTAGGGAAGCAGTGAGAAACGTAACAGGCCCAATTAAAATTAAAACAAACAAACTGTAGTGTATGGGACATGGGCATCTAAGAGAGTTTGTCAGTTTTGGAGAAGGTTAGGATTTTGCCTATGACCTGGGAATTAGGATGAAATTCCTGAAGAATGGATTTATAAAAATTTGAGCTTGGAAGACAATATTCTAAATAGTCCTTCTTGAATGAAAGGCACTTAAGTGCAGCAGCATTTAACTGTGACTTCCTCTGCCAGCCCCACATGGCAGCTGTGCAAGCCTTTGGCATCTTTATGATCTGTCCATTGGTCAACTCTGTGAGTTCCAATGTTGAGCAATGTAATAGGTTCAAGAAAGGAAAACATAAATCAAGAGGGCAGTTATAAGCACAGTCCCTGGCTTCAGAGAGCTTAGGTGCAATTAGAGAGACTGGGAATGCTTTTTATCTGAGTGATTTCATGTCACCTTTATCATGATGCATTTTTTTTGTCATGTTTCATATTGCTGATAAGCGGAATACTTCTTTTTCCTTTTTAAGTCATGGCCTGGGAATAAATGTATAATGTTCCAAAGTAAGCCCAAAGTCTTGCTCTGTCTGAGGGGCAGCAGAGGACAAAATATCTTGGCTCTTAAATTAATTGAGACTGTAACCGCTTTGCAAATAAAAACCGGGAGCGGCATCTGGGAAGCAAGGGCATAAATCATAGCAAACTATCACAACCTAGCAGCCTTGCATACCTGTGACATGCTGTTGGGTAAATGGAAGTTTTCAACCAGAAGTTCTCTCCTGGCCCTGAAAGTGATATGCATATAAGGGCCTTTTTGCATATCAATGGAATGTTTACTGTGGCAGAGCTGCTGGTGCCATCTGGGTAAGGAGCAGAGAATAATTGGCACTCTCTCCCCCTCTGTTCCTGGTATGTAATTGGTTACGCACCTGCCAATCACCAGGGACCTGCCCATGGAGTTCCTCCTGCAAGAAGGGGCAGGGGAAGCTGTGCAGGAGCCAGGCCTAGAGGGACAGAGCTTGGGGAATAGAGTCAACCAAGAGGGAGCAGAGAGAGCTAGCTAGAGGAAAGAGTGTGCTAAGAGAGAGACTGAGACTTGAGCAATAAAATCCATTTCCTCAGCCTCTCACCCCTGTCTTCCTTCTGTCTATTCAGATTCATAGGAACTTGCCCCAGGCAGGGAATCGCCTTCCTCCTGGAGCCAAACATGCATTGCACAGTTTGTAACACTCAAGACCAGTGCTCTATGGACTAGTAATGTGAGCTAGAAATGCAAGCCACATGTCATTTTACATTTTCTAATAGCCACATTTTTAAAAAGTAAAGAGAAACATTTAATTGATTATATTTTATTTAACCCAACATATTCAAAATGCTATGCTTTCAATGTATAGTCAGTATAAAATAATTATTAAAGACATATTTTATTTCATACGACATCTTTGGAATCAAGAGGGTATTTTAGATATTTCATTTCAGACTAGCCACCTTTCAAGTTCTCCATGACTGCATGTGTCTGGGCCTGTTGTACTGGGTAACCCTATACATGTTGTTTTGTGTGGGTTGTCAGAATACTAAATCCAAAAAATATTTTATTGGTTTTTTGAAAGTTTTAAAAAAGTTTACAAATATACATATGCTATTTCATTACTAAGAGAGTTAAACTGTATTTGTTTCTTCATCTAGATTTAGTCATGTAGAGGAATTCATTAATTCCTATAGACACCAAGCAATTGTCAGGCATTGAACAAGGAAGTCCTAAAGAATTTTATCATCTAATTAAGGAAATAGAAATCAAAGTATGATAAATGCTATATTAAGAATACCAGATTGATGAAAAGGCATATGGGGAGAAAAAAAACAGACTTCTATGATCATAGGTGAAATTTTAAAAAGCAACATTGTCAACACTATTCTGTAGTTCATGTAACTCAGCACATGTTACTTCTTGCTCAAAACCTAAAATCCAAAGTTCTTTAAGTGGTGTCCAAGGACAGAAACACTTTGCCCTCCTGCAACCCTGCAAGTTCCTCTTCTCTCACCCTCCCATGATTAACCAGGCTGGTCCCTCACTCCAATTTGACTATGCCACGCGTATTCCCACCTTAGGATCCTTGCATGAGTTTTTTTCTCTGCCTGGAATATCATCCACCTTGATAGCCAAAAGGCTGCTTCCTTCAAGTCTCTGCTCAAAGGCTGTCTTATTAAAGAGGCTGCCCCAACTGCCCTAGTTAAAAGGGCACCTGTCATCACAGTTCACCTTTTTATCCTGACTGAACCTCTCAGATGGCTGATTTTATTTGCCAACTTGGCTGGGCTCTGACCTCATGTATTTGGTCAAATATTTACTCTGGATATTTCTGTAAAGGTGTTATTTGAAAGAAATTAACATTTAAATTTGTGGAGTTTGAGTAAAGCAGATTACCCTCCATGGTGTAGGTGGGCTTCATCAAATCAGTTGAAGAACTTTTTGAACAAAGACTGATCTTCCCTGAGCAAGAGGGAATTCTGACAGAACACAACCTTTGTACTTAGACCCCACTTATCTCTGGGTCTCTAGCCTGCTGGCCAGGTGCAGATTTTGAATTTACTAAGCCTCCACAACAGTGTGGGCCTTTTCCTCTGGACAACCCTGACTGATATGACCAACTAACCTAACAGATTTTTTTTAATTTGTTCATTTGTTTGCTCTATGTTTTTACTAACATGAAATCCATAAAGGTAGGAATTTTTTTTTTCACTTCTACATTCCCAGTGTGAAGGAGATACAGGGACTCAATAAATATCTGTTGAGTTATTTAATATATGAATAAATTCTTCTCATGTTGACTGATGTGAATGGAATAATTCTGAGCAGGCAGCAATGGATAGGATTGGCTACATTGTAATAATATATTTTATAAAATCTTGGCATCTTCCCTTTTCCCATAGCTCATCAAAGACCATATTTCTTTAAATGTGGTAACTTTACTTAATCACTAGTCTCTTAAATCAATGCTTACTGTAATTATGAACCATGCTTTAAATAAAAGATCCCTCTGAATCTCAAATAAAATGCAGTAGTTCAGCATGTGCTCAATAAACCTTAGCAACAATTCCCTCAACTGCCAGGCTAAGCAAAAAAGACAAGCCACTGAAGCTTCAAATGACCCTCATATCAAAATTTATTTTGCTCTTTTAATCCTCAAGAAATACAAGAACTTGATTAATGATGTTTCCATATGTATTGTCCTTATATGAAGGGATAGATTCAATTGGCTATTAATGTTGTAATTATAGTATTAATGTTGTAATTATTATTTTCTATTTTCCCTGTTCCCGGTATTCAGTTATTACATCTCACATCTACATCAGAAACTAATGGCATCATACACTTTTCTCTCAAGCATAGGCTGTATTTACAGATATGAAAAAAGGCAGACACAAAGACATGTGACTAAAATCTAAAGTGTGCCTCCCATGGCGTTATGAAAGTGTTATTGCACAATCATTTGCATAAGGTATCAGGAAAGGCTAACAAAACAAAGACCAATTGGGAAAGATTAACATTCTCATTTTAGTTTGCTATTCAGAGTAAAGGTGTTATCAGGTGGCTCACACAGGGAGGTCTTGCTGCACGCCAGGCGAGACCTTGACCCAAGAGAGGGTTCTTGATTCTGAATAAGAAAGAATTCATGAACAGGTCAAGCAGATACAAAGCAAACAGCAGTTTATTAAAGTGGATGTACACACTCAAGGAGGGAATCTGGGCATGCTTGAGAGGTGAGCAGCCCAGGTGGGGGTCTGGGCTTGCTGGTTTTGTGGGCCACGTTAAGCAGGAGGTGGAATATTCATATTATTTCTGAGAGAAAGTGGAGCTTGCTTAGAATGTGGGTGCTGCCTTAGCTGTCCTTAGATGGTCTGTCTCAGAACTGTCATGGCACAGAGGGGTGTGATTGTTAGTATGTTAGTGAAAGTATAATGAGCTCTGGGGTAAAGGTAGGTAACTTTTTTCCCCCATCATGAATCCAGCTATTTGAACTGAGTAGAAACTGCATGCTTTTGATCAATTCTGTTTAGTCAGTGCTTTTCCTTTCGCAAAGGGGATAAGACTTGTTGAAGAGAGCAGAGTATTAGTGTCAGGAGATGAAGGCTCAGGTTCTGATACTGCCTGATTGGGACCCGCCCCAACAGTCATTGTAGGTGCTCTGGATTCCATTTCCTTGAGCTCTAAGCAAAAGGGTGACTTCCAGGTCTAAAATGCTCTTTAATTTTATTAAATAAATTATCCTAATATGCTATGTGGAGGGTCTTCTACTTTTTGAAGAACATCCTGAATATCAAAGCTACAATGGGCGAGGGGAAAAAAGGATCCTCAGAAACAATTTTGTACAAATCCTTCCTTCAGGAAATGAAGAATTTCAAGAGTAGGATATTTTAATAAGTGTCTAAAGTCACATAACTAGCAGGAGAGCTAAGCTTCCCAGAGCAACTGACCTACAAGCCAGAGCTACCTCCACATGTATCTTTTTCTAAATATAAACCTGTATACATTTATTTCATTCTTCATGAAACATTTTTGAATGGCAAAGGTTTTATTCCAAGACCTTCAAAATCTTTTGAAACAATTTGTTTTACAGACAAACCTGAATTTTTAAACCGTTGGTTGTCAAACTATGACAATTGAAATGGAAATCCGCTAAGAGTCACTTGTAAAAGTGTCAAATCAAATCTCAGTATAGACAAGAACCTATACCTCAGAAATTCTAGTCTTTCAGGAGATTGTTTCGAGATAAGACTTCTCCTTCTATGCTGTTTTTAATTTAAAAATCTATTTAGCTAGTCATTAGTTACCCATACTTCTTTAAAAAGATAAATATATTTCAAAGGGCTGGCTCTCAGGGTTTGACCTAGCTAGTTCAGATACAGTGAAGCACTTGAGAGATTATTTTGTCCAATGGGATAAGAAGAAATGCAGTGTCATGTGTTATGCCCTTAAGTATAATAAAACCTCTTAAACTTCCTACTGTTGACTTATTTTAGACTTTTTTTTTGCAGAAGAATTATTTCAGTGTATTAGGCTTCAGCCACCTGTGTACCTTGCAATTCTAGTTGGCTATGCCTTGCTGGCCAATCCTTTGAATAATTACTTGATGGCATCTATATAAGAGCTTACATATTATAAATTAGTGCTACCCAACAGAACTCTAGCAGGAACTATAGAAACCTACAGCAATACTAATGTACACATCTAAATATCTTCATACTGTCCCCATTAGTCTTTCTTAAAACTACAATGCAGGTTGATAACATGATCTATGAAAACACTGAGTAGAAAGTTAAGTATGAAACAAAAAGATAGAAGGCACAGACACAGAAGAAAAACTCTATGGAAAGATGAAGAGAAAGCTAGAAATAGAACACACTCATTCATTTACTCATTCACTTATCAAATATTTATTCAGTAAATACTATAGGATGTGTATTACACAATAATGGGACCTCATAAATGAAAAGATATAGTGCCTACCCACAAGAAGGTATGGTGGAAATATAAAATTGGAGCCTAGTATTAGGAAAAACCCATGTCTTCTGAAAAGATTGGTATAGGTTTCAAAAAAGACACTCAGCTGATGGAGATGTAGAATTAAGAAGGCAGAGGAGACTTGAGGCTTAAGGGTGTTTAAAAGCTAATAGGTTTAAGCAGGGAAGGAGATGTGTTTGGATGGCATGTTCCATTTATTTGTTGAAGATACATGCCAAGTATTGGATCAGAAGTTGGAGGGGCCAGGTCCTAAGCAGTGGGGTGTCCTCAGCACTTGTTGATCATAGAAATGACAGAGTCGGATTTCTTTTCTAAGAGTCAAAGACTAGGTATGGGACAGACAAGCAGCACGGAGACTAGATACCAGGGCTCTGCAATAGTCCACAGAAGCGTCATTGAAGATGCCAACAGGGTTGTTGGTTGTGAGCATGGGGATGAAGCCAAGATTTGGGCAGAGTGTTTGTCACACTATACACATGTGCCATCAGTCATTGTGACCTCTTCATTGGGCCAACATGCAGCCCCTCATTAAGGACCTCTCATAAGAGCTGACTGACCTCAGTGAAAAATGTTCACTGACATCCTCTCTCCTGAATACTAGGCTCTTCTTGGTCTTGTTTATACCTCCCTATACAAGAAAATTCTTTTCTGTCTGACATTTGCAGGTCTTATGGTCAGAGTCTTCTCCTGCATTGCAGAAATCCTTTTCAATAAAGTCTCTCCCTAATTTGAGATTTGTTTTTTTCAATAACTTAGTGATTCTTACTTGTCCTAATTTTAAATTGCCTTTTATTTTTCTCTTAGCTAGTCTGTGTACTATATATTACGCCTCTGGAATGCAGACTTACTTTAAGGGAAATATTTCCTTTAGAATCTATTTAAAACACCAACATTTTCAAATAGTATGTCTATGTCAAAGCAGAAATTGGCAAAATGAGGTGATACACATAATACTCAGTACAGGGTCTGGCACAGAATAAACCCTAAATAAGCATTGGCTAGTTGATCTCACTGTTACTGTTGTAAATATCATTATATAATGTAAATTTAAGTTCATCATTTTCTCTGATAAAATTATTTCTTTTGATCCCAGTGTCTAAGATAAAATCTAAACTCTTCAACATAACTCACACAGTCTTTCATGAAAAGTATCCTATATAATTATTATCCCTGTGGCTGGAATGAATGCCTCATTTGCTTTGTTGAACTGCAAATTTCAGGACTTCCTTTTCTTGCATAAGGTGTTTCAACTACTTCAAATGCCCTAGCCTCTCATCCCCTGATTAACATGGAAAATAATTCTTGCGTATTACTAATACTTGAAACTAAAATGAAATGTCAAGGACAAGTCTAAAATGACCTTTCTCAGAGATAATTATTCCTGACTTTTGTTTCAATATTTCTGTAGTTGGGATCATTTTATTATAAATGTAATGCTATTGAATAAGCATTTCTGTGCAATTAAAGTACTTTATAAACATACTTATCAGTAGCAGCATGACACCTCATTTTATGTATAATCTGTAATTTATGTGATGAATTTAATCATGTTTACTTTTGTATGTTTTCTATTTGCTGGCTATTATGAATAAGATTGTGATATGTGTTTACGTACATATACATTTATCAGCATCTTTGATAATTGCCCATAGTTTTATTACATTCATAGAATCAATTACCAGTATCAGATCATTAAAGTATTTACATATTTTAAAAATTTATACTCCTATGTGTGCACGAGAGAGAGAGGTCTGCTTGCAGTGCATGCTCACCAAGATAGCACAGGTTTATTTTTTAATCTTGTGCTAATTTATTATCATTCTGTATCCTACTAAAAACAGTAATGGTGATAATTTTTGACCACCAGTGATATGCTATACCCAATAGGAAACATTGTATTTTTTAAACTGTTCATGTCATATTCAATGTGATAATTTAAGTAATTATTTAATTATCATATTGACTCTTTTATGAAACATCAGTTCATATCATTTCCTCATTCATCCATTTAGGTTCTAGTACTGCTTTTATCATTTTGTATAATAAATAATAAAACATTAATCTTTTATTTCTCATTATGCTATGTAAACATAAATAAAATGTTCAAATAATGTTAAATTTAGCATTATTTATATTTACAATAAAAGCAATTCATGTTTCTTTTAGAACATTCATAACATATATAAAGTTATTAGCTAATTAAAATTATCTATAAACCCATGTGTTTTTCACTCAAATTAATCATTTAGCACTCAGAAAATAGTATTTAACCATTCTTTCTTTCTAGCAGAAGTATTTAGTATATTGTCTTGATTTTCTTTGTAAGTATAACATACATATTTTCTCAGTTGTTCTTCAAAATATTGTTTTAAAATAGTATTGTAATTTAATAGTACTCTAAAATATTGTTTTGAAAAACTAAATGAATACCTATTTTACTCTGTTAGCTAAATGAATGTGTCCTCATTTTTATAATTAACAATGACCCAATATTAGGCATTTGTGTGAGGCATTTGTTTTTTTGCATTTTTAAATGTTGTTTTGATAAACATCCTTGCATGCAAACATTTGTGTTATTCTTATGATTATATTCTCAAGTGAAATTTTGGGAGATTTTGGCCTTATGCGGTTGTGGGAGTGGGCAAAGCAGTCTGTGTAAGGCTGTCTGACCCTGGAGCTTGAAGTCTGCAGGGCAGGTAGTCAAGAAGAGAAAATGAATAAGTGGAGGCGAGCAAGAACAAGCAGGAACCCACGGTGCTAGGATATGTACATGTTTGCAGTCTACTTCTCTCACTGAAACCTGACTGGTATATAGGAAAAGGCCAGAGAAAACAGCAATGCAAGAAATGTGATTACAATCATGAGAGCTAATCCTTGCATCGCAACTATTATATCCAGGTATTGTTCTAAATATTTAATACATAATGAACATCTAATCCCACAATAACTCTATGCGATAACTGCTTCTATTCTCATTTTTAGCCTTGAGAAAAAATTGAGGCACAGAGATGTTCAGTAACTTCAAAAGGATACTTAGATGACATGCTTATGTCCTAGGAAATTTTGAAAAAACAAGATAAAACAGGGATATCTTCATTTATTACTCTGTTTTTGTTTTGTTTTTGTTTTGAAAGCTCCTGCTGTGAAAACCTGATCATAGGTGAACTTCTGCTGCTAGGCAATCTGAATCAGGGATGGAAGCAGGAGACTGGAAAGGTTTTATAGTCATTCAGAATTTGCACTTTCTAATCTGACCTCCAACAACTCAACTTTCTGAAACTCTAATTTCCTTATTGTTGAACTGTTGAATGGCTTATATAGTGACTATATATTCTTTATTAACTCAATATATTGATTAATATATTAATTTCAAATCTGGAATTTGTTTTCAAGATGAAGAAATCTGAATGGTCAGATCATAAAATTTGAAAGAATGAGGATAAGAAGCGGGTAGGAGGTCTCCCTTTTTCACATACAGAAAAGCTCTCATGGAGCTTTAGTAGATATGTTTGAACCACTTTTGTCTCAGAAAAAGACAATCTATAGAAACAGGGTTAAAACAATTTGTTACTTAACACAGAATAATGTAATTTGTCTTAAAAGTAAAGGAGAGGCCAGACTAGAAAGAACGGTAAGAGGGGAAAAATCCAAGGTGAAGCCTAGAGATTCTGATTCAGTAGCTTGAGGTTGGGGCTGGGTCAGCAGTTCTATATTTTCAGTGTCCAGATATATATGAAGTGCTGCTGATTGGGAAACCATTGCTCTAGGCATCAGTGAGGCTAAAGGTACTAATCAGTGATATAAAGGATCAGATTTATATTTCAGAATGACCTCTTTTAGCTGTATTGGAGAATGCATTAGAAAGGAAAACAAGAAAGTTTAAACAACTTCCTAAATTGAAGATTTCTAATATTGCTTGAGGAAATGAGAGCAGTTTTATCCATATGTTTTTTAAATTAAATTATTTAATATGTATAATGAAATATAAATACATTAGATTTGATTCTCAAAATTACACAAAGTAGGTCTTCAGATTAACCTCACTTCACAAATGAAGAAGGCCAGGCTTTCTGCCTCTAAGACTCACCTTTCTATGGAAGACTTATGGCTACTTCCTTAGTAGGAATGTTGTAGTCAGAAAACCCACGCTTGTGTATTACTATCATGACTTTTAGCTTTGTGCTCCAAGGAAAGATACATACTTCTCAAATCCTCAGTTTTCTAGTTTTATTTTAAAAAATATGGTTTAACTTATATATGAGGAGCAACAAAATAGGGAATGTATTTAGTAGGTTTTTGATACATGTTAAAAATTACTACTGTAATTTATACTACATCAGAGGGTCACAAAAAGCAATGAATACAAGTTTTTAAAGGCTTTATATTTTATACCAGCTTTACATCTATAGGAAAATAGAGAGGAAGATATGAGAGTCCCTGTGTACACACATGAATAGCTCTTCCTCCATTATTAACACCCATTCTTCACCAGCCAATTGTTAAAATTGGTGAAGCTACATTAACTTACATTAACACATCATAGTTACCCGAAGTTTTCAGTTTACCTTAGATCCACTCTTGGTGTTGTACATTCTTTGTGTTTGGACAAATGTTTGATATATATACACCCTTACAGTTTTATATAAGGTATTTTCACTGCTCTAAAAAATCCGTGTTTACTTATTCATGCACTCCTCCTTCAATCCATGGCAACACATGGCAACCATTGATCATTTTACTGTCTCTGTAACTTTGCCTTTTCCAGAATGGCATGCAGTTGGAATTACACAGTACGTAGGCTTTTCAGTTTGGTTTTTTTCACTTAGTAATATGCATTTAAGGTTCCTCCATGCATTTTCATGGCTGGAGAGCTTATTTATTTTTAATGCTGAGTTATATTCCATTGCCTGGATGTGCTACAGTTTATTTATCCACTCACCTACTGAAGGATATCTTAGTTGCTTGCAAGTTTTGACAATTATAAACACAGCTGCCATACACATCTGTGTGCAGGTTTTTGTGTAGACATGAGTTTTCAACTCCTTTAGGTAAATACCAAGGAGTGTGATTGCTGGACCATATGGTAAGAGTATGTTTAGTCTTGTAAGAAATGGCAAGAATATCTCCCAAAGTGTCTGTATTATTTGCATTCCCACCTGCAATGAATGACAGTTCCCATTTCTCCACATCCTTGCCAGCATTTTACATTGTCCTCTTCTGGATTTTGACAGCACAGTGTAGAACACCAAGGTAAACCCTAATGTAAACTGTGGACTTGGGTGATAATGATGTATCAGTGTAGGTTAATTGATGGTAACAAATGTACCACTCTGGTGGGGGATATGTATAATGGAGGAAACTGTGTGTGTTTGGAAGCAGGGATTATATGAGAAATCTGTGTACATTCTGGGCAGAAAATTATTCTAAAAATTAAAATCTATTAAAAAATGAGAGCAAAATAGAGAGACACAGGGACAGAATCAGAAACACGGAGCAGAGAAGAAATCTGTGTGAAAATAGATGAGAGTGGAAATGTCTATGTGTTAGGACTGTACCTATCTACATATATATGTATGTATATATATGAATATACATTTTCACAATTTGCAGAAAACAATATAAATATCATTAATCTTAGTCAAGCTCCTCAATTTATCGCCTACAGAGCTTCTGCCAGCATATCAGCCAGCTCTGCTTTCATCTGCTCTGGCATAGGAAACTAAACACACACCAGTGCTCATTCTTATAGTTCTGTCGATTCACTGTAGGAAATTCTTGCTTCAGACAGAACGAAATCATACAGTTTAAGGAAAGTCCAACTGTATTTTTTGTGTAACATCTTAGAGCTGCTGGTGGTCCCAGGTTCAACAGTGGTGTGATTCAAGAGGAAGAAATAAATTGATACGGGGGAGAGTAAACAAGAGGAAGGAAATGGGGAGGAGACAGGAAAGACTAAAGGAATAAAATGGGAGTGAGTGGGGGCAAAGGTGATGTGGAAATGATTTTGAAAATAATCATGAGAGAAGACACCAGAAACAAATTCTCTTTGTCTCCACTTTGTCCGTGACCCACAATGGGAGCTACCAACATGACCCACAGGGATAGCCATTCACCATGTTATAGGATGAAAAGACATATTTGTGACATTTATTTTTGGATTGCCAATATGTACTTTTCAGATAATATCAGGTGAACATTAAACTGAAAATAAGTAAAATTAAAAATCACTCAGAAACATGATTTGTAAGTAGGCAAACTATACACAATATGACTTAGTCATGCAAACACTGGAAGATCCTTACTTCAGCGTTCATCATGACCCTTGGCAATGTGAGCTTTTATGTAAACCGTGTGTTCCTAGAAAGCAGGAAAGATCTAGAAATCTCTCCCAACTTTTTGTCTATGCATGTGACTAATCACGAAGGATTGCTTTGCTCTCAGGTATTTGGTCATCAGAATCACCTCCACTCTTCCTCAACAACTCCTATAAAACTCATAGATAAGACCCACTCGCATCTTTCCTCATGACTCCCATACAACTTATGAATGACTCATTTGTTTACTTGCCTCCATAAAACCCCCAGTTCCATTCTTTTTCTTTGAGATGGTCCTCACTAATGACAACCCTCCATATTGCAATAACCTGAATATAGTCATCTCCTTAATTTTGTAGTAAATTCTGTCTTCCAAACTTTCTCATCTATCTTTTAGACTAGAATTTTTTGGAACTCCTAACAATGCCCTATTAACCACTTCATAACTGCTTTCTTCTGGGGGCAGTTCATTCTATTTATTTTGGTTGTAGTATTTACTTCACACTTTCATTGTACTATGCACTTTTCATGGCTTTCTGCCAGTAGAATCTGAACTTCCTATTTGAGGGAACCAATGGTACTTTGTATCTTTGAAAACTATCATAGAACTGAAAACAGGTTTTTATAAATGTTTTATAAGTGAATAAATGCATATATGCATGCATGAATGAATACAATAGACAATCTATGTAGTGACACGAAACATATTGGCTTCAAGACATGCAATGCCTGCAGGTTTTTCAAGTTTCCTTTGGGAGTGTTTTCAGCTTCAGAAGAACTTGTTGTGCCAAACACATCTCTTATTGGTGAATTTTAATTAAAAGCATTTTGATACAATCTGTAGTTATTTTAGATAATAACTATAATTGGTTGCCTTTCCAACTCCTACCCAAATTGGTAGGAAATCATAGAGGACAGCCTGAAATCATACTCCTATTCTCATGTATCAGTTGTATAAAAGCATCATGAACTGAAACAAAAGTTGATGGCTTAAAACAATAATGTTTATTCAGCTCAGACATCTATGAGTCTGTTGGGCACTTCTTTTATCATGTATGAATTCAATTGTGTCATCTCAACTACGGGTCATCTCAACATTTCTACTAACTCTAGACTTGAGTGAATGGCTCTGGCTTTCTGCTGGGCTCATTGACATGCCTGTTAATTGGCTGGCTCCCATCCTAGCATGACTGGCAACTGGGCCATCTGTCTTGCATCGTCCAGTAGGCTAGTTTTGTCTTATGTTCAGAGGATGGCAGGAATACAAGAGCGAAATCAGAAGCACATAGATTACCTGAGGGTTTGGCTTGGATATGGCAATCAAATGCCAGTTATTGGTCAGATTAAGTCACAAGGCCAGGCTAGAATCAAGGGTCGGAAAATAGAACAATCTTTCGATAGAAAGATTTATAAACTCACATTAAATAGGGAATGCATCCCGGAAGGAGTGAAGCATTGGACATATTTCTTCAATCAATCCACAACACATCATTTATGTAAGTCTGAACAATTTTGCTCTCCCCTTGGGTTAAGTCAATAAAAAGCCAATTCTAGAGAAGTAGTTGAACCCAGAAGATATTTAAGATGTGCCACAAGGGAGACACTGAAAATGAAGAAGAAAATGAATGCTAACATTTTTTTGAATGTGTACTTTGTATGAGGCACACTATGTGCTTAGCAGAGTTCACTAATCAGGTCATAAGATTTTCACTATAAAGCCCCCAAAAGAAGATATTATCCCCATTAGTTGTCAAATGGAAATACTGAACTTAGAGATTTTTAAATAGATTTTTAATGTCATATTACAAATAAGTAGGGGAATTGTTCCAAAATTCATGTTCTTTAGCTGACAACAACTGCTGCTTAAGGGCTGCTTCTATGTCATTTTGGTTTACCTAACTCCCCAATAGCACAATAAGCCTTAGAAGATAGAGAGACCTTCCATCCTTTTCAATCATCCATCAGTTTTAGTAGAATGAAGCTATTGGTTTACAAGTATAAATATGTTCAAATGTCTTATTGTTAAAAGAAGAAACTCAATTAATTGGACTCTGAATGGAAAACAGAAAAGCCTGTGTCAGTGGTACTGAAAAAATAATGGAATGTTCTTGGAATCAACAAGGACACAACGACAATCATTTTTTTTTTTTCTTAATGATTATAGTTCCAAAACCCATTAACTCTCCTACTATTTCCATGAATGAAAAGCAAAGCAAAAACCAGGAGGGGCTGATGGGTGGATACTTTCACTTGAGTCCTATACTTACTAATTGTGTAATAAGATAGCAAATAAAACATGTTTCCATCAAGTAATCCTATCCAAGACAGATCTTTTCAGTGTGGTTCCCAGAAGGATGAGGTAGCTGTAGGGAATTTCTGCTACTCCCACTTTCCCCGCCCTTTTGTTCAGGAGGCAGAAACAAATCTTCCCAAAATGAATCCTTTAAATATGAAATGATCACCAGAGGCTAATTGAGACAACAGACAACTGAAACAAATTATGCCTTCTTCCCTTAGATAAGAGACTTAAATTATAAATCCTTCAAGACTACAAAGTGTAAAATAAATTGAAATGCAATTAGATGTCAGAATTAATGACATTTCCAAGTTATTTCTTATAGCATCTCTTGAAATGCTTTGAGGTTTAGGGAACTTGGTATTTGTCTTAATCAAGCTTATCTCAGATTTTGTATAAAAAAATACAAAAAACAAAACTGGGCCTTAAGGTCAGCTCCTCAATCTCTACCTGGAAATGCAGGCCTTTTGTGCTGTTATTTTTTCTATTCTTCCACCCATTCCGCTCTCCCTTACCTAGCATTTGATTGAGCAATAGTCAGCCTGGACAGCATGACTTGTTTCAAATCAAGTCAGTACTGTCTTCCTTGGTTGTTATTATGTAAAGTTTATTGAAACAGATAATTACACCGAGTTTGATGCTGGAAACTGTACAAAGTTGGTACTTTTGGGGGTTTAATCCATGAGCTGAGCAATCCCTGCTGTTCATGAGCTCAGTTTGAGTGGATGTCAACATGGTTTATTAGGTTGTACTTTGTTTTACTAGCAAACCTGAGAGTGGCTAAAATGACCTCCTTAGTCTAAGGGTGGGTGTCTGTGATAGGACCTAGTGAGATACACTGTGCATTTGTCCACGACATCCCATACAGCAGGGATCAATTGTCCCCCTAGTGTACATAGACACTGAATAAATAAATGAATTTCCCTACCACTTAAAAAGCATCAGAAGTTATGAATGGCATAAAGTGCCAATGTTCTCCTAAACAAGTCAAACTTTGTGTTCCTTTTGTGAAATTTGTGTTTTTATAGGACAAACACTGAGAAGGAACTTAAATATGCAGATGTCAAAAGTTCTGTGGAACAAGGTAAGTAATTATGAAAGGATGAAATATCATCTAACTTCAAAGTTTAAAATTCACTGCCATTACTTTAATGACAAAAAAATCTGTAAAAAACACCAATTTATTAAAAAATGAGAAAAATTAAGTGCTCATCTTCCCAAACTTCACGGAAATTAATGAATTCTTTTCTTTGAGAAGGTCTGAGATTTACCATGCGGTTTGTGTTTATTTATTACAAATTGAAGAGCTTCTGATCTTCATAGGAATCTAATTATCCAAAAATACTAGAAAGAAATAAAGAAGCATGCCACATAAAAAGGAAAGAGTTTAATTTAATGCTGGAAGCAAAAAATGTAGAACTTTAAGTTCTACACTCAAGGGAATTTCTGTATTTCCATTAGAACATTAGGCAATGGTTCTTTTGAGATAAAAGCTGTAACTTCGTATGAACTAGTTTCATCTCACTGGATGTATAAATCGACCAAATTAATGTCATAATAAAGCTGTGTAACCTCAAAGGAATTGCATAAATAAACAACATCACTCAGAAATGTACTTCCTTACACATTAGTCAAGATCAAGTCCTGTTGTTGGAAAAAATCAGGTATTTTCCATGGTCTAAACACTTGGAATACATTTCTTTTTCTAAACCATATTATTAGGAAATGTCTGAGTACATCTAACTAGCTTATTAATCATATATTACACCATCTTGACTGTTTTATATGCATTGCCTAGACAAGATAATAAATTCCAAAATATCAGGGACAGTATATCATTGTAACTTGAAATTGTAGACCCTTCTACAAATACTGAAAGGAAAAAATCCTTTCTTAAGTGCAAAGTAAGCAAATGCCCCATTGGCATATCACATTCCATGCTCTCCCCTCCCCAGTGCCCCCTTCCCCCTCACTACCATCACACAGGTCTTGTAGGGGATGCCCAAGCAATAGTTTTATCCGTGGCCTATGACTATCTTATGCTTCAAGAAGCCACTCCTACTATTACAGAAAACTGAACGGACAAGAAAAACTGAGAACTGAAGGCTTTATATTACATTTTCATCTTAAACTTATTAAAACTTTATGATGAAAGCATGTAAAATCTGGTGCTATCCAAGAAAGATGCTGAGTTTATTTAATAGCCTTTTACCATTTCCAATTTCTTAGTTTTGATAGTGCAAATTTTATGGTTGTGGTGATCTGGTACTGGGGAACTCTACTCACATTTTTTGTGATACTGAAATTATTTCAAAATACAAAGCTTAATGAAAATACTGTGTGATGAATGTGGAGTTAGTTGCTCATGTAATATTAAATCATTCAGTTAAATTCAGGACAAATAAACACAATTATGCCTGTATTCAGACAATTTGGGGTATTTTTGTGGGTATGTGGGAAGTCATATTTGAATTTCTAAACATGCTGAGCAAGAAAAGTGAACAGATCTGTGGAGGTATGTCCATTCTGGCAACAAATATACTCCAACATAATATCATCAACCAGTCTAAAAGTAGACAATATATTTCCATGCAAATCCATTTTATGCTGCTCAAAAGAGCACAGTTCTGCTCTAATCTGATCAATTCCTCCTGATTCCAACTGTCAAGATTTCTCAAATCCACACATTTCTCCTTTTAGAGCTACCACCTTCCTCTCTACTACCATCAGCTTTGCCTGGAGATTGCCTTTGAACTGACCTGCATACTTTTTGTCTTTTCTTCCTTTACAACCACCTCCCTCAGTCCACTGTAAACTCCTTGAGGATACGCATTGAGATTATGAATTTATTTTAGGTTAGTTTCATCCAGAAGTAGGCACTGAGTCAAGAGTTTGAGTTGAAAGTGGGACCGGGAAGTACCAGTAGGGGAACAATAAAATGAGATAGGGAAGGATGGGAGCTGATAAAGCACACACACCTCCACCTCTCTGCACCAGTGTCTCAATACGCCTCACAGCTACTCACAGAGAGAAAACTCATCTAGCATTTCCAAGGACTGGTGCTGGAGAGGAAGGGAGGGGCTCCTGGCACTCCGGGGCTGCTGCTCAACGGGCTGCGGGGACGGGAACCGGCAGAGTATCACACAGAGTTGCACAAATTCTTACAGCAGGTTTTTCTGTGGGCAAATATTTGACGGGTAAGTGCTGAGGGGACAAAGGCATGCCAACAACAGTGTTTGCTCTTATATTATTTTCGATCACTGCTGTCTGTTCAATATTATGCCTAACACAATGCGTGACATAATAGGCAGGAGAAAAGATGCTTAAATAATTAACTCAAACAGTAATCTTTACATAAAAGTAGCTCAGAACACAGTAGAAAAACTAATCCCCTTGGATTGTCAGGGTAAAAATGCACTTACTACATTAGCCCTGATCATTAGTGGATACATTTCCTGGGTTTGAAATAGCTAATGATTATAAAATTTTTTTCCTATCAGGAACATAAACATTTCCCAAGATGGATGAATTCAAGTTATTTTAAAGCATGGAGTTTAAAAAGAATATAAATAGTATTTTACTTAATAGATCTCATTTCAACCTCCAGCATTATTGCTTTTAATCATGCTATTTTTTGCCTCCAGTTTCATGTTGGAATGCAACTATTGACCAAAAGCTGTAATGATAGCACCTCACAGGTAAGGATTGCATCCTGTTCTCCTTGTATATTCCATATACACAGCAGGTGTTCAAATAATGTGCTTCAAACTGAGTTGCTGTTAGATATTCTAATTCTTCATTTATTACTTGAATTGATTCAATTACATAGAGAGTAGCCATATCAGCCAAAGATACATAGAGAAAAATAGTAATGGAAAATGCCCATATTTCTCTTTTCCATCATTATTGTTACTTTATGATCAGCCAAGTGCCAACCACCTTTTTCCTAAATACCTGAAAGAGCTTTTTTTCTGGAATACAGATATGTAACCTGAGCTCTTCATTTATTCACAATGCTTCCTTCTGCTCCTAACAGAATAAGATACGGTGAATTGGAAATTAATGTGCAACTTGAAAAAGAAGTTCTGAGTCCTCTTGTTATCTGGGCTGTGTAGCTGACGGGTGTGTAGCTGAGCCAATCCAGTAGGTTTACAGGAAGAAAGTGGCTCTCTTGCCTCTGGGCTGGGATTGGCTTATGTCATATCACATTGGTGTCAGCAGGCCAGGGAAAAAGGGACCTGGCTTTTGTAGTAATTGATTCTGTCTTCAACACTGTCTTTACCACTTAATAGTTGCATGACTATCACCGACTTATTGTGTCCTTAAGTGTCACCTCCTTGTGTGTAGAAGAGACACATTAATCTCATGGCTTTGCTCTGAAGAAAAAGGAAAAAGCATATGAACATTCACAAAGCATCAAAATTCAGCCTGATACTTAAGAGATGGCTGATCCATATTGACACTGCCTTTCTCTTAACTTCCTGAGGTTGTGATAGTGCATTTCCAAATCATTCCCACCTTTTCCTTTGTCTTACTCCTGTTACTTTCTCCAGCTCTTGAACCTGGGATTACATCTACCTACGTATCAGCCTCTTTTGAATGTGCCTTCAAAGTTACTGCCTATCTGAGCTCACAGGAGCCTACAGAAAGGAACCACCCTATCTCCTTCCTTCTTCTCCTTCCAGCCAGGTGGAGGCATGAATCTACCCACTGCTTGGATATGGACTCACCTTGAATCACTGCACTTCTGAGTCTAAGGTTTCTTTACTGGATAAAGAGTGTTGGCATCAGCTGTCACACTCCATTTTGCTTTCATTGATTACACGTGACCCATGGTTCAATCAAAGGGCATGTTGTATTTTGTTTTTGAACACTCAGTTCTATATCACACATTCTGCAGAGAAATGTTCTTCACATTTCCAGCAAAGATATCTGACAATCAATAAATACTTGATCTCTTTTATCTTATGCTCAATGAGCTATCCTCTTCTGTCCTTGTAAAATCAACCCTCTTTCTATGAAGTCTCAGTGCAATAACTCCCTACTCAAGGCGTCTTAGGTTTTTGCAGACTTTACTCAAGATTTGAGGTATTTGAGGGATTACACATTACCGTTTGACTTGCCTTTTCTCTCTCTCAATACTTTACCCTTCCTCATTTGCCAGATTATCTTATCTTAGACTTCCCAGGAAACACAATTCTCAGATTTTATTATGCAGGTCAACTTGGTTTTGAACCATCCATGGCCTGGGGCCTCCCTTGCTCGTGTTGGAATATTAAGGAGCTCTAAAAAATCATGGATAATCTTCTCCAACTTGAGGGATGAATGTTGGTTTTATGGAGCTTAAAGCTTATATAATTTTATGGGTTCTTTTTAAGAAAAAAATAATTTAAGAAGTATTATCTTTACAAAATTTCAAAAATAAGAATATATTTACACAGTTATGTCTCTCTTCTGAAGACCATACAAATGAGAGTTCCTGAGGCTTAAATTTTTTTAACTTCATAATAAACTTTCTCTGTCCAAGATGACCAATTTTTTAGTTGAATAGAATAACAGGCAGAGGATTTTAAATTAATAACTAGTTCTTACTCTTACTCCAACAGTCTTTGAGAATAAGGAATAGGTTACTAGTATATTTATTTTACCTTGGATTTGAATTGTCACATGTACTTTGGAAGGAAGAAACAATATGGTGAATATTATTTCTAAATCATTATCATGTTTAAGTTCCCTAAGACCTCCATTCAATGGCTTCAACGTCTTCAAAGTATGCGAAGATGATTCAGAGTCTGTCTTATTTGTTGGACCAGCTCCTTAGAAACTCCCATAAGTCCCCTTGACCTCTAAATCAACGTACGTATTTGAAATGCCACAGTTTTTAAATTGGTGCCCACTATGAAGACTTTGAAAATACTTACTTGCAGGACTATGAACATTTGAGGGTCTGATCTTGGCATTCCACTTTGTTCCTGCAGTTTCAAGCTCTTTTCCTTTGCACTCCTAAATTCTTGAGTGAAATAGTCTCCTGAGGGACAAGGATTACACTGGTGCCCCTGACATGTTGATAAGATACCTGAAAAATTAAGCTGAGGTATTACAGTGGCCTTATCCTTATAAGAAGGAATTAATAGTCAATCACACAGCTTCTGATTAAATGCCTCTGATTTCTCCTTCACCATTTCTCTGCCACTCTCTTGGCTTTCCTTCAGACCTACAGACTTCTGAAATCAAAGCAGATATTCTTTCTTTACTATCTGCCCCAGGGCTCACTGGGAGCCTACTGTAACTACCACCGTACTGGGAAGCAGACACCTGCTTCTGCTGCTTTCTCCCAAGGAGACTTTGGGCTTCACCTCCATTTTTTAATCAGGTCAAATGTAAATAATAAAATTAACTCTGTAACCTAAAAAGAATTATTGTGAGAATCGAATTAGATAATTTTGAAGTTAATTTTAAATATCAGACAACTAACCTCACATGACGTCTCAATTTCTTTCTTTTTTTCTCTTTAGTTTACTTTTGAATAGTTGGTACAAGTGGTTATTAGAAAGAAAGTAAATAAATAAAAATACATTTAAAAAAAGTTTCTCACCCTATCTGTTCTTTTTCCCAGCTACAGTATTCGCCTACCCACATGATTCTCCGAAGAAACAGAACAATATGAAACAGAGAGAGAGAGAGAGTGATTTTAAGAAACGGAGTCACACAATAGTAGGGTCTGGTAAGTCTGCAGGGCAGGCCAGCACGCTGAAATTCTGGGGAGAGTTAATGTTGCAATCTCGAGTTAAAGATGATCTGAAGGCAGAATTTCTTCTTCTTCAGAGGACCTCAGATTTTTCCCTAAGGCCTCAGTTGGATGGATGAGGCTGACTTGTATGGAGGATAATCTGCTTTACTCAGTCTACTGCTTTCAATGTTAATCACATTAAAAAACATCTTCCCAGCGACATCGAGACTGGTGTTTGACCAAAAAACAGGGGCACCATAGCCTAGCCAAGTTAAGACATAAAATTAATCGTCACACCACAGATAACTGGGTTTCTTTAATGAACTTTAGTTTTAGAATACTTTTAGATTTACAAAAAGTTGTAAAATACAGAGAGTTCCTACAGATTCCACATTCATACTCTCCTATTATTAACATCTTAAATTTGTATAGTGCTTTGTCATAACAAATCGATGTTGACATGTTACTCAGTAAAGTTCATGCTTTATTCAGCTTTCCTTAGTTTTACCTATTGTCCTTTTTCTTTTGCAAGATTCCATTCAGGATGCCGCATAACATTTAGCCAACTGTCTCTAGGCTCTGCTTGACTGCCACCATTACTCAGGCTTTCCTCTTTTTTTGATAATCTTGACAGTTTTGAGAAGTACTGCTTAGGTATTTTGTAGAATGCACTCAATTTGGATGTGTTTGATGTCTTTTTTTCATGATTATATTAGGATCATTGGTTTTTAGGAATAAAACCAAGAGGTAAAGTCCCATCATACCAATGGTATGTGTTTATCACATGACTTATCGCTGCTGATATGACATTGGTCACCTGGCTGAGGTAGGTAGAATTGTTCTTGACTTTTTTATGTCTTTAGAGAACTATTCTATAAATATGAATGTTAGTGTGTATGTATATGTGCATTTAAATATATATATACACATGTATATGTATATATATGTATGTATGCATGTGTGTATATAAATATATGTGTATATAATCTGAATATGTAATGGAGATCATGACATAGGATCATTTTAGAAAGGAGACTGGTCATTCTTAAGAGTTGCATAGTATTCCATTATATAGAGGGACTAACTTTTTAAAACTGCTCCCTTTTGAAGGATATTTTAGCTTGTTTACACTTTTTACCTATTAAAAACAATGCTGCAATGAATGTCTTTGTATATATTGAGCTCATGGCAGAGAAAATCTATAAAATAAATTCTGAGAAATGGAATCCTAGAATGAGTGTACAATTTCAATTAGATGAATATGGCAAAATTGAATGCTTTAAAGGTTGTAACAATTTACAGTCAGTGTGCCTATTCTTCATACATTTGCCAACAAAGTATATTGTGAGACCTTTTTCTCTCTTCAACTCAATAGGTAAAAATGGAATATTTTATCAGTTTAAATTTACTGTTCTTAGGAGTGAAGGTAAGTGTCGTTTCATGCATTTGAAAGACATTTGCTTTTCTTTTACTAAGAAATGTCCTGGTCTTTTGCCCATTTTTCAGTTGAATTATTGATAATGTTCTCATTAATTAGCCGTAGGATGTCCATCAAAACATTATAACATAATTTGCAAACATTCTCTACTGTGTTGATGTCCTAGTTTTTAAATGTTATGCAGAATTTGTATGCATTTGAATTTTTAAAGAATTTTTTATTTTTTGCATTTTGCCTAATGGTTTGAATGATGTTTGTTTTCCTCTTAGAATTTTATAAATTTATATATTTTTTATACATAAAACCTTGATCTTATCAAAATTCATTTTGGAGAATAAATGGGGTAGTGATTTGTTTCCTACCAGAGATGACTGCATTATTGTCCATTGGTTGACTTCTCCATCACTTCTAATGATGTACAAGACCAATTTTTTCATATTTTTGATTCTCTATCTGTTTCATAGTGTCTCTACCACACAGTTTTAATTGCCATACTTATGCAATATGTTTTGGCATTTGGTGGAAAAAGTCCCCATGCCTTTTTTTCTAAATTTTCAGTGTTCCAGAAAATATTTTTAATTTAGTTTTTGTTACATATCCTGAAATAATGACATGTATATTGAATATTTATTCAGATTCCTTAGTAATGGTAGAGATAGAAAAAAGTGCCTTTAGGTTTAAGATATATCAACAACTGATTACTAAAAGCTATGGGATAATTTGAAACCACCCTTAGTTTTCTTTAAAAATAAAGTCATTTAGTCTTAAATATCTCTGCTGTGAAAGCTAAAAACTTTGTGTTTAGTCATGTTTTCTTTTCATAGAAAACTAACTTTGTTTAGCAAGGCTTAAAGACTAAGTCAAAGATACAATGTTTTTTAAATTCTAGTAATTCTACTAAATTTTAAAAATGGTATTCATTCCACTAAAAATAATAATTTTGGGTGATTATGGAGAAACATATATCATAAAGTCAAATATTTAACTACTCCATTTGCTTGCACTGACTACAACAGGTCTTCTGGTGTTTATTACTCAAGCTAATAGATTTTGCAATCATGGAAGGAAAGAGGTCTGAGAAAAGCTAAAGCATCAAATAGAATCTTAAATTTATTTTTGATGTAAATATAAATGTAAATAATTGCATTCCTGAAAAACACATGATACTTTTATTGTTGATGTATTTTTTCAAAAAACATAGAGCTATGTAACATATTATCAAACAGTCTTAAACCCCCATCCCCACCCCCAAATAAGAATCATCTGTGGTTCTTTTCAAATTCAGATTTGGATGCCTTATCTAAAATCTACCTGATCAGATTTTCTAGGGGAGTGGCTTGAATCTATATTTTTTTAAAAGTATTTAGCTGGCTTTTGTGTGGAAAGTTTGGAAAATAATACTCTTGAGAAGTCTTATTAAATGCCAAACATTTGGCAAATTGTTTATTCAGCATTTGATGATCATAACTGACCTTTGATATGGTGATTTCATTACCATACATTTTTTATTTTAAACAACTCTTACCCAGGACTCCTGTTTACAGAACCTTTTTTTTTGTTAAAACCAGAATGAGGAAACTTGCGTATCAAATAATTAGGCATTTCAACTTTGATGTCAAGGATTTAACACTAGTAATGAAAATACCGAGCATTTCATGAACTCAAACTAAAAGCCAGATTTACATGTTTCAATAACCTGATTACTAGTTTCTTGTATTCTGTCAAGTTTTAAGAGAAAGAAATGAAGCCAAGTGCCTTAGAACATATAATGTGTGTGAAAAGATAAACTGAGACATATTAAGATTTTTAAGAGGTTATTTGAGTAAAAATCAACTCAAATGGGGCAGGAAGTGGTTAGGAATATTCTGCTGGTTGTAGCTAGAGGAAAGATTTTGATAGAGAAGATATCAAACCAAAGCAAGAACTTGATTTGATTTTCTATAACTTAAGTAGTTGCCTTATTTGGGAAAGCTCACTGGATGTTTGTGATTAGCCGCCCTTAGGTTTTAATTTCTTAACCGTGAGACATTTATAGACAGGTTTTCGTTTACTTACATAGGCTACTAAGGTATTAGAACCACCTGAGTCTAATGACCTCCTTGTTTAACTAACTTGACACTAGTAAGATGCTCTGCTGGATTGGAACCCAGAGAGGTGAACTCCAAGACCCATATCCTGAACTATGAACAGTCAGGAATTAAATCCATCCTCAGGGAAATAATATTACTTAGGAATATATGAGGATTATATTTTTCCTTTCAGATTCACACTGACTCTGCGCTCTTTGTTGTTGTTTGTGTGTGTCTCAGAAAGTGATGATCACGGTGACAGTGAATGCATCTTCATTACACAGATACTTGAGCAGAAAACAGAAAGATCTTCATGCTAGATCATCCAGCAAATGATGTTTATATGGCTTCTGTCAGACTTGGTTACTAATACAGGGAAATATATATTGCATCTGCATATACATATATAGTACAAACATCAGTATGTATTTCAAATTTGCAAAAAGATGGTGACATCTTTCAAGTCTCAGAAAGTAATCAGAAATCTCTTTTATCATCTTTGTTGTGTAAAGCTATTTAAATCACATGTTTTTCAGCTTGTGGGCTAAAAAGTGATTGTATGGATGGAACTTTGGGGCCTTTCTTTGTGACTATACTAGATGCAGTGATCTTTTCTCTCTTGGGTGCTCTAAATAGAAGGGTGAAATGATTGTACATACCTGTCCCTAATTGCTCACTGATTCCACAGAGTTTATTCTGTTTTTATCAGAGAGAGATTACTCTTTTGACAGTTCTTTTCATGCCTTAAAATGCAAAAAAATAATTTCTGAACAATAAAACATAAATATTCTTTAAATAAAGTTGGGGTATTTTCTTTGTTCCTCTACAGATTAAACATGCTGTCAGAAACAAGTGTACCAGTAAGAGACCTTATCTGCAGACAGACATTTACAATAGATAATGTGGTTCTTTACAAATGTCCCATGCTGCCTATTCACAGTCAGAAAACTTTCATTTTGGCTTTATGTAAATGTTTTAAATGGCCAGTACTTACTCTTTTTTTAAGGAGTCAAATTTTTCTTGAATAACAGCTGCATAACCTCTGAAGTAGGTAAATTAATCTTCTGAGATTTTGGTAAAAATTCAACATCTTAGAGTCAGTACATACTGTTCTGTTTGTTGCTGTTACATCCATGTGCACTGACCTATTTTCAGCAAGGTTGAAAACGTGGTTATGGCCCAGACTGGCTTTATGTCTTTTTCCTTTCAGCATCAATGTAAAATGATCCCCTTATTTAGCAGATATCTTCTTGTATTCTGTGTTTTAACTCAAGAGAAATAACGGGCTTATCTCTCATTAGAGCTTTGGGGTATCGAGGGTAGATGAAAGGCCAACTGGCTCCAATTTTACTGCAGGCATCATTAAAATATTTGCCAACTACAGAGACTTTCCCAGCAATCGCCTACTACTAGTTCACATGCTGATCTGATATGTTAGAGACGTTCGTGGATGGCACTGCCACAGCCTTCCACAGATGTTAGCAACGAACACCAAGGATTACATCACCATCACTGATGGGCAGCCACCTTCCTGATGAGGTACAGACAACTGTACTTTTAATAGGACATGGCAAAAATGTGGAAAGGTATGGTTTTCAGAGAAGAGAAGGCAGGAAACAAACTCAACTTTAGAATAAAGTTAGGCAATAAAATGGAATTGTTAGGATTCTGGGAGAAACAGTTTTACTTTTTATTTGGGAGTTGTGTTCTAGATCTTAAAAGGAATTATTCTTTTTTAAAAAATAATGTCTAATCAGTTTAAGAATGCGGAAAGCATTCCAACTTTCACCTAAGAAT
Source organism: Manis javanica (assembly GCF_040802235.1). NCBI lineage: Eukaryota > Metazoa > Chordata > Mammalia > Pholidota > Manidae > Manis > Manis javanica. The sequence goes on along the minus strand of NC_133163.1, from coordinate 16,395,476 downwards.
GAATGTAGGGAGTACAGAGAGAATGGAAGATGAAGAATGGAGAAGGGGAATTTCATCTCACCTATTAGATTTTTAGACAACACTTACTAGCAACACTTCTCATGCAGTGTAATAAACTTTTCCTGGCACCACAGAGGGACGAATAAAAGAACTACCTGGATAATCCCTAGGAAAGTTGAAAATGAATTCAGGTACTGACCACAGAACAATAGTTTACTCATCACGAATAACTCTTTTTTGAAGCTATTTTGCACTTTTTTAGTGAATCACCTTAGCCTTTAAGCTGGTTGATCATAGGCATGCATTTTCAAAAAAAAAAAGTAATACTTTAGTGCACAAGTCATAGAAGAATTTTATTATTCCCACAATAGGCACATTTTTGAAAAACAATGTTAATTTGTGCACTTTAAGTCAACACTATTGCCTGCCTTGAACCCAGAGAGCACAATTCTTCACTGTTCTTGTGCAATGAGAAGTAGATTTGCATTTGTTTTTTAACATCTTTGACTCTCACTTTTCTCATTTGCAAAGTAAAGGAAAAGGAAAATCTCTTCATAACGTTTTAAGAATTAAAGATAATGTATGTAAGGCAGCACGAGCAGCTTGACACCTGTGGTCTCTCACTGACGAAAATAATCCCATCATCATTATCAGGATTTACCTTCATTTCTGTTCTCTGTTTACTTTCAATGACCATCAACCACAGTATAACAGTTCAGTTATGGGATGACTTTTTAACTTCCTCAAAATCTCCTGAGATGACCAGTTGATTCAGTAGAGGCCATCAAATTGCATTTTGTCGGAGATAAATTTTCCCAATTTTCCAAGCTGTTGACATAATAATAATAGGTACAAGTATTCTGTCATATAATCAGTGGAAGGATATGCTTTGGAATATACAGCTATGCAATGAAATTTTGTATGTTTAAGAGTGTTCTCAATTTTTTTTTTAATTTTACAGTTAGAGATAAATTCTGACATCCAGAAAATGCCTGATGTTCATTTTCTATCTCATTCTTCAGTGTTCTACCACGGGCTTACAAGACTTTCCTGGAGAAATGAAGCATAGACTGTGGTTATCATCGGTTAAAAAGATTGAGTAAATGATTCTTCAGAACAGAATTTTCTAAAGCTCGCAAGCATGGTGATGCTTCTTACAAGTGCAAGAAGACATTTTATTTATATGGTATTTTTCAGAGAGATGCAGGTTTCCGCAGACCCCTCAGTTTTCATGGGGTGTAGATTCCTAAATGATTACCGTAATCAGGTCTCAGAAATAAACAGGTCTCATGTCTGAAAGTTACTTTTTCTAGATCTGACCAGTTTCTCCACATTCTGAATATTCTTTCCTTGTTTAGCATCATATTTTACTATTTATCTTTTAAAATTATCTTCCTATTTCTTATCAAGTAAGATATGTTGAATTCTTACATCACTGTTGTGTGCTCACAGCGACATTGACTTTTAACATTAATGAATTCTTCCAGCTACGCCACTTACCTGTGCAACATTTCTTTATCCTTTGTTCCCTTCATCATAAAGGGCAAAATTTCCCCATGATTACTAAAATAATTTACTCTTCTTTTTTTTTTCCTGTTGAATCCTCAAAGGGAAGAAAAGGTGATTCTATGCAAATTTTATTCCTTTGTAGATTTAACTTTCAGCTTGCAATGTGAGTCTATTTTTAATATTAAATCAAGTCAAATAAAAGTAGTTATATTGGCTCCTGGGTAAGGCTGGATCAACAGAGGAGAGATTCTAAATATGCAACATCTTGATTCAGGAAATAGTCAATTGCCCTGCCCATCATTTCTGTCTTTGCTATTCTGTGCCTTGAGGCCCAACAATTAATTTTGAGGAGCTGTCGAAATCTCACATGACCATGGTTTCATTGTCCATCAGTCTTTGACTTCTTTCTGTCCAGGGACCATCATACCCTTTCATCCTCCTCTGTAGGGACCCAGGACCAAATGACTGATGACCTTTTAGTGAGCTTGTCCCTGTGTTTCTGGAGCCACTCCATATTCCATTTAAATGGCAGACCCGTGCCCCATTTTTTATCTCCGTTGTGTTGATGTGGGAGCCCTCTAAGTGTACCTTATGAGTAGTTTAGCATCCTCCGGAGCCAGCCGAATTTCTGTAATGGTTCATATGTCATCCACTCCTTTGTCACACACATGGCTCCAATTTTAGTACTTTATTTCTAGTTGGCCCAGCAATTCAGTTTATTTTTCCCTGATTGTATCAATTTATTTTAAGTCTCCAATTTCTGTGTTTGGATTTCCTTCCCTGTCATTCCCACACCCTTTGGTTTGTAATTTTGTTTTTCTATCAAAATATTTGATCTGATTCCTCCTGTTCTTTTTATCCTCATCTGGGTTTCATCTTAATATTTCTTTTCTTATCCCTACAAAGTATTTTCAGTGCCCCATAAACCTCAACTGGCTCTTTTTGAACTAGCCGTTATGAAGCTGACTCTCAGGTTTTCACATTACGGTAACGCCTTGTAAAAATTCATAGTCCTTGTAATATAGGCTTGGACGGGGAGGAGGCCTCTGGTCAGTTTTAAGTTAGAGTTGGTTTCTAGCCAGGGCCACTCTTATATTCTGCCGCACTAACGAGCAATCTTCCTTATACGGACATCATCTCAGGATGCTCAGAAAGCAGAAAAAGGAAGAAAACCAGATAAGAGGGAGAAAATAGAGACCAAGAGTAGTTTGCTCTCCCTTTAATAATTTTTGGAACCACTCTTTCAAAATCTGATTCAGGGGTGTCTTTGACACCGGGAAGTTAAACAAAAAAATGGTATTGTCCACTGTGGCATCAAATAGAATTCATTCTATGTTATATGTAAATGAATCGTGACATTCTATTTGCTTGAATATAATAAATAAGAATAATAGTACTCATTAGGTGCTGCTTTTGAGGATAATGATTTTACTTATTTATTTCTTATCACATGCAAATTTTAGGATGGGAACTGTCAACAGATGAACAGAAAAGGGTCTATTTGCAATCATTTATTGTGTTCCATGCCCATTTCCATCACTAATTCTCCTTACCTAGAGCTTTTGTGGACATAAACTATTATCCCATATTAAAGCCTCCTAATAGCCTTATTTTTATGTCAAAAATATTTAGCAGATGCCTTAGTTGTTATATGTACCGTAAACTCTGAATTTTAAGTAATTTGATTTGTTCCATTTTGAAACACACATAGCTATAACATATTTAAATGCAATTCAGATTAGAAAAAAATCATAGTCTCTCTCACACACACATACAGGTAAACCAGCTACTCATTTATAAGCAAAGTCAAGAGTTCTGATGCATAGTATTCACTCATTTAACCTCACCACAAAAACGATACAATATGCATTTGATAATAAGTGTCAGACTCCATGATGTATGTTGGTGATACCCAAAATAATAAAACAGCTAATCCCTGCCAATAATGAATTTTCATTCCAACTTGGGAAGTATCCTTGGAAATAAGCATTAAAATCATCGGTCCGTGTGTCTAAATACTGCAGTATTAGAAATAGTCAAGTATCCTCAGAACAGAGAGTAGAGAATGGCTCACTCTCTTTGGGAAACTCAGGTAAAGAACAAAGATGTGTAATTCTGTAAATAGCTTGAACACAGAATCAGAGTGACCTGGGTTTTAGTCCAATCTTTTTAGTCTAACATTTACATTGCCTTGAGCAAAATATTATAATTTCTACCTTTACATTTTCATTGGGAACATACAAAAATAATAACTACCTCCAAGGAATGAGTTGCTTTGAAGTTTAAGTGATAAGATGTAGAGAAAACTTCTGAGAAAGTTTCAAAGCATAGTATGTTGCTCTCTCCCATTACCTATTGCTCTCTCTTTCTGTCTTCCTTCCTTCCTTTCTTCCTTCCTTCCTTCTCTATTTCTCTCCTTCTCTCTTGAAAAAAGGCTAAGAGATAGGAAAGCACCTGGTTGTGCTACATAGGACTGGGACAGGGAGGAGCAAGCCTGACTGTGCCCACCACAATGATGTGAGTTTGGACAGGCTAGGCTGTCTAAATATCACTTGTCATATTAGAAACTTTTTACTTGAGAATTGAAACCACCTATAACCACTTAGTTTATATGGTCTACTACGTAAGTATGAGTTTACTATTTCAGAAAATTCTTGCCTGGGGAGAAGGAGTCACAAGTAACTTTATTCTTTGCTTCAGGAACTTCCTAAAAATCCATTTATCTAAACAACTTACATCCTTCAGGGTAAATGGCACCATCTCAAAGCATTTGACTCATACATCAATTGCTTATGCTTCTAAAACTCACTTTAAAATGTTTGTCTCCTATCTTTCAGTCCTCAAGCATAAAATCATTAACTTTACTTGATCCCAAATAGATCCCTACATTGGATGATCCGCCTTACCTACCCCCATCCCCTACCAGTTAATAAATACCCTGTCTTTATCCTCTCATTTTTCAGATGCCATTAAGACTGTCAAAGCGGTGACCCTTTTTGCATTAAGAAACTTGGCTTGCATTATCAGGAATTTAATGTGGTGTTTTTCTTCTAGAAATTAAGTCAATAGACTTTATCTGTTCTTGCTTTTACATTCTTGGTTTAAATGTATATGGTTTTATGAAACTTGAATCATTAAGAATGTAAGTTTGCAGCAGGAGAATCATAAACTAAAATAGAGAAGAGAGGCAGAAAAATCAGGACAAAGCCTTCTGAAAGCCGCGAGGCAGAAGCTAGTAAGCTGAACTGGAGTGGTGGTAATGCGGGTGGAGAGAGGTGGCCGGAACCGAGTGACATGTCTGCTGGAGGCTCAGGGGGCTTTGCCAGGGGTAAGGTTTACAAGTAAAGAAAAAGTAGCATTACATGACTCCAAGGTCTTGAATCTGTGAGACTTGGAGAATTAGTGAGTTCATTAGCTGTGATAGAGAATAAAGAGGTACAAGTCATGGGGTGGGTCATGCGGCTGGTGTTTAATTGCTGTATTGGAAGAGTTTATAGCAGTGGATCTCAATTCGAAGCACACCCCTTCTCCCCTCAGTCCCAGATGGGGGACGCTTGGCACTATCTGGAGACACCCGTGGTTCTTATGCCTCAGGGCGCAGTGGTACTGGTGTCTGGTGGGTCAAAACCAGAATGCTGCTAAACATCTGTGATGTACACGATACCCTTCCCACCCCAACAAAGAATTATCCTTCTTCCGGCCAAAATGTCAATTGTGCCACCAATGAGAAACCCTGGTCTATAGGGAAAAATAAATAAGACAAATTATTTGTTAAAATACTTGTCGAAATAATTACTTCCATACCTAAAGGCAACTCCAAGGCAATTCATTTTGAGCATCAGGAAAGTGATGCCAAAGACCAGAGCATTTTATCAGGAGGAAAGTGCACATAATTTGTTCTCTTGGAGGGTATTCTGCTCCCCACGACTTTGTCCCCTACCCTCAATGCTCTTGTTACTCGAGTGACATCTTTCTTTGAATATGACCTGCTGTCATCCTACCCACCTTCCCAGAGCCATATACAAGGCCACGTGAATCAAGAGGTGTCTTCACATACCTCAGCCCTACCCCAGTGTGATACAGGAGTTCTCATAGTGCTTTATTTAAGCTTCCATTCAAGTCCTCTTTGGTATCATAGTTTACAGCACTCCAATATCTAGTCTATTATGTTTGCAATTGCTTATATGAGGCACATTTATAACTCAACTATTCATCCCTTCACTTTCCATCACGGAGGGTACTTCCAAGCACAGCGTCAATGCACAACAAATGCATGCAGGATTGGATGCCTCTTCCCCAGACTGACAACTGAGGGTGGCTGCATTATTCATCAAGAGTTTCATAAACTATCTTAAAATTTACTTTTCAAAAACGGGTAAAATCATGACTTTCACACAGACATAAAAAGAACATGAATCGAAGATTTTAATTAATTAATTAAATGACAGAACCAGGCAGATGTTATAACTGATTTGAAGAAATTGAATATTTACAAATTTATATGGAGACAAGATTGATGCAATGTACTTAAAAAATAAATGAACACTGGCTTTTCCAGGGGAGGGGGAAGGAAAGTTAATTGAACCTTCCCTGGACAGAATATATTTGCATGTTTATAGACTTATTTTGCATTGCTTTCTGTTATCCACAGTTTACAGAGTTATAAAATAGCTCCCAGAGAATCTGATCAGCTAATCCTGAAGGGTTTGGTCTAAACAATGCATTGTTTTCCCTTGAAATACACATTTTCCCTTACAGTTCTAATAATTTATCCCCATGAAGATCTAAGACTGTTAGATTAAAAAAAAAGAGTTTCCAGAAGAACAGCAACTAAGTCTATTCTAGCCTATATTATGTGCTTTTTATCTAACTCTCCCATTAATTCCATTGTAATCTGGTGCAATAGAATGACTTGAAAATGCCACTTCAGGGTTTGATTTTTATGTAATAGATTATGCGATCTTATAGTATTTTAAAAATATAACCATAAAGTGATGTAATTTCCCTTTATTTGACAAAGTATTTTATGGTACATAGGAACTAAGTTGCTACTCATTTTTTCAGAAAATATTTACCCAGAAAAAGTATTTTATTGAATATGAGAAAAGCATTGGAATGTTGATGAATATATGATTATACTTGTAACACTGTCAATCCACACCTATACTTCCCATTATCTAAATAATAATTTTGAAATAAGTAAAAAAAAATTGGTGGACTAATATTCAAAATTATTTGCAATGAAAATATATTCTATGTAGTTTCTCAAAACATGCCAAGTTCTACAGGAAGCTACAATATATTTCCCTTCTAAAGGCTCCCAATTAATTTTTGGCCTGACAGTTTCATCTATTCCCTACATTAATTTCTAATTTCTCAGACTGTGTCACAAAGGTCAGATCATACTGTTCACTCCAACAATAATTTCCTCCAGATTTTGCGTTCTAAGCCAGGGACCACACAAAAGCTTTATTTAAGATTTTTTCAAAGCTTATAGCACTTGAAAATTTCAGTTTTAAATATTTCTTCCCAAGGTATTATATGTCTCTGCACAGTGATCCTTCTCTTCCCTTCCTACCTTAAGCTTTTTTTCTTAAGGATAAACCAAAAGCACTGAGAAGGTTTTATTTAGGCTTTGAAAAAGGTCTCTCCTTTATTTCAGGAGGTGCTAAACCCTTTTAGGTGATTATACTAGTTTATGATCAAAGCTCCTAGTATAACTAAGTTTAAAATAAAGAAAAGAAAATGCATTTAAAGAGACTGTGACTGAAACCAAATTACCTAAATTCCCCAATGACTGAAAGACTTCACAAAGATGATGATAATGGTCATGATAATAATAAAAGTTGAATTTATTGGGCATCATTATATACCAGAAACTGCTCTAAATCTTTTTCGTACCTTACCCCACAAAACTTCATGTGACAGGAAATATTTTTTAAAATGTTAACTTCTGCTTCATTGTACCCATTACTGATTCTTTTATGCAACTGGGATGGCATTCTGTACCCTCTTCCCTCCGGTGAGGTACCAGCAGCAGACGTGCAAGAAAAGAGACTAAATGCTCTATTTTTGATTTCCAAATAGACAATTTCTCAGCACAGAGTTTGTATGAAGAAAATTACTTTAGAGATTTTTTTTTTTTTGCAGCAAAATCCAGAGCCTGGAATGACTGAAGGCATGAAATTTATGTCATAAAGAGTAAATACTGAAGGATGCATGATCAGTAATAACCAATCTTTCTACATACTCACTGAGAAAGAAGAAATGCACCAGGTAAGGAGATGATCTTATCCAGGTCGTCGCAGTAGGGGAAGTTCATTAATGAGGAGCATCTTAAAGGAAAAGGAGGCTTGGGGTTTTACAGACGTAGGTGAACAAGGGAGTCACGGGGAAAGATGCAGGCAGCTCTTATCTGGGAATATGCAAGTGTATGGTGGTCCTTTCCTATTAGCTTTTTATGGAAAAGAAAGTAATAGAAACATTTCTTAACGTTAACTGCTTCCCAAAAGCACGAAGTTCAGCATCACCACATTAAAAAAAAAAATCCTATGGACTGGAATTATTAAGAGGTAGATTCAGAAAGGTGAGCAAAAGAGTTGAAAGCCGGTGTGTACTTTGTGAAGGTACATTGTACTTTGATATCACACGCACTCCTCAGGTGGCAAACCCACCCCGTACCCTGCCGCTCCCCTCCTCCCACGTCCACAGAGCGGCAAAAGAGCGCTTTCCTGGCAAACAGGATGGGAATCTGGCCTCGGGTGAATAATTCATACTCAACATTTTGCATCTCTCTTTGTGCAGTTAAAGGGGTCCTTCAGGGCTTCAGGCTCCCTCTGGCCTTTCTCACACATCTTAAGGAACAGGGGAATGGCATTCGTCTCTATATATCAGCATATCATTAATGTTCAGTACTCATTCAAACACAAAACTCCTTGATAGTCACACAAAAGATCTGTGATAATGTCCCTGATTCACTTAGATCATGGTTTCTCCATCTCAGCATAGGAATAATTGGAAGGATAATTTTGGAAGGACAATTCCTTGTTGCAGGGGACTGCGGGGCTGTCTCATTCATTGTAGGATGCATTCCAATATCTTTGACTGCTACCCACTAGATGCCAGTAACACCTCTCCCTCCTCCTGAGTTGTAAGTTGTGACATTAGAAAGTAACTTCTCTGGTCATTGCTAAATATCCTCTGGGGACAAAAATCACTCTCAATTGGGTGAGAGTCATTGGTTTAAAATATTGATTCTCCTTGGAGGTAAGTGGCCTAGAAGTAGGCATGTGACACTGATATGGCCAATAAGACAAAGGAGAGTCTTCCAAGGGACTCTCCTTTGTCCTTTGCTGCTCAGGCCGCTATAACAAAATGCCTCAGATTGGGTGAATTAAACAACATAATTAAATGTTTTCACTGTTCTGATCTGGGAAGTCCATGATGAAGGTGCGTGGTGATTGGGTGTGAGCTCTCTTCTCGGCTTTCAGACGGCTGCCTTCTCACTGTGTCCTCACATATTGAAGAGACAGAGACAGAGACAAAGACAGAGACAGAGACTGAGAAAGAGATATTCTCTTTCTTGTCTTTTAAGTCCACAGTCATTTCAGATTAGACCTCTAACATTATAAGCTCATTTAACCTTAATTATCTCCTAAAAAACCCTATCTTCTATATAGTCACATTGGGGGTTAGGGCTTTGATATATGAAATTTGGGGGTACACAGTTCAGTGCATAGCACCGTCTGAGAAAGTTTTCTTTTTCCTAGTCTTATAAAGGACCACAAAGTGGCCTTGTTCCCTGTGTCTGCCTTTCAATGTGGCATTTGAGGGGTTGACTCATGGATCTACTGATTTCTGCCACAGGAGTGACTAATCCACTGACGATAATGATGAACAAGTAGAAGCAATTTTGAATTTCTCTGTTTGAAGAGATTTATTCCAACCTGCTATCATTTTCCCCAAGCTTCGATTCTAAGCTGCCCTGGCTCTCTTATCAGTCCATAAGCTCCCAATATACATTATTGGGCAAAAGATTAAATCATCACAGCTGAGTCTGGGTGTCCTCCAGATACTTGCTTCTAAGGTTACTGGTAGGAAGCCCAATTCATGGTTTGTTATGCTTGGCTGCAGGAGGAAGAAGTCTTCTGTCTCTCTCTATCCAGTGCTAAGGAGAAAAGAGGACCCTCATCAGGAAGGGATGAAACATTATACCTGTGTACCTCAGGAGAGACCCAGAATAGGTTACGTTTTTCAAGCATCAACATGTCTTATTATGTCATAAAAGAGAAAATGGAAGGAAAACAATATGAGGCAGTGGGAGTACTTTAGTAGCTCCAGATTTTCTATATAGAAAAAGCTGAGGGGAGAATATTTGCTAAGAAGAATATTGAGAAAGAATATGGAATTTATCATGAAGCTTCTCTTTTTCTGACTCTATGATTGAGAGGACAGGACCACCATGGGCAACCCTACATGAGGGCTCAGAAGTAAGGCTGAATAAAAGGTCCAAACCTAGCATGCCAATGGGAGAGTGTCTGTGCTGATCCAATAACTTAGTGTGGAGGTCTCACTGCCTAGGATTCAAGACCTTGCAGACTTACTTGTCTTGTCACTGCTGCAGAGGATGTCCAGCCTGGCTCCACGGTGGTCATGAGGTCAGGAGACCACCGTAAACCCAGAAGGATACTCCCAGACATTTGTAAATTGTTAATTGTGGACTAAGCAGAGTTTCTCTTAAAAAGAATGACCTCCTGAGGGATAGAATTCTTTTATATCCCCTCTGTGTAAACTACGAATCTTTCTGGACGCAGAGTGAGAAACTATTCAAGTGGATCAGTCACTCTCATTCGATGTTTAGACAGAAGCGCCGAACTCAAGCCAAAGGACTAACACTTGGAAGAGTAAGGATATAATCTCTGTAGCAGACCATGCTTGTGCTGGTCACCACTGGACCCCTGCCGGTGTGACCAGTGCTAGGTATGCAGCTGTCCTTCAACAACTATATGTTAAATGAATTGAAGAGTGAATGGATTCATTTTTTTTCTTTAACTCATGACTGCTAAATGTGGGATATTTTTGGTTATTTTTAACTTTTATTAAGTGATCTGGCAGTTTTTTCTTTCATGATTTACTTAGCTCTATGGATTTCATTCTGTTTTTACTCATTCTCCTTATTTGCCAATCAACAAAGGTATCTGAAAGCTTCTGTAACAGAAACCCCATGCATTCAGAAGCAATGAAGGCAAAGCCCTTAGGGGATCCAGATTTTGGATCAAAGGCAAATTTAAAAGAAAGCATAGATGCCTGATCCAAAATTGAACCCTAAGGTAAAACATCCAACTTTCTGCCCGCTTTAACTGGTGAAGTGGGCAGATCATCGACATGGGGGATTGTTGAGAGCAGGACATCTATTTCAGCGCTGATCAATACCAGACCAGCCTCAGGGGAGAGAGAGTCCATCGGAGCTGTGCCACCTGCTCCTAAAACACTTCAAAGAGAAAGGAGGAGGGGTTTTCTTCCTACAACATAAAGACGTTTTCTGAGAAGGTAAAGATATATAAGCTGAAAACACAAGACATACTAATATGACTTATTGCCGCTTATCCTGGCTCACTGACTTTTATCTAGACGTTTTCTAGAAAGCTAAATGAATGAAAAACAGAATAGAAAATATTACCTTCCATTTACTATATAAAATGTAAACGTTATTTAGGGAATTTAGAGATGTAAAAAACTGATGAAATACAAAAACACCATATGTCTGTTTAACCCTTAACAGGGTTCAACATTTGTTTGCCATGTAGTATCATTATTTGATTCTTGAGAGTTTTGCCACACAAACTTCGTGACTGTGACCAGATAATAATCATTATTCCCATTTGACAGATAAGCAAAATGAAACTCAGGAGTAAAATGACTTAAAAGAGAGTTTGCAGCCCTAAAATTTTAGAGGTGCAACAGAAAAGTAATATTTTTTTGTCTACATTAGGTAAGAGAAAAAGTTTCAACTCAGTGATGTCAACTTCAATAGCAGTAGAAAGTAAAATCAGAAAAAATAAAGCAAATACAGTACAAGAAGGAAAATAATAAAAATCATAGCAGAAATCAATGAAATGGCAAACAATAAAGAAAATCAATTGAAATAATAGAAACAATAAAGGAAATTGCTTGAACATAAAGCTGACTCTGAGAAGATCAAAAAACGATAAAATTCTAGTCAAAATTTTAAGAAAAAAGAGGACACAATTACTGAAATCAGGAAGGAGGTAACATCACTACAAATTCTACAAATAATAAAAGGATAATATCTGACTCTTGAGTAATGTTACATCAATAAATTTAACAAGTTAGGCTAAATGGAAAAATTCTTTGAAAAACAGGAATTAGTGAAGCTTACTCAAGAAAAATTAGACAATACTAAAATATGTTATTATTAAAGTAATTGAATTTATAATTAAAAACCTTCCCACAAAGAAAATTAAAGATGCAGATAGTACTGCTGGTGAATTCCATCAAACATGTAATAGATAAATAATAATACTAATCTGTGCAAACTCTTCCAGAAAATTAAAAATGTGGAAATACTTCTGAATTCATACTAAGATACCACTAATACTCAAATAGCCAAACCAGACAAAATATTAAAAGAAAACTAAGGACTAATAGCACTTGCAAAAAAAGGTGCAAAAATTTAACGAAATAGTAGCATATAAAATTCAAGTATACATATATATATATATATATACATAAAGCCAAGTGGGGCTGGTGTGTATGTGTGTGTGTGTATGTATGTATGTATATGTGTGTGTGTGTGTGTGTGTGTATAAAACCAAGTACACATAATGAAAACACATCCATATAAAAACTTGCACATAGATGGAATGTTCATGCAAGCTTTATTTGTGCTAGCACCAAAATGGAAATAATCTAAATGTCCATTAATCGACAAATGAATAAATAACAGTAAAATATCCTAAAATGGAATACCACTCAGCACTAAAAAGGAACACAGTACAAAACTAATGAAACTCAAAGTAATAATGCAGAGTTGAAAATAAATCAGATAAAAAAGAGTACATACTGTGGAATTCTATTTATCTAAAAGTCTAGAAAATACAAATGAATCTATGGTGACAGCCAGTCCATCAGTGGTCACCTGAGGACGGGGATGAGGGGTAGTGGGGGAAGGACAGGTAGGAAAGGCTGGAAAGGGGAACCAGGAGACTTTCCGGATGATGGATATGTTCATTATCTTGAAGGTAGTGATAGTGTCAAGAGTATATACTTTGTCAAAAGTCCTCAAATTGTAGACTTTAAATATATGCAGTTATATCAATTATAACACAATAACGGTACATATTTTTAAAAGAAATCACTACAGTTCCCCAAATTAATTTTTTTCTTACTCCTTGTTTGATTTATTTTCAACCCCTTTTTTCTTGCTCCATCATTTTTAAAGTAACGAGACATATATATATATATATATATATGTATTATGCATATACTGTATATGTAATAATTATATAATTACTATATGTGCATTATACAATAATTATATGTGTACCATATATAACTATATATTATATGTATTCTATATGTTTATGAATATGTTAAATAACCACCTTTTTTTTAGTCATTGTATTTTAACACACTATGTCCTGGGAACACAAGATCCATCATTTGTTCATCCCATGAGGTGTTTGGAGGCAGGGAAGTATGTTGCAGTGCAGTATAAATAATATTTATAGATCAACTACTATGAGCCAGCAATTATATTGAGTTCCTCACATATATTGTTTAATTTCATCCTTACAAAACCGTTTAATACATGAAAGACTTTCTCATTTTATAATTGATAAAAACTGAGGCACTGAGAAGTTAAGTAACTTTCTCAAGGTCACATTATTAGTAACAGGTTTAGCTGCAATTCAACCCCAAGTTTTAGTGACTCCATAGTTCATGATTTCCTAAATTACTTAATTTTTATATTGTAAATACCTTCCATGCACATACCTTTGAAATGATGGATCTGAAGACCTTTCAAATCTAAATCCTTCTTTGTCATGATTCTATATATATTCTACATAAAATTTATCTAACCTTTCGTTTACATACAGTAACACTGTAACAATATAATAAGTACAATTTTTAATAAATAAATTCATACTTACACATATTTTTGTCAATACAAAATACCTACCTCGGAAAATGTGCATATTTCAGTTAAATGCCAAATTCCGGCTGCGTGCATCAGTGAAGAATATGTTTGCACTCCAATTGTTAAATTTAATTATTTGTTTATGTAAGACGTTCTGCCTTCATTAATGCGCATGATTAAATAGAAATACTTCAGAGCACAATAATTATTAACCTTACTCAAGAAAAGGAGTCTCACATTTAGTCAACAGTCTTACAAGTACAACTGCAATAAAGGCAAAGGATCTTTCTTGACCTTGTTCAAGGTTTTCCTGGAAAAGAAAAATATAAATTCTGTTGACGTACTTGCTCATTGTTCTTCAGTTGGCACAGGTTTCAATCTGTAATATTTTCAACTGTAAGGAAATATAACAACATGAAATACCTACTTATGTCTATAGCTGCATACAAAAACCAAAGTAACATCAGATATTAATTTTAAGTGAAGTAATATTCTTATGTCTGTGGTTCAGGCTATGAGCCCGTGGTAGCCATTCTCTGCAGAAAATAAGTCAACTAATTGTAAAATAATGCAAGCATAGTTTGGTCCAACAATCATGACCAATCCATCTTTATCTGAAATGCTATACCTTGTTAAGACCTGATTGAATTAAGCAGTTCTGAAGAAAATGTCTTAATATTAGGCTGAAACAAAGTAATAAAATTCAGTTTGGTACTTCAATTGAAAAGCATTCTTGTAAACATGAGAATGTAGAACAAGCAATTATTTTATTTCCAACCTACAGACGGTTTGAAACTTTCTTGCTAAGAACACCAAGAGTTGAGCATATAATCCCAGATTAATATTAACTTTGGAGAAGGAGTAAATCACACATCTGTATTGTGTTACCCAAAAATCATGATGACCCTGTAGACAGGTGCTTTTTTTTTCTATTTTACTCGTGGTGTTGATTATGTCATCACGTTCATATGAGATTTCAGCTATAATTTGAGCAACTTATAAGTATTCAACTTATTTTCATCTGATGAAATGAATCATGAATTAAGATAGAGCAATTATTCCCCATGTACAACCTTTGTACTATTATTAAGTCATGAAAATCCTTCTAATGGACTACTAAATAAATCTAAAAATATCAGCTCTTCATGCCTTTTGTAGATAAATAAGAATTACTTCTTGATAGTTGATAAAGTGAATTATTAAACATTGTTAAGATTTGGAAATCACAAGTTAAAAGAAGTTTAGGAGGACAATGACCATTTTTCCAAAAAGTTTGCAGGCCATATAAAAATAGGAAATGTTTTTCTCTGACTAGTAGCCTCTTGTATTCTTTTCCAAAAACTATTTTAGTAATATATATGGCTAGAGGTGGATCAAACATAAAATCACCAATGACTGTTAGTTTATGCATAAAATACCTTCTAGAATATGCTGCATCAGAGATACTTCATTGGGAACTGGTGATGTAGATGAGCCATGAATTAAATCGCATTCCACCTAATTGTGCTTCTGTTTAAAAAAAAAAATGAGAGGCACTGGAGTGAACAAGGTTAAAAAACAACATGTAGTCAGAGTTTACTTTTTTTTCATTTTGTGTTCTTTCCATATATGCTCTGTGCAGTGTGTGTATGTGAGTGTGAAATAGAGAAAGAGTGGGAAGGAGGGAGGAAGGGAAGAGGGGAGGAGGAGGTAGATTTATATCTTTAGGGTATTAATATTACTTCAATGCCTAGCTATCTGTTCAGCTATCTACAAAATGTTAATAATGGTTTTCTCTAGATAGGGAGATTAGAATATTAATTTTCTTATTTATTTTTATATTTTTCAGAATTCTGTCTTTCATATGCATTATTATTTTTTAAAAGGAAAATTCGATATGACTAACTTTGAGAGTGCTCAAATCCCTGCTCTGGGTACCAGAAAGCTGGAGGTAGGGACAGAGAGAGACCTGTAAGTATACATATATCAGCACCTGGGCACGTCCTGCTTGGGGTTTCAATAAGACATGAGAATATGGACATGAGAATGACTGAATCCCCATATCAAAATGAAGACATTATCTATATTCTAACATAAAGCACAGCTATGATCAATGCTCTGGGATTCAGATATTAACCCCTGCTTTTAATAACTTATGCAAATATTTTCATCTATTTTCAGATTTCTAATCATCTGTAATTCTTCTGCAATTCTTGTGGTATCTTGTACATACCTACTTGCTTTAGTACTCATACCAATTATTAAAATCTCTTAGTTTTTCTGACACTTGCTCTACTATCTTTATATAACAAACCTTTTTAATTGCTTTGTAAGGAATAATATGCCTCTCCTTAAAAGCTCTGAAAAACTCCATCTTTACATATAACTTCCATTTCTAATTAACAGAATTACTGGGTGGTTGTATGTTCTCTCTCATGTGCTTCTCCCTGTCATGATCACTACCCACATAGCAGTACAGTAGAAATGCATTTTAATCTTTTCAAGCAGGAAGAATAACCTTCTTGTATAGGATCCGAGCTAAACACAGATTCTCTACTGGGCATTCCTTTGATGTCTGCCTCATAGCATTAGTAAATGATCTATGATTGCAAACATTTAGGAACAGCTCAGGGAAATTAGTGTTAACCACGTGAAGTCCATTTTGGATGTAGCTGGATGGGGTCTTGCAAGCTATATTATTCTTGTCGTTCTATATCTTTTACTACTCAGTGTGTTTGCAACCCCTGTTGTTGAACAATCAACTGCTTTATAAATACTAGATGTTTAGACAGTGCTTTGAATTAGCATAGACACCTTAAGTATGTCCTCTGCTGATCTTTTCCATGCACCTTGGAAGTAATATCACCTTTGAGAGTGGTAGAAGCATGACTAGCAATCCTAGAGTTTATAGAAACCAATTTAACATATATGAAGTAGATGCCAGATTTATAGAAATCTACCCACTTGTTAGCTGCAGCTCTTTCGGGGTGTTCTTTTAAAAATGGCAATACAATTATGTTAAACCCTTTGACAATTTTCTAGCATTTTTGAGTGAAAAACAAAATAGGGCTGGCATGCATATCATCATCTCACCATCTTTCTTCAAATCACACTAGTTTTCTATTTCATGAAAGATGCATTCTGTTTCTCATTTCAGAAGCCTCGCACATGTTGTTCCTTGTATCTGGAATAATCTTATCCCCCTCACCTGTTTCTAGCCATTTTCTACTCATCTTTCAGAGCTTAGCATGAATTTCAGTGACTTGCTCCTTGAGTTTCTAAGATGAATATAGAATCTCCTGCACTTTCTCAAATTACCCTGCACTTTCTTATGTTTTTGTAAGAATTATTAAAAAGTAAATTATTACAATTTATTAAATCTTAAATATAATTATTTATTATTAAGATTGATTATTAATTATTAAATATAAATGTTAAATTAATAGTTTAAAATTATTAAAAAATAAAGCTGGAATGAAGTAATAGACTTTAATAAGAATGTGTCAATATAGGTTCATTTATTCTAACACTTACTATACTCATGGAAGAGGCTAATAATAGGGGAAAATGACTAGGTATACAAGAACATTCTGTATTTCCTTGGCAATTTTTCTGCAAACTTAAGACTAAAAATAAAAAGTTTGTTTAAAAATAAATGAGCAGTACACAATGGAATAAAGGGCATATAAAAGTGTAGGCAAAGGGTCTGTTTGTGTTTATACAGAGGATCAAAGCCTAATTTGGCTACCCAGAAAATTAACTAAGATATGATATGAGGAAGAATTTCCAACTTCAGCACTCTCTGGAAAACTCATACCAGAAGATGATCATCAAAAAACCTCAACAAAGATCCAGGCTCTGCTACAGCTGTAGATGGACTCATCCCACTGGTTCCTGGACTTGCCATGGGAATGAAGAAGGAGATATCTAAGCTGGCCTGTGCATACAGTAAAACAACAAATTTGACTGGATCTATACTGTTGGAACTCAACCAAGAATTAGGAGAAGTGCAAATTGTAGTGCTCCAAAATCTTACAACTGCAAACTATCTACTGTTAAAAGAACATATGAGATGTGAACAGTCCCCAGGAATGGGTTGTTTTAATACGTCTGATTTCTCTCAGACTGTTCAAGTTCAGTTGGACAATATCCACCATATCATAGATAAGTTTTCACAAATGCCTAAGGTGCCTAACTGGTTTTCTTGGTTTCACTGGAGATGGCTGGTAATTATAAGTCTGCTTTGGTTATGTAACTGTTCTCCTATTATGTTAATGTATGTGCTCAATTTAATTAGTAGTTTAAAACCTATACATGCTGAAGTTACTCTACAAGAAGATATGTCAAAGAAATAATCAATCTTCCCATGTTTTCTTCCATCTGCTACTTCTATAGCTTTTCTTCTTCCTTCCTAATTACAACCCTTAAATAGAATTCATGCCTCATATCGAATTTACCGAGTATCATAATTCCTCCAAGTGGTAAAGATACCTCAAGACAAATGCTGGGCATAGAAGCCACAGGGCATAAATATACAAAGAAGTAAAAAGCTAACCTTTTCAAACAATAAGGCTTCTCTCTCACTTACCAACTTTACATTTCCCTGTATGGCCTCGGAAGATGACTGGTTAGCCAGAGACGGGTAAGATTCCTCAAGGGAGGAACAACCTAAGACAGGCACAGTCACAGGGGGGCCATCAGGTGAGAAATTGGGAATCAACAGAGGTGAGCCTTAGAACCTCACCCCCCCCTGTTTTGAGAGAAATCTTCTGCATCTGTGGATGTTTTATTGCCCTTGTCTAGCTTGGATTAACACATAGTCTACAGGCACACACCTGATCATCTATATCTGCTCTCTTATAACACTAAACTATGTTTTCTACATTTATCTTGCATCTACCTACCACTTCAGCATTTTATTAAAAATAATAATAATAAAGAGAGAAATGTGGTATCCACATATAAATCAAGTATAAAAATCAAACGAATATTCATATTTGAACTGATTGTTTATAGTTCATAATGCATGATCAAAACTGAAAGTTTCTGTGATGACTGCCCTTGTACTGTTCACCATGTAACTTACTCACTATGTAAGAATTTGTTCTCCATGTAAGAACTTGTTCGTTATGCTTCAGAAGATTGGAGACTGATGAGAATTAGGCTTGGGGTGGATTAATGATTGTGCATTGAGCATTGACTCCCCGATACAGAATTTTATTGTTGTTAACAACCATTTGATCAATAAATATGAGAGATGCTCTCTCAAAAAAGAAAAAAAAAAGTACAGACTTCCAATTGTAAAATAAATAAGTAACCGGGATGTAATGTATAGCATAGGGAATATAGTCAAAATATTGTAACAACTTTGTACGGTGATAGCTGGTAGCTAGAATTATCATGTATATAAATGTTGAATCACTGTGTTGTACACCTGAAACTAATGTAATACTGTGTGTCAACTACCCTTCAATAAAAAATAATTATCTACAGAAAAAAGTAAAAAAATAAAAAAATAAATGAGTAGTAATATAATTAGCTGTTGAAGATCTCTCCTCTTCCTAGTCTCTGTATTCCATACATGAAGGATCCCACATTTTTCATTTGTCACAGTTTCTCCCGTACCTACAGAGTGCCTTGCATTGAGTAACTATTTTATATACCTTTTTTTATGAAGTAATAAACATATAAACATACTGAAGTATATCAGTCAGTATCAGGTAACCTTAGCACTTTAAGCATGTCAATTAGTATCGTCATTTCCCATATATCCATGTCTGCCCCCCTAGCTGACTCTGGGTTCCTCTAGGTCATGAGCCATACTTATTTATCATTGTATCTTCAGTATTTAGCTAGAACCTGGCACATACCAGGCCCTAAAAACAGCTTATTTATAATAAATTATATTAAGGTATACAGACCATATGATATTTATATGGGAAGCTATGTAAATAGTACTAAATTAGCTAATTTGGGGGTGGTTATGGGTATGCATTCACCCTCACTTTGAAATATACCTTTTAAAAATAGAAACACAAGAATTTCATTTGTGGGGAAGTTTTTGGAGGATACTTATTGATTGTCAGCATGCTATCAATAATATGTGTAACAAAAATTATGATGTATTTGCCAGCATTCAATAACTCTTTTTGTTCTTAAAAACAAAAACAAAACAGCTTGTTTCTTGAGTAAATGCATTAGCCTGAATGAGAACAATGGTATTCTGTTCCTCAGGGTAGATGATCATCATTGTATTTGAGGTTTTACATACCCTTCACTATATATTTCCATACACCGTTTTGCACATGAATGCCAAATTTTAAGGAATTTCCATAAAATAGCCACATTGAATTTAAGAGTAAATAATATTTTTAATTTATTAAATAATATTTTAAAAATAAATGACCATCACAATTTCTATGTATGCCACAATAATGCAAATTAACTGCACTTAAAATAATATTTAAATGCACTCAAGGAACTCAGGAAAGACACTTTTAGAAATTAGTCCTAATAAATGACCAAATTACAAAATCTTGGAATATAAATTTGCATAAGGAAGTTACTGTTTAAAACAAAGTTCCTTCCTCATCTGAGGAACTTCTTATGGTTTTCACTGAAAATAACTAACCAGTCCCATGCAAATTATCAAAAAGTAACTAAATGGATAGAATCGTCAGAATCTGGTATTTATAGTATCAAATCCTGCTGTTATTTTCTTTGCTAACAACCTGTCTAATAAATTAGAACAATAAAAACAGTCCTATATTTTATACCCATTTTTTCATCCTTCTTCACGCCAGGCGGGCATTGCTCAGTTAAGCATGGAGATGTCATTGACCTTTGAAGGGCTCTGAGTTTTAGTCAAGTCCCCAGGGTGTACTACAAAATGATAAATGATGCCTTGTGATTTTAAGGGCACAGTAGAGACAAAACTCTTTATCAAAACAGTGGGAAATTATCTCCCCAGTGTCAGAAAGCAGCAGAGTTACATATATTTCTAATTGTTTTTGAACTTGGTGGGAAAAATGCTGGAAATGCTAAAAATGAAAACTCTTTCTAATCTCTAATTACAAATGTTTATCTTGCCCATCAAACAGGCTCCAGAAATATTACATGTTGAATCACTAAGTTTTACACTAGGACAAAATATTCAAAAAGAAATTCTTAATCTGTAATAAAGGAGACATTATAAACAGGGACAATAGTAGTGTGGTCATTCTCACATCTATTACTTTGAAAGAGAAGCTAGCATTAAGCATAAAACAAAATACATTTTGAGAAATTAGGGAGTTTATGGATTTTCCTAATAAAATATGTTGTCGCATTATGTTGTGGTCGTCCGCAGTTCACCACATAATACCTCTAATTTACTTTCTTCATGTCTGACTCTTCTACCACGTTGACAATTCCTTGAAAGCTATTACCAAGTCTTGTGCTTTGTATCCCTGGTTCTTGGTGCCAGAAATGCAGATCCAACGAAGTCTTCCTATTAAAACATAAATGAACAAAGCCCTACTCCACCTCTCTTCTCATTACTGAAATCAACTGTGGCTGCATCTACTTTCAAGAACCATCTGAAAACCTACTGATTGGACTGGAACTGGGGTGACCAGAAGAAACTCAGAGAAAGACCTTGCAAAGCACAGCACAAGATTCTGAAGAATAGGAGCTACTTTTGCGGCCGTCACCTCTGGCGGGACATGGTGAGTTGGTACTGGCCTCTGTGCTGTGAGAAATTGCAGGCTGGAGCCAATCGCTGGGTCCACGGTGATGTGCTCTGCTGGGACAGTACTGCCAGGAACAAGCAACTGGAAGAAGGAAATTTTATTCTTCCCGCTTCTTCCTGACTTTCATTCCCTCTACTTACTCCTTCGGGCAGAGCACACGTGGAAGCCAGGTGGCAAAAAGAAACTTACTTGGTAAACTCCTACTTCCAACATCACCAAGGAGCAAACAGAAGAGTGAGAATGAAGCTGAGATAACAATTTAGTAAAAAGCACATGATGCTCTATTGGATTACAAACAGTGACAAACTCCTTGAAAGCTAAGGCTTTCTCCAGTGCCTTTCAAAATGAGTACAAAATTTAAGGTGCTTGAAACTGTGTGCTGAATTGAAGTAATGTATTCATTTTTAAATTAATTCTACAAGTATTTATTGGAAGCAAATATTTATTACGGGCACTGCTGGATACTTCAGAAAAAAACATGAATAAGACACCATCTCTCTTCTCACATAATTTATAGTTTAATGAAGAAAATACATAGTAATCACAAAGAATTATGGTTAGTCAGTGCGGTGTTTGTACCAAGGGGACCAAGATACGTGGAAGGAGGAAGAAAAGGACGCAGCTACTGAAAAGATGGATATTTATTGCATTTGGTCAACATTAAACATTGTTCCAGCTGTTGCTCTAGGTTTTGGAAGTACAGTGTGGACCTTGATGAATGTAATCTCTGCCTTTCCTGTGCTTACAAACTGGAGGGGGCAAGAAACAAGTAAGGAGAATTTGGCGTTATCTCCACAGGAGGGGGTTAGCAGATTAGTCTCACAGAGCAGGTAATCTGCAGGGCCCTTCCGTTCCATTGAATTAGAGGGCATCCTGAGACACCACCCATGCTTCCAACCTAGACTCAAACATAGCATAAAGATCCCATGACTCTGCCGTGGCTGCGATGGTCAGCAAAATTAGATCACTCCAAAGAATAATACATTCTGATTCAGCGGATCCATTGGTGATGTCACCACCTCCAGACGTGACAAAGAAACCAGGCAGCTGCCGTGCAGAATGATTAAATAGCACGGTACTTTTAAAACCATAGCAATTCTTCTGCTAGTATCTGGTGGGGAGAGGGGGCCTGGACCCTGGGCTTAGACAGACCTGGGTCTTGTGAATCATTTACTAGCTAATATACTATACAAAGTAATCTAAATTGGCTAAACCTCATTTTGTGATCAGTAACATGAGTCATACAGCATGCACTTTGTGTGGTTATTTTGGGAATAAGTGAATAATTTTACAGCTGCTAAGGCCCACCTGGGCTATCGCAAATACACAGATGATTGTCTGCCACCATCTGATCCCCTATATTCTTCAGATTGCTTTAAGGTTGAATTCCATTCTCAGGACAACTCTCAGAACTACATGCGCATGGATTAGCTACTAATCCTTCTAGATAGCTGAAAGAAAGAAACAGCAAAGGCTTTTAATTTTCCTTTTATATTTTGCTGATACCCTATTAAAAATCAGTGGCAGGATGCAGTCTACAAACCTGATTACTGGTAGGATTAATTATAGAGGGAAAAGGGGAAAAGCACATTTTAGAATAAATATGTGAACTGAGAAACAAATAGTTGAGTTAATAAATGAATAATACATTAATAAGCTAGCATGTATTTACTACAGAAAGGCTTAATCACTTTGATTAATATTATGTGAAATTACAAGACCTTAAAAATAAGGCTCATTAGTAAGAGGTCATATACAATTGCTATTAATCAGTGCACACCAACAGGTAAAGTAAACATATTCAGAATTCACAGCAACACTATGACTCTTTAGAGATAGCTATGGAGGCCGAAATACACAGAATATTTTCTAACACTGAAGCTACCACATGAACATGTTATCCGAGAAGCAAAACAGACGGAATCCAGAAGGGCCATGATGCCAGGGAAAGCTGGCCCTCCAACTCAGGTTGTCTGCAATTACAAATATAGAGGTTTGAACCTCCAGGGGTTACTTTGTTCAACTTTTATTTTTTAAAGGAATGAATAAAAATGCAGTAATCTAACAGAAACCACACTTCTCTTCTGGTTCCAGAAGAGATTACAGTGTTATTCATATTTCTATATGCCTCACCCTTTGAAAAGGGAATATGAGAAAAGAAAAAAGAAAACAACTATATATTTGTTTTAACATTTCAGGGCAGAAAATGGTAACACAGACATCCCCATTTGAAAAGATAAATGCATTTTTCTCCTAATGGCTAAGAAAAATGACATTATTGAACTTTATAGGCATAGAATGCAGCTGGGAAGAATCACTTGATGGAATATTTTTAAACTTCAAATAGAGGATACTGAAATCCCAGTGAATGAGTAGGGAGTATGATATCTTAGAAAGATAATAACAGCAGACGCTGGAGGTAGATTGATAGCCTGAAATGAGAACAATTACAAAACCGACAAGGAAAATTTACATACTTGCCAAGTTTCTGAGCTTCGTAAAGGAATCAAAAATCTTTACTTGTGTGAGGCAAGTCTTAATTTCTGAAAGGACCGCTGTAAGCTAGGCAATGCTACCTGGTAAACATGATGAAAAATAATAGCATTCAGCTATGCTCTGATATGTCACCACTGTTCACTATCCCATTCTACTTGACAGTGTGGCAGGACCTACCTAATTGAAAGACATACATGTTAAATGGCATGGTACTTCATATCAGTGGGCTAATAGGAATAGATCAGGATTTCAACATACCCACTCTCTTTTCCTAAAAGAGTGACTGTTTTGGCTTACGTGTTTTTCTTTTGTTTCTGCAGACATGAAGGGCTGGTGGAAGGTCTGTTGGTGAGCTGGATGTCTCGTCAAAGCACACCCTGGAAGCCAGGTCACCTTTGGCCCTGTTAATACTGACTTCCTCTGAAGCTACTGGATCCAGCCTGTACTTTTACTTTTAGATAAACTTGCCTGCGTCGGCATCATGCATTCATCTCAAAATTAACATATTCAAAATTTTACCCATCCCCTTCCTTTCCTCACCTGCTTCTATGTTTCCTGTACTTCCTATATTACTATGACCAATAATCTATAGAATGACCCAAGCCACAAAACTGGGTGTCACCATTCATTCATTTCTCTACAGCCACTCAAGTTTCTATTTGTAAATATTTTACCTCCTAAATATCTCTGAATACTCATCCTCTCCCAGTCCTAGCTGCAGGGCCCTTCTTCAGGCCACCATCATCCCCAGCTCTCTTAGTGAAACAGGGCCCTGCCAGGGTTCTCTGTCTGCTATCTGACTCTTCTTTTATCTGATTTCTACATAAATAAATGCCAGGTCAGATTTCAAAGTGCCCATCTGATTATGTCAATTTTCTGCTTAAAAATCTACTTACTGCTTTCTGTTGACTTTGGAAAAGTCCAGACTCTTTAATGTGTCTTAGAAGAGCTCCATGTCTCACCATTATGTCTTCTCGGTGTCTAATAGAAGGCTGAACCCACCCACACCATTCTTGGGCGGATTCCAGCATGAACATGCACTCAGGGATTTCTGGGTCTGGCACAAAGAGGCTGATGAGGTGGAGTAAGGCCACAAAAGAGAAAGCGAGCCCAAATCTTCTATTAAAACCTGTTATTTCTAGGTATTATTCTGAGTGTTTTCACCATACTCTCTCTTAATCTCATAAACTTTCAGCAAAGACAGTTACTGTTCCTATTTCATAACTGAGGAAAAGTAAAGTTCTAAGAAAAATGTCTAAAATTGCCCTGAGCTCATGGTTGTCTGGTCCAGGGTTAGAGTGCAAGTCTGTCACTGTCCTGTCGACAGACACCCTTTGCTATTCCAGGCCTCAGGAGGAGTGAGTCATAGTGATAATTTGTGTGCATTTCTCACACTTTGCTCATAGGACCCTTATCCTATTTCCTGTAGAGTCTTTCTTTCCCTCACATTTTTACCTCCATGGAGAAGAATGGATTAAAGATTATCCCACCTCACAGACAGAAAGAATGAATGCTTGAATTACTTTCTCCTTACTTTGGTAAGGTCGGGCCCCCAGGACTGGAGTTGAGATGTTTTACAGGACTCTAAAGCCTAAAAAAGGGTTACCGTCTATGAGGGCCTTCAGGGGAGATCCTTGGCCATGTTTTTGGTAGAGAGTGGAATTTTGGACACTGTAGGATTTCTGAGGACTTTTGGAGCTGCCCTGAACCCTAGGATAGTAGAGAGGGCCAGGGTAGAGCCTGAGTGAACATCTGTGACGTCTGGTTTATGGGTAAGCACCCACGGTTACATTGGGGTCTCTTTCTGCTAATGTTGTTCTCCACTTACTGAACATTTTATTTGTCAGCCTGGCTGCTGTCACAGAATGTCAAAGATGGGGGTGATTAAACAACAGAAATTTATTCCTTATAGTTCTGGAGGCTGGGAGGTCCAAGATCAAGGTGC
This sequence comes from Manis javanica, assembly GCF_040802235.1. Lineage (NCBI taxonomy): Eukaryota > Metazoa > Chordata > Mammalia > Pholidota > Manidae > Manis > Manis javanica. The sequence continues at coordinate 16,369,657 of NC_133163.1, read as the reverse complement.
TTGCCAATTCAGTTCCTGGTGAAAACTCTCTTGCTGGCTTGCGGAAGGCTGTGTTTTGACTGTGTCCTCACATGGTGGGCCAAAAGCTCTGGTGTCTCTTACACTTCTTCTATGCACACCAGTTCCATTATCAGAGCCCCACTCTCATGACGCCAGTAAACCTAATCACCTACCAAAGGCCCCAACCCTAAATACCATTACACTGAGGTTATGGCTTCAACCTATGAGTTTGGAGGAATATAAACATTCAATCCATACCAGACGCTCATCATGTGCCAGACACTATTTATAAATGTAACAGATATTTGATATTTGATATTTGATATTTGATATTTACATACCAGCAATTGAAGTAAACATATAGAGATATCCAGCAGAGTGATTTAACTCTTCTTGGACCCAAACAGAACTACAATGGCAATTATGTTTTCCCCAATATTAACCAGGTAGTGGGAATGACACTTTTACTAAATTGATGCCCTGGAGCCTTTGAAATGTACTATAGCTCAGATCAGAAATACACGACCCTTCTGTCGGCCCTGAAGACAGTTCCAATCTCATTTGTTCATTTCCAGTGAGCCTGTGCTTCAGTCCTTCCTGCACAAACCTGCTGGGATGAGTAAATTCTCTAATCCTGATCGTCCCCAACTTTGCCTAACTGTGTTACACACTGTGAAATACATCACTTAAGCAGCCACTTCTTTACATCACAAAGGCAGCTTCTTTAATAATTCTATTCCCTCTGCTTTTGTCTGGCATTCTTAAGGAGTATACTCATCCTCAGTATCCTTACTCCCTTCCTCTGCCTTACCTCCTGTTACCAGAAGCTCCATCACAAATACATTTATTGTGGTAGACTGAATAGTGGTCACCAAGGATGTACATATCCTGATCCTTGGAAATGGTGAACATGTAGCCTCCCATGGCAAAATACTACTAAGTATCTTTAGATATTACTAACTATCTTGAGATGTGGAGATTATCCTGGATTATCTAGATGGAACTGATGTAATCACAAGGTGCTGATAAGAGGGACACAGGAGGATCAGAGTTAAAAGTAGGCGATAAGATGACAGAAACAGGAGGTGGGAGTGGTGAAAGGATGGAGCCACTGACCAAGGAATGAGTTCAGCCTCTAGCAGCTGAAAAAGGCAAGAAAATAGGTTCTCTCCTTAAGGCCTCCAAGAGGAACCAGTCCTCCGGACACCTTCACTCGACCAGTGACTCTGACTTTGGACTTGTGAATTACAGAACTTTAAGACAATAAACTTGAGCTGTTTTAAGCTGTAAATTGTAATTTGTTACAGCCCCAATTAAGAAATGAATACACTTCTCTGTTCTTTATATAGCCATCCACCAATAAGCAAATCTCAAAGGAGACTTACTTAACAACTCTTGGTCAGAATGCTTGAAATTTTTAATCGTTTAAGTATGAACATGGTGAGATTAAGAAATGCAGATGAATTTTAGAGGGAAACAACTTGACCGTCTTTCATATCAGTGATTCTTACCTATTATTTTAATATACCTTTAGTGAACTGAAACTGATTCTTTATATATATATATATATATATATATATATATATATATATATATATAAAAAGAAAAACATGTAAGCCAAAACAGTCACTCTTTAAGGAAAAGAGAGTGGGTATGTTGAGATCCTGACCTATTCCTATTAGCCCACTGATATGAAGTACAATGCCATTTAATGTGCATGTCTTTCAATATACATATATTCTCACCAAACACTTCCCAAAGCCTAGCATGCAATACAATATGTACACCACATGAAAAATATGGTTCGTTGAATGACTGAATGCAATCTTTTGAAATAAAGTATGTATTTACATTGAAGACTCAAGTCTAGGTAGTAAAACAGGCCACACATTCCCAGCAGTCAGTACTATGATATGCCTTATTTGGCTTCAGAATGCCAACTGGTACGACTACCAACTTCAGGAAGCTGTCAGCTGACCATCTCAGGGTTGAGGTTATGGATCTGTACTTTACAACTTGTATGGGAGCACCAACAAATCTGAAAACAGATGAGTTTGCTCTAAAATTAAAAAATAAAATTAACTCAAGAGTTAGATCTACTAAGTTGAAGCAGAACCGATGTTTCATCAGTTAGAAGGGACTGCAAGTAAAAACCTAAGTTAAATAGATTCATGTGTCTGCTTTACATCAGTGACATTCCCTTGATCGTTACAGACTGGTATCAGCAAGATATCCACCTACTTGCCCATAACCTGTCTCTGATCCCCAAATTCTGCTAAATAAAAAAGAGGCTAATTTTTGCATCTGAACCAGCAAAAGAAAGGCTTCTTCAGGAAGCACTTGGTGTGATTTCACATACTAAAAAATTAAAGTGACTTATTTTTAGTCATTCAAAATTCTTTAACTCAAAATGTCCATCTAAATGCCAGCATTATTCTACTCTCCAGGCTATCATTGAGGTTTTGTAAAATATATTTTATATGAAAGGAGGATAAACCTTTGTTCTGGGAGCTCTGAAACAAGGTTTCTAATCTTGCTTTGGTTATGTTTTCATGGGAGGCAAGATGCAGAGGAGAGCGTGAGGATGGCTGTCAGTTCACGTGGATACAAGTCTAACCTTTGTCACCAAGTTTTTTAAACTTTAGGGAAAATCTTCATGGTTAAGAAAATTATCTCTGGAGCTCCATGGCCCTGAATTAATTCAATTGCAGGCCAACATCTTACTAGCTATGTAAACCTGAGTTAGTTATTCAACCATTCTAGGCCTCAAATTTTCATGTGTAAACTGAATTAAAGCAGGAATAATCATGGAAAGTATAAATTCATGCATGGAAACACTGAGTACCTATCCCATGTTGTAAACACTGTGTTCAGCTTTCTGATTAGAGGGGTGCTGTTACTTGGTCTCCTGGGATTACTATACAAATTAATGACATCATTCTGGGGATATTTAGCCTAGTGCCATGTCTAGTTGGCCCATAACAAGTATTAACTAGTAATAGTAGTAGTTGACTTAATAGCAGTAAAATAGGGGCATCCTAAGAACTCTATTCTGTGTTCAGTGACTTTCTTAGGACTGATGAATGATGTGATAGTGATAATTATGAAAACGTTTCAGAAGAAGGAACATTAGTGTTCACAAATGCTGCAATTTGCCAATCCCAAATGGAAAGCTCAAAAACACCCAGTCCCCACATCCTCCTGGCAGCCAGTAAACAAGGCACATTTTCAATTTATATGGGGTTTACACATTACACCACAGCATCTCTAACACATTGTCACAGAGGGAACTTACTCTCCCTTTGGGATATGCGCTTTGCCTCATGAGAAGATTCTCTTAGCCTCTCAAAAAACTGTTAGTGCCTTGTATTGATGCTAAAAAAAAAAGACCCCATAGCTGGTATTGTGCTGGGTATTTTCAGAGAAACCATACAGGACCCTTAACTTTAGACATTTTAAAGATAGAAATGAATCTACCAACCAGTTTAATGGAAGGTAGATAAAGTGTCCTGTGTATGAGTAAATGACTTGAAGAATGGAGATAATCCATTGGGGGAATACTTTGGTAATAGAAGGTTGGGTTATATTTAAAGTATGTTTTTTATTTTTTAACTTTTTTTTTCATATCATTAATATATACTTACATGAGCAACATTGTAGTTACTAGATTCCCCCCATATAAAGTCCCCACCACATACCCCATTACAGTCACTGTCCATCAGTGTAGTAAGATGCTATAGAGTCACTATTTGTCTTCTCTGTATTGTACTGTCTTCCCCATGCCCACCCCCTACATTATGTGTGCTAATAGTAATACCCCTTATTCCCGTTATCCCTCCCTTCCCACCTATCTTCCCCAGTCCCTTTCCCTTTGGTAACTGTTAGTCGATTGTTGGGTTCTGTGCGTTTGCTGCTGTTTTGTTCCTTCAGTTTGTTCTTTGTTATTATACTCCACAGATGAATGAAATAATTTGATACTTGTCTTTCTCCACCTGGCTTATTTCACTGAGCATAATACCCTCTAGCTCCATCCATGTTGCTGCAAATGGTAGGATTTGTTTTCTTCTTATTGCTGAATAATATTCCACTGTGTATATGTACCACATCTTCTTTATCCATTCATCTACTGATGGACACTTACGTTGCTTCCATTTCTTGGCTATTGTAAATAGTACTGCAATAAACATAGGGGTGCATATGTCTTTTTGAAACTGGACTCCTGCATTCTTAGGGTAAATTCCTAGGAGTGGAATTCCTGAGTCAAAAGGTATTACTTTTTTGAGTTTTTTGAGGAACCTCCATACTGCTATCCACAATGGTTGAACTAATTATATTCCCACCAGCAGTGTAGGAGGGTTCCCCTTTCTCCACATCCTCACCAACAACAACAGTTGTTATTTGTCTTTTGGATGTTGGCCATCCTAACTGGTGTGAGGTGATATCTCATTGTGGTTTTAATTTGCATTTCTCTGATAATTAGCGATGTGGAGCATCTTTTCATGTGCCTGTTGGCCATCTGAATTTCTTCTTTGGAGAAGTGTCTGCCCAGATCCTGTGCCCATTTTTTAATTGGATTATTTGCTTTTTGTTTGTTGGGGTGCATGAGCTCTTTATATATTTTCAATGTCAACCCCTTATCAGATATGCCATTTATGAATATATTCTCCCATACTGTGAGATACATTTTTGTTCTGCTGAGGGTGTCCTTCTCTGTACAGAAGCTTTTCAGCTTGATATAGTCCCACTTGTTCATTTTTGCTTTTGTTTCCCTTGCCCATGGAGATATGTTCATGAAGAAGTTGCTCATGTTTAGATTCAAGAGAGTTTTGCCTATGTTTTCTTCTAAGAGTTTTATGGTTTCATGACTTACATTCAGGTCTTTGATCCATTTTGAGTTTATTTTTGTGTATGGAGTTAGACAGTAATGAAGTTTCATTCTCTTACATGTAACTGTTCAGTTTTGCCAACACCAGCTGTTGAAGAGGCTGTCATTTCCCCATTGTATATCCATGGCTCCTTTATTGTATATTAATTGACCATATATGCTTGGGTTGATATCTGGATTCTCTATTCTCTTCCACTGGTCTATGGGTCTGTTCTTGTGCCAGTACCAAATTGTCTTGATTACTGTGACTTTGTAGTGAGCTTGAAGTTGGGGAGCAAAATCCCCTGCACTTTATTCTTCCTTCTCAGGATTACTTTGGCTATTCAGGGTCTTTTGTGATTCCATATGAATTTTAGAACTATTTGTTCCAGTATGATGAAGAATGCTGTCAGTATTTTGATAGGGACTGCATTGAATCTGTAGATTGCTTTAGGCAAGATAGCCATTTTCACAATATTAATTCTTCCTACCCAAGAGCATGGGATGAATTACCATTATTAGTGTCCCCTTTAATTTCTCTTAAGAGTGTCTTGTAGTTTTCAGGGTATAGGTCTTTCACTTCCTTGTTTAGGTTTATTCCTAGGTATTTTATTCTTTTTGATGTAATTGTGAATGGTATTGTTTTCCTGATTTCTCTTTCTGCTAGTTCATCATTAGTGTATAGGAATTCAACAGACTTCTGTGTATAAATTTTGTAACCTTCAACTTTGCTGAATTCAGGTATTAGTTCTAGTAGTTTTGGAATGGATTCTTTAGGGTTTTTTGTGTACAATATCATGTCATCTGCAAACAGTGACAGTTTGACTTCTTCCTTGATAATCTGGATGCCTTTTATTTCTTTGTGTTGTCTGATTGCGGTAGCTAGGACCCCCAGTATTAAGAGTGGGCATCCTTGTATTGTTCCTGATCTGAGAGGAAAAGCTTTCAGTTTCTCCCTATTAAGTATGATGTTGGTTTAAGTGTGTTTGAAGTCTCTTAGTAATCTGCATCAGGGAAAGAATTCACCATCAAAACCTTCTTCTCTCCAGGGCATAGGCAATGACATTATGCGGGCTGCACAGAGTTCAAGCTAAGGAAAGAAGTTGTTTTAAACAATCAGAATGAATGAAGACTATATTCACAGCTATACATTGTTCTATTTTGGTTTCTTCCCTGTTTCTTACCTTTCCTCCAAAGTCTGATCACAGTATGTATTGTTTTAGGTCTTTCTCTTGTCACTAATCTCTTCCACGTTATGAAATCAAATCTCCTGTTCAAGTTTTCTTTCCCTGCTTAATGAATCCTACTGCTGTATTCTAAACTAGTCCAGTTAAATTATATTCTTTTAGTGCAAGGTAAGGTTAAGAAATGTTCTTAGGAAGCTACTAAAGTGATCTGTGCATCACTTGATGACACATTTTTTTTTTGAGAGGGCATCTCTCATATTTATTGATCAAATGGTTGTTAACAACAATAAAATTCAGTATGGGGGGGTCAATGCTCAATGTACAATCATTAATCCATCTCAAGCCTAATTCTCGTCAGTCTCCAATCTTCTGAAGCATAACGAACAAGTTCTTCATGGTGAACGAATTCTTACATAGTGAATAAATTCTTACATGGTGAACAGTACAGGGGCATTCATCACAGAAACTTTCGGTTTTGATCACGCATTATGAACTATAAACAATCAGGTTGATGACACATTTTTATCTAGCTTCTAAATCTATTTTTCTGATTTTCGCACACCAATGGGGAGGGATTAATTTTACTTAATAGCAACACATATGAACATTAAGTAGAATTATATAAAGCCTATGGGCTTGTTTTTTTCCCTAAACCTTGCCACATTGCCTTGTAGCCTGACTAGCTTCCTTCTACCTCATCGGTACTCTGCCTCCGTCCTCTTTTCCCAAGTCTTTTGTCTTGCAATCATTCACAATAAAGCCCAGAGCAGTTTTACAGAACACACTCCATTTAATTCTTTGTAAATATTTCATCATCAATATTGTTTTCTCAATAAAAGCATTCAGGAAAGAAGTAAAACTACAAGTGAACAAAAAAATTAAATGCCACATTATCATTTGTCTAATGGAAAGTGATGTTATTCAATCAAGTCTGACTTAAAATTCCTTGAGAAACCTTGAAACTTGAATGTGATAACTTATTAATCTTATTTAAAGAATTTTAAAGCTCAGCCATCTAAGGAGACCCACTCTAAAAGTCAGCTTCATTCAGTTCTTCAAGTACTCTTCTGTTATGATTTCAAAAGATTCAGGGGGCAGTAAGAGGAAATATCGAATCAACAGAAATGTTTTGAGAGAGGAATACAATCACTAACAGAATAAATGAAATTATAATCATGCACTGAACTGTAATAGAACATCCTTCCAAATAGAAATTAGCATACCACAAATGTGCAGTTAGTATGCAATAAATCATTCTAAGAGGCGTATCAATACAGTAAGGTGTACTCAGTCATCACAATTAATGCCTGTGTCCTGTATTGGAGAAGGCAAGCTGTTTTCATGTTACAGTCATTAGGGATGAAATTGTTTCTGGAGCTGAATTGTTACAAGCAGTTAAGTATCTAATAGAGATGCTGCACTTTGAGCAAGATCCATTGCTTTTAAATCCTGCAGATTATAGGATGCTAAGCCATTTTAAGGAAAATAATAACAATAGCTGATATTTTATCTAGACTGAAGCAACTTTGCAGAAGTATTTAATTAAAACAAAAATATATGATTTGGATGAGAATGGTTTTGTTTTCCTTCCTATAGCTTAATTTCTCAATCAGAATCACAGATACCAAAGTCAAACATAAAATACTCAGCAAAAGACCATTCAAAACAAACAGATGTATGATTTGCAAATGAATTCCAAAGAAAACAACTAAGGTGGTAGTGTTTTCCTTTCTAGGATCCTGGAATTTTCAATAGTGAACTGAAAGATGGATAGTTTGGCAATAGTGGAGTGAGGTGGGAATGAGGAAATTTAACTTGTAATGTAGGACCTGCCATGAATTGTTTGCTGATTGTTGTAGCTCTAGACGGACATTAAATTTACTTAGTAGTATTCCTTCAGTTATTTGTGGAGGAAGACAGAACAATTGGGAGAAGACTGTTTCAATAATAGAAAGTACAGTTTGGAGGTAGGAATGAACTTATACTCTATTTTAGCTATAGTAAAAAAGAAAACAATGAAACATTAAAAAAAGACATTAGGTGATCTGGTATGTGTTTTAGGACTATCATTTTTCCAGTTGGAATATAGAGTATAGACTATGGACAATTAGGATCCTCTAGAAGATGAGAGATAAATAACTGGCTTGGCTCAAGGTTGTAGCAGTGGACGTGGTGAGAAGTGTTTGGATTCAGGGGTTACATTTTAGGAATGACAATAGGATTTTATAAAAGATTGGAAGTTGGTATTTAAAATAATTAGCAATCAAGTATGACTCCGAATAATTGTGTGTAACTCCATTTGCTGGGATTAAAACGCTTAGCATGGGCACAGGAATGGGAACAAATATATTGGCCATGCTAACAATTAGATGCCTATTAGATTCCAGCCAGGAGAAGTGAGCATATAGTTAAGTATGAATCTAGTTCTCAGGGTAAGATGTTTAGGCTATAGTGGAATATTTGAGGATCATTGACACACAGTTGATATTTAAACCCTAAGGCAAGCTAAAATCATTTGAGAGGGACTGTAGGGAGAGAGAAACTGGAGAAGCAGAGACCTTTAAAACCCTGTAAAATAATACAAAACATGACAAAATTATAAAGACAAAGGGGATGGGGGTGGAGAAAAGGGAGGTTGGTGTTTTGTCGTCCGTTAATTTTCTGTGTTTTCAGCTACCGGGATGTAGGTGAAAAACTGAGGGGGAGAATGATTTTAATCAGGACTGAAGGTTTGCAACAAGTGCACCACATAAAGAGAAAAGATGGGCAGTTAAAGATACGAGTAAGGAAGAGGCTGTAATGTGAAACTGTGGAATCTCAACAGGACATATAAAAAGTGAGGGCCTGATAGGTTAATGCACTAGGAGAAAGCATTTGAATCCATGAACTGCATATAGCAGGGAGGTCAGACTGCAGGGTACTTGCAACAGAGTTTTCTGAGGTATTGAATTTCTTGGTGAATGTTGAAGTCACCAAGAATGACAAGAGTAGTGGAGACAATGAGTAAGCCAAGTGTTAGAGTCTTCATGGATACGGATTATATATACAAGGAGATAGATGATTATATACAAGGATATAGATTATGTATAAAAAGGGATGTTGGAAGGTAAGGTCTAATGATGTGTGCAACAATGGAAGTGCTGATTCTGAAGAAGAGGAATGAATAATAAGGAACTCAACTATCATATCACCAGGCTCTTAGGTTATTAGAGAGAGCAAGAGACAGTTCATGATCTACAAGAGATAAACAGAACCATCTTCAACCACTAGATATTTTTTATCAAATGGTATAATATGGTTCAAAATTTTCCTCCTTCAACAGACTTGTCTCTGACTTATTTAGGTCATGTCCTCACAAAATATTGATATAACTGAGCATGTCCAAAATATATGCTTTGTCTCCAAAAGATATTCCAAAGGGACCTAATATAAATTAGTTTTAAGTTGAAATTTACTGGGATGAATGTGGACTGGGATAGCAGAGAGTTACAAGATTAGAATATAAAAAAAAGAAAAAACTCTAGATGAGTATCTTTTCAATCATATCCTGTATATGTATCCTTGTGAAAATCACTAAATGGCTCTGAGTCTTGGTCTGGATACCTGAGAACTAAGGATAATGGCATCTGTCTTTGCACAACCCCTATAAAGATTAAAGAAGTTTCTGTAAAATAATTTGCACAGTTAATCAAACATCAGTTTCTAAGGAAACAGAAATAATTATACTATATTGAAGGTGTATAATTTTGTTATTTTTCCTATATATTCATGAAATTATAAGTGACTAAATAAATGTTTCTTGTTATATCATAATTTTTATTTGTTTTACTTACGGTTAAAGTGTCATAATTCATAGCAAATGAATCTATTTTGTTCAATAAAACTCAACTCTGGCAAAACTAAAACTAATTTTTTTTTATTAAGGCTTTATCTTTTTAAAGCTCTTTTAAGGTTCATAGAAAAATTGAGAGGAAAGCACAGAGATTTCCCATATATCAACTGTACATGTGAATGCATAGCCTATAGCCTCTCCCCAAACTGTCCAAATCCCTCATCACAGTGGTACATCTGTTAAAATTGGTGAATCTACATTACACATTATAATAACCCAAAGCCTTCAATTTACATTAGAAATAATTCTTGCTGTTGTAAATTCTTTTGGATTTGGAGTATAATGACATGTGTCCATCATTATATTATCGCAGAATATTTTCACTGGCCCCAAAACCTCTTTATGTTCCACCTATTCTCCCTTTCCCCAAGCCCTTTGGTGACCACTAATTTTTTCCTGTCTTACAGTTTTGCCTTTTCCAGAATGTTATATAGTTGGAATCCAACAGTATATAGCCTTTCTAGTTGTCTGCTTTCACTTAATAATATTAATTTAAGGTTCTTCCATGTCTTTTCATGGCTTGAGAGCTCATTTCTTTTTTAGCACTGAATCATATTCCATTGTGTGGATGTACCACAGTTCATTTATTTACTCACTCACTAAAGGACCTCTTGGTTAATTCCAATTTTTGGCTATTTTGAATGCAGCTGCTATAAACATCCATATGCAGGTTTTGTGTGGACATAAGTTTTCAACTCTTTTGGGTAAATACCAAGGAGCATGATTGCTGGGTCCTATGGTAAGCATCTGTTTAATTTAAACAAAAACTGTCATACTGTCTTCTTCCAAAGTATTAATACCATTTTTAATTTCCACCAGCAATGAATGAGAGTTCCTGTTGCTTGCCAGCCTCACTAGCATTTAGTATTGTCAATGTTTTGGATTTTGGTCATTCTAATACCTACGTAGTGTTATCTAATTGTTTCAATTCTCATTTCCCTTTTGACATGTGATGTACAGCATCTTTTATTATGCTTATTTGATGACTGTATATCTTTTTTGGTAAAGTGTCCATTTAGAGCTTTGGCTCATTTTAAAATCAGGTTCTTTGTTTCCTTACCATTGAGTGTTAGAGTTCTTTAAGAGTTATTCATATGTTTTGGGTAATAGCCCTTTTTACACATGTGCTTTTGGCAAATATTTTCTCACAGTCCTCTCAAACTGTGTGGAGTATTTTTCACAGAGCAGCAGCTTTTAATTTCAATGAAGTCTAGCTTATCAATTAAATTTTTCATGTATTATGCCTTTATTATTATATCTAAAAAGTTATCACCATACTCTAGGTCATCTAGGTGTTATTCTATTTATCTTCTAGGAGTTTCATATTTTTGTACTTGACATTTAGATCTGTGATCCATTTTTATTCAATTTAATTTTACGAAGGGTGTAAGGTCTGTGTCTACACATGTTTTTTCATGTGGATGTCCAGTCTTACCACCATCATTTGTTGAAAAGACAAGCTTTGTTCCATTTCATTGTCTTTGCTCCTTTGTCAAGAATAGTTGATTAAATTTTTGGGGATCTATTTATGAGCCCTCTATTCTATTCCATTTATCTAGTTGTCTACTTTTTCACCAATATGAAACTGTCTTCATTACATATCTTTATAGCAAATCTTGAAGTCAAATATTATCAGTCCTCCAACTTGTTCTCCTCCTCAATATTGTGTTGGTTTCATATAAACTTTAATATCAGTTTATTGATATCCCCAAAAAAACTTATAGAATTTTGATTGGGATTTCATTGAATCTATGTATCAAGCTGGGAAGAACTGCCACCTTTATAATATTGAGTCTTCCTATCCATGAACTTAGGATCTCTCTCCATTTATTTAGTTCTTTGATTTCACTCATTAGCTATTTTAATTTTTTTAATTAATTTTCATGTAATATTACAAACATATTATAAGGTAAATGCTAAATACTTTAGATTAAAAAAATACCTGTAATATCCCAAATATGGAGATTAGATTACATCTAAGAAAACAACAGTTAAATACATTGTTTTTTGGGTGTTAATAAGATATTCATTCCAAATTTATGAAGAAAAAAATTCTTCCCATGTCTAAGAAACTAACTAATATGCATGGAATGTAGGACATTAAGTAAAATAATAAGCATTCACTGTCTATCAATATCTAATAATTGTGGGCAGCCAAATAACAATGAAAACATTTCAAATGCACATTAATTATCATTGATATATAGCAAATTACTTCAAAATTTAGCAACTTAAAACAACAATCACTTATTATTGCACACAATATGTGAGTATTAGGAATCTAGGAACAGGTTTGCTGCAAGTTTCTGGCTCAGGGTCTTTCACCAGGTTGGAGTTCAGTTTTCAGGCAGGTGAAGAGCCCACATCCAAACTCTCTCACTTAGTTGGAAAGTCTCACTTCCTCACTGGCTACTGGCCAAAAGCCTCTATTTTTGACAATTAGGGAAATGGCAACTGATTTATTTCTGGTAAATGATAAGAGAAAGAGAGAGAGGAAGAGGAGAGGCTGGCCCAAGATGGAAAGCCACGTGTAAGGGACATATCATCATCTTTGTTGTATAATATGCTGCACACACAAATTCTAGTAAAATTTTAGGGGAACTATACAAGGGTATGTATGTCAACCAGTGGGATTCATGAAAAGCTATCTTGGAGCCTGGCTAACACAAAATATAAACTAACAAAGACAGCATATATATATATATATATGAAAAGAATGAAAGATTAAGATTTTTCCATTTGCTTATCTCAACTCTAGACTATACCTGGGAAGGACTGCCTATCTCAAACCAAATCACACCCAACCCAGCATGCACAGAGTTGGATAGCCTTGTTGGAATATTTAATATATCCCTTACAAGTTCAAAAATGCCAGGGAGATGACCATTTCTAAAACATTTAGAAAGTCCAATCGAGAATATTACTTTAAAATTCAAGTCCCTTTAAAATTCAGTTGTGGAGGCAGACAGTTACCCATCAGGGAAACTCCATAAGGCTATCAGAAGATGTCACAGCAGGAACTTCACAGGACAGAAGGGAGTGACATGAAATATTTAGTGTATTGAAAGGGAAGAACCTACAACCAAGACTCCTCTACCAAGCAAGGTTATCATTTAGAATTAAAGGAGAGATTAAAAGTTTCCCAGATAAATGAAGGTTAAAAGAATTTACCATCACTAAACCAGCCTTATACGATATGTTAAAGGGTCTTCTGTAGGTGGAAATGTTCTTAAGTCCTAATGTTTTTCATCAGTGAAAATAAACCTACAGTAAAGGTAATAGATCAATTACTTCCTAAGCAAGTATGATGCTCAGAAAACAAAAGTACTAGAATCAATTATACACAAAATCAGTCAAGATATTGCACAAAAAATACAGATTATGACATCTTATTCATAAAGTGTGGAGGAAGAGGAAGAAAAAAAAAGTAGTATTGTTAGATTGTGTTTGATAAAGAGCAACCGTCAATATAGACTGCTGTATATTCAGGAAACTATCTATGAACCTTATATTAACCACAAACTGAAAGCCTATATAGATACACAACAAATTTTAAAAAAGAAATCCAAGCAAAATACTAAAGAAAATCATCAAATTACAGAAGAAGAGTATAAGAGAGGAAGAAAGGATGAGAGAGGAACTATAAGAACAATCAGAAAACAATTAATAAAATGGCAATAAGTGCATACCTATCAATAATTACCTTTAATGTAAATGGACCACTTTTCCCGGGGTGGAGCCAAGATGGTGGCATGAGTAGAGCAGCAGAAATCTCCTCCCAAAACCACATATATTTATGAAAATATAACAATGACAACTCTTCCTAGAATAGAGACCAGAGTGCACAGGACAACATCCAGACCACATCCACACCTGCGAGATCCCAGCGCCTTGCGAAGGGGGTAAGATACAAGCGCCAGCCCAACGGGACCCGAGCGCCCCTCCCCCAAGCTCCCAGTGGGAGGAGAGGAGTTGGAGTGGGGAGGGGGAGGCGGAGGGAGCCCAGGACTGCTGAACACCCAGCCCCCGCCATCCGGACCAGAGTGCAGACACAGTGCATGCACGGGGCCCTGGATACTAGGGAAACAGGGCAGCAAGAATGGTGAGCGGGTCCCTGAGGCCGGTGCCTGGGGACAAAGAAAAACGAGCGGCTTTTATTTATTTATTTATTTTTGGTGAGTGCTTTTTGGAAGTCTAAAAGGGATAGGGACCCCCAAAACCAGACGGAAGCATCCTGGGATACTTAGACCAGCGGAAGGGAATCTGGGGATCTCTGGGCACTCCAACCCCCTGGGCAGCAGGGAGCACGGAGGCCCTTCATGGAGATAAATAGGCTCCTGGAAGCTCCCCCTCCAATGCAGCTCCACCATTTTGGAGAAGCAGCCCCAGCCAGGCCACACCACAGCAACAGCAGAGATAAACTCCATTGCAGCCGGGCAGGAAACAGAAGCCCTGTCTGTGAGAAGTAGCCCAGCACAAGCCATTAGAGGTCACTGTTCTCCCAGGAGAGGAAGGCCACAAACCAACAAGAAGGGAAGTTCTTCCACCTGTCACTCGTCCCAGATCTGCAAACTATTTCTATCACCATTAAAAGGCAAAATTACAGGCAAACCAAGATCACAGAGACAATACCAGAGAAGGAGACAGACCTAACCAGTCCTCCTGAAAAAGAATTCAAAATAAACATTATAAACATGCTGACAGAGATGCAGAGAAATATGCAAGAGGTAAGGGATGAAGTCTGGAGGGAGATCACAGATACCAGGAAGGAGATCACAGAAGTGAAACAAACCCTGGAAGGATTTATAAGCAGAATGGATAAGATGCAAGAGGCCACTGATGGAATAGAAACCAGAGAACAGGAACGCACAGAAGCTGATGCAGAGAGAGATAAAAGGATCTCCAGGAATGAAACAAAATTAAGAGAACTATGTGACCAATCCAAAAGGAACAATATCCATATTATAGGGGTACCAGAAGAAGAAGAGAGAGTAAAAGGGATAGAAAGTGTCTTTGAAGAAGTAATTGCTGAAAACTTCCCCAAACTGGGAGAGCAAATATTGGAACAGACCATAGAAATACACAGAACTCCCAACAGAAAGGATCCAAGGAGGACAACACCAAGACACATAAAAATTAAAATGGCAAAGATCAAGGACAAGCAAAGAGTTTGAAAGGCAGCTAGAGAGAAAAAGGTCACCTATAAAGGAAAACCCATCAGGCCATCATCAGACTTCTCGACACAAACTCTACAGGCCAGAAGAGAATGGCATGATATATTTAATGCAATGAAACAGAAGGGCTGGAACCAAGGATACTGTATCCAGCACGATTATCATTTAAATAAGATGGAGGGATTAAACAATTCCCAGACAAGCAAAAGTTGAGGGAATTAGCCTCCCACAAACCACTTCTACAGGGCATCTTACAGGGACTGCTCTAGATGGGAGCACTTCTAAAAAGAGCACAGAACAAAACACCCAACATATGAAGAATGGAGGAGGAGGAATAAGAAGAGAGAGAAGAAAAGAATCTCCAGACAGTGTATATAACAGCTCAATAAGTGAGCTAAGTTAGGCAGTAAGATACTAAAGAGGCTAACCTTAAACCTTTGGTAACCATGAACTTAAAGCCTGCAATGGCAATAAGTACATATCTTTCAATAGTCACCCTAAATGTAAACGGACTGAATGCACCAATCAAAAGACACAGAGTAATAGAATGGATAAAAAAGCAAGACCCATCTATATGCTGCTTACAAGAAACTCATGTCAAACCCAAAGACATGCACAGACTAAAAGTCAAGGGATGGAAAAACATATTTCAGGTAAATAACAGAGAGAAGAAAGCAGGGGTTGCAGTATTAGTATCAGACAAAATAGACTTCAAAACAAAGAAAGTAACAGGAGATAAAGAAGGACACTACATAATGATAAAGAGCTCAGTCCAACAAGAGGATATAACCGTTCTAAATATATATGCACCTAACACAGGAGCACCAGCATATGTGAAACAAATATTAACAGAATTAAAGGGGGAAATAGACTACAATGCATTCATTTTAGGAAACTTCAACATGCCACTCACGCCAAAGGATAGATCCACAGGGCAGAAAATGAGTAAGAACACGGAGGCACTGAACAACACAGTAGAACACATGGACCTAATAGACATCTATAGAACTCTACATCCAAAAGCAACAGGATATACATTCTTCTCAAGTGCACATGGAACATTCTCCAGAATAGACCACATACTAGCCCACAAAAAGAGCCTCAGTAAATTCCAAAATATTGAATTCTACCAACCAACTTTTCAGACCACAAAGGTATAAAAGTAGAAATAAATTCTACAAAGAAAACAAAAAGGCTCACAAACACATGGGGGCTTAACAACATGCTCATGAATAATCAATGGATCAACGAACAAATTAAAATAGAGATCAAGGAATATATGGAAACAAATGACAACAACACAAAGCCCCAACTTCTGTGGGATGCAGCGAAAGCAGTCTTAATAGGAAAGTATATAGCAATCCAGGCACACTCGAAGAAGGAAGACAATCCCAAATGAATAGTCTAACATCACAATTATCAAAACTGGAAAAAGAAGAACAAATGAGGTCTAAAGTCAGCAGAAGGAAGGACATAATAAAGATCAGAGAAGAAATAAACAAAATTGAGAAGAATAAAACAATAGCAAAAATCAATGAAACCAAGAGCTGGTTCTTTGAGAAAATAAACAAAATAGATAAGCCTCTAGCCAAACTTATTAAGAGAAAAAGAGATTCAACACAAATCAACAGAATCAGAAATGAGAACGGAAAAATAACGACAGACACCACAGAAATACAAAGAATTATTAAAGACTACTATGAAAACCTATATGCCAACAAGCTGGAAAACCTAGAAGAAATGGACAACTTCCTAGAAAATTACAACCTTCCAAGACTGAGCAAGGAAGAAACACAAAAGTTAAACAAACCAATTATGAGCAAAGAAATTGAAACAGTAATCAAAAAACTACCCAAGAACAAAATCCCCGGGCAGGACGGATTTACCTCGGAATTTTATCAGACACACAGAGAAGACATAATACCCATTCTCTTTAAAGTTTTCAAAAAAACAGAAGAGGAGGGAATACTCCCAAACTCATTCTATGAAGCCAACATCACCCTACTACCAAAACCAGGCAAATAACCCACCAAAAAAGAAAACTACAGACCAATATCCCTGATGAATGTAGAAGCAAAAATACTCAACAAAATATTAGTAAACCGAATTCAAAAATACATCAAAAGTATCATACACCATGACCAAGTGGGATTCATCCCAGGGATGCAAGGATGGTACAACATTCAAAAATCCATCAACATCACCCACCACATCAACAAAAAGAAAGACAAAAACCACATGATCATCTCCATAGATGCTGAAAAAATATTTGACAAAATTCAACATCCATTCATGATAAAAACTCTCAGTAAAATGGGAATAGAGGGCAAGTACCTCAACATAATAAAGGCCATATATGATAAACCCACAGCCAACATTATACTGAACAGCGAGAAGCTGAAAGCATTTCCTCTGAGATCGGGAACTACACAGGGATGCCCACTCTCCCCACTGTTATTTAACATAGTACTGGAGGTCCTAGCCATGACGATCAGACAAAACAAAGAAATACAAGGAATCCAGATTGGTAAAGAAGAAGTTAAACTGTCAGTATTTGCAAATGACATGATATTGTACATAAAAACCCCAAAGACTCCACTCCAAAACTACTAGAACTGATATTGGAATACAGCAAAGTTGCAGGATACAAAATTAACACACAGAAATCTGTGGCTTTCCTATATACTAACAATGAACCAACAGAAAGAGAATTCAGGAAAACAACTCCATTCACAATTGCATCAAAAAGAATAAAATACCTAGGAATAAACCTAACCAAAAAAGTGAAAGACCTATATGTTGAAAACTACAAGTCACTCTTAAGAGAAATTAAAGGGGTCACTAATAAATGGAAACTCATCCCATACTCATGGCTAAGAAGAATTAATATTGTCAAAATGGCCATCCTGCCCAAAGCAATATACAGATTTGATGCAATCCCTATCAAATTACCAGCAACATTCTTCAACGAACTGGAACACAAATTACCAGCAACATTCTTCAACGAACTGGAACAAATAGTTCAAAAATTCATATCGAAACACCAAAGACCATGAATAGCCAAAGCAATCCTGAGAAAGAAGAATAAAGCAGGGGGGATCTCACTCCCCAACTTCAAGCTCTACTACAAAGCCATAGTAATCAAGACAATTTGGTACTGGCACAAGAACAGAGCCACAGACCAGTGGAACAGATTAGAGACTCCAGACATTAACCCAAACATATATGGTCAATTAATATTTGATAAAGGATCCATGGACATACAATGGCGAAACGACAGTCTCTTCAACAGATGGTGCTGGCAAAACTGGACAGCTACATGTAGGAGAATGAAACTGGACCATTGTCTAACCCCATACACAAAAGTAAATTCAAAATGGATCAAAGACCTGAATGTAAGTCATGAAACCATAAATCTCTTAGAAAAATACATAGGCAAAAACCTCTTAGACATAAACATGAGTCACCTCTTCTTGAACATATCTCCCTGGGCAAGGGAAACAACAGCAAAAATGAACAAGTGGGACTATATTAAGCTGAAAAGCTTCTGTACAGCAAAAGACACCATTAATAGAACAAAAAGGTACCCTACAGTATGGGAGAATATATTTGTAAATGACAGATCTGATAAAGGCTTGACGTCCAAAATCTATAAAGAGCTCACCCACCACAACAAACAAAAAACAAATAATCCCATTAAAAAATGGGCAGAGGAACTGAACAGACAGTTCTCCAAAAATGAAATACAGATGGCCAACAGACACATGAAAAGATGCTTAACATCGTTAATTGTCAGAGAAATGCAAATTAAAACCACAATGACGTATCACCTCACACCAGTAAGAATGGCTACCATCCAAACGACAAACAACAACAAATGTTGGCGAGGTTGTGGAGAAAGGGGAACCCTCCTACACTGCTGCTGGGAATGTAAATTAGTTCAATCATTGTGGAAAGCAGTATGGAGGTTCCTTAAAATGCTCAAAATAGACTTACCATTTGATCCAGGAATTCCATTCCTAGGAATTTACTCTAAGATTGCAGCACTCAAGTTTGAAAAAGACAGATGCACCCCTATGTTTATCACAGCACTATTTACAATAGCCAAGAAATGGAAGCAACCTATGTGTCCATCAGTAGATGAATGTATAAAGAAGATGTGGTACATATACACAATGGAATGTTATTCAGCCATAAGAAAAAAACAAATCCTACCATTTGCAACAACATGGATGAAGCTAGAGGGTATTATGGTATTAGAGGGAAATAAGCCAAGCAGAGAAAGAGAAATACTGAATGATTTCACTCATCTGTGGAGTATAAGAACAAAGGAAAAACTGTAGGAACAAAACAACAGCAGAATCACAGATCCCAAGAATGGACTAACAGGTACCAAAGGGAAAGGGACTGGGGAGGATGGGTGGGTAGGGAGGAATAAGGGGGGGGGGTAAGAAGAAAGGGGGTATTATGATTAGCATGCATGTGGGGGTGGGAGAAAGGGGAGGGCTGTACGACACAGAGAAGACAAGTAGTGATTCTACAACATTTTGCTATGCTGATGGACAGTGACTGTAAAGTGGTTTATAGGGGGGACCTGGTATAGGGGAGAGCCCAGTAAACATAATATTTTTCATGTAATTGTAGATTAATGATAACAAAAATATAAATAAATAAAAAGAAAGAAAAGGGGGATTACTCCCTGATAGGATAAAACTAACTGTAAATCAATGATTAATGCATGCTTTAAATATACTTGATTTTGATCATTTAAAGGGTGTCAGATGGTCAGCTATGGAAATACATTTTTCTGATAATATTCCTTTCTCTTAAAAAGAAAAATAAAAAGCAGTTCCTATGTGGTGATCTCCAATAAGTTCTTCACAATGGTATAAAGGGCATATCAAAGGGTGAGCAAAGGGTTTGTTTGTGTTTATACAGCGAATCAAAGCCTAATTTGGCTACCCAGAAAATGAATTACGATGTGATATGAAGAAGAACTTTCAACATCAACACTTCTGGAAAAGTCATTCCAGAAGATGATCATCAAAAAACTTCAGCAAAGATCCTGGTGCTGTTGCAGTTGTAGCTGCAGTCATACCACCAGTTCCTGGACTTGCTATTGGAATGAAGAAGGAGATATCTAAGCTGGCCCATGCATACAGTAAAACAACAAATTTGACTGGATCTATACTGTCGGAACTCAACCAAGAATTAGGAGAAATGCAAGTTGCAGCACTCCAAACTCTTGCGACTATAGACTATCTACTGTTAAAAAAACAAATGGTATGTGAACAGTTCCCAGGAATGGGTTGTTTTAATTTGTCTGATTTTTCTCAAACTATTCAAATTCAGTTAGACAATATCCATCATATCATTGATAAGTTTTCACAAATGCCTAGGGTACCTAACTGGCTTTCTTGGTTTCACTGGAGATGGCTGGTAATTGTAGATCTGCTTTGGCTATGTAGCTGTATTCCTATTATGTTAATGTGTGTATGCAATTTAATTAGTAGTTTAAAACCTATACATGCTTATGCTACTCTACAAGAAGATATGTCAAAGAAATAATCTTCCCATGTTTTCTTCCGTCTGCTACTTCTATAGCTTTTCTTCTTCCTTGCTAATTACAACCCTTAAGTAGAATTTGTGCCTCATATCGAAATTACCAAGTATGATAATTCCTCCAAGTGGTAAAGATACCTCAAGACAAATGCTGGGCATAGAAGCCATAGGGCATAAATCTTCAAAGAAGTAAAAAGCTAACCTTTTCAAACAATATTGCTTCTCTCTCATTTACCAACTTTACATTTCCCTGTATGGCCCTGGAATATGACTGCTTAGCCAGAGACGGGTAAGATTCCTCAAGGGAGGAACAACCTAAGACAGGCACAGTCGCAGGGGGGCCATCAGCTGAGAAATTGGGGATCAAAAGAGGTGAGGCTTAGAACCTCACCCCCCCTGTTTTGAGAGAAATCTTCTGCATCCATGGTGTTTTGTTTCCCTTGTCTAGCTTGGATTAATACTTAGTCTATAGGCACATACTTGATCATCTACATTTGCCCTCTTACAGCACTAAATTATGTTTTCTACCTATATCTTGCATCTACCTACCACTTCAGCATTTTATTAAAAGAAAATAATAATAATAATAATAATAATAATAATAATAATAATAATAAGGGAGAAATGTGGGATTCACATATAAATCAAGTATAAAAATCAAATGAATATTCATATTTGACCTGATTGTTTTTAGTTCATAATGCATGATCAAAATTGAAAGTTTCTGTGATGACTGCCCTTGTACTGTTCACCATGTAAGAACTTGTTCGTTATCCTGCAGAAGATTGGAGACTGATGAGAATTAGGCTTGTGGTTGATTAATGATTGTGCATTTAGTCCCCTGTACAGAATTTTATTGTTGTTACCAACCATTTGATCAATAAACATGAGAGATGCCCTCTCAAAAAAAAAAAATGTAAATGGTCTGAATTTACCAGTCAAAAGACATAGATTGGCAGAATGGATAAAGAAACAAGACCCATCTATATACAGCCTGTAAAGGACTCATTTCAGACCCAAAGATATACACAAACTGAAAGTGAAAGGATGGAGAAAGATATTTTATGCAAATAATAGGGAGAAAAAAGCAGGAATAGCACTACTTATATCAGATCAAATAGACTTCAAACAAAGAAAGTAATGAGATAAAAAAAGGGCATTATATAATGATAGAGGGATCAGTACAACAAAGGATATAACAATTGTAAATATCTATAAAACCAACATAGCACCTAAATTTATAAAACAAATACTAGCAGACATAAAGGAGAAAATAGCAACACAATCATATTAAGGGATTTTAACACCCCACTAACATCAATGGACTGATCAATGAGACAGAAAATAAATAAGGAAACAAGCATTGTATAACACATTAGAACAGATGGACTTAACAAATATATATAGAATGTCCCACCCAAAAGCAGCAGGATGCACAGTTTTCTCAAGAGCACATGGAACATTCTACAGAACAGATCACATATTAGGACACAAAAAGACCCTTAATACATTCAGAAAGATTGAAATTGTATCAAGCATATTTTCAGATCACAGTGGTATGAAATTAGAAATCAATTACATGAAGGAAACAAAAAATACCATAAACACATGGAGGCTAAACAAGATGCTTTTAAGTAATCAATTGATGAATGAAAGTCAAATAGGAAATCAAAAAATACATGGAGATGAATGAAAACAAAAATACAACAGTTCAAAATTTGAGGGAGATCACAAAAGTTGTCCTAAGAGGTAAAGTACATAGCAGTAAAGGCCTACCTCAAGAAATAAGAAAAATTCCAAATAAACAGTGTAAACTCACAACTAAAGAAACTATAAAAGGAAAAGCAAATGAAGCCCAAAGTTAGCAGAAGGAGGGACATAATAAAGAGCAGAAAAGAAATAATAAAATAGAGAAGAATAAAAGAATAGAAAAAGTTAATGCAACTGAGAGCTGCTTCCTTGAGAAGATGAACAAAATAGACAAACCCTCAGACTCATCAAGAAAAAAAGAGAGACACAAATAAACAAAATCAGAAGTGAAAAAAGAGAAGTTATAACTGATGCCACAGAAATATGTAGAATTATTAGAGAACTGTATGAAAAATCATATGTTTATAAATTGGACAATATAGAAGAAATGGACAAATTCTTAGAAAAGTAGAACCTTCCAAGACTGACCAAGAAAGAATAGAAAATCTCAACAGACCAATTACTAGTAATTAAACTGAATTTGTAATTGAAAACCTCCCAAAAAACAAAATTCCAGGACCAGACGGCTTCACAGCTAAATTTTGCCAAACATTTAAAGAAGAACTAATATCCATCCTTCTTAAAGTATTCCAAAATATAGAACAGCAGGGACTACTTTCAAACTCATTCTATGAGACTAGCATAACTCTATACCAAAACCAAACATACTATAAAAAATAAATTGTAGACCAATATCCCTGATGAACATAGATGCGAAAAATCCTAAACAGCAAAAAATTAGCAAACTGAATTAAAAAATACATCAAAAGGATTACCCATCCTGACCAAATGGTATTTATTCCACAGATACAAGGATGGTACAATGTTAAAAAATCAACCAATGTGATATACTACATTAACAAAAGGAAGGCTAAAAACCATATGATCATTTCAATAGATGCTGAAAAATCATCTGATAAAATTCAACATCCATTCATGATCAAAACTCTCAACAATATGGGTATAGAGGAAATATACTGCAACATAATAAAGGCCATATACAACAAACCCACAGATAACATCATACAAAACAGCAAAAAGCTGACAGCTTTTCCTCTAAGAATAGGAACAAGAAAAGTATGCCCATTCTCATCACATTTGTTTAAGATAATACTATGTGTTCTAGGCACATCAATCAGACAAGAAAAAGAGATAATAACTATCCAAATTGGTATGGAAGAAGTCAAGTTGTCACTATTTGTAGATGACATGGTACTCTACATAAAAAAACCTGAAGACTCCACCAAAAAAACATTATAACTAATTGGATTCAGCAAAGTTGCAATATACAGAAATCTGTTGCATTCCTATACACTAACAATGAACTAGCACAAAGAGAAATCAGGAAAACAATTCCATTTACAGTTACATTAAAAAGAATAAGATACCTAGGAATAAACCTAACCAAAAAGGTGAAAGACCTGTACTCTGAGAGCTATAAGACACTGATGGAAGAAACTGAAGAAGACACAAATAAATTGAAATCTATCCCATGCTAAAGGATAGAAAGAATTAATATTGTCAAAATGGCCATCTTGCCCAAGCAATTTGCAGATCCATTGCAAATCATATCAAATACCAATGGCATTACTAGAGCAAATAATCCTTAATTTCATATGGAACCACAAATGACCTGAATAACCAAAGCAGTCTGAAGAAAGAAGCACAAAGCTGGGGGATAATGCTCCCTGACTTCAAGCTATACTACAAAGCTATGGTAATCAAAACAGTATGATACTGGCAAAAGAACAGACCCATAGATCCATGTAACAGAAGAGAGAGCCCAGAAATAAACCCATGCTTACACGATCAATTAATATATGACAAAGGAGCCATGAATATACAATGGGCAAAAAGTCTCTTCAATAAATGGTGTTGAGAACACTGGCCAGGTACATGCAAGAGAATGAAACAGGATTACTGTATAACTTCATGCATAAAAGTGAACTTGAAATGGATTAAAGATCTAAATATGACACAAAACCATAAAACTCTTCTCCCTGGGCAAAGCAAAAATGAACAAGTGGGACTACATCAAACTAAAAAGCTTCTGTACAGCAAAGGACACTACCAACAAAACAAAAAGGCAAACTATAATATGGGAGAATATATTAATAAATGATAGCTCCTCTAAGGGGTTAGCATCCAAGACATAAAAAGAACTCATACGCCTCAACACACATGAAAAGAAAAACAAATTACTAGGTTAAGAAATGGGCATAGGATTGAACAGACATTTTCCCAAGGAAGAAGTACAGATGGCCCACAGGCACATGAAAAGATGGTCCACACTAATTATCTAGGGAAATGCAAATCAAAACTCTAATGAAATATCACCTCATACCAGTCAGAATTGCCACTATCAAAAGATGAGAAATAACAAGTGTTGGTGAGGATGTGGAGAAAGAGAACTGTCCTACACTGTTGGTGGGAACGTAAATTGGTGCTACTACTGAAAGCAGTGCGGAGGTACCTCAAAAAAACTAAAACTAAAAATACCATTTGATCCAGTATTCCATTTCTAAGAATTTATCTGAAGAAAACAAAATCTCTTGATTTGAAAAGATATATGCACCCCTATGTTTATTGTTTCATTATTTTCAAAGCCAAAATGTAAATAGCAACTAAATGAATGGATAAAGAAGATATGGTACATTGACACAATGGAGTATTATTCAGCCACAAAAAGAAAGAAACTGTGCCATTTGTAACTACATGGATGGACCTGGAGGTTATTATGTTAAGCAGGCAGAGAAAGAACATATGATTTCACTTACGTGTGGAATCTAAGAACAAAACAAAACAAAATGAATGAATTGGCAATAGATTCCTAAACACTGAGTAGTAACTGGTGGTTACCATGTGGGAGGGGTTGTGGTGGGTAGGTGGAGACATTGTGGAGGAAAAAGAGGCACATAATATCGATCATAATATAAGTTGGTCACAGTTTTGGAAGTGCAGCATGGAGAACATCTTTCTATGCTGATAGTAACTACACTAGTTGGGTGAGGGTATAACTGATGAATCAGTGTGTGGTATACTTGAAATCAGTGTAATACTGTATATCAACTATACTTCAATAAAAAAAGAAAAAAGAACAAAGAAAGTTCAATTATGGCTTTTGGTATGCGGGGAGAAAGTGAAATGGCTCAAAGGCATCTCAAAATGTGCTAGTCTTTGAATATTGTTATTAGTCTCTTGTCCTCCAATAATCCTTTCAGCCCTTTTTCTTATCTTTTTCTTAAAATGATCCATCTCTTTGGTTGGGCTATAGCCACAGTGTTCGGTGAAAATATGCAATGGTCATCTGTACTTCATAAGCAGTTCTGTGTAAATCCTGACCTGTTTGCAGTATCATGGAAGAATTTGATAGCAGCACAATGAAGAATATAAGCTAGTGTTTGGTGAAGATGAACAAAGTGTTTGTAGAGTAGGAGCTCAGAAAAGTGAAATAAAACAACCAGATGGCTTTAAACTATGGAATGGGTAATTTTCACAAAGATTTGGCTCCTCTTTTTATTTGCTGTATTTACTTTACGTTGTATTTAGAGGTCTTCCTGGAAAATGTACTATATGTAATTAAAATAACTCCCATCCTTGCAGCTCTTATAATGTGGAAAAATTATCCTAAATACTAGACTCATTCATGACACTTAATTCTTACAACAGATCCTCAAGTCATGGAAGGCATTTAATACAAATATGTCTGACCCAAAGTTCAAACTGTTTTTTAAGCAAAAATTATCTTTAGAAATAATTCAAATAAAATTTTGCTTTTATAAACTGGAAGTCATATATAACTGGAAGAATATAAACTGGAAGTCAATGAGATTAGCATACTGCTCAAATATATGGAATTTAGTGTTAGAGCTACTATTAAAAAATTAGATATTTTGGCTTCCTACATAAGTACTCTTGGGAATGTACAATAAGTTCAACAACACACTCTTTAATTTGATACTACAACAAATGAAACTCTGTTGATTGGCATTTATTTTGAACCCATTTATGCCTGCAGTTGAGTATGTGTAGTTTTAAGAAAAATACCTTAAGTGCACAAAATTGAAAATGGAAATGAGACCTTTGGACGGAAATCCCTCAACTGATGATTTATTTTGTCAGCTGAAAAGTACAAATACCTACAATATTATGGGTTTTTAAGCTGTTCCAATGGTGGGACTTGAAAGTATCAAGTTTAATACTTTCGATTAAAGGAACTTTTAAGAACTGGATGCCAAATATCACTGTTCTTGAATATGTTCATGGACTTATACATATATTTTGAAAGAAACAAAACAATAACAAGTAAAGTTTAAATTTGAAAATTTTAGATGGAATCTCTGAGCTCCCTTCTGACTCTAGCACTTCACAATTCTGTGACACAGATCACAAGTTCTTTTGAATTAATTATTAAATATATAAATCCTACAGAGAGATGTGTGTGTGTGCATGTATGAAACCTCAAACATAATAGCCTTGTAATATCAGTTAAGGTAGTATATATGTACAATATATGAAGTATAATGCTGCCTATTATACATTATTATAATACATGTATTACATGGACTGAATTGTAAAAACGTGTGCATATATGCATGAAAATTAAATTAAACCATATGAAATTGCTATTTTGTAGTTCAAAACAGGTAAATATCAAATATTTTATGCAGATCCACCTAATGGCAGTGGTGGCTGTTGCTAGGTAGTGGTATTACGAGATATTTTGATTTATTCTTATACTTTCCTGTAATTAATAATAGATCTTTGAGAAACATGATAACATGCTTATTATCAGCAACAAGTAAAATATACTTGGATTTGAAAGGTGGGAGAAAGCTTGGGAAGTTGACTTGTAAATAGACAAGCCTCCTAGAAGCACTTGAAAGAAAGAAGCGCCCAGAGAAAGAAGGGAAAATCAGAGAATGAACAACAGTTATAAAGAGGAGCTCTCCTAAGGTTGCAGCATCAGAGACAGGCAAAAATCACAAATAACAAAGCCTTTAGGAACCAAGACTAGCTCTCATTCAAAACGACAAGACAGAGAGCTCTCGCCTCTTTAAATGTTAGGTCTCTTTTTCTCCTAGACACCACACACATCATGGATAATTTTTAGTTGGATTTTATTTCCATTAGATGTAGAGAACCAAAATAATCTGTGATCCTTGCAAACATTAGGAGTACTTGCTAAAGGCTGTGGTGAAGATAAAATAGGTTTCAGGTAGTGGGGAACTCCATTCTTTCCTCCTCACAAAAAAAAAGAACAAATGAGTTGGCACTTGAAGTACATACACAAGTGTATTTCTACCTACTAAAACCTTTTTACTGATTGAGAAAGATACCAGTGGGTGCACATAGATTACCGTGCTGGGCATTTCCAATTGCAATTTCCATCGCACTAACATCTGGCTTCTTGAAACTTCAAGGCTCAGTGCCTGGGTACCTGAAAGTATAGTCATAAGGCTGTGCCATTTTTACTACTTAAGTCTCCCTGGAAAAAAGGGTCTGTGAAGATGGTGCCAAGCCTGTTCTCTCCAACCTGGAACATAATCTGGTCACCCCTAGAACACACTCTTTCTTGCCCTGAACTTGGTAACAGTGCAAAGTGGGTCCAGGTAAGACTCCTCCCCTGTGCTTGGCTAGTGCAAACAACAGCCCCAGTTTCAATTTACTTTACAATTCTCAGACTGTAGTCAGGTGCTTCACTGTGTCTAACAAACTTGGGTGGCACATACCGAGTTCTGCAAGTGGTCCTTGAATGTCCCCTGTCAAGGCTTTACATGATGAGCAAGTGCTGTCTTCTCCTCCCCAAGGGTGAGGGGAGACCCCAGCATGGTGACAACTGACTGCAAGGCATATTCTCCCTGATTTCTTCACCTCAGCCTTTTGCCATCCTCACAGAGAATGCAGTGTCATGGCTCACAGATTCACATTGTGTCTGTCTTCCTGGTTCACCTGCCACAGAGAAGTCTGAGCCTCACTTAGGGATGTGGAGATTTTTAGCACAATTTTTTCATTTTTGGCTTTTGGGGTCTCAGTCAAATAAAAAGACAAAGAACCCATTTGAGCTTCTTTTTAAACATATTAATTGATAAAAGAAAAATAAATGCTCCTTAGACCATGATACTTTATCTCTTGGCATGCACACCATAGGCGACTGTGACATAAAATTTGGCCATAACCCAAGGTCAGAGTTCAAAGGAAGGAATGGTCTTTTCCTGAGAAAATCTGGGGCTCTGTAAGGAAGGAGGCCGCTGCAGACCCCTCTCCATCTGTAGGTTTCTGCCACACTCAGTTGAAGTCAGCAGGGACTGAATCACCAATAGCTGATGGGTCACTGGTTTTAAAGTGCTGATACAATACTGATATTTGTTAAAAGAAAATCCTATCTTTAAAGTTCTATAATTTTATCTGGAGCAGAGGCCTATGTAAAATCTTCTAATGGTCATTATTTTTGAGAATATTAGTTTTGCTGGAGAAAGATATTCCTGCAAAAAGAAATATCCAACTTTGCTAATCTATAACTTCTGAGACCTTTCATACTAGAAAAGATTAAATGGCAGTGTCACTAAACCTGATAATTTAGAACAGATTAAAACTAAGAATACAAATGGTTGAAAATAAGGGCAATCATATCAGATAATACCATGATTATGGTGATATCATATTGCACATATTTATGGTTGAATAAACCCATCTGATTATTCTGACTCCGTCTTCTCTTGGCATACAGTAATTTCCATCAATTTACAGAAAATCTAATAACTCCATGGAGGAAATGGCTGAGAAGGCAGAAACAGAGAAGTCATGTTAGGCAGAGATCTTGAGCTTAAACCCTGTAACTATCTACTCTGCACACTT
Organism: Manis javanica; assembly: GCF_040802235.1. Lineage (NCBI taxonomy): Eukaryota > Metazoa > Chordata > Mammalia > Pholidota > Manidae > Manis > Manis javanica. Next base: position 16,340,371 of record NC_133163.1, on the reverse strand, counting down.
CTTCAATTCCTCTAAACTCACCAGTATATTCCAGTGTGAGTTGGTAAGGTTCCTACTAACAATTACTGACAAATTGCTCAGCCCCCAGCCAAGGGAGAGAGAAGGGTTCTACAAATACCAGTTCTTTACTAAGCATCAACAGTATGTAAGCTATGGTGTCATATGTTACAGAGATAAAGGGATGATACAACATTTATGGCCAGTACTGAAATAACCTACATAGGATAGGTTATATGGATATAAACAAACAATCCAAAAAAAAAAAAAAGTAAAATTTTGCTCAAGGACAAACTGGCCAGCTCTGAGGCTGGAATTGTCAGTGCTGGTAGGAATATTTACAGATTTTAAAGTTCCAGCTCAGAATCTCAATAAAAATTAGAGATTCCTGGCTACCAGTGAATGTTTGTAGCTGTAATACAGTGATTCTAAGAAAAGCAATGTGGGATAAGGACCTGGGGGTGAGAACAGGGTCCCTGGCCATGCAGCATTTTATAATAGGCTACTTTGCTTGCTCTATCAACTGAAGTGCAAAGACAAAAGGTTTCCATTTGATTTGTTAATCCCAGGTCAAGAAATTTTATTTTGCCAAATAAAAATGGTCTGCTTAGTACAGAAGTCCATTTAAATTAAAAAAAAACATATTAAAGGAGAATTAAATTATGTGATGTACATACAGGCTGATTGTCAATAGATCTGTATAACAAACTTTATGTTTTTAGGCAGACCACTTAAACTTTCAGTCTCAATTTATCACTAAAATGAGCTGTAGTGAGGATTTGTGTAACATTTTAAAAGTACCTAAAACAGTGCATTGCATACAAAAAGTATCTTATATTTGATGCTCAATATGAAAATAGAATGCCAATTTATATTCTATCCCAAATTTAATATGTATAGTGATTTAGGCACTCATAAATATTCACTGGGTGCTTATTATTGCTAAATATTCTTTAAGGTGTTAGGGATTCAGAGATGATAAACTGACACAGCTCTTACGGGGTTTATAGACCAGTTGGGTAAAATGTAACAGCAACAAATAAATGAGCAAGAATATGACATAAAAAAAGGAGATGAAAAAAATTTTCAGTGCGTGGATGTGACTTAAATATTAAATGATCATGAATATATTATGCTGGAACTATTGTGTAAGTCTAGTATTGGTTGGAATTTCTCTTCCTTAGAATACTAGAAAAGCCTTAGTCATAGGTGAGGAGGGGGTTGTAGGTTAGGTTATTGTGTTCCTGGCCAAGATTTCCTTCTTTCATTGTTTCTGTTCTTCTCCACTTGCATGTCCCAATTTCATGTTGGGTCTCATTTCTCATTTCCCATTACCAGAGCTTGAAGGATAATTATCTTGATCTCTATTTGCTGGAAGCTCAAACTTCAACATAAAAGAAATTTTTACCAGCATGCCTAGACTCTGTTAATATGCCCCTGCTAGTCAGTCTCTTTATGTCTCCAATTCCTATCCTTAAAATCTGTGCAATGTTTTTGGTCCTCTCTGAAAAAAAGTATTCTTTAAGAACATTTAGGAAACTATGAAGAGTGAGATTTCACATATAGTCTTTTATTCACAAGGTAAAACAAAGTGCATGCTTGCAGCTGGATATTAATCAATATTAACTCACCATAGTTTAAAAGACTTTTATGCCCCTATCACCATAGTTTAAAAGACTTTAATGCCCCTAATTGTTTCATATCTCACCCCAGTAACTCCCAAACCTAGCCACAGTGGCTGAATTTTCAATCTACTATTTGAAAACAATACTTTACATGGGTAAGCATTTTCTATTTAAAGTCACATATTCATGACCTGTTAATATGAATAAGGTTTTTTTTTTGTTACCTTGACTAATCTAAATTCTGTTTCCAGGTGTCAGAAAATGACATAAATTCATGGCACAAACAGACATAGGACTCTTTGACAACTTTTGTGAAATAATGTTTTGTGAAAACTAGCACCCATGAACACATGTCAGAAGGATATTAAATATAGCTTAAGAAATGTAATATTTCTTCTTTGAAAATATTTATCATTACAGAAGCAGAATTTTAAAAAGTTACCATGGTGTCAGTTTTATCTCCAGTGTCCTAGTCAACCTTCATACCCTCAATCTTACCCTCCACTGAAATATCCTCCACAATTCAGCCATTATCTTTCTTTCTTTTTAATAATGTATTAAGCTAATCATTTCAAATAATAGAGGATGTTTCACACTGTTAAATTTTTGATGCCTCCAAAGATCAGTGCTCCAAGTTGAGACAAAGTCAACAGGATAGGTTTTGTGACAGTTTCCAGCGATCAAATCAGGATAACGTACAGCATGCAACTTGTTTAATAGTACAGTTATTTGGGCTGTGGGTTTTACACTCAGAGAGTAAAATTAAAACATGTAAAGTTAAAAAGCAAGGTTTCAAGGAATTCACAGTTGATGGCTAGAACATATTACAAAAATGTTGAAATAGAGGGGGAATGATAAGTCTGGGCAATCAAAAGAAAGTTTAGTGGCCTGTCCATGACTTGATTGGGCAGGAGAGCTATAATCTTGCTCACCCACATTACAGGTTCCTTCTGCTCCGAAGAATGATTGTCCATACAGGTCCCCAAATGTCTATACAGCATGTGTTGCCTGGTGAGTTGACAAAATTTGTCTCAATACATTTGTAATCACTGACGGCCTTTGCTTGGTTGATCAACATTGTTCCCAGTGAATGCTCTGTGACCTCAGTTGCCACGTTGCTCTCTTCATTAAGAAAATAAATCTCTTTGGAAGTCTAAAAATTATGTGTTTTCCCTTTACCTCTCTTCCCTCATGTTCTTCCTGAAACTTAAGTTGGGTTATTTTGATCCTTATTTAAAAGCTCTCCAGC